>NC_082640.1:113144716-113834216 GCF_028023285.1 Balaenoptera ricei | reverse complement strand
CCCTGAAGCCAGAAAGCTGCTTATTTCCAATGTAGCGGACGTTTCTCTGCTAATGACAAAGCAGCTCCTCTCTTGCTCCCTCCCACCCCCATGGGAAGGAGCCCGCCACCCTGTTACCTCTGCGGTCATGCTCCAACGCAGCCCCAGGCAGCCAGCACTGCCGGCACCCCCGTCTTGCCCTTCTCCTCCTCTCCAGACTTTGGCTCCTGGGGTGTGAAGTCTCCCCAAGCCCTTCATGCCTGCAAGTCGAGCCAAATCAGCCTTAAGTCACCTCCCATCCAAGAACTGGACCTAAAAATACTCCTTTATTTCCAGCCCTCCAGTCAGACCTGGCATGAAAAGCCTTCCAGGGAGGGAGGGCTGTTTCCCATCTCCCCAGAGGTACCCATCCCATCACCTCGGAGACTGTTTGAGGAGAAAGTGTATTCTGAAGGCCAGTTCCTCCCCCAACTCAGATAACCCCTCCCTCCTTTCTGCTCACACCACTGTCCTGTCTGGACAGCCTCCAGGACAGGATGAGAGGACAGTGGCAGAAGGTACCCACTTTGGAGGCTCTCGGAAAAGCCCGTTCTCTGTGGTTTGCAGACTTGTGGCCATCCTGTCCTGCAGGCAGAGGCTGCCATTCCCTGTGCTCCAAAGAAGGTGCTGGTGTTTGCCCTGCGCCCTTGCAGCCTCCTAGCCACACCTGTTGTGCTAAGGACCAGGATCCTTTTATCCCAAGCAGGAGTCCCCCTCTTCCCCCAACTCCCCATCCTGTCTGCTGAAACTGGAAAACCTGGGGAGTCCTCCTGGCCTACTTGGGTCTCCCAGCTTCCCACCCGGCCTGCTTGAGCCTGCATTGGTAAGATGCAGGTTTGGTCTGAGTCGTGGTCCCTTCAGAGTGGACTCGAGGCAGACTGGGGCTGGCCCCTGGAGGGTCAGGGGACCATCCTCTTGTTCCCTCTTCTCATTCCTCCAACCTCCTTCGATTATTGTTTTTTGTAAAGTGGATGCCTTACTTTTTTGGATAAATATTTTTGAAGCTGGCATTTTTATTTCTTTTGGATTTTTAAGGTTTTGTTTTTTCTTTTTTCGGGGAGGGTTTTAGTTATACCTGGATAATAATCTTTTGTCTTTGAGTTGGTTTAGGTTTTAGTTGTGTTTTGTTTTGTGAGGGTTTTTTTTTTTTTTTTCCCTGTGGATGTAATAAAATTTTAAATGGAAATGAAGTCGGTGGTGTTGATAATTCAATGACCTTCCGAGGCAGAGTCGCCAGGCACTTCCTGTTTCTGTAAGGAGGGAGGTCTTTGGTTGCCAGGTTCCTTCCAGGATGGCATTCCTGAAAGCCCTCGTGCTCCATTGCTTCGAGCTGTCCCAGGGCCCAGTGCCAGCGCGTTTTAACAGCTCCCTCTCGTTTTGAACCGAAAACTTTCTCATTGCCTCTGTGAAGTCACGAGTGTTAAGTTCCTGCCTATGTATTATGCTGAGAGCCTGCAAACTATCTGGGAAGAAGAAACTCATCCCTACCCAGGGTGCGAACATGGGCAACAGAGAGACAGCACCAAGCTGAGTGGAGAGAGGCGAAGGCATCAGGAAGGGACAGGCTGAGCCTGTGGAGAGACCCCAGTCGGGGGCGGGGGGGGTGGGTAGGAAGTTAGGAGAGCACCCAGCTGGATGCCAGGGGCTTGATGGGAGGGACTGGGAGGTGAGGTGGGGTCCACTCAGCTGTCCGAGTGGAAGACTAGGAGGGCTGAGGGATCAGGAAAGAGGAGGAAGCAGTCAAGGTAAGGACAAGTACCTCCTGGCGCTCTGGGTTAATCGCTGGAGGAAGTTGACAGGATTAGTCCTTGCTTGGAGTCCCTCCTTTGTGGGCAGCCCTCCCGGCTGCCTGTCCTGAGACAGCATCATTACAGAGCCAGCACTGCTGACAGACGTGGGGAGGAGGCAGGGCCGGGGGCAGGGGGGGTGAGGGGTGCGTTAAGACATCACCCTTCACCATCTGGAACACTGTGAGGACACTGGCAGGCAAGATGCCTCCACTCCCAGTCCCAGCCTGGCCCCAACACGCCTGTTTTGTGGCTGGCGTTCTAGACTGAGGCTGGAGGCTTGCCATTCACAGGGGCACAGACACTTGGCTCTGAGACCCAGCCCAGCCACCAAACAGCTGTGTGTCCTTGGGCAAGTCAGTTAACCTATTCAGCACTTTTAGAGGGATGAAAAAAGAAGACTGAATCTAATTTCAAAGGGTTCCTGAATCTCCCAGCCCGTGGCTGTCCCAGAAGAGTGAGAGCAAACTGGGCAGAGGCCAGTCTTGTGCAAGAGGCCCTTCTCCAAGCCTCACATCTCCCTTGGGGATCCCCCAGTTCCCCAACACACACTTTTCCTTTCCCCAGGCTGCCCGAGGCTTCCTCATGTCACCCCATTCCAGCAAGTCCAGCCCTCCCCAACCTCTCTCAGTCCCTGGAGACACCTGTCCCTGGGGGCGCCCTCTCTTTTGTAAGGTGACACTTGCTGATCTTTTCAACCTGCTCAAAAGGGCAAATGTGGGTCTCCTCCTAGGCAACATGCATTTATTTTTAACCTGGGCCATTATGCTGTCTTAACCCTGTCAGTCACTTTAATGTGAGGAATTTCAGACGCTCTGATCTTAGGGAATTTGGGAGCCTTTGGAGGTCACTGAAATCACAGCTGCTTATGCATTCATTTATTAATGTAGTCAAACAATAAATGTTTCTCTAACCATTGTATCCAGGATTTTGCTATACGCTATGGGAATAGCAAACTTACTCTTGAATTTTCCGAGTCAGCACAGACTTCAAATATTTTGTTTCACTGTCTCTGTAAGAACATTCATATGTGTCAACCCACCTGTCCTTAATTTTAGTTCAGGCAATGTGGTCACCCTAGCTGAAAAAGTATCTGACCTACCTTTAAGGAGCAAATAGTCTCCGGGGGAAAGAAGATAAGAATGCACATGGCACGTATGTGTGCACACCACAGATCACTGCCCACTCTGCTGGGCTGCGAGCGTCTGCAGGCAGGGCTGGACCCGCCAGATCCCCAGAGCCTGCGCAGTGCCTGGGACCTACGTGCAAAAATGCCTGTCCAACTGAGGCTTCAGAAAAAGCTGCAGGTAGTGTGTCACTCAGGAGACACGGATAAACCCCGCAGGGGGCAGTCAGAGGGCCGGAAGGAGACTGGCTGGCTGAGACCACTTGCTTTCCATACATTATCTTATTCAAAGTTTAATTAAACAACCGACAAAGTAGGCATTACTACTGCCATTTTACAAGTGAGATTAAGTAACTGGCCCAAGGTCACCGAGTGGTAGGTGACAGGGAGATCTGAGCCAGGTTCTATCGGACATGCTCGCTGCCTCCCTGTTGGAAGGACTTGGTGAAGGAGGTGGTGTTTGAACTGAGGCCTGTTACAAAGCCATTAAGATACTACAGGGGCTTTGTTTCAGTTAATGCACACAGGTAGCAACAGCAGCTGCAGGGAGAAAATGATCCTGCTGACCAGGTGACCGCAGGGTGGGGCGGGGGGGCTTTCATCTGCTCCTGAGCAACTCCGCAGAACCCGAGAATCCCCCAGCCCTTGACTAGCACTGCCCTCCCTACCCCCTTCCCCTCCAGCACCCCCTCCTTCCCCGCCCAGACGTCCAGAGCGCCCCGGTTACTGGGAAACACGGCAACGTCGGCCAGGGAGGTGAGGGGCCGAGATCACTTATCTCCTCCACGGCGGAGCTCCGAGCGTTCTCATTTCCTGCTGGCCTATCTGCACACCTCCCGGCTTCCTCCAGCGCCGGCTCGCCCGCTCCTGACGCATCTCCCCCTCCCCCAGGGTGCCGGACTGAGGGCAAAGAAAGCTCTCTGAGTCACACAGCTCCCCCTTTCCCTAGCCCTTCTTCCCCGGGGGTTTTAAGAACTAGACCCCTGCCCTTCCCCCCCCCACGTCAGCGCCACAGCCCTGCCTGACCTTGGGTGGCCGTCCTCTCAGCCTCGTTTTCCTCCTTTACAAAGCAAGGATAAGTACACCGTCTATCTTGCTTACTTTCCTATCTGATTCACAGGGAAATGGCCTGCAAGGAAAAGGGTATGTTTCAATGACTGAAAAAGCATAACACCAGAAAATGCAAGGCCTTAACTATCATCACTAGTTCATCGTCAGGGAGTGAATAGAATTCCTCCTCACTGAGACAAGGGCCTGGCCCTGGTCCTCTCCGCCTGCCCACTCTCCCTGTAACTGCACTGCAAGACCCACATCTCGGCCATGTTTCCTCTTCCTCCTTCCGGGCGTCTTGCCCTTGCCAGGGCTGTGGGAGGCTGCCCTCTGCCGGTTCACCTGATTCCTGACCACAGTGGCCCCCTCGAGTCCTGAATTTTGGGCCAATATTACCACCTGGTGTTTAACTGAGGCACTGCTGCCAAACTGGAGCGGCTCAGCTTTGGTACCTGTTTGCCACAGGGTCCTCTGAAATGGAGAGAAGGCAGAAATCTCCCGGTCTGGGACCTGAGATCTGTCTCCTGGGTGCAAGCAGATCTCCTCAGGCCAGGTCAGGGCTTTCAGAGAAAAGACCTCAAGCTGTGCACAGAGAGTTGGGGGGGTGGGGAAGGGGGAGGGAAGAATGCTAAATAGAGGTGTAATTGCCTGATTTGCAGGCAGCCCCGTCTCTGTCTGCATACTTTATTTTAGCGTCCAGTGGTGTACACAGCCCCGCTGCATTTGCACCACTGAGGCCTGGCCCTCGTTGTGCCCGACTTACAAAACCTTCTGGCCTCCACGGGGCACTCACGGCATTTGCTGGTGACAAAAGAGCCAGTGACGCATTTCTATGTGTCCTTTCCTTCTCACTGTACCTATAGTCCCTTTTGCAGATGAGATGCAACAGGTAAAAGCAGGGCCACAGCGGTACCTCTGACAGGAGGGAGTGGGTAGTTCCCAGAGGAAAGAGAAAAGGGAAGGGAGAGGGGGCCCCCGTCTGAAAAAGCGCAGAGAGCGAGCCATGGGCTTCTCCTGGAGACCCTGAAACAGAGCCCCAGGAAGAGGTGATGACAAAAGAGAAGGCCTCTCAAGCCTCACAAGAGGAAGTGGACCCAAGAGAGGTCAGAGAACGGCCATGCAGAAGGAAAAAGAGCAAACTGAGCTGCTGCGAGGGCCTGAGCCCTGCGGCACAGGAAACGGGCAGAGCCCTCAGGACCCAAGTGGGGCAGAGCGCCAGCCCGAGGCTCTGGCAGTGCAGGCCAGGCGCTGGAGCCACCGGAGGAATGCAGCTGTCAGTTCCTGGGGCTGCCAGGGTCTGGGGCACAGGGCCCAAGCCCTGACCAGGTGCCTCAGCTGAGCCTGGGAAGTCAGGGATGGTGCCAGGCTGCTAGAGCTAGCCTGGGCTGGAAACTCGCGAGGGCTTGGGCTGTTACACAGACCCTGTGCAAAAGCCTAGGGAAAAGAGCCTGCTCTGCACCATGAGACAAGCCCTAGCGTATGGCTTGGTCCCAGATTTATCACTACTTCCTAAACCCCTCAAACAGCACCGCCTGACTTGCACCCAGGAGAGTGGCTCGGAGAGGTGGGGCTACAAAAAGAACTGAGTGGCCCCGGGGGTAGGTGGAGACCAGCACTGTAGGGGGGGACTGCGAGGGAGGGAGGCGTGTCCAGGGAGGAGCTCAGATCAGGCTGGGGGTCAGCACTGGAGGAGGGTTTTCTCTGTTCCTTCTGACTGGGCACTCATTCTGCACAGGACTTTTTGGAAGTCGGAGGGAGGAGGATACTCAGAGTGAGGTGTTGCCCTCAAGGAGGATTCTGGAATCCCCTGGACTCAACAGGGAGGGGGAGGCATTCCCAGAAGAATCAGCTCCTGGGCATCTCAGAACCCTGGCTTGGAGCCTGACCAGAGTACCCCCAACTGCTTAAATAGGCCAGGGGCCCCATTTCTTTAAAGCCTGCATCCCTCCCTCTGCGGTGCGCCCTGCCCCTCCCTGAGTCACCCCAGGGAGAGCGGGGGAAAAAAGGGAAGAGAAAAGAGGCATTGACTACAGAGGAAGGAAAAGGAAACAGCAGAGGAGGGAGGAGAGAAGCCACACAGGAGTGGGTGACAGCGGAGATCGGAGAGGGCAGATCTAGGGCAGATCTAGGGCAGGGGGAGACAGCAAGCCGAGCATCCCAAAGGGTGCCCCAAGAGCAAGGCGGCCAGGGGCGGGGAGCCGAGGGGGCGGGCCGGCCATGTCCCACGGGACCTACTACGAGTGCGAGCCCCGGGCTGGCCAGCAGCCACTCGAGTTCTCAGGGGCCCGAGTGGGGCCTGGGGAGCTGGGGGACATGTGTGAGCATGAGGCCTCCATCGATCTGTCTGCCTACATCGAGTCTGGGGAGGAACATCTCCTCTCTGACCTCTTTGCTGTGAAGCCGGCGCCTGAGGCCCGAGGCCTTAAGGGCCCTGGAACCCCTGCCTTCCCCCACTACCTGCCGCCTGACCCGCGGCCCTTCGCCTACCCTCCACATACCTTCGGCCCCGACAGGAAGGCCTTGGGGCCTGGCATCTACAGCACCCCAGGGAGCTACGACCCCAGGGCTGTGGCTGTGAAGGAGGAGCCTCGGGGGCCCGAGGGCAGCCGGGGGGCCAGCCGCAGCGGCTACAACCCTCTGCAGTACCAAGTGGCACACTGTGGGCAGACGGCCGTGCACCTGCCCCCGGCCCTGGCAGCACCCAGCCAGCCCTTGCGCGTCCTCAAGGTAAGAGTGGCTCAATTCTCCTCCCCGCCACCCAGGGGCTGGAGGGAGGCCCGTGCGGATGGGGTCTGTGTGTGGTGTTGCTCGGTGAAATCGACCCACCACAAGCCTTCTGTGTTCGCCCCCCAGTCATAACCCCTCTTGGCTTCTCTGTGAATTCACTCCCCCGCCGATCCCCACTGTGTGACCGGAACCAATGTGTCCCGCAGTCCCTGTGACCAGGTGACCTGCCCTGACCTCAGCACGCACCCCCCCCCCCAGCTTCTCTGCTGCCCACCAGCCCCCTCCTCTCATTTCTGTGTCACCTCCTGCTTCTAGAAAAGGAAATGCCTGCTGATGATAGAACTGGAGACTCAAGATAGATGGAAGGAAAGTGTCCTCAGAAAGTGTGGGGACGTGAAAGGGAGTTTGGGTCAGAGCAGAGGACACTGTACATCTGGCAGGGCAGTGGCTGTTCTGTTGGGGGCCAGGAGCTGGCTCTGAATGCCACATCCCTCCAACGCTCCACGTGTGCTCTGACCACTGGGATTCCTGCCCCACCTTTGCTCTACTTCCCCACAGCCCTCACTCTTGTCCCTCTGTACCTTCCCCTCCAGGCCCCTTTGGCCGCTGCCGCGCCCCCCTGCAGCCCCCTCCTCAAGGCGCCCTCACCGGCCGGCGCCTCGCACAAGGGCAAGAAGGCCGTGAACAAAGACAGCCTGGAGTACCGGCTGCGGCGGGAACGGAACAACATCGCGGTGCGCAAGAGCCGGGACAAGGCCAAGAGGCGCATTCTGGAGACGCAGCAGAAGGTGCTAGAGTACATGGCCGAGAATGAGCGTCTGCGCAGCCGCGTGGAGCAGCTGACCCAGGAGCTGGACACCCTTCGCAACCTCTTCCGCCAGATCCCTGAGGCCGCCAACCTCATCAAGGGTGTAGGGGGCTGCAGCTGAGCCCGCCTGGCAGACTGTGGGCACCAGCCCCCGGGGCTCAGCCTGACCCTGGGGACCCTCACCCTAGAGGCCCCAAAGGCCGAGTCAGAGACAAAGACAGTGGACAAATGGCAGCGGGGGGCAAGACAAGGAGGAGGGCGGGCCCCAGCCTAATGATTCTGTGGCTGAATAAAACTGCACTATGGCACGGTGCTGGGGCTGTACACTGGGCCCGTGTGTGTGTGTGTGTGTGTGTGTGTGTGTGTGTGTGAGAGAGAGAGAGAGAGAGAGAGAGAGAGAGAGAGAGAGAGAGATGGGGGACTCCAAAGGTAGGGAATGCACGAGGCTAGGCCTGCATACCTCTTGATTCCAGGCCACATTCGGGAAATTCAGCAGACAAGCTGCCCACAGCTCTCCCACAGTGCACCGCACAGCCAGGCCCTGTATCTCTCCCTCTGCTCTTCTCTCGACCCGGCCCACTCTATCCCCACCCCAGAGGACCTGGAGCAGCCTCTGGACACTCCCTTAGCAGAGCTCTGTGGCTCGCAGGGAGATCTCAGCACCTCCCGTCCCTCCTGCCTGGGCCTGCTGACCCCAGCCCTGCTCTATCTCACCTTGAGGTATAGGTCTGGGAGTTCCTGCCCCAGGAGATCAAGGGAAAATTCCAGATGGCTCTGATGTATTTACGGTGCCTTAGCTCTTGATCCGGGACTCAATCCCTTCTCCCCAGTTCCCAAACTTCAGTCTGCCAGACTGACAGACCCCCATGCCTCCAACCCACCCGCTCCCACCTTTGTCCCTCGTTCCCTAGGGCTTCGGTTCCCTAAAGAATGTGAGTGCTTGGGGGACGAATTAGTTGGGAAAGGCCTTGAGACCTGTTCGCATACGAGAAAATTGGTAATGAGGAGGATGACGACACACCTGTGCAGTGAAACCCCATGTGGAAAACAGTTTTTTTCATAGAACTCTAGCCTGAGAGCCATAAGAGGGCAGTGCCTGACAGCCTCAGTTTTGAATTTCCCTCTGCTACTTTCTAGCTGTGTGACCTCATGCCAGTTACTTCTTCTCTCTGTGCCTCAGTTTCCTCATCTGCAAAACGGGAGGAGTAGTAATGCTGTACGTTCATAGATAAACAAGGCCTGGCATACGGTGAGCACAAATACTTGTTATCATCCCCTTTTGCTCGAACTGAAAGGACCTCAGAGATCTCATCTAAACTTCTCATTTTGCAGGTGAGGAAACTGACGTCTCAGACAGGGAAGGGACTTACCCAGAGTCTTGCAATGGGTTAGAGGCAGAACCAAACTTAGCTCTGTAAAATCACAGATCTCAAGAGGGGCTGGAAGAGACCTCAAGAGATCATCTGGTAGGCTTTGCCCTCAGACAACAAGATAGTGTGGGCCACATTTGATAGATAAAGCAGTTGAGAGCCGAGGGAATAAGAGACATTCTCCGGAAGCTCACGCAGGTGAGCTTTGCTGTCTCCACACACGCACCTATCTCTACTTCGCCCTCACACCCTCTCCTCGGAGGCATATGGAACAGTGCGGGGCCAGAGTCAGGGACATGAGACACAAGATGGGCTGGTTAGAGTCTCTCCTAGGCCACCAATGACTTATAGGCCACTGGTGAGAAAGCAGTGTTAGACACCAAGGAATAACCTTCTGAGAGGGAGAGAGACTGGGTCTGGATCCTCCCGGTCCGCTCTCTCTCCTCTCTCTCTCCCCGCACCTCCACATCCCCAGTGTCAGAGCCTTCCCACATCGAGGACATCCGGGTGCACCACGCCTGCCTCACCCAGGACTCAGTCTCTTTCCTGCCTTTGCCTCTGCGTCTCTCAGGCACCATCTCCCCTACATCCGTGCTCTAGATACCCCTGCCCCAGGTCTGGTTTGGGCAGACAAATCTGAACCTCGCTAGATGGTTTATTCTACCTGAGTTAGGAAGAAAGAGGCACCTGTCTCTGTGGATGCCTGGGAGAATCCCACACCTTCCTTTCAGCCCAGGGGAATGGGTTGCATAAAGGGGGTTTGTACAGAGCACGGTAAGTGACTCAACCTCCGGATTTCCTCCTCGCAGCTCAAGACCACTGCCCCTGGACTTATTTTCAAGGTTCTGGGTGACGGGACCTGGGTTGCTTCAGCATCAGCCCCAAGCTTCTTCCCCACAGTTCTGAATCGTGTCTCCTCCCAGCCCACAGCACCCGGGGGCTCCTCAGGGCGGGTGTCTGGCACCAGGTCTGGAGAAGAGCCACAGCCTCAGCTAAGAGAAGAGAACACCTGGTCCCTGCCTGACGGCAAGTGGCAGGCACACCTCGATCCTCTGTGGCAGATCATATCCCGGGGAAATGACAGGTAGCCGGAAGTCACACTTTTAACCCTGAGGTTTTAACCTGACCTCAACTGGTTGGGGCCAAGGTAACTTATTCAACAAGTGTTTGTTGAGCATCTTTCCTGTGTCAAGCCCTTGCAAGGTGCTGAGAACACTGTGGTGACCAAACCCAACTCTTGGCTGAAGGACCCCTCCACCTATTGTGTTCAGGCAGGGCAGGAGATTGTGGGTGGCAGGAGAGGGAAGTCAGGTGCTTAGCCCCCAACTCCTAGAGACAGGACAGGTAGTCTCTGCAGCTGCCCTCACAGCCTGGGGGTGGTGATGGCTCTCTGCTACTGCTGGAGCTTACCACTTCTGCAGCTGTCCCTTAAGCCTGACCATTCACACCTCTATACATTCATGAATTACCCGCTCTGAACATGCCCCTTGGGGAAACCTACTAAACCAGCAGAAAGGGAGGTGGTTTTTTGTTTGTTTGTTTGCTTTGTTTTGTTTTATTTATTTATTTTTGGCTGCATTAGGTCTTCATTGCTGCATGCGGGCTTTCTCTAGTTGCAACGAGCGGGGGTTACTCTCTGTTGCAGTGCCCGGGCTTCTCATTGCGGTGGCTTCTCTTGTTGTGGAGCACGGGCTCTAGGCACGCAGGCTTCAGTAGTTGTGGCATGTGGGCTTCAGTAGTTGTGGCTCACAGGCTCTAGAGCGCAGGCTCAGTAGCTGTGGCGCACGGGCTTAGCTGCTCCTCGGCATGTGGGATCTTCCCAGACCAGGGCTCAAACCCATGTCCCCTGCATTGGCAGGCGGATTCTTAACCACTGTGCCACCAGGGAAGCCCAGGGAGGTTGTTTTAGCTGGGGTGGTCAAGGAAGGCTTCTCGGAGGAGGTGACATTGAAGTGGAAACCTTAAAAATGTCCAGGAGGAGGCAGATGTGCCAAACTGGGGGAAAGGAGAGCAGAGGGGAAAGCAAATGCCAAGGCCCCGAGGTGTCCCGGTCCAAAAAAAGAAAGGAAACCGGGTGAGGCTGGAGAAATGGAAAGCAGGAGGAAGGGTACGCAAGAACACCGCCTCCCTCCCTCCAGGACCGTCTTCATTCCCTCTGCCGGGAGGAGGACCGTCCCTAAGGAGCAGGCTGCCCATGCCCCGCCGGGTGGAGATGCCGCAGGGTCGACGGGGTCCGCGGGGTCCGGAGGCTGCAGAAAGAAGGCACCCCCAGGAAGGGCGGGTAGCCTCACCCCTGCCTGGGGAAGGTTCGAGGCCCAGGGCGGGGTCACGAGAACTTTGGAAAACCAGCACATCAAGGTCCAAATAGCACACACCTGCGTTCCCTTGGCTTTACGATCCACAGCTCGGGCCCACTTTTCCTTCATGGGCAAAACTGGGGACCAGCATGAGAGTCCTGAGCTGACAGACAGGATCTCAGGCCCCAGGGAAGCAGAGGAAGAGAAGGTAGGATGTTGGAGATACCGCCAAGAGGGAGGAAGCTGCCCAAGGTGAGCCCGCCAAGGTCAGTCCGCGGTGGCAGCTCGGACTTGTGAAAGCCGCTCCCCCTGCTCGGTGCACACCTCCCCACCCCACCCCCACGGATTGCCACATGCCTGGGCCCCCAGGGCCCCCATCCCAGTGTTGCAAGATCCCGGTTGGGGCTGTGAGGGTGGAAAGGGGCCTCTTCACCTCCACTCCCTACCCTGCCCCAAGCCATGAGGGGACTATGGGATGGAGAGGGCTGTACAGGAGATGCTGAGGCAACAATAGCCAAGGCTGGCCGAGGGCCTGTGCACCTCCTCCAGGCCAGTCACTTCCCATCACCCCCAGCAGGCAGACCTTTCCTCTCAGGACTCAGCGGGGCTGCACCCCAGTGGGAAGGGTCGGACCCGGACAGGACTCCAGGCTGCCTCTGTCAGCTGCTGCTATAAGCAGACCTGGCTTGGCCCCAGAAAAACATCAATGAGCAGCTCATTGAGAAGGCCCATCAGAAGTTCCCTGAGACTACCCCGTGGGGAAATGATGGGTATTTTCAGAGGAAAATGGCTGCACCTGGCCATCAATTCTGACTTCAGGGAGCAGCAGAAGGGTCCTAAGACTTGGGAGAAGGAAGGCTTCCGACTAGGGAGACACCCCCCCTACAGCGCTGTAAGCTCCCCTTCCCTTTTAGAAACATGGATCTGAGCTAGGTAGAGGCAAGCCATACATAGCATGGATCCCCCACCCCACAAGCCAAGCTTCACCCCAAAGCCCCAAACTGTCCAAAACCCTATTGCTCCCCACACCTTGCACTGTCACCCCTGGCCAGACCATCCAACCCTGCTGCAATCGGGACGGTTTGCAAAACGCCTGTAGCTCCCGCTTTGTCACCATCTGAGGTTAGGACTGCACTCGGGAGATAAGCCCAGGCCCCATCCGCCGTCCTGAGTGAGACTGCTGGCCCTGCTGCAATCGGGACGGTTTGCAAAACCCCTGCTGGCGCCAGCTCTGTCACCATCTGAGGTTAGGGCTGCGCCCCAAGATAAAGTCTAGCCCCGCCCACCGGCCCTGCCTTCAAACCTTGCAAGCAGCCTGGCCAAGAGACAGAGCTCCAGGGCAGCCCACTCAGGGTCTGGAAGCCTTAACCAGACTCAGGGTGAGGACCCCTTCTTCCTGGTCCTCTCTCACCTCCTCCCCTTCATCCCCAGCCTCACCTTTGCACACTGCCCTCAGCACCATCCTTTCCCCTCACTCTCCATCTACCCTCCTCGATTCCATCTTCCATCCTCACCCTCCCTCCTCCCTCACCTCCCTCCTGCCTTCTCATCACACTCATTCATTCATTCATTTGCTATAAAAATACTTAATAACCCCTACTCCAGGCACCTTGCTTGTTATAGGAGCTACAGGATAAGCAAGGAGGACAGTTCCTGCCCTTGCGGGGCTTACAAATTCATGAGGGGGACGGACAAACATACCACCACAAATAAATAGATCATTCTAAATTGCAGGCAGTGCTATGGGGCAGAAGTAAAGAGTGACTGTGACAGATACTAATAAGGGAACCTGATTTAAATGTGAGGGTCAGGAAAGGCTCTTTGAGGAAGTAACATGTAAGCAGATATCTCAAAGGTGAGTAGGAGTCAGTCTGGCAGAAAGTGGGGCTTCCCAGCAGAGACAGCAGCTCTGCCTAGGCCCCAAGCAGGTCCTTCCCGGCCATTGACAGAGGCTGGGGGTTAGGGCAGACTAGACTGAGGGGGAGAGGTGAGGTCAGAGAGGGGCTGAGGCCAGATCTCGCTCGAGGGGATGCAGAGCATCAGAAGGAGGAAACACCTTCCAAAGGAAGAAGACGTTTCCTCTCTCCTAAGGTGAAAGAGAAGAGATGCAGCAGACACAGATACAAACAGGTCTGTAGCCCGCTGACGTTGTTCCCGTCTCATGGCTTCTATTTTTACCATGAAAGAAGAGGTGACTACAAGTGACTGAGCAGGAAGCTCTGAGAAAGGCTTAAAGGTGTAAAATCCCAGCTTCTGAGAGTGGAAGCGGGAGCTGAGATTTCTGGCTTGGAAGCGGCCATTGAAGTCTAAGATGACAATTTTGGGCGACAACAGTCTGTCCTCTGGAGGGACTTCCTTCAGTGGTGCTTAGCTGCTCAGGAGCAAGTATGGACAAGACAGATGTTGGGTTCATCTGGGCGTGGGGCTCACCCAGGGAGGCAGGATGGACGGGACAGACAGGGAAGGGGAGGGATTTCATGGTGAACCTGGAACTTAGGGCGGATAAGGAGAGGTGAGGAGACAGGAAGGGCCAGTGGTTCTTCAGTGAGCTTGTAGAGCAGCGGCAGTGAGCCGGCTTGAGCAAACAAACCATAAGGAAAGGAGATCATATCAGAGAGTGGGATGTTTGATTCAGTTATTTCATAGTTACTGCAGTTTCTGGTGATGATAAGGCCTGGGTCTGACCCTGGGGGTGGCTTGCTAAGGTGGATGAGAAGCATGTAAGAGATGAGAGCGTGAAGGAACTGAGAGGTGGCCACGCTGGTTGGAGCATCCATATGGATGATGACATCACTTGGATGACTGCCTTGCTCAGCCCCATCCTCTCTCCACAACCGCCGTCCCACATCCCACATCCTCTCATTCACTCCACCCCCCATTAACATCCTCTTCCCTAATCCCTAGTTTCCTACCTCCACATCCTCTTTCTCATCTCCATCCTCATCCTCTCAAACCCCAGCGTCTCTTAACACCTTCATCCTCTCCTTACCCCATTCTCACTCCTCATCCTCATCTTTCTCATCCTGTTCCTCTCAGCACTTAATTTCTCCTCCACACTGGGCACGTGAAAAGCACTATTGCATGGTGGGTTAAAGCCTGTGCCCAGGAGCCTATCGACGTGGGTTCAAATCCCACGTATACTGCCTGCCCACGTTGCCTCGCTTGTAAAAATGGGGTAATGATAACACCTACCTCATAAGGTTGTCGAAAGAATTACCTGAATCTAAAGTGCTTGGAACAATGTCTGGGCTCGATACCATGACTGTTATTCTCCCCCTCTCCTTGCCTCATTGCACTCTTCTCCATCTTCTCACCTCCGTTATCCCTCTGTACCTACTTCATATTTCTTCTGAGAGGCAGACATGAATCAGACTCAGGCCCTGCCCATGGTCTGGTAGGGAAACAAGCACAAAAATAAATGTCAGGGGCTTCCCTGGTGGCGCAGTGGTTAAGAATCCACCTCCCAAAGCAGGGGACACGGGATCGAGCCCTGGTCCAGGAAGATCCCACATGCCGCGGAGCAACTAAGCCCGTGCGCCACAACTACTGAGCCTGCGCTCTAGAGCCTGTGAGCCACAACTACTGAGCCCACGTGCTGCAACTACTGAAGCCCGCGTGCCTAGAGCCTGTGCTCCGCAACAAGAGAAGCCACAGCAATGAGAAGCCCACGCACCGCAAGGAAGAGTAGCCCCCGCTCGCCGCAACTAGAGAAAGCCCGCTCGCAGCAACGAAGACCCAACACAAGCAAAAATTAAATAAATAAATAAATTTATTTGTTTTAAAAAATGTCAGGAGAATGTAATAAGTGCTACTTCAAAGATGTGAAAGAAATGCTCTCGGAGAACAGAGGATATGCAAACTCTGCCTGAGGGGAGTAAAGAAAAGTCTCAACAGGCAGATAAACCTCTCAGCTGGATCTCGAAAGATGAGGAAGGATTTGCCTGGCAAAGGCAGGAAAGAGGTATTCCAGCCAAAGGAACACGAGGTGTTTCTTGTGCTGCTTCTGCTAGAAGGTCTGAAGTTCTGCAAGCTGGTGTGAGGTTAGGATGAACCCCTACCCCGGCAGGGGCACGCCCTAGCCCAGTAAGGCCACAAGGGGGCAGCGAAACATTAAGAGAGGTGAAGGATGGGGCCCAGAAAACCTCAAGCAAGCCTCACAGACCTCCAATCCCTTGGGCAAGCCCTGACCGGGAGGGTTTTCCCCAGACTGGGCCGGCCCAGCCAGGAAAAAAAAAAAAGGCTCTGACACTTGGAGAAAAAGACTGGGTTTGTCTTAGAAAAAGAATAAAAGTCCTCTTAGTATGTCCTCTAACACATGTTGGTAAGAGCAGAATAATTCCTCGCTGAGTTGAAAGTGTCTGTGGAATACATCCTCTTGACTTAGTATTTACCATGGTCTAGACACTGTTCTTGGCACTTTACAAATCTTCACTTTCTCATAACAGCCCTATCAGGTTAAGTACGGTCACCCGCCTTTTGCAAGTGGGAACACTGAGGCATTGGGCGCAAGTTACACTGATACAAAGTAGCAGAGTTGGTTTGGCTCCAGAGTTTGGAGGCCTCCCTTGCAAGGGGTAGTTCCAGCCACAGCCCTAGTGTGTAAAAGCGTAAGACCCAGCCCTCCCAAAGCCCCCCACCCCCTGGAAGTCAGCAGTCCTCTAAACTCTAGTCCTTGTGCATCACTAACGAGCTCTGTTCCCTTACGTCACTTCACCCCCGACCCGCATCTTCAAAAGCTAAAGAATGGGGTTAAGCTCTGTTCCTTCACCCACAAACTGGTGAGTAGGTCCTCTGGGCTGTGCTGAGTGCCGTGGATACAAAGATGGGTGGGAAACAGGCTTGAGGGACTGTGGGATGTGGAGGGGGAGCCTCGGAGATACAGTTACAGCAGAGGATGACAAGCTTTCTGTTAGGAGGCAGAGGAGAGGCCCCTCCCGCCTCTGGCCGGTGTGGAATTTGGGCAGGAGGTGTTAAGAAAGGCTTCCCAGAGTAATTACAGGGAAGGTAGGAATTAGCCAGACAGGCAGGGAAGGAGGGTATCCAGGCAGGGGAAACAGGATGTGAAAGCACAGCATGAGCAGAGAAAACAAAGGGAGTTCTAAGAGCTCGGTCAGAACATCTTTGAAGATCTTCTATTAATGTCAATTTTCAGAGTTTACTTCTCCTCCTGACGTGCCTATAAGCGGCTTCTGTGAAGCCTCACAGAATGAACTAACGCAGGAGCCTCTCATAGGAGGTGTTAGCCAACGCACACGTGTTTAAATGGTGAGCGCCTAAGTGCCCTACACAGGTGGAAGAGATGCTTAAAAGCCTTGCAGTTTAGGGCTTCCCTGGTGGCGCAGTGGTTGAGAGTCTGCCTGCCAATGCAGGGGACACGGGTTCGAGTCCTGGTCTGGGAAGATCCCACATGCCGCGGAGCAACTAGGCCCGTGAGCCACAACTGCTGAGCCTGCGCGTCTGGAGCCTGTGCTCCGCAACAAGAGAGGCCACGATAGTGAGAGGCCCGCGCACCGCGATGAAGAGTGGCCCCCGCTTGCCGCAACTAGAGGAAGCCCTCGCACAGAAACGAAGACCCAACACAGCCAAATAAATAAATAAATAAATAATTAAAGGTGCTAATAATTAAAAAAAAAAAAAAAGCCTTGCAGTTTAGAGTTCACCCAGTTCTGACATGGGGGCTAGTGGAGTGCAAAAGCCTTGTTTGTCCACCTCCAATGAGATAGGCAGGTATCTGTGAAGCAAAGAATGCCCCCCCACAACACACACACCATTATGTTAACACCAGGTTTTTAGTTCTGAGAAGGTTCCAAGGTTGTCCACTCAGAATGGCAGAAGAATTAGGCTGAGATGGAAGAGGGATAGGAGAGTTCCTTCATGGATGAGGCAGGCTTCTCTTTGGAAAGGTCAGTTGAGGCCTCAGGAGTGAATACTGCCCCCCTCCAGCTCTCTACTTCTGGCACCCCAGGGAGGAGAGGTGGGGGGCTGCAGCTTTGGCCCTTGTAGTTCACATCGGACCTCTTGGCAGGAACTATAGATTTACTCAACAACACTCAAATATTGACAGAATAACGCAAGCATGGTGGAGGAGATTTGGAGAGAGATGGTCAAGAGAGGAAAGCCAGGAATAAGTAAGGCGGGGACAAAGGGAGCAAAAGGCTGGATCCAGGGCAGCCTATGGAAATATGTTTGTGAGACGTTGCTGCTGCCGCTGCTTCCCCTGGGGGGCTGCCACAAGCAGGTGTCTACATGACAAGACACAGATGTTTGAGCTTTCTCAGGCCCCCTTTCTCCCAACTTCCCCCAAATTTCCGCTCTTCCTCCCTCACCCTCCCTGGCTCCCAGGATCCTCAACCCCTCCGAATCCAAACCTGCCATATGGGAGATCCTGTATCAGAGGGAGCTTGGGGTCCTGAGGGAGGCAGGGTGAGAGGGGGATCCCAAGCCCTGGCGGCAGGGAGAGAGGCTGCTTAGCGGCTCCAGGGTGTCCTAGCAGGTGAGTGGGAGAGCAGAGGGCTCTGGAGGACTGAGGGGCAGAGAGGGCTAGTGCAGCAACCCAACACAGAAAAGAAACTGACGTCTAGGATGTTGAAGTGAAACTGATCTCTCGTCTTGTTAAGCCCCTCCAAGGCAAGGACCCCTGCTTCCGCGTCGAGACCCTGCACAGTACTGCCATGCTGCCTGGGGAGACCCAGATACCCCAAACTACCACAGGTGAGTTCATGTCATTGAGAGTGTATCCAATACCTCTTCAGGGATACCCAGAAATGTCTCCAGCTCACCTACAGGTATTCATTCCTGCCAGGTGCAGCCTCTTGAAACCAGGATACCAAGGACAGAGTTGCTTGGGGGCCAAGGTGAGAATGACTTAGCAGATTTGGGGATCTGAAGATCTCTAGCTTGCCTAGATCTCTACAAGACCACCAGCATCAGAATGACTTAACGTGCTTCTTAACAGTGCAGATCCCTGAGCCCCCTCTCCCCCTGACAATTTATTAAATCAGAGACTGGAGGAGGGGAGCAGGGGAGAAGACTCCCTATACTAACCGTCCACTAAGCCAGATGCGACATTTCACTCACTGTCACATCCCTGATGCCCATCTCTGTGGTTATGCCTTGTGGCCAGAGCAGGAACCCTCACAGCTGATCCAGCCAGGTGGGTCTGGGGTCCAAAACACTGATTTTCTCCTGTATGTGTGGGTTGCCCACGCTTCCAAGTGCCACCAAGAGGTGAGGTTCAAATCAAATCCCTTTGCCCGGCTCTGCTTCTCAATCTTAAATGTCATGGGAAAGGGTAGGGAGCATACAAGCAGTTTTTATTAAATTGGACTTCTCTGGTGGCGCAGTGGTTAAGAATCCGCCTGCCAACGCAGGGGACACGGATTCGATCCCTGGTCCGGGAAGATCCCACATGCCGCAGAGCAACTCAGCCCGTGCGCCACAACTACTGAGCCTGAGCTCTAGAGCCCGCGAGCCACAGCTACTGAGCCCATGCGCCACAACTACTGAAGCCCGCGCGCCCTAGAGCCCTTGCTCTGCAACAAGAGAAGCCACCGCAATGAGAAGCCCGCGCGCCGGGACGAAGAGTAGCCCCCGCTCGCCGCAACTAGAGAAAGCCTGTGCAGCAACGAAAACCCAATGCAGCCAAAAATAAATAAAGTTAAATAAATAAAAGATTTAAAAATAGATAAATAAAATCCCACAAGCCGCGTGGCACAGCCCCCCCCCACCAAAATAATTGTGCTTATTTGGGGTAACTTGGGGCATGCTGATGAAGTTTGGTTGGGGGCTGAAAAACCTCCAAGCCATTCCTTGGTACCACCCCTGCCAAGTTTCCTGGGCCTCCATTTTCAGGAAGACTTCTGCGTTACCCCAGTCCCCTCCTTTCCGCCCTCACCTTGTCCTGGCCCATCCACAGCCCTCTATCGAAGCCTACGCTGCCTGCTGCCAGCTGGACTCAGAAGACAGGCCCCTTGCTGGTACGATTGTCTTCTGCGCCCATCTCACCAGCCCCAGCCTCAGCCACAGTGACATGGTCATGGTGACTGCTGCATGATGAATAGGAAGAAGCAAACAGGTTGGGGAGGGAGCACAGGTCACTCAGCTTCCCATGAAGTGGAAGGACCTCCTCAGGGTGGAATAGAAGGTGCCTCAAGCTCTAAGAAGAGCTGATTGGGCAGAGGGGCGAGAGAGTGCAGTCCGTCCTGCTGCGATCCCCTTCACTCTGCAGTCATTTGTCCTCAGGCCACACTCCACGAACTGCTCCATGCCCTGGGTTTCTCTGGACAGCTCTTCGAGAAGTGGAGGGATTGCCCTTCAGGACCTAGCGGTAAATGAGAGGAATGAGGGCAATGTCTCCTCACAGCATCAACCAGAGGGAACCACTGCTCTCTCTCCAACTCCTTCCTTTCAACTCTTCCTCACCCTTCTGAGGTCTCCCTCTCCTCAGATGCCTTCTTCCCTTTCTATACTCAGCGAGAACTGTTCTACAAGTCAACAAGTGACAAGGCGAGATGAGTGGGGACAGCTGCTTCTCACCACAGCCTGGCCAAACACTTGGGACTGCTAGGGGTTTCACTGGGCGCTCCCTTGGAAGAAGAGGTGAGGATGAGAACACCTTGGGGTGATGCAAGGAAGAGGGAACGGTCAGGTGGCACCAGCTATCTCCTCCCAAGGGGCCCTTTGTCTTCACACTGGGAGGCCTGACTACTCCAGAGCTGTATAATGACTGCTACCTACGATGGTGCCCAGCGCACTCGGCTTGACCCGATCACTCTTGCTGCCTTCAAAGACTCAGGCTGGTACCAGGTCAACCACAGCACTGCAGAGGAGCTGTGTGGGGCTGGGGTGAGAAATAAGGGAGAATTGCAGAGGGCACTCATGACCCGAGTCAGCTTGGGGTCAGTGAGAGAGGTTGGAAGGGATTATCTGCTGCTAAAGTGTATTTGAAGCTGTGAGCATGGCTGGCCCTGACGGGTCTGGGGGCTTCATTTCTTCTGAGGGCTCTTCTATCTCTCAAGCAGGGTCTGGCCTGGAATTTGGCCTGGTGACCACCTGTGGGAATGGCACCTCAGACTTCTTCTGTACTGGCAGGTGCGTGTGCTGAGGGGCTGCACAGCTGTCAGTGATCCTACTGTCACTCTACCATCCCCCACACGCAGCGGACTGGGCTGCCACTACCTGCACCTGGACAAGGGAAGCTGCTCCTCAGACCTCACGCTGGAAGGCTGATGCAGGTATAAGCTCTTGGCCAATGGGGTGGGTAGACTAGAGAATGGGGAATGAAACCGAGTGGGGCTGGAGAGGAGTCTCCTTCTAAGGCATCTGGACAAACACTCTTCTACCTTCTGCCCTGCCCTTCAGAGTGAATGCTGGAGGAAGGAAAATGGATTCCCACCTGGGGTGGAGAATCCCCATGGGGAGATCTACCATCCCCATAGTTGTTGCTTCCTTGCCAACCTCACTTCACAGCTGCTTCCTGGGGACAAGATCAGGCATCCCTCTCAGATCCCACACCTCAAGGAAGCAAACCCCCTGGCCACTGCTACTTACCTCAGTGCACAGAGAGGGGAGTGTACAAGGTGCAGGTGGAGGGATCACCCTGGGTCCCATGCCTTCCCGGAAAGGCTGTTCAGGTGGGTATCAGAAGTGGAATAGCTGTAGCACACTGGCAAAAATTTGGAAGTGCTCTTATGGTAGTACCATCCAATGTGTTTTGATGTTCATTTTTTATTATTGGAGTATGGTTGATTTACGATATGATATTAGTTTCAGGTGTACAACATAGTGATTCAATATTTTTATAGATTATACTCCATTTAAAGTTATTATAAAATATTGGCTCTATACCTTGTGCTGTACAATATATCCCTGTAGCTTCTTTATTGATGTTCATTTATTTTTTACTGAGTCCATGAATCTGATTTAGAATGTACATTTTCCTTAGAAGGAGGGCTTGAGCAGGTGACTGAGGCTATAACTATACCCTGCTACATACTTCCTTGCAGATACCTGGGAACAATGGCCATCTCTTCTGTCCCCGGGGTTGGCTGTGTTAGACAAATGAAGGTACCGATGCTATCAATATTACTTGCCTACCTGTAAGTCCTTCAACCTGACCTATTATTTCAGCTGTCTTTAGGATTAGCTGGGCCCCCCACCCCCAGGCCACTCCCTGGGGAAGGAAGAGGGCGAAGAGCTAACTGAAGCAGTTCTACAAGGCTCTGGTGAGCACTGGCGGGTAAATCAATGGTTCAGGCTAAGGATTTATACAGTGGGCCAAGGAGAATGTTCAAGTCCTTAACTTGATAACCCTCCTCTAAAGACCTTCTGTTCATCCCAGTCCCAAGCCTGCACCTGTTTCATGAGATATACTCTTCCAGGGACTATACTTCCATTAAGAGATCCAAACGTGCATTTGGTGCTATTTCCACAGTCTCTTGATTACCACCAGTCTGGTCTTCACTGTGCATATGTGGAAATCCCCTGGCTGCCAAGGGCCTTCAGTTGGTATGCTGCACAGGGCCCTGACCCTGACTCTCCGGAAGAAACCTCTAGAAGTATATTATGGAGGAGCCACCTTTACCATAGAATACAGCAAGTAAGTAAGATAACATTCCAAGGAGTTTTCTTTCAAATTCCTGGAATCCAGATATTTGAAATTATATTAAGCACTCATTCATACATACACTGTCCTATACAGAGTTAATATTTCAGAAAACAAGGATCCCTAACATGGTGCCTATCACCATGGGACACCTCTCTCCCCAGCAATAATAGAGTTCACCTATCTCTAGGACATAGGGCGCTCCTAGTCCCCTTCTTTTCTTTTTAATGATTTTTTTGTTTCTTTTTGGCCGCACCGTGCAGCCTGCGAGATCTTAGTTCCCTGACCGTGGATCTAACCTGGGCCCCCTGTAGTGGAAGCACAGAATCCTAACCATTGGACGGCCAGGGAATTCTCTTCCTTAAGCACTACCCAGGCAACTTGCCTAAACACTATAGTCTTAACTCTTCCCCTAAGCCATTTCCCTCACTGCCAAGTTAGACCTCCTTCCAACAATTTAAGTTGCTGGCAGTCTTGGATCTTGGTCTTCTTCCTTTCAGGTTCTATATCCCCTTATTGATTTCCCGTTCAGCTTACTGTTTGGATGATGAATGAGTTATAGGTACTAAAATAAAGGTAGGGCACTTCACCTCCTAGGCCTAGGCATTATTCCAGGCCAAATATTACCCCTACATCCCTAGGTTTCTAGTTACCTCAGACCATAATCCTTCCATGACCCACCTCGGTCTGTCCATGGGACTCTGCCTAATGTCGCTTATCCTGGTGGTTGCACTGGGAACCATGGCTTATCAGAAACGAGCTACTCTTCAGGTGGGACCTTCTGCCCCTTACCATTCACTAGAGCCCCAAGGCGCAACAGGGGGCCCAGTTGGAGGAATGAGGGAGGTGTGATGTTACCCACAGCATGACACAGGTTAGGGCAGAGATGATTTCTTAGGAGAAACTGGATGGAAAGTCGATCTATTGTCTATACTTAAGTTCTACTGTTCTCAGAATGCCTCCTTCTCTGTGTATCAACATTACACTAGCCTTGCAATGAAAAAAAGGTAGAGACTTATGGTTCTGAAAATTTGTTCTTTATTTTGATACAAAAAATAAACCCTTCAACCTGTAAAGAATGTCACTTGTTTTCATATTATTGTAAAGCAAACTTATAGAATAGGAACATCTGATACCAGCTCCAAGGATGTCACATATACTTTAGAAAAAAGTCATTGCTACTTGGATTCAAACAAACATCACTGTGGAGGAAGGAGCAGCTAATTATCTCCATCTCCTGATTTTTCCATAATTTTACTAAATCATCACTAGGAAAGCTAGTAGTTGGGATATCACATAATTATGCCAGAATTTGGTAAGTGGTGAAAGCAGCCATCTGAATCCAGCTAAATTATAAAAACATGACCTTTTATTGTCCTTCTCTCTTGTTTCTGCAGTACAAGGGCTCTACTTTATACCCCTATGGGCCAGCAGTAGGCTTGAGTTATAATGTGTAGATTCCTTTCGGTTATAGTTGTAAAAGAAGTCTTTAAATTCTTGAGGGTTTGACATCTCTTGGAAAGAAGTAAGCTAGGAGAAAGACTGCTGATCTGGATTTGCTTAGATGGAAAACATTCACACTAGGAGTCCAGTTGATCGGCTGTTGAAATCACCAGGCCTGTACTGGTCAGCGAGTTCAGTCAGCTGATCGGGACACCATCCCCAGGCCTTTAAGTGATACATTTGAAGCTCTCATGGTAAAGTTGTGGCCTCGGCTCCATTAGCTCTGGTTATCTTCTTTGATTTTAAGGCCTATCAGTCTTTACCAGCGGTAGCAGCCACTGCTTGGTAAAACTTTGCCACGAAGTCTGGCTCACTGACCTCCAGCTGCCTGACAAATTCATTGCGCTCCTGCTCAGCCCAACCTCGAAACCACTGATCCCAAAGACGCAGCTGGCACTCAAAGATACAAGGTGGTCGGTTTGCTCCAGACACGCTAAGCTGCTCCAGACTTTCCAGCAGTGGCTGCAATTTTCCCGGTACTGCCTTAGCTACCAGGTCCTGTAGGAAACGTTCACGCTGAGGACCTGACCAGCTGGCAAACCAGTGAAGAATACACTTCATCTCCTGGGAAGTGATGTAAGACATTGGGGGAGGGGAAGAGTTAGAAATACTGTCTGGTACCGAGGGTAAGGGAGAAGGGAAGGATAGCGGCATCGAAGAGGAAGATGATCCCAGTGGCATCCTGAAACATAAGAGCACTGTTATATACTCTCTGGATAGAGCAACCAAACTACAGCTTCCCAACAACACAGAATCTTATCACACTCAATCAACATCTACAAAGAAAATTACTTTTCACCAATTTGGTTTACAGAAAAACAACAGGGTCCTTTATTTAGGTTATTATCCAACTTAGACAAGGTACTCAAGAATAACCTCATTTCATTATTTGCCCACCTTCCTCTCTCGTTTTCAAACCCATTACCCTTCCCAACCACTGCCTCCCTCCATCATTCTTATAAACAATCCAAAAATAACCAAAGCATTCCTTGTTCATTCTTTGCCGCCTAATTCTATGTTCCAGATTCAGTAAAGAAAAAAAACCAACGATTAATATTGGTCCAACACATCTTCCCTAAAATGAAAAAAAGGTACACATTTTTTAATTTACCAAGCAGCTGGTCAGGGCCTAGATGCTAATTATTCCAGAGCTATCAACAGAAGGAAAAAAAAGAAAGGGAAAACATCATATATGACGAAAGAGCCTTCTCCGCAATGTGCGTGTAGCCTCTGAAATATGCCAAGAACTTCATAACTCCATTATTTTCTTATATTTCCTGTAGAGCACCAGGAAAAATTGAGAGCATAGTTAGTGAAGGCGCCTTGTCCAAACTAAGATAACAAAGTAAGAAAAACAGAAGTCAAGTGTTTATTCAGTACTGAAAAAACAGTCTAGTTGGTTTGTTGGGTTAGGGAATCTAACAACTTATACTGTTGTAGCTGTGTGACAATTCATGCCTCAACAATTTTCCTTCATGTTTAATATAATACCTATTGATGACTTGCCATTGCTTTGCATCACTAATGCAACTGGAAGGTCAGCCAACTTGAATAGTTTTCAAATCCCACAATTTGAATCTCTAACAAGGAAAACAAACTACTTGTTTACGATCTATTTTACTGTTTGTGTTTCTTCTGCTCTAAGTTGGAGTATCTGTAGTGACAAAGAAAGGAACCCCGAAGCAATTAACATCAGTTCAGTACCAAAACGGTCCAGCCGAGGTTGCCTTTTCACAGTGGCCCTACGAGAAGCAATTCCGCCTAAAGGAATTTTATTCTCTCACTCGGGGAAAGGGCTAACTTATCCCGAGTCTTGCGACATGGCTTCCACGGCAAGCTCAAGTTCAATTATCACGAATTAGTTCACAGGCTGGGTCGAAACACACGGTGCTGCCACTTGCCACTCTGGAGGCTACGGAGCCTGGCATTCCGTGGTCCCAAAGAGCAACGTAGCCTTAGATGGGAGTGGCGGGCATTCGGAGGATGGGAGGCGGCAGCTGTTTCCGTAGGTGAGCGGGAGGCTTGCCCTACTAAGGGTAGCCCGTAAACACCGAGTCTGACCCGGCCCAGGGAGGTACTTCTACCCCGCTTACCTCCCCTTTCCTCTCACAGGGCACCCGGAGACCGTCACAAGAGTGTTTAGACTCCAACTATCGCCGCCGCTTCCAGGTTTCCTGAAAACCCTAAGGAGCGCCAGCCGGGAAGCCCACGCACTTCCGGTCCCGGACCAGCCCCAAACACCCAAGCGCCACAGCGTCTCAGCCTTAGGTCCGGAGATAGCCGAATAATTCCGATTATGGTTATGCCGGAGTCGAGAGCTTCCGAACAGATTCGATTCAAAGCGTCGGTAGACGAAGAGAACCGAGCTCTGAAAGCAAGATGAGGGAGGGGGAGCGACTAGGAGGATGGAAAGAACCAATTGGTGCCGATGTGGAGACGGAAACACCCGAGCATTTCCGGAGGAACCCGGGGAGTTCTGAGTGGTAATCGAGGGGTTGACTATGGAAGTGGGCGGGGCCAACTCGGTACGTTCGAAGGGCGTTGGCGGAAATTACCGAAGATGCCCGAAGCCGTCGGGACGGACCCGAGTACCTCACGCAAGATGGCGGAGCTGGAGGAGGTGACTCTGGACGGGAAGCCTCTTCAGGCACTGCGGGTGACCGACCTGAAGGCCGCACTGGAGCAGCGAGGCCTAGCCAAGAGCGGGCAGAAGAGTGCCCTGGTCAAGCGGCTCAAAGGGGTGAGGAGACGGCGTTGCCGGGGTGTCGGATCGGAGCGGACCCGGTAGAGCCGAGTCTCTGCCGCGGCGCAGGCGCAGTGTCCGAGCTCGGCGCGAGCTCGCTCAGGCCGCCAGCGCCAGCCTCCGGATCCGCGCGCACGGTGGTTGGGGAGGCTCGCGCTGGAGTGGAAATAGCGCCGGTTCCCGCCTTAACGGTAGCGGCGTGAGCCCAAAATGGGAGGGTGCGCGCTACTCTCCCGGAGTGTCTTAAGCTCCTTCCTCCTCCCCCACCCCCTCCTTGTTTGTGTCTGTGGTTTCGGCGCATGCGCTGCAGAAGGAGTTAAATCCCACTACAACCACCGGCGTTGCTGGCCTGAGGGGGGCGAGATGGGCTAGGTCGGAGTTAGGTGTATAGTTGGGCAGAGGGGATGAGGGGTTGGTATCGGTATCGCAAAGAATAGAATTGGGGTAGGGCAAAAATGTCTGCTTGATTAGATTAGGAGGTGAGGTGAAGAGAAACCTTGATCGGAAGGGACTTGGTTAGGGAGGGGTGTATAATTTATAGGGCGTCCAGAAGCAATTCGGGTGGATAAGAGTTTGGTGAATATTGATGAGAGAGGTGAGGCGGGCTGGTATATGTTGGGGTTTTGAATCTGTTTGAGTAGATTAGGGTGGGATTGTCAAGAGGTAGATGGATGGATTGGTGTGTATAGGTTTGGTGTAAGCGGAGTGAAGGTGAGGATTTCTTGGTTTTAATTAGGGTTAGTTAGGATACGTGAAGAGTAGTACAGATTCGGGCTGGGTTGGCTCAGGGGTTAAGTTGGCAAACCGTTGCTTACACTGAAGCTGACAGACTGAAGCTGACAGTTCCGTGTGTGGAGGGATTGGATCAGAACACAGTTTATGGAGTCTGTGGTCATTTTGTTCTGTAGCCTCCTCTGAAATTTTTATAAATTTGGTAAATCTAGGTGCCACTCTTTTGGAAACGATACAAGTTCACTCAAGTAGATCTAGTCCTGGGTAACTGACCAAGGAATTCAGTCAGGCCCAAACCATGTTAGTTTCATGTATTTGAACCTGGTTTGAATATTTGAAGTGAAGGACCAGATTTAGAAGGGACACTAGTCAGAAGTGCAGAAGATAATAGGGATTGTAGTACTGGTTCTGTCACTGTCACTGATTTTATTGCATAGCCAGATTTTCCCAATATGCCTGCATTTTACGTCTGTACATTTGGGAGCAGTAACCATGGCTACCTTTAAGGGTCTTCTGAAGACGAACGAGGACGGCATTAGTAAAGGGCTTTTAGGTCCGTGGAAAAGGAGTACAGTTTAAGTGTGTACGGTTAGTCATTGCCTTTGATGAAGAGATTGAGGGGAGGGTTTTGTTTTTTTTTTTTTTTTCTGGTTTCTGACTCTTGCCCTTCTCTATACCAGGCTCTAATGCTAGAAAATTTACAGAAACACTCAACACCCCATGCTGCATTCCAGCCAAATTCCCAGGTAAGGAAGAAGGTTCACTAGAAGGGGGGCGCTCTTTGGATGCACGGAGACATAGAAGGACATGATGTTGTATATTTGATGCTTGATTTGTCACCAATATTTTCCTCAGTTCCTTGGGTTGAAAATGTTTTCATCCTAGGACAGTTGAATTCTAATAAAGAATTCAAGACTCAGAAGAGCTGTTAGTTAATTTCTGATTCTTGAAATGGTGTGTGCAGAAAGATGTGGCTCTAGTTGATTAAGTGGAGTACAAGGATCTGAAGGCATTTGTTTGACATCGATTTGGAAAAAGTAGTTGATGTCTTTGAATGTAGATATGAGTAGACAATCAGCAGGGCAGTATAGGAAAATACTTGCTGATCAGGAAGAGTTCTTGTGTTGACATAGATTTTCCAAGAATTCAGTCCTTTGGAAATCATCCACCATTACTAGTTTTAATATTAACTATGCAGTTACTCCTAAACGTCATTAATTGCTGTTACTTTGGGCAAGAAACTTAACCTTTGGAGGCCTTGGTTTCCTCAGTTTCCCTGTGTGTAAGATGAGAAAGAGTTGGACTAGATCCATAGTTTTATAACTACTCTGTTGGGATCTTGTGGAGCTGCTTTTGGAGGCTTCCTAGAGAAAATTTCTTCCCAAATGAGCAGGGGTTCACATTCCCCTCTTAAACTAGATTAGATCTACTTCTCTCTGCTTTGAATATTGAGTTTCTGCATAAGATTTCTTTGGAAGAAATCATTCCCAGTTTGAAAAAAAAAGTCTTAGGCTATGTAGTCTCCTAAGATTCTTTTCAGCTTTTAACATCCCCTCATTATATTGTGTCATGCACTTAAAGGAAAAATCCAGGTCTTTGTTAGTGCAGTGGTGTGCAGCTCCAGTACTAGATGAAGTCCCAAGATACAGTGGAAAAACAAGAGAGCTTTCCTACTGCCTTGTTATTAGCTCATGAAGCTGAAAGTATAATCTAACTGGCTTACAGAGGTTTAGTTAAGTATTTTAACAAGCATAAGAAACTGCGTAAGTTAATCACTTTACCATTCTATTTTTGCCCATTACATTTTCAACTTTGAAGTTTTGCTTTTATTAACATAGGCTTTTTTCAACAAATACATACATTCTCTAATACTTGTAACCCACACTTCATCAGTGTCCACTGACTACCAAGAGACTCATCTCTATTTTAGGGGAAAAAAACATTTACCACGCTTAGGAAAGATGACTAATGACATAGAAAGTATTTATTCAGATTTTTTCCTTTTTCTGGAGTTCTAATAGGACTTGCTAAGCAAGAAGCTTCTTGGGAAGAGGGCTTGTGAAGAGAAAGCTGAAGGGCAGAAGAGTGACATGGGAGTCTGTGTTGCAGAAAAAAATGGAAAAAGGAATTAAGCTCCTGGATTTTAAAAATTGTTATCAAAGATTTCTTCTCACCCAAAGAAAATGGAGTTAGAACTCTGTCTAAATGCTGAATCCCTTTTCTTAGTCTCTTGCTTTCAGGCTTTTAAGTCTGGTAGTTGAATTTTGGAGATGTTTAACAAAATGTTTCCTGGATAGGTGGAGGTTGATCTTTTGTGTGAACAAAAGATGAATTAGTATGAACCAGTATTTTTTTCCTTCATTTTTTGATATTATTAAAAGGAAAATTTAGATTATATAATTTAGATTATCTAAAAATTTAGTCTAAAAGGCATAATTTTATAGGAATTTTCATTTTTTAAAATTATTTGTATATCACTCTTTGGCTGGGAACTGAATATTTAAAATAAAAAATTATGTGTGCAGTTCCTCTTTTTGCCATCTTTTGTGAATCATAGGGCTGTATATTTTGGTCCTCAACTTAGGAGTAGCTTAGAAAAGGGCCCTCCAACACTTTCCATATCTTTCTTTGGTCCAAATATAAGGGGCATTCCTTTGCTCCATGGAATTTTGTACCTTGCCTTTTCCTGGTTTGTTTTCCTAGACTATCTTTTTCCATGTCTTCTACACAGATTGGCGAGGAAATGAGCCAGAACAGTTTCATAAAGCAGTATCTGGAAAAGCAGCAGGAGCTGCTTAGGCAGCGTCTGGAACGTGAAGCTCGAGAAGCTGCAGAACTTGAAGGTAAGCCCAGGCTGTCACTTCTTACAAGGAGTTCTTCCTGCTTATTCCTTTCACTGAGTAGATGGGCCTGTTTCACTAGGCAGTTTCAGGAATATAAGTCAGGCTGAGACTGCCAGTTATTTGCTTTGGTAGTTTATGGAGCCAAGTGAGTTACTATTTACCTTTTGTCAGGGAAGAAGACACTTAATTTGACTGTCTTGACTAGAAGAGGATTCCTGCCAACAGGAAGAGTTATAAGTAAATTAAGCTACCCTTCAGATGAACTAGAGCCTTATCTTAGGGAGTTTTTCTCTATGTACAGTGCTCTTTTTAGTATATACTCTGTATCTGTGACTTTGCCTGACCTCCTTCACTCCTCTACATATTCCCACATGCTGAGCCCTTCACTCCCTCCCTGCCCCGACCCAATCTGTACTTTGCAGAAGCTTCAGCTGAGTCGGAGGACGAGATGATCCATCCTGAGGGAGTGGCTTCCCTGCTGCCTCCTGACTTTCAGAGCAGCCTGGAGAGACCAGAGCTGGAGCTCAGCAGACATTCACCCAGTACGTATCTCCCTCCCCACTGCGCTGTTCTGTCAATCCTGCGTAGTTGGTGGGGGGAGGTAGTTACACCTCCTTTCATGCTAAGCCTCCATTAAAGTCCCAGGGCAATTCTGTGACAGTGTTATTTGACATCTGTTTTTCATGGAAATTATGTCCTTTTTGAAGTCTGCGTTCACCTCTATGTTGTGTTGACCTCTCAGAGTATTTTATGAGGCAGTCTGATTTTTCTTCTCATCTGTATACCTCTCTAACTTCCTCTGCTTCTGAATTTAGCAGCAGTCACAATTCTTTTTCATCTCTTCACCAATTGTATATATTGTGTGTTACACATCCAGTCATCCCCCCAAATGGGCATCTGCAGTTTATTAATTCATTCAGCAAGTTTTTACAAGTAAAAACTTGCCTGTTGTATGCTAGGCATGTGCTAGGCACCAGGAATATAGTAGAGAAAAAGACAAGTCTCTATCATAATGAAACATACAGTCTAGTGAGGAGGTGGACATTAAACAAATTATTACATAATTAACTGGAGTTATGCTGTGTACTGTGAGAGGCAGTGCAGAGTATTATTTGAGCATATTACGGGGAACTCAAACCCAGTGTGTGGAATTGGTTCAGGTAAGATTAATTTTTTCACATTTAAAAAAATATTAAGCACCCACTTTTGCATAGTATCTCAAGCAAAAGTCTGTAAATGCAGCCTTTGTCTTCTAGGAACTACCTGTCGAAACAGTATGCCTTTAGGAGAACATGCATATAAGACGTGAATAGTAGGTAGATAAAGTAAACCAGTGTGTAAATTAACAAGTATTTTGAATGATTATTAATGTTAGGGGTCATGGGGTAGGTGATCACTCCATATTTAATACTTATAGAATGTATAGAAGTTGCTAGCTCTTCTGGTTAATATAGAACTCTTTCCGGAAAGCAGATTTTTAGGAGATATTTAATGATGGGAGAGAAATAATTTATTTTAGAGATCTCTTTTCTCTTCAAAATAAAAACAGCAAACCACCAATTGATCCATTTTGGTCTTAGCACTCTTTTTTTCCTTGATTGTAAAGCCAGGTGGAAGGGGAAAACTCTTTTATAAATTAGTTGTCAGTGTTTCTTCTTAAATAAAAATAAGCCAAAAAATTATGTATAGAATTCCTGCTGTATACATGTCTCTGTGCTAGAGTATGTGGGGAGTCAGCACATTGTAAAATCTACTAGAGAGAAGACAACTGCACATAAAACTAACAATGGAAGATGGTATGTTTTAAGTGACATACAAATAGTACGGACACATGTACCACTGGAATTCCAAAGAGTAAAAATTCTCTGAGGACTAGAGAGATTAGAGAGAGCCTCATGAAGGAGGTGTAGGATTTGAGTGACCCTTAGAAATACGTAGGATTTGAGTTGGCAGAGAAGACAAGAGGGTATTTTTAGGAAGGAACAAAGGCACAGAGGTAGGAAGGAAGATGGTATTTAATTTTAAAGGTAATGGGGGAACCATTGAAAATTCTTGATAGCAATATGATTTGATAAGGAACTCTTCAAAGAGAGCCTCTCTCTGTTCTAAATGTAACTTGAAGTGAAAATGAGGAATGTCCTGAAAGAGATACAAGGTTTCAAAAGCAAGTAAAGATTTAGATTGAAGAAGGTGGCCAGTAGTCTCTTCAGTGCTTTGTGTCTTCAGCAGGACTATGCCTATGGTTGTAATTGATGGAGGAGGGGAAAAAAAACAGGTGAAAGGAAAGAGGTGAAAAATAAATAAGAAATGAATGTAGTAAATTGTAGAATACAACAAACAATTGCTGTGTGTCCTCTTCGGTGTACTCTATCCATAAACTTTCCTACTTCTGATCTTGGCTAGAATGTGAATTTCGTAACAGATGTGGCATAAAATTTGGTCAAAGTCCTAAATGGAGTGGTAGTTTGGAGTTCTAGCAGTGCTTGGTTGGATCGGTAGTAATGCCTGGAGTTCACCCAGAAATTAGATTTTTTTCAGGTGTACAGCGTCAGTCTGCCATAGGCTCATAAACTATTAGGCTTCCAGCTTATTTGTTAGCTTTGGATGTTTGGGGTTCCTTATTTAGTAAGATTTTGATTAAAGTAAGATTCCTAGTAACATATTTTGGTAATCAATAGTGGCACCTGAAGATTTTTTTTTTTTAATAAATTTACTTATTAATTTTATTTATTTTGGCTGCATTGGGTCCTCATTGCTGCGCACAGGCTTTCTCTAGTTGCTGCGAGCAGGGGCTACTCTTCGTTGCAGTGCGCAGGCTTCTCGTTGCGGTGGCTTCTCTTGTGGAGCACAGGCTCTAGGCACGTGGGCTTCAGTAGTTGTGGCTTGCGGGCTCTAGAGCACAGCTCAGTAGTTGTGGCGCACGGGCTTAGTTGCTCTGCGGCATGTGGGATCTTCCCGGACCAGGGCTCAAACCCGTGTCCCCTGCATTGGCAGGTGGATTCTTAACCGCTGTGCCACCAGGGAAGCCCCTGCATATTATTTTTTTTAAGAATGTGAATTCCTGGGCCCTGCCCCAAGAATCTCAAAGAATGTAAGTCCTGAGACCTTACATTTTTTTAAAGTCCCCTGGTAGTTCTGTTTATCAGCTCAGTTTATGAATGACTAAATGAAAGAATAGTTTTTCAGCATTATAGTTAATCAAGATCCTTGGCTTATATTCCAGCAACCTCGCATTAATGTGCTGTAGTCACAATCCCAAATAGGAAGGAAAGATTGGTTTATAAAATCCTGCCTGGCTCTCTTTTTTTTTTTTTTTTTAAAGGAATTCCTTTATTTTTATTATTTATTTATTTATTTATTTATTTTTGGCTGTGTTGGGTCTTCATTTCTGTGCAAGGGCTTTCTCTAGTTGCGGCAAGCGGGGCCACTGGCTCTCCTTCTTGACTTCTTATCTTTCCATCACTTTCTTCAGATTTTTCTAAGATGTTAGGAGTCAGTATTCACCCTCCATAGTCAGAAATTGCCTCCTAGATCATGACTGGGTATACAGAAGTCCTTATTATCTTCAGTTAATTTTTTCAAAAAGAGCCCACTCTAGGAAAATTAGGAGGAAAGATACAAAGACATTAAAAAATGGATATTCAGAATACAGACTGATTAACAAAGGTATAGCCCCAGGGGATCTTAGCCAGCCTTTGGCTTACAGAGCGTTTAGCCCTCATTCCTGTTTCTTGTGTTAAATCTGGATGCTGAGATTATAAAGAAATGTTAGGTAAGTTACTTATACAGCTAACATGAGTCAGATTTAGGGTTGGCATCATTGCCAGGTCTCCATTCTCTTAATTTCTGCTGCTTATTCATACCCAAGGATACCCTCTGGCCACAGGCTTTGCTCTGATCTCTGTAGCTGCCTAACCTGGATCCTGCAAATCCTACCCAGGGATTTGTTTTCCAGGATGAAGAAACTACCTTCCTATGTGACCCTTAAACATTCTTCAGTTTGTTGTTTTTTGGGGTTTTTTTTGCCAAGTTGTGCAGCATCCAGGATCCTCTGATCAGGGATCGAACCTGTGCCCCCTACGTTGGGGGAGCGCAGAGTCTTAACCACTGGACCACTAGGGAAGGCCCCATTCTTCACTCTAATACATTCTACACTGCCTTTGCTCTCCTGAAGGCTTCTGGCTTTGGAATCTTAGAAATCTTACATTCACCCTGACTTGCTTTTTAACTCCTGAAATACATTTATTAACCTGTTACCAGTATTCGTACCATTCCTTGCTAAAGGTGCTCAGTTTCTGCACATATTATTAACATCTGGCTGAAGACACTCATGTGGCCATGTGCACATAATAGAAGATGGCACCTTTCCCAGAACCTTGTCTGCATCACATCAGCTCCTTACAAGGAGCTGGAAGAAATTCCTCATCTCTTTCTTATATTTTATATTGCTTACTAGGCTCTTGTTTTCATGTCTGAGGTTCCCCTCCAGTTGTCATTTTTTTTTTTGCAAAACAGTGATGTCCAGAACTTTCTGACCAGCCCTTCCCATTTTTTCCACATCTCTTTTATGACTTATTAGGCAAGTGCTTCTAGAGGAGGGATCATCTAGAATCCTATCATTGCAGTTCTACAGTATCAAAATAACATTATGATCTAATAGAATAGCATACAGTTTATAATTGATGGAGATAAAGGCTATTTGCTTGTGCATACCTAATTTTAAAATCACAGCTCCAGAACTCTTATTTGATCTGTTTAGCACATTTATCTCTGGTAAACTTTGTATATGCCTTTTTTCCCCCCTTAAAATCACATTTATTTATTCAGAGCATATATGTGCTTTGTTATTCACTGCAAAGCATCTTTGGTATATGTGCTTGTAACACTTGCTTTTAAGTTGAAAATAAAACAACAAAGAGAATGTTTCTTATATAGAACTTGCAGTGGTAAAAGCAAGTACTTGGGTTGGCTAGGCCTGTGAATTTTAGCTATTCATAGTATTTGAGGCGTATCAGAGAATCTCTTCTGTAGGTTTTCCCTCCAGGGTATAGGATTTTATCGTTTTAAAAATATTTGTTTTCTTATTACAAAAAGTAGTGTGTATTCATTAGAAAATTTTTGGAAAAACTGGAAAAAACAGGTTTTTGTTTGTTTGTTTTATTTGGCTGCGCTGTGCAGCTCATGGGATCTTAGTTCCCCTACCAGGGATCGAACCCGGGCCCCGGCAGTGAAAGCACCGAGTCCTTACCAATAGACCACCAGAGAATTCCCTAATTTTTTAATTTTTTAAAATTTTTATTGGCATATTGTTGATTTACAATGTTGCGTTAATTTCAGGTGTACAGTAAAGTGAATCACTTATACGTATATATCCACTCTTTTTTAGATTCTTTTCCCATATAGGCCTATTAAACAGGTTTTTAAATCACCAGAAGTCCCACAAATGAAAATAACCACAGTTGATATTTTGCTATATAATTTTCCAGTCTTTTCTTTGCCTATGTATAAACTTAAGGTATCTGCAATTTTCAAATCTTTACCTTCCCTCCAACCTGGTTAACTTTTTCTTCTTTTTTTTTTTTTTTTAATTTATTTTATTTATTTTTGGCTGCGTTGGGTCTTTGTTGCTGCACGCGGGCTTTCTCTAGTTGCGGCGAGCCGGGGCTACTCATCATTGTGGTGCGCGTGCTTCTCATTGCAGTGGCTTCTCTTGTTGCGGAGCGCGGGCTCAGTAGTTGTGGCTCGCAGGCTCTAGAGCGCAGGCTCAGTAGTTGTGGCGCACGGGCTTAGTTGCTCCGTGGCATGTGGGAACTTCCCCAACCAGGGCGCGAACCCGTGCCCCCTGCTTTGGCAGGCAGATTCCTAACCACTGCACCACCAGGGAAGCCTCTTCTTTTTTTTTTTTTTTTTTTAATTCTTGAGCATCTGGATAGTGATTTTTTTTTTTAAGACATTATTTTTTTAGAGCAGTTTTAGGTTCACAGCAAAATCATAAAGGTACAGAGATTTCTCATATGCCCTCTGCCCCCACATATGCATAGCCTCTCTTAATATCAACATCCCACACCAGAGTGGTACATTTTTTACTATGGGTGAACATACACTGACACATCATAATCACCCAAAGTCTATAGTTTACCTTAGGGTTCATTCTTGATGTTGTACATTCTGTGGGTTTGGACAAATGTATAATGACATGTATCCATCATTAGAGTATCATACCAGGGTATTTTCACTGCCCTAAAACTCCTCTTTGCTCTGCCTGTTCATCCCTCCCTCCATCCTCTGCCTTTTTTTTTCTTTTTTGTTAAACTACAATAAGTCGGCTTCTTTCCGTTATTTTGATACATGCCAAGGAGCTTTTCCTGAAATTCGTGGAAAAGGTTTTCTTTTGATTTTCCTCATTTTGTAATTTAACCTATTCCAGGTCATTTAATTATGAAATTATTGATTATTATAAGCACCACATTATTTATTAATATCTTACAGGTTACTCTTTAAATCTTTGCTGAAGAATCTGACCTGTCACTGAATATCCTAACCCTAGTTCCTGTACACACACCTGTAATGCAGGTCTTTATTCTCTAACCCAGATATGAAATGTTATATATTCAAAGATCCTGTTAATCAAGTGATCATGGAGTAAAGTTTTATGAAATATGTGCAGTCTTCTAGTTCATTTTGTAAGTTTCTTTTCTTCTTTTAGTTACAGAAGCAGAGACTAGTTCAGTTTAGATTGCTGGAATAAAGAAATAAGAGAGGACCTTGGATTAGAGCTCACATCATCTGCTTTATTTGCACTAGTTTCAATACTGTTAGGGTAGCACAGGTTTTTGTGGATCATTTAAACCTTTTGTACTGTATTGTATGTATCTGAAATATAATTATCTTTAGGCTGTTTTCTAAACTGGTTCACATCAATATTTGCATTGCTACTCTGTGTAATATTTTAATACTGGTAGGAAACATAGAGGTCTTCCAGTCCATCCCTTCCATTTTCCCAGTCAGGACACTGAGACCCAAACTATTTAAGTGATTTACCCACGGTTACCTTCCTTCATGGAATGTAAGTGAACATTTTTTCCAGTTTTACATGGAGTTGTTACTTGGAATGGCCAACCTGTGCCCCCTGCAGTGTAAGCATGTAGTCTTAACCACTGAACTGCCAGGGAAGTCCACAAGCTTTCGTTTAATAGTAGAGCTTATTTTTCTTTAAAATAATCTCACCTTGAGCTCCATATATAAAACAATTGAGAAGGCCCATTTCTGAAGCCATGAGCCCTGAAAATCGTTTCTCTTAAGTACTTATATCATGAGATTATTGTTTTACAAACTGGTATATTAATCATGATGTTTTGGTCAAAACTAGTGGTGTCAATAGGCAGTCCAAAAAAATGGACACTGCACACAGTGAAGTCTTGGGCTTTGATTCAGTGACAAAACATTTTACAGAAATAAACGTACTTTGTGCTAGACAATTTGAAGCTCCGGGTAGTTATTTTACATTTATTTGAATTATTTATAATATGTGAATTGGCTTTGTGATATTAAAAACATTCCAGATGTGCATAGCAGGAATTATTAACATGACCCTGACCCTTAGGGCGTTATATAGTCTTTTCTTCCACATAGAAGTCAGAGAGATGAATACAGATAACGTATTGAGCAGCTCATATGCTTTGATCGATTGAATTTTAGAAAGCAGTCTTGAATGAATGTTCATGTTATGAGTCTGACTTGGTTTTCTTTCATTTGATAGGAAAAAGCGCCTCTGTTTCCGAAGAGAAAGGTGAATCTGATGATGAGAAACCAAGGAAAGGAGAAAGACGATCATCCAGAGTCAGACAGGTAACTCAGTTACCTCTGAAAGCATCCTTCACCTCTTTGGTTACTGCCTTGGATATCTCCTCCTCCTCCTCTTTTTTTCCTCAAACTATTTCAGAGTTGGTATCTCTCTAGCTTTCCGTACAGTCATCTTCTTTCTCTTCGTAATCATTTTTCTTGTTTTTTGTTTTCTAATTTATATCTGTTCTGGCCTTCGGATTTTTTTTTTTGGCTATGCTGTGAGCATGTGGCATCTTAGTTCCCTGACCAGGGATTGAACCCACGCCCCCTGCATTTGGAAGCGTGGTGTCTTAACCCCTGGACTGCCAGGGAAGTCCCTGGCCTTCGAATTTCTAAACGAATATATAAAAAAATAACTGTGAAAGTTAGCAGGCTGGTCTGTATTCCTAAGGCAGCACATTATTAGAAAAGATATAATTCATTATTCAGTTAAAACCTTAAAGCTGGATGATACAGTGTTAAGTGAACAGTATACAAAAGTATATGTATAGTGTAATTACAACTGTGGAAAAGAAAAAATGGGAAAAAATTAAATATACCCCAAAGATGATCAGAATAATCACATTTATTGATAATAGGTCAGTCCCGCCCCACCCCGCCCCGCCCTCCCCACACCCTTTCTAGATGTTCAGTTTATATTTATGTATTTATTTATTTATTTATTTTTAAGAGTCACTAAGGAAGTGAGGCTTCCTCTTTTTTTTTTTTTTTTTTAATTAATTTATTTATTTATTTATTTTTGGCTGTGTTGGGTCTTCATTTCTGTGCAAGGGCTTTCTCCAGTTGCGGCAAGCGGGGGCCACTCTTCATCGCGGTGCGCAGGCCTCTCACTGTCGCGGCCTCTGTTATTGCGGAGCACAGGCTCCAGATGCGCAGGCTCAGTAGTTGTGGCTCATGGGCCCAGCTGCTCCGCGGCATGGGGGATCTTCCCAGACCAGGGCTCGAACCTGTGTCCCCTGCATTGGCAGGCGGATTCTTAACCACTGCGCCACGAGGGAAGCCCTATATTTATTTTTAAAGCTTGAAGCTAACAGATGAAGTACTAGCAGTTTCATTATTGTATTCCTTTTGGTCACTCTGTTTTGATTCCTGTAAGAGCCCATACTGGTCACGCGTGTCTCTTGTCGCATTTGTTTTGTGTGTTGCTGAAAGCATATATCATTGAGTTTCTTCGTCCTGTGTGTGTCTTGCGAGATACTTTGTCTCCTCTGTTGATAGTGAGCAAATATACTTGGAACCATTGAATATTTTTTCTTTCAGGCAAGAGCAGCTAAACTCTCTGAGTGCATCCAGGCTGCTGAGGAGGAAGAGGATCAAGAAACACCTTCCAGAAATCTGAGGCTCAGAGCAGATCGAAATTTGAAAACTGAGGAGGAAGAAGAAGAGGACGAGGAAGAGGAAGAAGAGGAGGAAGAGGAGGAAGACGATGATGAGGGACAAAAATCTAGGGATGCACCAGTCCTGAAACAGTTTAAGGAAGAAGAGGGGGAAGAGATGCCCAGTGTAAAAGTGGAGGAGGTAATGGATGAGAGACCCCAAACTATAAGATCCCAGGAACAGGAGGGGTTAGAGAGAGGAGGGAGAGTTACAAGGTCCCAGGAAGAGGCCAGAAGAAGTCATCTGGCCAGACATCAGCAGGAGAAAGAGATGAAAACAGCTTCTTCTCCCCTTGAGGAAGAAGAAAGAGAAATAAAACCTTCAAAAAGCTTGGAGGAAAAATCCAAGTCCCCTTCCCCTCCTCGATTGACTGAAGATCTGGAGAAGGCCCCTGTTGTGCTACAACCAGAGCAAACTGCCAGTGAGGAGGAGACTCCCCCACCTTTACTTACCAAGGAAGCATCTTCTCCACCACCTAATACACAACTCCAGAGTGAAGAAGAAATAGAACCCATGGAAGGCCCAGCCCCTCCTGTCCTGATTCAGTTGTCTCCTCCTAATACAGATGCTGAGGCCAGGGAGCTCTTACTGTCTCAGCATACTGTGCAGTTGGTGGGAGCTCTGTCTCCTTTGTCAAGCCCTGCAGACACCAAAGTAGAATCTCCAGTAGAGAAAGTGCCAGAGGAGAGTGTCCTGCCTCTAGTCCAGAAAAGCACACAAGCTGAATCCTCAACCCAGAAGGGTCTTGAAACTGAATCAGAAAAATCAGCTCAACCACTCCCTCTAAAAATCGAGGAATTCACACTGGCCAAAGGGATCACGGAGGAATCTTTGGAACAGAAGGAAGGCAGGAGGGCTTCTCATACCCTTGTCCCAAGCCACAGATTGAAACGGTCAGCTGACTCATCCTCTAGCCGATCCTCCTCATCTTCATCCTCCAGTTCTAGATCAAGATCTCGCTCTCCTGACAGCTCAGGCTCTCAGTCTCATTCATCTCCAAGATCCAAGCAGAGAGATGTATCTCAGGCAGGTACCCATTCCAACCCTCGTGGTAGACCCAAGATGGGCTCCAGGTCAACATCAGAGTCCAGGTCCCGTTCCCGTTCCCGTTCTCGTTCACGTTCAGCGTCAAGCAACAGCAGAAAAGTAAGTGTGGGAGAATCCTGGGTGCATTGATGTTCTGTCTGTACTGCAGTGTTTTTCAACCCCTGGAGAACCTATCATGATTTCCAGCAGAAAAGCTTCCTTTAAGTCCCCAGTTCAGTGATTACTTTCTTCTCATTTCAGAGTCTCACTTTCAACTCATTGATTCCTAAGTTGGGTCCTTTTTCAATTTGATTCCCTTTGATTGCAAAGAAAGCTGAATCCATACCCATTTCCTCTGCTAGACTATAAACTTCTTGAGGGTATGGACGTGCCTTTTTACGTGTGTATCCCAGTACCCAGCACCTAGTTGGGAGTTAATAAACAATTTGTTGAGTAATCTAGGAAGTCAGGGAGGTCAATAAGTCAAACAGGAATAAATCTAGGGAAAGATTTAAATAAAATCTTGGAATAAAAAGATCCAAAGTATTAAAGTATTAAGTTGGAAAACTCAGTGGTCTACTGAATATATGGCATATAAAATAATTTGCCTTATGTGTTTCATTTCTTTAGTCTCTGAGCCCTGGAGTCTCCAGGGACAGCAGCACCAGCTACACTGAAACCAAAGATCCCTCTTCTGGTCAGGAGGTTGCAACTCCACCATTGCCACAGCTGCAGGTCCTTGAGCCAAAGGAGAGGACTTCCACCTCAACGTCTATCCGAGTGAGGCGTATGAGCCAACCTGAGCCAGCTGAAAAGCATGTGACCCAGAGGTTACAGCCTGAGCGGGTAGGGTATTATGCCCCTTCCTTAGAGGGAGACGGAGGATTAAGCATGATTTTCCCTTTTGTCTTAGCTATAAAACTGAAAGTGCAGTCTGGATAAGGTTCAATAGGAATGGAGAAGGTTGGGGAAACCTGTTAGAGTCTACTTTTATTTCCAAATCCCTGGTTCATGAAAGTTCTCCATGAGGCTGAGCAGCAGGGTTCTCATCTTCAGGGCTCTCAAGGTCAGTTCTTCCTCAGAACGTCTCCCTTTTTTCTGCCCAAAAGGAAGCCTTTTCTCAGTTCTCTCAAGAATTCTAATAAAATGATTTTTGGCATAGAAATTCTGTAAGCAGTATTCCATTCCACTTTCTGAAATGAAATAATGAAGATAAATAGGGTTATGTTTGGAGCTGGTACTGTGTATGTTGTGCTCTGCCTTTTACCAGCTCCACGTTAAAGAAGAGGAACCAAGCAGATTTAAGTACGTTGCTATGTTTGTTTTGCTGTGTTTGTCCTGACAGGGGAGCCCAAAGAAGTGTGAAGCTGAAGAGGCAGAGCCACCAGCTGCCACACAACCCCAGACCTCAGAGACTCCGACCTCCCACCTACCAGAATCAGAAAGGATTCATCACACTGTGTAAGTGATCTCTCTCAACTGGGGGATAACACTCCCAGTTTGTGGGCTAGTTCTTGGCTCCCTAGGGTTCTTTGGCTAAGTCCTAGTTTCATTATAGAATGTGAAGGCAGAGCTTTATCTGGACTAAGGCTAGACTTCAGTTACTATGTTGCGAGTTGCCACCAGAACTCTTAAGGTAGTCTGAAAGGTGGTGGTGAGAGCAAAAGGAGCCCCATATCTGGAATCATCTGACCAAAACAGTCTTCCTTTAAGAAGGAGGCAGCAGAGGCTTCTTTTTGTAAACTCAAGACTGTGTAAGGGAATTGACTCAGGCATTTTAACTCAGTCTTTAACTCACATTTACCAGCTACATGTGAGCCTGGGAACACAGTTTAATAAAGGATGTTGAGGATCTACAGAGCAGCTTACAGGAGAGTGCTGTTTTTTAGTTTTTTTATTTTCTCTGGTTATAAGCTATCATTTTATTAAGCACAGTCTATTCTAGTTATCTCCCACAGCGTACAATACAGCAAAATATGAAGTCCATATCAAGTCAGAAGTTTATTCCTTCTAAGACCCTTGGATTGATTTTACCATTTATGCAGTTAACGTGAATTTTTTATTCCTTATGTGTAGTCCTAGAAAAATACTGTCATATCAAATTAAATTTGTAATTGAACATGTATGTCATTCATTCTTCTGAGCTAGGTGTTACAAATTAAGAAGCCATTGAACCAAAATTCCTGGCTTCAAAGTCTCATGGGAAGTGAAAAAGAAAAGCATTGTGGAAATAAGATTGCTTAGCTTTTAGACATCAGGAATCCTGTACTACTTTAGTGAATGTCCTGTGTAGACAGTTGGCCTAACTTTGTTCCATGATTGTTTTAATGGCATTTTAACACTAATACTATCAATATGATTTTTCCCTTTATGTACATCTAATAATTTATATTCTTCTTAGAGCTTCAGACTATCTTTTGCCTCTGATTTTGGAGGGTAGTGGGCAGTGACATGGTTTATTATCTCATTTTCTTGAGACTTTAACAATAATTATGTACTCATTATTATAGCTTTTGCCTTGCTACTGTCTAATATTCTTGCCTCTGCTGCCATCTTGTGGCCATTACATTTTTGGTTTGAAAGCTAAAAGTTCACTCTATTGCCTTTGAAAAAAGTTTTTGTTTTTCCATTTTGGAATGGGTACATTATCCTTTGGAAAAGGGTTTTTCTTCTAGGACCTTAAAGTGAAAAACCAGCGGATTCTGGAAGGTGTTCAGGATTCCCCAGCTACACCATCGATGAGGAAATGGGGTGACACCTTCCCTTCCCTATCCATCAATCAGAGAGAATGTCTGCCTTTCCCTCCCCCATCCCATGGGAGTATAGCATGTCTTTTCTGTAATGGCAGTTTCAAAGTAGATGTTGACAACCTGCTACTAATTGGGGCTGAGGAAGTGCCTCCTGTGCACCTTGAGAAGCAAGTAATTTTCTGAAAAGCTCCTTGCTTGTCCTAAAATCCTGTGGGTCTCTGAGATCCTGGCAACAGAGTGGCACTTTATGCTGTTTTGAAGCCCCTTTATTTAATGGATTTTCGCATGCAAGTCCAGGGCAAATGAACCTTGGAGTCATATACAGAGTTTTTCTCCTCAGGTAAATGTGGCTTTGATCTTCATTTATGACTGAGGTCATCTAGTCACATTGATTCTGGCAAGGTGATAGCAAGTGGCACCTTGGGCAAATATTGAGATTGTCCATTGTTGCCTAGGCAAGCTTCGGTGGAGCAGCCCATAGGTTAGAAATGCAGTCTGAGCTCAGAAGTGGCTCACACACATCCCTCTTACTTGCTTTCCTTCTGCCTACCTTCCACATGGTCTATTCAGCAGCCTAACAAAATGAGATGCCCAAAACCCATAGGCTCTTCTGGCACTGGATTTGGTAAATGAATCTTTGAGAAGTTTGCCTACATTTCTGGAGGCTGTACTAAACTGATTCACAACACTCCTCCTGGTCTTTCACCCCTCTAGAGTGCTAGTGTTCAAACTGGTGATCTCTGGAGCCCTGGCCAATTTTAAAAGTGGGATCAACAGTGAGTGCCAAATGGAAAAGACCATTTGTGGCTTAATCTTGGTTTTCCTCTCTATCTCAACAAGAAGTCACATGACTTTTAAAAAGCAGAGCTGGGGGCCTGTTGATTCAGTAAAGTGTTAAAAAAAAAAATTAGACTTCAAGGACCTCTCACCACTTGGAAGAGATTGCCTAAATTTTTTTTGCTGTGCTTGGTTAAATCCATTGTGATTCTGATTGTGCCCTGAGGAATTCTAGGTTTATGAGGTAAAGTATCTTTTTCATTTCTTGGGTCAGGAATTTGTGAGCCCTCAGTTCTGTTTCACTTGAGCCCTGTTCCAGAATCTAGTCCTCTGCCTGCTTATAGATACAACAAAAATTTCCTCATACAGCAGAAAATAATGGTACTCTCTTTTTACATTAAAAAAAAATAGAGGAAAAAATAAAAAAGAAAGGGAAAGGAAAAACTTTGTCTAGGCAACTGTATCATCCAGTAATAGTTAATTCAAACCCCAACTTTTCTAAATACAACCTTCCTGTGTACACAAACCTTGCAGGCAATAGCAGTGTTGGGCTCTTGGCACTATGCTTATTTGTCCTTTCACCTGAGTAGGAGGAAGGAAATGGTCCTTTAAGCCAGTATGACAGTGTAATTGATACTCCTCAGGGGACCTACAGTGCCAGTATGCCAAATGATGCATAATTTTTAAAAAGTAGAATTTATTGTTATCAATAGAGTTTGCTCACTGAGAAGTTGGTATCTAAGGACACACCCTCTAAAACCATACCGACCTCGGTTATCTTGGGACTAGTATGCTCCTGAGGGTATTCTATGTTTAAATCTCGCTGCCTAAGGGTAGTCAGATCCCACTGTTTCTTATTAAATTTCACATCAGGTCCTCAGCTCCTTGTGAATTTTCTATAGTAACTAAAGTTCAAACATATATGTCTATAGAAATTTCCCTTTCCATTAGTTTTTCTGAATCTCATTCCTATTCAGATGTGAACTCTAATGGGATGTTATTAGCCCCTAAGGAGTTCTCTCCTTTTCTATTGGGCTACAAATGCTTTGTGCACTGTTTAATTTTGGGTAGCTATCACCCACCCCTAATCCCCATGCAGTTTCACTTATTTTTTCAAAGGTATCAGAAATATTTGTGGAAGAATTTAAATAGTGGGAAAGGAGATGCCTTTTGCATAAAAGGGACTACAAAGTAAAGCTGCGTGGGGCTCTGACGCATAGCTAAGGAGGCTTTGGGAGTAGTCCTGCAAGTAGATTGAGTCCCCTTTTGGGATAATTTCGAGGCTTCCTCTTTTTCTTATGAAAATAAAGTTTTGGGAATTCTTAGGTCCCACAGGTTTGATCATGGGGAAATAGACAGCACAAACTCACTGTGTCTTAAGAAGGCCAAGAATAACGTCATAAAATTCTTATTCTTGAAAAAAACGAGATAGAATTTCCAGTTGAAAGAAAATTCTTCCTCCAGGGATGCCACTTTTGGAGAGACATATTGGCAGCTGAACGTATTTTAGGACAAGTGATGGACAGGGAACATGTATTTGAGGATGTTTGAAGGTAACATTTCTCTGTAGGATAACGGTGTCTGTGGGAATTCTATCCAAAAATACTTCTTAAGAAGAAAACCTTTAATTCAGCAAGGATTTACTAAAATATCCACTTGGTACCCCCAATGACAGCCTAATTGGGAAATATTTACTGAGCGTTTCTTTGTGTTAGGCCCCAGGCTAGGGGTCAAGGGATGCAGTCTCTGACCTTGAGGAACTCTGCAGGGTAGAAGTGAGGGGCAAGTAAACCAGCAGGTACTAGACAGTGATGAGGGCGTTGCTGAGAACCTGTCAAACCAATTAGTGCCTTTACATCAGAGAAAGTTCAGTCTACTCTTTGAGGATGCTCAAAAAAAAAAGCTCCATAGGTGTCATCAAATGAGATAATGGCCTATTAAACGTACATGGGTTTTATGCATATCCTTACCTTGACTTGGGGTGTCTTCCAAGCCAGACTCCTAAGAGCAAACCCTTATCACACTGTTCGATGAGTTAGGTATTGTTATTACCCCCACTTTACAGATTAAGAAACTGATACACAGAGGGGATCAGGAACTTGCTCAGTATTATGCTACTTGTGTGCGGGTTGGGGCCGAGGCCTGGATTGAGACCTAGCCAGTTTGACTCCAGAGCTCTCAACCTTACTGAGCAGCCAGGGACCACTCAGTGAAAAGGAACTGTAGCGTGATGTATAAACGTGACTGCTTTATTAGCTTGCAGTTGACGTGTAAGTTTAAGATTTTAAGCAGCAGGGAGGAAATTTCAGTTTTGACTAAACGTTCTGGTATTACAAATGAGATAATACTAAGTTTTTGGTTAAGTACACAAAAGCTTGTCTTAGTGTTAAACCTTTACTGCCACTGGGATACAAAAGGAGCACCTTTGCAGTCAACAAATGGGCATTTTGAGCATCTACTGAGTGCTTTTTTGAATGGGTAGAGGCAGGTTCCCATTTTACGTTAGTCTGAAGATGCCCCTGATAAGAAATTTCCATTTAGTTCCCACTTTCTGCCCAGCAGATCTGCACACACCCCACCACCACCACCCCTGTCCCCAATAACAGTCCTCTCATTTCAGTTTCTTATCTACTTCAGAGCCCTCATTTTGGAGCCCTTGCTCCAAGAAGTAAGTGGCCTTCATGCTTCAGCTACCCAAGGTCCCCTTGCCCTGTTTATCCTTTTCCTTTCTGGCTCCTGCAGACCCTGGGGCAGGGTGACCTTATTAAAGACTCTGTGAAACAAAGTTGTCTGTCTTCTCTTCAGAGACACCTCTCCCCTCCTCTACTGGTAATTCAAAATGGAACTTCCTCCTTATCCACTCCTTCCATCTCCCTGAAGAAAGGACGGGTTGGAGTAGTAACACGTGGTCATTGCTCACGGTGAGCAGCCAGTTACCATACAGTGATTGGATAGTGCCAAATCTCATCGCACCTCCCCGCCTTGAACCAGCTGATCTGGTTTCAGTGTTCTATGCCTGGCTTCTCAGGTAGAGGAAGGTGGGCACATACAAAATTGCTCGTGACCCTCCCCTCTGTCTCTTTGCAACTTTGGCTTTGTTATCTTCCTTATCATTTTTCACTCCCAGCTCTGCTGTTTCCTTTCCTTATATTCCCTGGAATCTTCCAAGCAAGCAGCTGTAACTTTGTATGTCCTCTCCACCCAGCCCCCTCCCCCGCCCCCGTGGAAGAGGAGGAGAGAGCACCCTCTCCCTGTGGGGTTAGGCCTCGGTAGCTGTTGTAACCTGAGAAAAGAAGGAAAAAGGCCAGGCCTTTTGAGCCAGCAGTGAGCTCCTTGTGGCCTGCCGGAGGATAAGAGCCTTGCTCACTCAGCGCCCTCCCTCTCTTCTTTCCCCTCCCCTGCCGCCGCAGGGCCCTCCCCCATCCGCACACACGGGCTGCTGGGTAAGTGGCAAGATGGCTCCCCTGCATGTCTCCGGCTGATCGCCGCCGCTCCGCCAGTACAATAGAGCCAGCCACTACCAGCAGCCTGGCCCTCTTCCTCCTCCTTCTCCAGAGAGACCAGTCCAGCTGAAGTCGGGGTTTGCCGTGAGGACTTAACGCTTATCTCTTAAAAGCCAGATCTATTTTAGCCTCCCCTCACCGCCACCACCACCTCCCCTTCCATTTACCATTTTTTGGATCCCCAGTTGCTGCATCTCGATTTTCTCTCTCTGGATCGGGTGGTTGGGGAGGAGGTGGTGGGATCTTGGGACAAGGAAGGTGTTTTGGGTTTTTTTTTAATTTTTTAGGATTTTTTTGTTTGGTTTTTGTTATTTCTTCCATTCCAGAAAGGGATAAACAGCACTTCCAGGGGGAGAAAAAAAATCATGTTATCAGAAAGCAAAGAAGGGTGAGAGCTTCACATTTCCATGTATCCCTTTTCCCCACCGCTCTAGCCCCTCTCATCACCCTTCTCTTCCCCGTGGCTTTCATTCCGTCTTTCCGTTTTGATTTGTTTTCAGTCATTCTGCTTTCCCCCTTTGTCCTTCCTGCCCGGTTTCTAATTGGCCCCACTTGCCCTCTCTGTGTGGGAAATAGGTATTTTTTGGATAAGACTTTTCTTTAGATTTAGGCAGTTGAATCCCGTGTTTCTGTGGGAGCCTATTAGCTGGGGGCACATTTCCGATTTTCTCCTCCCCCCTTCCCATGCATCCCTCCCTGCCTGCTCTGGGGAGGCTGTTCTGACCTCTGAGTGTCAGGCAGCCTGTCGAGAATGCCGAATTTTCTGGTGATTATCAGCCTGGGGAGGCTTGCTTTCCCCTCTCTTGAGACTTAGGCCCCTGATCATCTTGATTTGATTTTTTTTACCCCTCAGTGTTTGGGTGGTAGTGGGGATGAGATTAGAGATAGAAGTTCAGGATGAAGACAGAAAAAAGAAGATGGGAAGATAGTTTATCTGAAGTGAACCTCTGGGATCGTTGCCTGCGATGGGAGCTAACTTGTGTGATTCAGAGGGGTGGGGGAGTGGGTTCAGCGTTTGTGAGGGGAGGATGCGTGGTGTAGGGGAGGGTGTGTCCTGACTGGGAGGCCTGCTCTCTTTATCTCTTGGAAGTTGGAATAAGGGAGTGGGAGAAACTGGGCGAAGGCCGAATGTAAGAACAATTCCTACACCTCTGAGCAGGTAAAAGTGGCCTGGTGCTTCCCTGAGCTTTCATACTCTGTCTGGCAGTTTTTGTTTTTCCTTTTGGATTAGAGAGGGTCCCTGTTGAAGCCTGAACCCTCGCCAGCCTTCCTCTCCCTGCAGCCCTCACCCCCACCATTTCTCCATTCCTGGTGTCTGCAGACCCTGAGGGTCAGTAGGCTTTTACTTACTAAGCAGTTGATTAAAACCAAGGTTGGGATCATCTGCCACAGCCCTGGCTGTTCTTTCTCCTCTTTTTAAGGAATCAGGCTTCCCTTAGTTTCTCATGCAGTTTGGTTAAATAAAGGTGTCTGCGCCCAGGTCTAGGGAGGCCACGGGGTTGTGGGCAAATCACAGTTACTTTTGAGGGACTTTGCAGAGAGGGATATTTCTCCTCTTCATATAGGGGTACTCTGGTGAATTATCTAACTAAGAACATTGGAGCCCTGACCCCACACATCACAGCTTTATCCCATCTGGGCAGTGGGTGAATGTGGTTGCTGTGATCTGTGCTCTTCCCCCTAGGGAAACCGTTTCCTGGTTTTCCTGGGGGGACAAGGTCTCTAGCCTGATCTAAAAAGCAGCCCTCCCAATCCCACCCAAGTGATGAGGCATGGGGGTTTCCTTGACCCAAAACCTAACGTCTTGCTCTCTCTTCCCCTTGGTTCTTTCCTGCCCTTCCTTCCCAACCTCTCCCCATACTGACAGTGAGGAGGAGAAGGAAGTGACCATGGACGCAAGTGAAAACAGACCTGAAAATGAGGTTCCAGAGCCCCCCATGCCTATTGCAGACCAAGTCAGCAATGATGACCGCCCAGAGGGCAGTGCCGAGGATGAGGAGAAGAAAGAGGTAAATATCCAAGCCGCCTGCTGGGGTGGGTGGGCAGGAGTGGACCTGGGGGAAAGAATAGAGCACTCTGGTGATCCCTCGTACACAGTGAGATAGCTTAAAGAAGGGACTAGGCAAAGACTTGGATCAGGATAGGGCCAAGGGAGAATTCGCTGGTTTAGCAAGGGAGACCCCTTGTGATGGGAACAGGGCTCCTTTATTCCCCTTTTCTTGTTGAGGAAGTAGTGCAGGTGGGGAAGTTTGTAACCAGCGGGAAAGTCAGTTAATGGCCCTTTAAGACCCAGGCTCAGCTTTCCCGGCTCCCTTCTCTAGCTTCTCCCTGTGGTAACCCCTCTAGCTTTCCCTCCTTTTTAAAAGTGTGTTGGAGATCAGCGCCATCTAGTGGGCCATGGTGGTTCTCAGCTGACCACCATGCTGAGGAATTTTTGTTCCTCATCTGCCCCCTAGTGGTCTCATTGCAGAGATGTAGCTACTTAGAAGCCAGCCCCTGGGGTTATCCCAAAGGCCCCTTCCCCATTTTTGTGACCCCTCTACTTACTTTTTTGTCATATATCTTATCTTGTGTCCTGAGCCCAATTCAGGGGGCTCCCCCCATCAGAGCCAGCGAAGTCTTCTTGGCTCTTAAAGTAATTAGAGCAAGAATTAGCTGGGTTTGGGAGTAGGGTAATAGGGTGGGAGGGACTGTTGTGTGTGTAGCCTTTCTTTGGTGTGTGTTGCGGGGGTGGGGGCCGGTGAACGTGATTTGATGTGCAGAATATTATTTATTACAAGGTCCTTCTTCCCCGTAAAACTTTGTCCAAGTACCTCATGTACGGTAATCCGCCCGTAAAATATAACCCTGCCCAACTGGCCAATCGCTGATGCCGCCTCTTCCTCTGGACCCACCCGCTGCTACTGAGCTGCCCAGTCAGCCGAGTCTGCTATCCAGGTGTCTTGGCCAGAGGGGGGCATGTGTATGGGATCCTGTGATGGGCCCCCTTTTGCCTCCCTGCCTTGCTTACATCAGGGGGCCAAGAAGAGCACTGTTCTGGAGAGACTTGTATTGAGAAAGCAAAAAGCATTTGGAAAGGGGTGGACTTGCATCATCTCCCTCTTTGGGACACCCCAAGAAGAGCTTGTGTCAGTGCTGGGGCGCCTGCCCACACGCCCTTGCCCTTTTGAGGACTGTGGGTTGCCTTATTTGCTACAGACTGTTGGGATCCCTATCTAGGGCGCCAAGACCTCCTAAAAAGTCAATGTTTGTGATCACAGTGCCATGCTGTAAAATACTGAGTGGGGCTCTCGGCTTAAGCTGTGACGACTAGGAACCCTGCAGAGAAGTCTAGGGTCTGAGCCCAGAGATTTAAGGCTGATGACAGCCCAGCCGTGTATCACCACTTGCTCATCAGATGGACTTTCCTTTGGTCCCTGTTGTCCATGGTGAAGGGCAGCATATGTTGGTTGCTCCAACTTCTCCTCCATCCCTGGAGGCAGGGGCTCATCCACCCACCTGACTGGAACCGCTGTCTCAGCTGGAGTCCCTGAGGAGATGCCACACACCAGTCTCAGAAGAAAAGTATTCTGACCTTGCTGCTGAATGTGTGCCAGGTCCTGGGGCTACCCACCTACTACCCCCAGGCTGCCTTCAACAGAGGCTCCATGATCCCACTCGGTGAGAGGACCCCCTCCCCAGTTACAGGCAGAGGAGAAAGGGACTCTGGAGTCATCACCTGGATTCCAAGCATTGGGTGGTGGTGTTGCTGCAGCTTGCCACTGATGGACATAGGGTCCTGCCTCTCACGATAAAAGGCCAGGACCATTTCTGCTACTTACAGGCCATCTCATCAGGGACTGCAAGATGATGCCCCTACAGGGCCGGGACTGATGTCTCTGCCCCCTTTCCCCCTGTACCCCTCGCTGAGCCTGGCCACCACCAGTGAACTGTCTTGACATCATGGAAACTGGGCAGCGTCCCCCCACACGTTTCCCTCCCGCCCCCCCTGCGCCCCTGGGAGGACTCTGGCAGTGCCGTGCTGACCACCACGCCGTGCGCCCACCTTTTTTGCCAACCCAACCCCCCACCAATTGCACAGCGCCTAGCAGGGAGGGCTCATTCTGATTGGACCGGCGGTTGACTAGATACAGTACACAGTGAGGTGCGATTGGCTGAACTGAAGATCCCAGGTGTGAGATGGTACCTGGAACATTTGTCATATTCCTAGTTTATTTTCCTCTTTATTTTCTTCTTCCTCCTCTTTTTTTAATCTTTTATTTTAATTTTTTTCTTTATCTTTTTTTCTGATTTCTTTATTGGATTTGTTTATTTATTTGGTTCATGTTTTTCCTGTTTTAATTAAGACTTTTTTTTTCTCACTAACTTACCCATCAAGAGCGGCCTGGCTAGGGGTCAGGCTGGCCCTTAACGGAGACCAAGGAGACTTGGTTAGACGACACAAACGGGGCTGGGGGGTGGATGGGGAAAAGGGATTTCATCAAGAGGGTTCCTGCCCTACCCTTTAGAAGGGTGGTAGGTCTTAGTTTTTCCAGAAATAAGCACTTAAATCTAAAAATGCTCTATTCCCTTTTTTGCTCTCTCTCTTCCTCTTTTTGCTCTGTCCACAGTCTTTCTCCCACTGAGTGTTTGGGGCAGAAACTTGCTCAAAAGCAAGTTTGGAAGTTTCTGGTCCTTGGCAGAGCCCCTAAGGCATAAGCCCTGTTTGGAGAAGAAACAGTAAGGCTCTGCTAGAGCTCCGTGCAGTGGTCAGAAAGTCTGAAACTCCCTAGGGACAGTCTGCCCTGCATAAAAACTTGTCTTTACCAAAGACACCTTTAAATTCTTTCTGCTGGCACTTGGCCCAGGAGGCTCATCTCCAGTGAGTGTGGTGCTGCCGTTTTCCACAGTGTGGTGGGCGTCCGGGCAGTCTTAACGGTCTGCTGTCCAAGCCACTCAGAGCCAATGTCAGTGGATGTCAGGCTGGGCTTTGAGAAGAGGAGGAGGGTTATGTTGTCAAAGTGCCATCCCAAAGTTGGTTTTCCTTGTTTCCTCGTGTTTTCCTCGAGTTAGCAAGGAAGACCTTAGAAGGACTAGGTGACCCAGCTCTGGACATAGCTTGTTGGGCTTTGCATCCTCTCGACCAGTAGAGACAGTGGAAGAGGGCATGACCAATGCTTTTAAAGGGCTGGGAGGCTACTGAAATTCTTCTTCCAGCTTATTTCTGGTTAAGCTAATACATAGGTGTGGTATGGACTAGATGACTTTTCCCTGCTGTGATGTTTGGTTTTATTTTTTTCTCTAACTTGCATTGATTCTGCTTCGTTTTTGCCGTTTGCCGCTTCTGTTTTGGTCTCTGTCTGTCTCTGTGTCTCTCTCTCTCTGTGTCTTTGGAGCCTATGCTAAGACTGCCCCATCTAACCTCTTTCCCCCCTCTCTGTGGGGTGTGTCTCTTTCTCTTTTTTCCCCTTTTCTTCTCTATACAGAGCTCGCTGCCCAAATCATTCAAGAGGAAGATCTCCGTTGTCTGTAAGTCTAGCCCCAAATCCCTGATACAGGTCCGGAATACCATAAAAATCAGAGTTGATAAAGAAGTAGATTCCCATTCTCTGTCAGTGGCATTCTTGTGTCACCCCCTGCCATCCCACCACCTCCACCCAGCAAATCTACATCTTTTTGGCATAGGTAGTGTTCCATTTTAAAATTCAGAACTTCACAAACAGTCCTTGTTATTTTTCCCCAGTCACACTTCTTTCTTAACCCTAATGAGATACACCGTGAGATGTCTTACCGTTTCTTATCTAGTCCTCCTGCTTTTATTATTTCAGATGTCTGAACCCTCAGAGCCAGGAGTGGGTTTGAGGGATTCCTATAAAATGCTTACCAGTTTATGCTTTATTCTAAGAGAGCATCTGAGAAAATGAGAGTGCCCACACCTCAAACAGTAACATCTTTAACATTTTCCCAATGAGGAACTCCAAGTTGACAAAAGTGTAATAGGTCTTTATGACTTAAATATATCAATCTGTAGTGTGAAAATAACCTAAAGCATGACCAGGTCACATCATGATCTAAAATTAAATTAATTTGGATTTTAGTATCACATAGTCTTGTTTTTCTCATTCCCATGTCGTCCTCAATCTGTCTTCCCCAGTACTTGAGATTTTTCTGCCACTAAAAGTTTAAATTGCTTACCAGCCTAGTTAGCTCTCCCTTGTTGCCTTCAGAGATCAGTAGTTTTCATCTTTCAGGAAGTGGCTCCAGGCCTTTTATTGTTTACTCTGAAGCATGGTTTCCCCAGTCCCCAAATGTAGTTTCCTTAAGTTAACCTTTTACTAAAACTCCAGTCGAAGGCTCTCTGTGGGTGTTGTGGTGTGAACCAGCAGAGGGCCTGAGAGCATCTAACTGTGGGGTCCTATTTCTTGGGGACAGCAGCTACCAAGGGGGTGCCAGCTGGAAACAGTGACACAGAGGGGGGCCAGCCTAGTCGGAAGCGGCGTTGGGGAGCCAGCACGGCCACCACACAGAAGAAACCCTCCATCAGTATCACCACCGAATCACTCAAGGTGAGGTGGGAGGGGCCGGGGAAGGGAGGATGAGACATGACGTGGGAGTAGACATGGGCCCAGTATAACGGGGTGGGGGGTATCTGTGTCCCAGAGCCTCATCCCCGACATCAAACCCCTGGCGGGGCAGGAGGCTGTTGTGGATCTTCATGCTGACGACTCCCGAATCTCTGAGGACGAGACAGAGCGTAATGGTGACGATGGGACCCATGACAAGGGGCTGAAAATATGCCGGACCGTCACTCAGGTAAGGCTCCTGCACCCACTTTGGGGGAGGGGGCCATGGATGCAGAGTGGGCAACTGAGTGAGGAGCTAAGGCAGAGTCCTAGAAGGGAAGTCTGCCATCTGTGCAGAGGGTTGGGTTAGTTGGCCCTTGTAGGGTAGGGGTCAGCAGGGTACCAGATCTAACCTGTAGCCTGTAATAAAGTTCTGTAAGAACACAGCCACACCAGTTCATTTACTCTTTTTTTTTTGTTTTGTTTATTTTTGGCTGCGTTGGGTCTTCGTTGCGGTACGCGGGCTTCTCATTGCGGCGGCTTCTCTTGCTGCAGAGCACGGGCTCTAGGCGCACGGGCTTCAGTAGTTGTGGCACATGGGCTCAGTAGTCGCGTCTCATGGGCTCTAGAGCGCAGGCTCAGTAGTTGTGGCGCACGGGCTTAGTTACTCCGCGGCGTGTGGGATCCCCCAGACCAGGGCTCGAACCCATGTCCCCGGCATTGGCAGGCGGATTCTTAACCACTGCGCCACCAGGGAAGCCCAGTTCATTTACTCTTGTCTCCGGCTGCTCAAGTGCTATAATATCAGAGTTGAGTAATTGCAACCGTATGGCTCACAGAGTCTAAAATGTTTAATATCTTGCCCTCTACAGAAAAAATTTGCCAATTCCTGCCTTAGTTTTCCTCATGGCAGAGTTGAGGGCACTACAAATCCCAGGATCTGGTGGAGGTGAACCTAATAATGAAATCTCCTCCCTAGTGGAAGAAGCATGTTAGGTTGACTTCCCACCGTCTCTCCCCGAGAAACCAGAAACTGAAAAGAATGTACCTGTTTGGTGTTCAAGAATCCCTCTGTAGGGACTTCCCTGGTGGTCCAGTGGCTAGGACTCCACGCTCCCAGTGCAGGGGGCCTGGGTTTGATCCCTGGTCAGGGAACTAGATCCCACATGCCGCAACTAAGACCCGGGACAGCCAAATAAATAAATAATAAATAAATAAATTTTTTTTTTAAAAAAAAGAATCCATCTGTTATCTGATACCTTACAGGTGGTGCCTTCCGAGGGCCAGGAGAATGGGCAGAGGGAAGAGGAGGAAGAAGAGAAGGAGCCTGAAGCAGAAGCGCCTGTACCTCCCCAGGTCTCAGTAGAGGTGGCCTTGCCCCCACCTGTGGAGCATGAAGTAAAGAAAGGTAGGTGCAGCATTACGAGTGAAACATGCGGCCCCCTGAATTCCCCGAGCACTTTATTTGGACCTCTTTTATTTAAAGCGTTTAATGTTTTCTGCCTTGTGTTCTAGTATTTTACACATGTCTTCTAGTTATCAAGCTGCTTGAGGGCTAGGTTTGAATCTGTTTAATTTTTGCATCTCCATAATGAGGAGATCCGCCTGGACCGTACCTGGCACAGTGCAGGTGCTCAGCACATTTAGATGGGACAGTGACTGCCGGTAGGGAATTCTAAAGTCCTGCTGGAGGTGAAAGAGCCAGCATTGCTCCCTGCTCAAAGTCATTCTTGTGCTCTATTTGATAGTGACTTTAGGAGATACCTTAACTCGACGTTCCATTAGCCAGCAGAAGTCGGGAGTTTCCATTACAATTGATGACCCAGTCCGGACTGCTCAAGTGCCCTCCCCACCCCGGGGCAAGATCAGTAACATCGTCCACATCTCCAATTTGGTAAGTCATTTTTTTCCCACAGTGCAGCTTGGTTTAGAGTCTGAGCTTTGGACTCGTGTTTCTTAGGTTCAACTCCGGGATCTGCCGGTTACTCACTCATTGAGTGAGTTTTTTAACCTCACAACCTGTCTCATCTGAAAAATGGGGAGAAAAAAGTATCACCCTGCAGGGTTGTCTTGAGAATTTGTAGAGAGCCTGGCCCATGATGTCTCAGTCAGTGTTACCACTCTTCTCACATTCCTGATGGAGGGTTCCTAACCTCTCTGGCCTCACCCAGACTTGGACGCTATACTCCTGTGACAGTGGTGTGGGAAATCTTCAGACTAGTTACATGAGTATAGTTCTTGCCTTCTTTAAGAACCTGAAATTTCGTTTTCATTGGCAGGTTCGTCCCTTCACTTTAGGCCAACTGAAGGAATTGTTGGGACGTACGGGAACTCTGGTAGAAGAGGCTTTCTGGATTGACAAGATCAAATCTCACTGCTTTGTAACGGTGAGGGGAAGAAGCTGATTCTCTAGGTTGTGGCCTGTATTTCCTTTTGTGACCATCATGGGCAGATTTGAGGGCACTGTGGCAAGTGGGAGGGGTTCAAGGCCTGTTATGACCCTCTGCCTTCTCCCTCCCTCTGTCAGTACTCGACAGTAGAGGAAGCAGTTGCCACCCGCACAGCTCTACATGGGGTCAAATGGCCCCAGTCCAACCCCAAATTCCTCTGTGCTGACTATGCTGAGCAAGATGAGGTAAGAAACCAAGGGAAAGGAAGGAGGGGGGTAGGGGCAGGGGAGGCTGTTATCTGCTAGATTCCAGCTGAGATCCCGGCCAAACCTGCGGTCACTGAGATTCCTTTTCCCTCCTCTTTGGTTCCTTCAGTTGAACCATGGGGCTCCAAAGTCTGTTCACTGGTACCTGGGCTCCTTTGGTGGGAGTGATGTCATCTTCATCCTGACTGTCCTTGTCCCTCCTCTACCCGCAGCTGGATTATCACCGAGGCCTCTTGGTGGACCGTCCCTCTGAAACTAAGACAGAGGAGCAGGGGGTACCACGGCCGCTGCACCCCCCGCCCCCGCCCCCAGCCCAGCCGCCACAGCACCCCAGGGCAGAGCAGCGGGAGCAGGAGCGGGCGGTGCGGGAACAGTGGGCAGAGCGGGAACGGGAGATGGAGCGGCGGGAGCGAACTCGATCAGAGCGTGAATGGGATCGGGACAAAGTTCGAGAAGGGCCCCGTTCCCGATCACGGTCCCGTGACCGCCGCCGCAAGGAACGCGCAAAGTCTAAAGAAAAGAAGAGTGAGAAGAAAGGTACTTAGCTATGGGGGGCACACATACTCAATAGTAGGTGGGAAAGGGACCCAGATGGGATGGGGCACAGTCATATGCATCAAGTCTGACTCACTTTCTTCCACCTCAGAGAAAGCTCAGGAGGAACCACCTGCCAAGCTGCTGGACGACCTTTTCCGTAAGACCAAGGCAGCTCCCTGCATCTATTGGCTCCCACTGACTGACAGCCAGGTGAGCGCCCACCTTCCTGCCTTGAGAGGCACTCTCAAGCTCAGGAGGAACCACCTGCCAAGCTGCATCAAGGCTTGGGAGTGAGCAAGGGGAGAGTCGTGTGACTACGAGAGTGAATAGGCCCAGGTATTGGCTTAGAATAATAAGGCAGAAGCTAAGCATCACAGAAAGAGGCAGTTTTAAGACCCAGTTGATTGAGTGGGCCATAGAGAAGCCAGACCCAAAAGGATAGAGGTAGACACGAGATGGGAACTCTGTGTGTGTCCCAGGAAGCTGGCGGTGCCAACCGTGCTTCTTGGAAGTTGATTTTAGTTAGCTGAGAAATCTGTGTTTAATAAACTCAGCCGTTTCTCTTTCTAATTTCTAGGGGTTTTAGCTTTTTAAATCTACGTTTCTTTGTGATGGGCCTTTTGGGAATTGTAGGCTTATGCTACTCCACTAGAGAGAATAGAGATTTGTTCACATCTAGTTAGCTTAGGAAATACCAGAGGCCAGGCATGGATGGTGCCACTACCTGTCGTGGGCATAAAAGATGAAGACTGGGAGGAGGGCTTGGGGCTCTGAGACAAGGACAGATGTGACTGCTGAGGCCCTCCCCCTCTCCCCCTTCCTGCATAACAGCAAGGCTGACAGTGGTCCCGAGCTAAGAGTGCAGGGTCCAGGTGCAGGGAGACCAGGTGAGACTCATGTGAGCAGGGCTGAGATTCCTGTTCTCTGCCTTCCCTGCCTGCTACAGATTGTTCAGAAGGAGGCAGAGCGGGCTGAACGGGCCAAGGAGCGGGAGAAGCGGCGAAAGGAGCAAGAAGAAGAAGAGCAGAAGGAGCGGGAGAAGGAGGCGGAGCGGGAACGGACCCGACAGCTGGAGCGAGAGAAGCGGCGAGAGCACAGCCGGGAGAGGGACAGGGAGAGGGAGAGGGACAGGGAGCGGGACAGGGGAGATCGAGATCGGGAGAGGGACAGGGACCGGGAACGAGGCAGGGAGAGGGACCGCAGGGACACCAAGCGCCACAGCAGGAGCCGGAGTCGGAGCACGCCTGTGCGGGACCGGGGTGGGCGCCGCTAGCCAGGAGAACACTAGGGAGAGCTGCAGGCATCGGCCACCCTGCCCCAGGGGGGTTCAAGGCCACAGAGGGATAGGTACAATCTCCACCACCCTGGAACCAGGGGTCTTTCACACCTTTTGCCCAGTGCTGAAGTCTGGCTGCCACCTGTCCCCACATACCAAATGGAGCAGTGGGCATCTTCCCACCCTAACCCGTAATCTGTTTCTTGGGACTTAGCCCTCTCCTCCCTCTCATTTCCCATTAAGTCTGTGAGAGGGAAGAGCTATGTTAGGGAGGGAGGTGGTTGGCCCAGAGGTGGGGAACAGCCAGGAGCCCCAAACCTCTCTCTTGTTTTTCCTCCATCCTGCTCACCACCTCCTTTGGTACTTGCACCCCCCTTTTGGGAACAGCCGGGGCCAGGACTGGGTCACCTATGAGCTGAATCAGCATCTCCTCCTGAGTCCCAGGGCCCCTGCAGTTCCCAGTCTCTTTGGTCCTGCAGCCCATGCCTCCTGCCCACCGGTTCCACTTTATATCCACCTTTTCCTTTTGTTCAATTTTTATTTTTATTTTTTTTATTATTAAATGATGTGGTCTATGGAAAATAATAAAAATCTGACTTAGTTTTACCTAGTGTGATTGAGTGGCTTTCCTTGGGCAGGGCCTGGGTGAGAGCCATGCTGAAGAGGAGGCTGCAGCATGTGGTGCAACCAGCGTTGCCTGCATTCCATACACTTAACTTAGGCTGCTGCTACCCGGAGCAGGGACTTCCCACCCTCCCTCCATCCCTGCCTCGGCTCTGGCCACACACAGCTGTGGATCTTCCTCACTGGAGGGCCGAGGGAAAGACGCCCTGGGAAAAGGGGTGTCCCGGTGCTGTGCTAGAGGCATTTGGTCACCTGCTCACCACCTTCAAGGTGCCTCCCATAACTGCCACCAGAGGGCGGCAGCCGCTCGCTCAGTAGGCTCCTGTAAACGAGCTTCCCAAAAAGGCTCCGTGCCCTCCCGCCGATGTCGCCTCGGTCCCTGACCTGTTTGTTCCCTGGGCCCAGCCCGCGGACTCCCTGGACCCTTCTGCTGTGCTTAAGACCCCCAGCCGGCCCGCTACCCTTCCCTGCACAGGTTCCCAAAATGCCGCCGCCTCACGGCCGGGGTCCACAGCAGCCTCCAAGGCCGGGCCTGGGACGGCGAGCCGGGCCTCCGCAGTGGGCTCCAGATTCCCCTGCTCACCGTGCGCTCGCCCTTCGCCCGGCTGCGGGGGGCGTGCGGGCCGCTTCGCGCTCCCGGGTGCGCCTTCTCTAGCTCTTCGGGAACGGCCTGGCGCCGTGGCCTAGAAGCCCTCCCGCCCGAGTGCCCCTCCAGGCGCTGCGAGCCCGGCCCGGGAGGGGCACCGCATCCGTATGCGCCCGGCAGCGCCGAGGGGGCGGGCAGCAGGCACCACCCCCGCCCCCCGCTGCGCGGCCCGGGCTGGCCGGGGAGGGTCGGAGGCTGGGCTCTCCCGCGCGGCGCGGAGGCGCCTAGCTCCTCCGCAGGCGGAGCCTCCTGCCCCCGCCCCCTCCGTCTCGCTCCCTTGTTCCAGCCGGGGCCGCTCAGACCTGCAGCGGAGCCGCGGCGCCCGCTCCGATCGGCTCGGGGCTGCGCCCCCGGGACCCGGCGACGGGGGCGGGCGGGGGCGCTCCCCACCGGGCTGGGCCCCTTGGCACTGCCAGGTAAGGGCGCCTGCCCTGGAGCCCGTGGTTGGGAATCCTCGGAGGGGCAGCAGGGGGCCCGCAGCCTGCGGGTGTCTTCAGAGCGGTGAGCGGTGCGCTCCGCGGCTGGGAGCCCACTGCCGGCTCCCTTCTCCCGCGCTCTACCGCTTTCCCTTCTTCCCTCGCACCTCTCTCCCTCTTTTTCCCATCTTCCTCTCCCTCGATTTCTCTTCATCCTGCCTTCTCTCTGCCTGTTTGCCTTTTCTGCCCCTTCCCTGGCTCCCCACCCCTTCTGTCTCCCTCTTGCCCTGTCTTGCTCCATCTCCTCTTCCTCTTTGCCTTTTTCTTCCTCCACCTTTCTCTCCTCTCCTGTCTTTTCTTTTCCCCTCTTTCCTTTCCTTCCCCGTTCCTTCCCTCTGCTCTCCTCTTCCCTTCCCTTCCCGCTATCCTGTTTCCCAGTCCTCTATCGCCTTCCTTCTCTTCGTCCCGCCTCCCTCTCTGGCCCCCGGCTTCCCTCTTCCCTCGGGAAGGAAAGGACTGTCAGGTGTATGTCTGCTCTAGGGGAGGAGGGGCGCAGCCACAGCCACCTGAGGGGTCCCCCTTGGAGGAGAGGGAGGAGACAGTGGTGGGAAGGGTCCTCTAGCTTCCTTCCCACAGCCCCTCCTGGCTGCCCCCTTCTCCCAGAATGAAGTTCCGCACCGGGGCGGCCTGGTCTGACCCCGGCAGCTAAAGCTGCCCCTTCCTGCTCATCACACATACTGAAAGCCCCTCTGCCCCCTCTTCCACCCATTCTCAAGCCTGGTACCCGTGACTCCTCTCTGCCTTTCAGGCACCCAGGCTACCTCCTTTGATCTCTTTCCTCCTGTCTCTTGCTGCCATTCTGTCTCTGTCTCTTGACAGTCCCTGAATCTTGGTCTCATCCTTAATCACGCTGTGTCTCTAGCCTCTGGGTCTGCCTCTGCTCCCCCTCCCCAGTCTTCAGCCTCTACCACCCCTCTTCTTTCAGCTCTGGCCCCCCACTCTGCCTCAGGAGCCCAGTCCCCCTTCAAGGACTTCAGCTAGCTGTGTGCCGGGGGGCAGGTTCTGGAGAGGCGGGGTTCCTGTGGAGGACGGACTTTCACAGGCTCTCAACCCTGTCTGAGGCTGCCCTCCTTGTCATCTCAGCCTGACCTAGGCTCCCTGAGACCACACTTCCATGAATCCCAATCCCTGGATTTTAAGCCCTTTCCCTGGTAGCCCCCATCTCATCCAGCCCCAAGCTGCATGCCCACCCTGGGAGCACAGGGGCCAGTTCGGGGTTCCAAGCCCTCCCAGCATCCCCTCTCCTATTTTCTTCCCAAGCTTCTCTACTCAGAGTTGAGTGGCAGGAGATGTATCAGCTTGGAGGGCTGGAGGTGAATACGGGCAGAGCCTGGGTGGAGGGAAAGATCAGACTGTCTGCTCTCTGTCTTAGCCTGGGTTCTGGGCAGTGGGGCGTCTGGTTCCTTGGAGGTGTGATCTTCCGCATCTAACTTTGGGGAGGGGAGGTTTAAGGGTTTTCTTAACCGTAAACAGCTGCCCATCCTGCAGGTGTGGATCCATGGGGCAGCCCCAAAGCACCTGCCCCTCTGCCCCAGCCAGCTCATGCCTCAGCACCCGGGAGCAGTGAACAGCGCCCTGGCTGAGCCCAAACATGTGGGGCCTGGTGAGGCTCCTGCTGGCCTGGCTGGGTGGCTGGAGCTGCATGGGGCACCTGGCAGCCCCAGCCCGGGCTTGGGCAGGGTCCTGGGGGGGCCCAGGACCAGCACTGCTTCGGACCCGACGGAGCTGGGTGTGGAACCAGTTCTTCGTCATTGAGGAATACGCTGGACCAGAGCCTGTCCTTATTGGCAAGGTAAGGATCAACCCCTCCCATGTCTACCCTGACCCTCAAGGCCCTGCCCTGCAACTTCATCACTTCTGCAATGACCTTGGTCCCTCAGGACACCCAACACTCCACCCAATCCTAGATTTAGACTCTAACTTTCTGTCCCTATGCTTGGAACCCGCTGCCATGTTTCCCCGATCCCTACAGCTGCACTCAGATGTGGACAGGGGTGAGGGCCGCACCAAGTACCTGCTGACCGGAGAGGGGGCAGGCACTGTATTTGTGATTGACGAGGCCACAGGCAATATCCATGTCACCAAAAGCCTGGACCGGGAGGAGAAGGCACAGTACGTTCTACTGGCCCAAGCTGTGGACCGAGCCTCCAACCGACCCCTGGAGCCCCCATCGGAGTTCATTATCAAGGTGCAAGACATCAATGACAATCCACCCATCTTTCCCCTTGGGCCCTACCACGCCACAGTGCCCGAGATGTCCAATGTCGGTGAGTACCCCAGGTCTGGACATCCCGGATCCCATCTCCTAGAGTGCCCTCACCTCTCCTTCCCCCACTGCTTTCTGCCCCAGAACCCACCTCCTGCAATTCAGCCCCGCTCATGTCTGGGTCCCGCCCATCTACCCTTCTTCCCCACTTGGCTCTGCCCCAGCTGAGCGGGGTGCCGGGGTCCCCCACAGGGACATCAGTGATCCAGGTGACTGCTCACGATGCCGATGACCCCAGCTACGGGAACAGCGCCAAGCTGGTGTACACTGTGCTGGATGGACTGCCTTTCTTCTCTGTGGACCCCCAGACTGGTGAGGATAGAGCTTGGGAGGCGAGTAGGGCGGCCGTGGGGACAGGCACCCCCTGACTTATCGTCTCTCCCCCTAGGAGTGGTGCGGACCGCCATCCCCAACATGGACCGCGAGACACAGGAGGAGTTCTTGGTGGTGATTCAGGCCAAGGACATGGGCGGCCACATGGGGGGGCTGTCGGGCAGCACTACGGTGACGGTCACCCTCAGCGATGTCAACGACAACCCCCCCAAGTTCCCTCAGAGTAAGGGACAAGTGCCCCGCCTGAGCCGCCCTTTGACCACCCCCAGCCCTACAGCCTCGGGAGAAGCCTCCCCCACCCCTCCCCCAGCCAGGCCTGGGAGAAGGACGTGCTGGGGGAGGGAGGAGGGCCGGGGACCTCTCTCAGAACGTCTCCCTCCATCCACCCCAAGGCCTGTACCAGTTCTCCGTGATGGAGACCGCTGGGCCGGGCACCCTGGTGGGCCGGCTGCGGGCCCAGGACCCAGACCTGGGGGACAACGCCCTCATGGCATACAGCATCCTGGATGGGGAGGGGTCCGAGGCCTTCAGCATCAGCACAGACCCCCGGGGTCGAGATGGGCTCCTCACTGTCCGCAAGGTTAGCCTCCCGTCTGCCAGCGCTGCGGACCCACTCACACCTGCCTCCTGCCCCACGGGACACGCTTCTAACTGGGCTAGGACAGGCTCGCTCGGGATCCCTGTGTTGGAGCTTAGAGATTATGGTCATCTCCTCATTTTTCAGATGAGAGCCTAAGGCCCAGAACGGGGGAGTAACTGGCTCAGGGCTTTGCACAGAGCAAGTCTGTGATGGAACTGGGGGCAGACCTAGAGTTCTGACCGAGTAACCTGCACCCCACCCCACCCCGACCACCGAGGCCACTGCCCCTCTGGTGCCCACCTCCCGGGTTCGCACCTGCCTCAGTCACTCCGTCTCCCTCACCACAGCCCCTAGACTTCGAGACCCGTCGCTCCTACTCCTTCCGTGTGGAGGCGACCAACACGCTCATCGACCCAGCCTACCTGCGGCGAGGGCCCTTCAAGGACGTGGCCGCAGTGCGCGTGGCTGTGCAGGACGCCCCAGAACCACCCGCTTTCACCCAGGCTGCCTACCGCCTGGCAGTCCCCGAGAACAAGTCTCCCGGGACCCTGGTGGGCCAGGTGTCAGCCGCTGACCTGGACTCCCGGGCCAGCCCAATCAGGTGAGCTGGGGTGCAGGCGGGCTCAGGGCCAGGACTCAGCAGCAGGCTGTTCCCGCCCGAGGATGTGCCCCCATTACTGCAAATCACGCTCACCTCCTGGCAGAAGTCTCCCTCGCTGCAGGCCTGGGGCCAGGGGAGGACTGGAGGACCTTGCTAGCCCCTCCCACACTCTCCACCCATCCCTCTGGGTGGATGATAGTAGCGCCTCCCAGTGGCAGTGCGAGCAGATGGAATCTCATCTGATGAGTGCGATGGATCAATTGATGGCCATGGCTATTGATCACTGGCTCAGCGCTTCACATTTTACCCGCTTGATAACATTTCCTTCTCCCAACAACCTATGAGAGTCGGATAGTAGATAAGGGGAGTAACCGTATCAGCTCCGGTTGCTTTAGAGCTGCGGTCCCCGGCCTCCTTGGCAGCAGGGACCGGTTTTGTGCAAGATAATTTTTCCACGGATGGAGGGGAGTGGGGGGGCGTTGGGAATGGTTCAGGCGGTAACGCGAGCGATGATGGGGAGCGGCAGATGAAGCTTCGCTCGCTTGCCCGCTGCTCACCTCCTGCTGTGCGGCTCAGTTCCTAACAGGCCATGGACCAGTACTGGTCCACAGCCCGGGGTTTGGGGACCCCTGCTTTAGAGGCTTCGTCCCGAGAGGTTGAGTAATTTGCCCAAGGTCGCACAGTCAGTAAGTAGCAGTGCTGGGATTCAGATCCGGACTTGTCGGCCCCAAGAAGACCCACTCTTTCCACCGCCCCAGCCAGCATCCCTGTCATAGCACTGAGGGAGTCATTCCCATTTTGTAGTTGAGGAAACAGGTTAAAAGATTTGCCCAAGGTCACACAGCTGGCCTGAGACAGAGCAGGGCTAGAACTTGGGTCCCTGGTCCCCAGAACAGAGCCCCAGAAGTCGGAAAGACAGAGCAGTGTTTACCCGACGTCACCTCTCTCTCCCTGCATGCCCATGAAACCCAGTCCCGGGCATGTTAGGACAGGTGTTTAATGCTGATGACTCCCCGGGGATATTTGTCTTTTGAGGGGACCCTAACGTGAACTATGGCTCTGGGTGCGCGTCTCTGGCCAGCTCAGGCCCTCTGCCCACCTGAGCCATGAGGCCCAGCAAGGTGAACAGAGGGAGGGAGGGGGTAGCTGCAAGCTCTGGCCCTGCCCCAGATCAGCCCCCAGACCCTCTCCATCTCCCCAGATACTCCATCCTCCCCCACTCGGACCCGGAGCACTGCTTCTCCATCGAGCCTGAAGACGGTACCATCCGCACAGCAGTGCCCCTGGACCGCGAGGCTCGTGTCTGGCACAACCTCACGGTGCTGGCCACAGAAGTCGGTGAGGAGTCCTGGGCCCCCGGGAGACCCGGGAGGAGGCAGCAGCCTCCCAGCAGAGGGGCTGTCCCTGGGGACGTATGGGGGTGGGGGAGGGCGGCTAGTGCCATCACACCCTCACCCAGCGTACAGCCATTGGGTCCCCAGCCTGCATCATCACCACCAGGCAGGCCCTCTGGTCTCCTGGCTGGGCTGGCACAGTGGGTCTGCCTGAGCATTTCCCCTCACCTTCAGTTGGCTCCCATACCTGACTTTCCCCAACCCGGAAATAAACCTAACCTTGAATAGCTTCCTGCACCCTGGGAGACCCTGCCTGGCCCACTCTCTGCTTCAGGCTGAAGGGGCGTCAGGGAGGGGCTGGGCCCCTCCTCTGGGAGCTGACCGGGGCCGGGGTGGGGGGGGGGTGCCAGGAGCCCCTCTCTGGGAAGCCCTGCCGGGAGCCCTCAAGGGTGGGGAGAGGGACCAGCTCCATGCACTGCCCATGTCAGTCACCGGTCACCAGCAGTGTGGTTCAGCCTTAGACCTCCCTCCCTTCTATGAAGCTCTCCTCACCACGCCTGCTCATGCCTCAGGGTCTCCTACGTTTGCTGTCTGTGCCCTGTTTAGGGGAGTTGTCACTGTGTGCATACATACTTGTACATGTCAGTGAAGAGCTGTATGTGTGTGTACGCGTGGGTGTGTACTTACATGTGTATGATTCCATACGTGTGGAAAATAAATATACATACATACATATATGTTTGTGAGTATACGTTTATAGCTGCATGTATGTGTATGTAGTTGAGTGTATAGAATTGTATTTATATTATTTGTGCATATGTGTAATTGGATGTGTATAGTGATAGATACAAATAGCTGTTTGTATATATTGTTTTGTGCATGTGAGTGTTTGTGGACAGATAGTGATAATTTACTATTTATTGTGTATCGGACACTGTTCTAAGTACCAAATATGGATTAATTCATTTAATCATCACCACAACTTTATGAAGAAGGTACGATTTTTTTCCCCCCATTTTAAAGGGAGGAAACTCGGGCAAAGAGACGTTAAGTAACTTCCCAAGGTCACACAGACATTAAGTGGTGGGGCCTCAGTCCCAGTCAGGCTGCAGAATCTCAGCTGTTATCTCCTCTGCCATACTGCCTCTCATATGTGTCGAATTGTATGTAGATAGGTTTATGTTTATGACCATGCAGCTGTGTGGTGGTGCATGCGTGTCTGTCCGTGCGAACATCCCTGTGTGTATTTGTGGTATATGTAGTGTGTTTGTGGCTGCCCGTGTATACGTAGCCCTGCGTGTGTGTGTGTGTGTGTGTGTGTGTGTGTGTGTATTCCCCTCAGTGTCTTCTCGTCTCCTGCCAAATCCTGCTCCCCACCCCTAGAAATCCCAATACTGACTAGCAGGCCCTGGGCCTTAACTGCAGCGAAGGAATGGACCCCAGCCCCGTCCCATCTCAGGGTATCCCAGGCCCTTTAGCCAGGCCGTCTGCTCCTCTGCCCAGGCTGTCAGCTCAGCACCTTCCCAAGAGCCAGCCAGCTCTCCCTCAACTTGGGGAAAAGACTAAAGGAACCGAGACGTTTAGCCTAGAGGAGGTGAACACTGGGGCAGGCAGGGAGGCACAATTTCCATTTTCTCTTGGACGCCATTGGCAGTGAGGAGCAAGGCAGGGTAATGGTGGGAGCCACCCAATGACGAGGGGGCCTGTGTCTGGCTATGGTACCCAGGCTGGCCTGGCTCTGCCCCTGAGTATCACGTAGCTCCTCCCTCCCCAAGGTCAACTCTAAGTGATACTCATTGCTACACCACAGCCTCCCAGACCTCTCTGATGGGGTGTGTGTGTGTGTGTGTGTGTGTGTGTTTGTGTGTGTGTGTGTGTGTCCGTCCACCGGTTTTGTGCATGGAAACGCATTCTCTGCGTCCTGGGGGTCGTGATACTACATTCACTGTATATATCGAACATTCACTTCATGTACGTTGCATTTGTTTTAAAACACTGAGTGTATATCAAATGGATGGTATGAGTGTGTTTGTATCTTTCATGGCTACTGTCTGTGTGCATCTGGTATGCATCCTCTGTCTACCTTTTCTTTATGGCACATGTACCCTGCATGTGGGTTATTGTATATGTATGTTACGGGTGCTACACTCCTGTTGAGTGTATATGGTATATATATTGCACATGTCTTGGGTACCACATGGCTGTTGTATGCACTTGTTCCATTCATTTCACAACATTGCTTGCTACTTGCATATTGCATGCATGATCTCATGTGTCCCACATGCATGCTATGTGCTATGTGTGGCATCCATGCCCACACACCCCGTGTGTTGTGTGTAACTGTGATGTGTGTGCTTGCATGGGATGTATGTGTTTGTGTTCTGGCTTCAGACAGCTCCGCACAGGCCTCCCGGGTGCAAGTGGCCGTCCAGACCCTGGATGAGAATGACAATGCTCCTCAGCTGGCTGAGCCCTACGACACCTTTGTGTGTGAATCTGCAGCCCCCGGCCAGGTGAGCCGCTGGGGCAGAGGGGTTGGGACCTCAAGACCTCTCCAGCTGCCCACTCCATACACGGCTTCTTTTCTTCCTCCCAGCTGATTCAGGTCATCAGGGCCCTGGACAGAGATGAAGTCGGCAACAATAGCCGTATCTCCCTTCAAGGTCCTCTGGACCCCGATGCCAACTTCACTGTACGGGACAACCGAGGTGGGTAGCCTCCTACCACCGTGCCCATGCCTGCTTCCCTCCTCTCCTCTACCACCCCCAGCCCTGCCCGCCTACCTGGGCCCTCCACCCAACAGAAGGTGGATGTGGTTTGGGGAGTTCCCTGGTGGCCTAGTGGTTAGGATTCTGGGCTTTCACTGCCGTGGCCTGGGTTCAATCCCTGGTTGGGGAACTGAGATCCTGCAAGCCACATGCACAGTGGGGCTAAAAAAAAAAAAAAAACACGGGGTGGATGTGGTTTTGCTCTTTGCAAACCTTCCCCACAGAAAGCTGTCTCCATGGGCTGCACCGACCTTACTGGGAAGGTGTCCCAGGAGGCGACCCAACACCTTCCTCTCCCACAGATGGCTCTGCCAGCCTGCTGCTGCCCTCTCGCCCCGCTCCGCCCCGCCAGGCCCCCTACCTGGTCCCCATCGAACTGTGGGACTGGGGGCAGCCGGCACTGAGCAGTACTGCCACAGTGACTGTCAGCGTGTGCCGCTGCCGGCCTGATGGCTCCGTGGCGTCCTGCCGGCCCGAGGCTCAGCTCTCACCTGCTGGGCTCAGCACCGGGGCCCTGCTCGCCATCATCACCTGTGTGGGCACCCTGCTTGGTGAGTCAGGCCACAGTGGGACGTAAATGTGGGGTCCAGGCCTGCAGGGTGTGTGGAGAGGAACGAGGACACTGGACATAGGGAAATCCATCCTGGGTCTTGAAGGAACCCTCATGCCTGGATTTTCCCACTGCCTCATGCATCCGAGAGAAAAGCTCTGGCCTCATATCCCTGGCCTGTCAATCTAATGACAGTCATGAGCCATAAAAACTGTTTATTGAGCCCTGACTCTGGGCCCCGTGTGGCGTTGGGCACAGCACTTGGTATTTCATCCTTTCAACAACGCTAAGGGGTAAATGTTTTCCCTCTTTTCCACACAAGCAATCTAAGGGCGAAAGAGGTTCAGAGAAGTTAAGCAACTTTCCATGGTCACACAGCGAGTAAAGGGTTGAAGTCAGGATTCAAACGAGCTTTGCCAGATGTCAAACCCAGGGCTTGCCACCCCTAGGCCGTTCTGATTGGAACCGGGCTGCCCCGTGCCTGGCCCTGCCGGCTCAGCGGCCCGTGTGCGCCTCTCCCTCAGCCCTGGTGGTGCTCTTCGTGGCCCTGCGACGCCAGAAGCAGGAAGCCCTGATGGTGCTGGAGGAGGAGGACGTGCGTGAGAACATCATCACCTACGACGACGAGGGCGGCGGCGAGGAGGACACGGAGGCCTTCGACATCAGCGCCCTGCAAAACCCCGACGGGGCCGCCCCGCCGGCTCCCGGCCAGCCCGCGCGCCGAGATGTGCTGCCCTGGGCCAGGGCGCCGCGCCAGCCCCGGCCCCCTGGCCCCGCCGACGTGGCGCAGCTGCTGGCGCTGCGGCTGCGCGGGGCGGACGACGACCCCAGCGTCCCACCCTACGACTCGGTGCAGGTGTACGGCTACGAGGGCCGGGGCTCCTCCTGCGGCTCCCTCAGCTCCCTGGGCTCCGGCAGCGAGATCGGCGGCGCCCCGGGCCCCGCTGAGCCACTGGACGACTGGGGGCCGCTCTTCCGCACCCTGGCCGAGCTCTACGGGGCCAAGGAGCCCCCGGCCCCCTGAGAGCCGGCCTGGCCCTGCCCGCCGCGGCGGGGCGGCGCACAGGCCCTCTGAGTGAGCCCCCGGGGTCCAGGCAGGCGGCAGCAGCCCAGGGGTCCCCAGGCCTTCCCGATCCCCGTGTCCCTCCTCCCCACTTCCCCAGGGCAACCTCCTCCTTACCTCCCTCGTCCTGAGTCGTCTGTTCGTCTCTCTCCAGGGATCTCTGTCTCTGTCTCTGACACTCCACCTGTCTGGGTCTGCATTGTGCGGCTCAGACTCTGAATCTCTCCGTTCTCTCACTGTGATTCCACTTTCTTGTGGCTCTGTTTTGGTCTCCCCCATTCTAAATCTGTCACTCACGGCTCCCTCTGTCTCCCGTGCCCGCACACATGCTCTCTGTCTGTCTCCTGCCCACATCTGCCCGCATTCTCTGTGGGTCCCTGTGACTGGCTTTTTGGTTTCTTCCGTTGTCCATCCCAGAAACAAAGAGAAACTTCCAACCACTGCTGCCCACCCTCCTGCAGGGGATGTTCTGCCCCAGGTCAGTGTCCCTAGACTATGTGGAGCACGGGGGTGGCCCAAAGCCCTCCCCCACGCCCCACCTGTCACTCGGGCTCTCCTGTCGTTGCAGACCTGCCCGCATGGTTCCATCCATCACTCATGGCCTCATCCTGGCTCCACTGGCCTCCAGCAGAGAGAGGGAGCCAGCCCACCTCCCAGGGCAAGAGCTCCAGCCCCCAACGTGGCCGCCTCCCTGGAGCTCTGCCCAGCTGTCAGCCGGCCCTGGGCATCCTAGCTCTGGGCATTGTCTTGTGTGCTTCCCAGGCCCCAGGGGGAGGGATGGGCAGGAAAGAGGGAGGCAGCTGGGGAAGGGGAAGAGGGAGGAAGGGGAGGGGCCTCCATCTCTAATTTCATAATAAACAAACACTTTATTTTGTAAAGCTGGAGTCCTGCTTTCCTTTCTGCACTCAGGTGTCTGTAAGAGCTTCACTGTGCCAAAGGGCTGGAGGAGAGGCCTAAGCACCCCCCTCGGCTCCTTCTCCTTTCTCCTTTGGGGGACAGTCGCTTCAAGTCCCTTTAATAGAGGAGGCTTTGGGTTGATACCATTCAGGGACGAAGGAGATAATGACATGTACCTCTACCCCCACGACCTCTGGGTTCTCTGTTGGTCTCAAACTGTCCAAGGAAATTAAGATGTGGAGATCGGCCAGAGGGGAAAGTGAGAAGGAGAAAGTGGAGAAAAGGGGGAGCTATAAAAGACTGAGAGGAAGAGGAGTTCTAGACTAGGAATAAGTATGGGTGGGGAACAGCAGAGGGGGGCAAGCCAGTGCCTCCTGGGGCCTGTGGTCCCAGTTGGAGAAAGGGTGGCCCAGGGCGAGGTGGCACAGTCACAGTGGATCTGGGGCCTGCTGCCCCACCTTTAATTCTTCCCAGTCTCTGGTCTTACTCTTTGTGGGCACAAAGAGGAGGGAGAGGGACCAGGGAGGCGGGCTGTTCGAAGGGCTGAATCAAAGTCAGCTGGGGTGGGAGCCCAGCGGGCGGCCAGCATCTCTCACCGTGCACTCCCTAAGCAGAGAAGGGGTCCACCCGGCAACCAGAATTAGCACCCACGCCTCATAACTCCAGGCAGGGCTCCTGGGGACTCAAGTAGATGGGTCAGGATAGGTCCTTGTGACCTTCCCCTCCAAGTGCGGAGTGCTGATAATCAGGGACGGCTGCTCTAATGGGAAGATGCCTTCTTGTACCTTCCACGCCGTTTGGTTAGGGCAACCAGGCGGTGGGAGGACAAGGACCCTGCTCCGATGCTGGCATTGTCACTGACTCTGCTGGAGGCTGGCATTGTCATTGACTCTGCTGAAGGCTGGCATTGTCATTGATTCTGCTGAAGGCTGGAACCGGGCCCCTGCCTGCCTGAAGGCCTGAGTGAGAGCAGACTGTCTGCCCCTGAAGGAAATGATTAGGAGGCAGCACTCCAAGCAGGGTGCCAGAAGAACAAGTCTTCCTGTTCAGGGCTAGATCCACCCCTTTGGTCTCCCCTGATGTCTGCATCAGGCCTTCAGGAGTAAGTGGAGAAAAGGAGGGATTGAGTCGTGGGCCGCCCCTGGGTAGTGAGGGGTGCGTTGAAGTGGGATGCAGGCCTTTGCCTGCTCTCCCAGCCCTTCTTAACACCCTCCTGAGGTCCTCCCCAGCTCATTAAGCTTCAAGGAAAACAATAATGTAGGGAAACAGGCTTTTCAGCTAGACCCTCGGGCTTATCTCTGGTCTTAAATACCTCACCATTGGAAAGACAGAATCTGTCAAAGGGAGTGAAGAAGGGCAGAACCATGGAAGGAAAAGAGGAGAGAGAGAAGGGCAGAGGTGATGGGAGAAGGAGACACAAGAAGAGTGGGGCTCCCCCCCTGTTATGCCCTCCCTATCTGGGTTTAATCCTCCTTCCCTGATTAATGAGAAGGGGAGGGGCACAGAGTGTTCCAGGGGGTGAGCCGCATGTGGTTCCCAGGGAGCGTTGGGCTGGGCTCAAGTGGCACCCCCAAGCTAGCCCGCCCCTCCCTCCCTGCTTTTTCTCACCCCTGGGGCTTCAGGACAGGGGTGGGAGGATGCAGAAGTATCGAACCAGTGGGGTGAGCCTGCCCCCCCCCCCACTCTGGACCTCTTTTCCCCAAAAGAAGTGATAAGGCCCGTCTTTCTCCCTGATAACTTCCAGCCTGTTTCCTGTCTCTGCACATAGGAACTGCACGTGCATCGCCTATCCTGGATCACTCACATACAACAGGTCACAGACCCACACTCACCTCTGCATGTGGAGGTGCCCCCTCTTATGTCTGAGTCAATCAAACACTTGAACCCTGGGCAAAAGCTGCCCTTCCTCCTGTGCTCCTCCAGGACCAAGCTGGCCTAGGGGTCCCTGACCTCTAGTGATCATTCCCAGTGTCCTGCACCTCCTCTCCTGAGGCTGAGGAGTGGGTGAGGGATGAAGAATTGCTATGGAGGCCACCAGCCAGATTCCCAGACCCTGGCTCGAAGCCTAGTCCTCCTGTACTGAGCACCTTTCTGTGGCCCCCCTCCCGCTGACCACTTCCCCCCCTCTTCCCTACTGCTTTCCCTCCTGGGACTCCCTCAGCTTTCTTCCCTCCTCTCCCATCATCCCCTGAAAGCCAGAGCCTGCTGGGGCTCCTCTGTCTGGCCAGCTCCTGCCTGGAGGAATTCTTAGCCTGAGGTGCAGGCTTGGGGCTCACGACTGGCCTGGAGGCTGGGAGGAGGGGTGTCCAGGAGGGAGGAAAGGTACTGTTCATCTTGGGATGGAAGCTGTAGGAGTGGGATAGAGAAAGAAGGTTCAGGAACCTTCAGGTGCCACCTCCTAGGCTGACCCTGCTTTCCTCGCTCACTTGGCCTGGGGAGGGGAGGGCGGGGCGGCATCCCTCCTGGAGCTGTCAGCCTGCATCGCCAAGTCAGGGCTTACAAGGGAGCGGCAAGGGGACAGGAGGGGTGGGAAAGGCTGTGCTAAGCCAGCACAGCCACTTCTCTCTTTTCTTCATGCCCAGAGGGAGCTACTGGAAAGGGAGGCTGGAGAGAAGGCAACGGGACAGCGGGAGGAGAAGTCGGGCAACGGCCATGACATGCCTGGAAGCCAGAGTGCAAGGGAGGGGGGGAGTGCCTGGGGCGATGGCTCGGGCCCTGACAAGCGGGGGTGGGGTGGGGGGTAGAGGGGCCTCAGTGGGGGCTGCTTCCTGGGCTCAGCCCTCCAGGCCCTCGGGCTCCTCTGGGTTCCTCCTTCCCTGGCCACCAGGCAGGGGCACGGCCCAGCTGCTCTCTTCCCCACATCACTCCCCAGACGCCTGGCAGGAAGAGGCCCTGGGAGAGAAACTGAGTTGAACGAGCACAGCCTTGGAGCGGAAGGCCAGGATCCCAGCATCATCTCTGCACTGACTGTGTGACCTAGGGCAGCTCACATGACCCTTTGAACCTGTTTCCTCTTCTGTCAAGTGAGGATCACTTTTACCTCAAAGAGTTATCATGAAAACTGCATTCAGTAAAGGAGTTTGCCTCATAGTCATTAGGGTCAAGTCAGGGAGGAGGGCGGAGAAGAAAAGCAGATGTGGGAAGCCCATCACCACCCCCAGGTGTGCATGCTGCACTGTCCCTGTCCCTTCCAGCCTGGGCCCTCTGGGCTACTGTCCCCACCTCATTCCCCTCCAGCCATCTCCACTCACCAAGGTGAGAAAGTGGCAAAGACTCTGAAGCTGAGCTAAGAACTAAAATGAGAGGAAGAGAGACTGGGGATAGGATGGGAAAAAGCAGAAAGGAGGGTGGCAAGAAAAGAGGGTCTAGCACCTAGCACAGCATCTGGCGTGCAGCCGGTGCGCAATAAGTACTTGCTGAAAGAGGACTCAGTGCTGAGAAGGAGGCTGGATCAATCTATTGGGCGCCAACAGGAACATGTCGGAGAGAGCCGTCGATGGCTCCAGGAGGAGAAAGGGATGGAGACTTGGAACAAATGAAGCCGCAACCCACAAGAGCAGGAGCCAGACACCGTGAGTCTGCCCCCCTGCGGTCCCATCTGCCACCCACTCCCTGGGCTGGACCCTCCAGGTCCTGCTGCTGCTCACAGTGTCTCTGCGGGCATCCTCAAGTCCCCCGGGGCTGGCGCCACAGACGGTCCTCCGCCTTCACCGGCTCTGTTCGGGGTGGCCTCCTCCTCCCGTTCCTGCTCTGGCCCCGGCCCTGGGAGCTCCCGCAGTTCCGAGTACAGCACCCAGGCATCGTTGCGGGACACATATTCCCATCCACTCTCCCGCACGTGGAAGAGGTCCACGGAGCCCCCCGAGTAGGCATCACGGTGGGTGGCATGGGCCACAGCGTGGCGGGCCAGGGCGTAGGCTTCCTGGGTGCTCATGTCATAGCGGTAGCCGCCATCTAGCACACCATAGGCATAGGGAGATCCAGAGCCCACCGAGAAGATGTCCCCCTGCAGGCAGGTGCCGTCGCTGTAGACGTAGAAGAGGGCAGGGCCGGAACGGTCCCAGCCGCACAGGGCAGTGGCCACGCACAGATCCAGCCCCCGATAGCGCGACATCATGACTGATAAGAGTCTGGCGGCGCCGGCCACGCTGGGCAGCTGACCCTCCCTCAGTTCCCGCAGCCGCAGCTCCCGCTGTAGCACCCGGTACCATGTGACGCAGTCGGCCGAGGTGCCAGAGGTGGTGCCCAGGAGGTGCCGATGCACAGGGATGACCTTGCGTGAGGCTGGACAGGCCACGTAGTCGCCACAGGAGGACCGCGTGTCAGCCGCGGCGATGACTCCATGGCGGAAGCGGAAAGCCAGGGTGGTGGTACCATGGGCCAGCCTGGGGCCATGGATCTGCAGGAAGGTTTGAGGGTCCCAGCCCTGGGGCACAGCCCAGCCACTAGCCTGAGGCAGGTGAGGTGAGGCTTCTCGGGTGTCGGGGGCCTGCCACTTGCACACATCCTGCAGAGCCATCCCTGGGGTCCAGCGAAGGTTGGAAGGAGCAAGGCAGGGATTTGTGAGCTGGGTCAGGCGGAGGAAGAGAGACAGCAAGGAGGAGCTGGGCTGCAGCCAGAACCAGCTGGGAAGGCGTGTGATCTGTGGCTTCCCTTCTCCCTAACCCCAAACCAGGCTTTGGGACTGGCCGATGGAGCAGTGCCCTGTCCCTCAGAGGACTGCTCAGGGGAGACAGAATGAGGCCAGTAGAGTCTCCAGCGCTGGGGAGACGCTGCCCGTGACACAGCCGAGCGTCATCCAAGGAGTCTCCTGTCTGTCATCCTCCAAGCACCTGGAGTTGGGTGGTGGCTGGGTAACCGAAAAGGAAAGGGGGCGCCAGTGGAAGGAGCAGAGCTGGGTTCCTCTGGGTTTTCCTGTGGGGGGCCCTGGGCGCGCAAAGATGAATAAGGCCCCGACCCTGCCCTGAAAGGGCTCCCAGCCTAGGGAAAGGTGGAGACAAGTCAGCGCAATGGCACAGTCAGAAGAGACTGCCATGGGCGTTCCCCGGTGGCCTAGTGGTTGGGATGCCGGGCTTTCACTGTTGTGGCCCGGGTTCGATCCCTGGTCGGGGAGCTGGGATCCCACAAGCTGCGCGGTTTGGCCAACAAAACAAAACAAAACGGAATAGATTGCCATGGACCCACCGTGGCAGGAGTCCCTAATGCTGGGTTCTCTCTTCCGGGGTGCGGGATCGGGGAGCTATGACGCTGAGCTCACAGGTTCACCTCATGGTCAAGGTGAGGAAAGAGAAAGGGACTGGGGTAAGGACAAAAGAGACAAGAGCAGGAGAGCCTGGTATGGGGTGCTCAGATAGCTTCAGAAAGGCAGAGTACTGAGGGGCCAGGTGAAGGGGAACTAGAACCTGGAGATCTTTCTCTGCTTTGGGGGTGAACATGAACTTCCATCTGCATACAAACGTGGCACTACTGAAAGTTCTCTGGCAGTATAGCTTCTCTGACTGGTGTTAAAGTTCTGAGGATGTAGCTGAAAGGCTCTATCGGTCTCCCTTCTGCCCAATAGTTCTCAATGGCAAGAGACTGGTTTGTGGTTCCAAGGCAGGAGAAACAACGGACTTTGATGCCGTAATGCTGAGTCTAAGTCTTAGATCAACCAAGGGTGGACCCTGACAGCTGGCCCTTCAGAAACATAAAGTAGATTGGGGCAGAGTGACAAGCTACAGCTACTTGTCATATGGAGTATGTTTTACTAAACATTACGGCTCAGAGAGGTGCCATGGGAAGGGGTTTATTCAAAGAAACAGACGTACATGCAAAGGAAAGAGCCCGGACCCTCCAGACATCATAATGCTGAGGCTGTGGCATCATAGTTTCCTGGAGTCTCAGTACTAAGGGCAAGTGTAACATGTCAGGGGAAGACTGGAGAAACCAGGAAGTCACACAAAGGTCCAACTAGTCCTTCTTTCTTCCTTGGTGTAGGACCACATGGGAATCTTACTGAAGAGATAAGAACGTCTCCTCTTACTAACAACTAAGTCTTAGACTATATATGGCTGGATCGCCACGTCTCTAAGTCAGGCCATTATTAAATCAGATCTGTGCAGGTGAGTGGCCCAGGAGTTGGCCACCCACCAGTCTCCCCCTCTAAACTTATCCTCCACACTGACATGATTTCCTAAGGTATCACGCAAATCCCATGTCTCCTCTACTAAGAAACCTTGAAGGGTTACAAGATCAAGTCCACCCCAGGCTGGCATTTAAGGCCCACTGTGGTCCAATCCTAATCCATCCACCACAACCTCTTTTCACGCAATTCCTAACACATCTCCCACCTCCCCTTCTTCTTTTTGAATCCTATCTTTCCAAGTCTGGCTTAAGTACCACCTATTCTGAAAATCCTTTCCAGATTCAGGCTGAGAGAGGAGAGAGGCTGTGAGTTTGAGAAGAAAGGGGATCTAAGTGATATTTAAGGAAATGATCCAGACCTCCTTGGCAAAGCCTTCCTGGACCCCCAACCTCACTCCAATCTATACCAAACTCTCTCACCTCTGAACTATAGCACTTATCATTGTTTTCTTCCCCCAACCCCTGCTTTATTGAGACACAATGGACATATAACATTGCGTAAGTTTAAGGTGTACAATATGATGATTTGATACCTCTGTGTGTGTGTCTGTGTACTGCAAAATGTTTACACAATAAGGTTAGTTAAATCCTTCACCTTACTTGATTACCATTTTTGTTGTTGTTATGATAAGAACATTTAAGATCTACTCTCTTGGCAACTTTCAAGTATATAAGAGTATTGTTAACTATAGTTGCTGTGCTGTACATTAGATTCCCAGAACTTATTCCTCTTATGACTGGAAGTTTGTACACTTTTGACCAACATCTCATTTTCTCCAACCCTGAGCCTCTGGCAACCACCAATCTACTATCTGTTTCTAAAAGTTCGGCTTTGTTAGACTCTACATATAAGTAAGATCATACAGTATTTGTTTTTCTCCATCTGACTTCTTGCACTTAGCATAATGCCCTCAAGTTTCATCCAAGTTGTCACAGATGGCAGGATTTCCTTCTTTTTTATGGCTGAATAATGTTCCACCACTTATATAACACTTTATGTATTCATCCATTGATGGATATTGTTTCCATGTCTTGGCAACTGTGAATAGTGCTGCAATGAACATTAGGGTGCAGCTATCTCTACGAGATAGTGATTTCATTTCCTTTGGATAAATACCCAGACATGGGATTACTAGGTCATATGGTAGTTCTACTTTTAATTTTTTTTTTTTTTGAGGAACCTCTGTACTATTCTCCATAGTGACTGCACCAATTTATATTCCCACCAACAGCAGCACTGATCATTTGTACCTCTCCTCTTTGAGGTCTCCCTGAGTGGGACCTTGGAGCAGAGAACTAATGTAAGGTAAATTGGGAACAGATTATGGAAGGCCTTGAATGCATGCTGAGGAGATGAACCTTACAGACCATTTTTAAGCAGGCAAATGATAAGATCAAGATGATGTTTCAGGAAAATCAATCTGGTGCTGTGCAGGATAAACTAGAGACATAGTTTGTACCCAGAAAAATCAGGAGAATATTTCAGAAATTCAGGAGTGAGGAGATAAGAAGCCAAAGGCGGTATCAGTTGCAGTGAAAAAGAATGTGAGAAGCACTGTAGAGGGAGAATGAACAGGACTTGGCAACCTAGTGGACGCGGAGTAAAGGAAGGGGAGTTGTCAAGATGAGCCAGGGCTTCAAGCCTCTGTGACTGGAAGAACATTATTGTCATTCTTCATGTGTTCATTTTGCAAACGTGTATTAAGCACACAGTGGGCACAGAGATAAATAGTAGAGAAATGCCTGTCTTTACAGTTGCTGGGTTTTTTTGGCCATGCTGCACAGCTTGTGGGATCTTAGTTCCCTGACCAGGGATTGAACCTGGGCCCCTGGTGCTGAAAGTGTGGAGTCCTAACCACTGGACCGCCAGGGGATTCCCGAGAAATGCCTGTCTTTAAAAGCTCACAATCCAGTGGGAGATAAATGTATATTTATAACCAGGTAAAATGTGAAAGTGCCTTAAGAGAGGACACTCAGACAGCATTAGTGGCAGAGTGAAAGAATCACTGAGAGAAGTCAGGAGGATTAGTTGCATTGCAGGAGTGACTGCAAAATAATACATGCTCAGTAAACAGAGGCACTCTGCATTTTCCACACCATCCAAGTGTGAGACCCACAGAAAGATCTTCTGCTTCATTACATTCTGATGGTTGGGTTTGGAAAGAGTTGCCAAATTTCAGCATTAAAAATACAACACTCTCAGAGTCTGTTGGGAGGAGGAGGGGCTGAGTTGGGCATCGGAGGAAAGAGGAATTTAGATTTTTTTTTTAATAAATTTATTTATTTTTGGCTGTGTTGGGTGTTCGTTGCTGCACACGGGCTTTCTCTAGTTGCGGTGAGCGGGGGCTACTCTTCGTTGTGGTGCACGGGCTTCTCATTGCGGTGGCTTCTGTTGTTGCAGAGCACAGGCTCTAGGCGCATGCTTCAGTAGTTGCGGCACGTGGGCTCAGTAGTTGTGGCTCACAGGCTCTAGAGCACAGCCTCAGTAGTTGTGGCGCATGTGCTCAGTTGCTCCACAGCATGGGGATCTTCCCGGACCAGGGATCGAACTCGTGTTCCCTGCATTGGCAGGCGGATTCTCAACCACTGCGCCACCAGGGAAGCCCAGGAATTTAGATATTGATGGACGTTGCTGCTGGAATCCAACAAGGAAGGGCAGATGCTGACTTCATAGAACCATAAAGCAGGAGGCAACATTTCATACACTTGCCCAGTTCCTTGCTTGTTATGGTTCCCAAAAGGGTTGAAAAATGAAGGTGGGTGAAGAGAGGGAGAGAAAATGAAATACAGCACATTCCTGAATAAGAGCTTGTCTTAGCTAGCTTAAGTCAGAAAACCTCTTTGTACATCTTTATGGAGCCTCAACTCTCCTCCGGGCTCTGAAATGGTAAATTACTATTGACTCAGTTATTCAGGAGCTGAATTGCGAACCCAGTCTGTGGATTAACTGGGCCCTTTGCTTTTCCTTCTTTATTCTTCTATCTGCCTTTTGGTCAATTCATTACTCAGTAGAATTTCCACCAGAGGGTGGGAGTAAAGACAACACTGAATCTTAAAAATTGGTTACTGTTAAAGAACGTGGCTAGCGTGGCGACTGATGTTATCAAACAACAAGCGGTATAGCGCTCTTATTTTGTTGCGCTTTTTAGCACAAACTACTGTGGTTTTACTAACTTCATAGGAAAATGGCCTCAGCATAGATCATTACTTTACCCAGTATTAGAGAGTACCCTTACACAAAATGGCAACTTCAGTCGCGTTAACAGACTGCTGAAGCAGTAGTGATGTAAGTGTTGCTTGGACACCAGGCGGGGCGGGGCGGGGCTGATTTACCGCTACCGGTTTAGAACAGGTTTTCATCCAGTCACGCCCTTCTGAAAGATGGCCGGCCCCACTTCCCTCCCTCGACCTGGACGTTTGCGATTGCTTCCTATGAATTTGAGGTTAATCTAATCCCGTGTTGTTTACGTGACCAAAGTCAAGATGGCAGCCACATCCCTTTGTAATTTAAGAGGAGTGAAGCCATTTATTTTTTCCTCCTCGGTGAAAATAATCACTCGCGTCTGGCTCCTGTGTTTGGAGGCGTGGTTGCCAGGAGTTAAAATGGTTGCTCCCTGTGATAGATTTAATAGGGAGTGAAGCTGTGACGACGAGGCGTTGCCCGGCCGCTCTTTGCTAGGCGTTCTGGCAGGCAGTTCCCTTTGCCCTTACTAGACATGGCGCTGGCTAGCGTGTTGGAGAGGCCGTTACCCGTGAACCGGCGCGGGTTTTTCGGGCTCGGGGGTCGTGCGGATCTGCTGGACCTGGGTCCAGGGAGTCCCAGCGATGGGCTGAGCCTGGTCGCGCCCAGCTGGGGTGTCCCAGAGGAGCCGAGAATCGAAATACTTCATGGAACCACCACCCTGGCCTTCAAGGTGCGGACCCAGCCGTCGCGCCGGGCAGAGTTGCGCGCGCCCGCGCCCTTCCCGACCTCCCAGCTAGTCCGGAACCCGCGGTGGTCGCGGCCACGAAACCCAGACGGAGGCTCGGGCCTCTCACCCCAACCCCGGCGGTTTCGCTGTCTCACTGCCCCGAGAGGCCTCGGTTCTCGCTCTGGCCGGAGTGGGGGGTGACGGGGCTGGAAGGGCGGGGCGTGTGGTAAGTGGGAGAAGGAGCCCGAGGCTGCTTGGGTTGATACCTAGGTGACCCCAGGGTGCTCCTGTCCAGGAAAGGACGCAGCAGCAGTGAACACTGGCAGAGGGAAGGCTGTTCTAACCACCAAAGGTTTTAGAAACTGAGTAGCCCCGATAGGCCAGGGTTACCGAAACGTTATAGCTTGAGGAGGAATGTTGGTGGGAGGAAGCACTGTACTAGGAGCCAGACAATTGGGATTCCTGGCCCAGCTTTGCAGTAACTGGCTGTATGATCTAGGGTAGGTCATTCGATCTCATTCCTCAGCCATCAAGTGAAGGTAATACTGAAGGTAATCCCATGTCAAGGGATTGATGTGAAACTCTAGTGACATTAATATGAGGGAAAGTATGTTGTGAAGTATAAAACGGCAGAGACAGAGATGTTCTGGGTTTGCACTGATGCATAAAGAAATGTCAAAGATGATGTTTTGTGGTCTCATGTGGCCTGTTTTGTGTTTCCTCTGATCTTAACAGTTTCGCCATGGAGTCATTGTTGCAGCAGACTCCCGGGCCACAGCAGGTGCCTACATTGCCTCCCAGACAGTAAAGAAGGTGATAGAGATCAACCCCTACCTGCTGGGTACTATGGCTGGGGGTGCAGCGGATTGCAGCTTTTGGGAGCGGCTGTTGGCTCGGCAGTGTCGAATCTATGAGCTTCGAAACAAGGAACGCATCTCGGTAGCAGCTGCCTCCAAGCTGCTTGCCAACATGGTGTATCAGTATAAAGGCATGGGGCTGTCCATGGGCACCATGATCTGTGGCTGGGATAAGAGAGGCCCTGGTGAGTTAAGCTGCAACCATGTGATTCTTGGGCTGGCACTACAGAGAGGAGGGGTTGGATGAACAGATGAATGAAAGAGCGTATGTCAGTGCTGGGGATGTGTTGGTTAGTTCTCAGTCGTTTCGTCTGTTTGTTCAAGGAAGGACTGTAGTGTAGGAAGGGGCAGGGAAGTAGATCAGCTGTGTCATTGACCACCCCTCTGACCTTGGGCAGGTTGCTTATTTTCTCAGACTGTTTCATCGTCTGTTACATAGGTTCCATGAGGTAATACATGTCAAGCATGTAGTGTCTGACACGTAATGTGTTTCCTTCTGGCCTCTCCTGTAAAATGATAAGACCTGCAAAGAGTTGTATTTAAGAATTAAATCAGCTAATAGACATAAAAACTCTAGTCAGTGCCATCTGATAGAAATACAATGTGAACTGCACATGTAATTTTACATTTTCTAATGGATGTATTTAAAAAGTGAAAAGAAATGGGTGAAATTAATTTTAACAGTTCTCTTAATCCAGAATAACTAAAATATTATCATTTCGGCATGTGTCGTTAGCCCCATTTCAGGTGCTCAACAGCCACATGTCGCTGGTGTCTACCATATTGGACAGCGAAACTAAGTACCTACTCAAAAGTTAGTCATTTCTCTTCCCTTTTTACCTGAAGAGAGTCTTTGGCCTAGAAGGGGGGCCCTTTGGGACTCATCTCCTTTCTTTGCTTGATATAATCACCTAGGTTCTGTTGTCATCTCTGAAAAGAAATTCCTTAGCCTATTTTTCTTTCTGGTATATAAAAACCTTGACAGGAAATTCAGTCTTGTATCTGATATCAGCTCTTGTTCAGCCAATTTTGAATGTCCCTTTAGTTAAGCTGGGATACAGCTAGTCACTTTCTGTTTAATTTTCCCCGTTGGTGCTTGAAAATAGTTAATCTTTCCTCCTATTGGCTTTGCTTCATTCATTTACCTCCCCCCGCCCCCCCCCCCCTTTTTTTTTTTTGACTGCACTGCTTGCGGGATCCCTGACTAGGAGGAATTGAACTGTCAGGGATTCCTGACCAGTGAAAGCACTGAGTCCTAACCACTGGACCACCAGGGAATTCCCTCATTTACCTGCTTTGTAAATGCCTAGTTTTCCTCTTTTGAACAACTGTAGGAGACCCACCACTTTTTCATTTGCTTTGGAGAATATTAGTTCATTACTCAATAGAGGATGAATGAGGAGAGATTTAAAAGTGCATGTGATAGAGGAGCTCAGTTTGTTACTTTGGAAACTGAAACACTTTTCTCTTTGAAAAGTGTGAAAGAACACTTCCATACATCTTGTGTGGTCTAGGGTAGCATTTCAGAAATGTTGTTTTGAATCCTTAGCTATTGGATTGGTCCCAGGTGGTGGAAAACAGTGTAAGAGAGTACAGAAGCTGGCTAGCAAGGAAAACACAGGAAGTCATAGCATAACCTAAATTGTACCATCTCAAGAAGCCTTCCTGACAAGCTGTCCCATTCAGGATGAGTCAGCCCCTGGCCTCAAGCTGACTGAGAAAGGATCACAGATTACTTAATGCAGGGCTGAATGAGATGAATTCCACTTTAAAGAGAACCAATAAAATGCTGAAGGAATTTGGGGGGTGGGGGGGGATTGCTTCTGATGGGGGGAATTGGGGAGGACTCATTTTCCTGGATGTGAAAATGAGAGAAAGGAAACAGAATGAACAAAAGAAGACAGGGAAGAAGCATGAGATTTTGGGGGAAGTTAACTGGACATCTAATTTAATTGGAACTAAAGTCTAGTTTAATTGTGAAGCAACTGGAACCAGATGGTGAGCTGACTAGGCAAGGTAGTGGCAATGGGACTTGAGGACGGGCTCCATGTTAGAACCACTGGAACCTGAAAACTGATAAGGGCAGTGCTTTTCAACCTGGCTTGTATCATAATCACCTGAAGACTTAAGAATCTAGCCCCGTGCTTGTCCCCCACCCAGACCAATTGAAAAAGAATACCTGGGCTAAGTCCTAGGCATCTTTTTAAAAAACTTCCTGGGAGTTCCCTGGTGGTCCGGTGGCTAGGACTCAGCACTTTCACAGCCGGGGCCTGGGTTTGATCCCTGATCCAGAAACTAAGATCCTGCAAGCCGCTTGCTGTGGCAAAAAAAAAAAAAAAAACTTCCTTAGATGATTCTGATGCATAGTGAGTGTTGAGAACCACTGAAATAGGAAGAAGATTAGTGATGCATTGACAGAACTTGAAAATACAGAAGGAAGTGGATTGGTGGGGCAGAAGACGGATGAGTTTGGTAGGTAATGGAGAACCACTGAAAGTATTTGAGGACAGGAAATTTAAATATGAATTTGGTGACAAAGGCATCCAGCTGGAGAGGCCCAGTGGGCAGATGGAAATGATAAAAATTTTACTACATCTTTGTCTAAACTTTTGTCTATACCAGAGGTTGGCTAACTTTTTCATAAAGGGCCAAATATAAGTAAATATTCTAGGCTTGCAGGCTATATGATCTTTGTCTCAACTACATAGCTCCATTGTTTTAGCAAAAAAGGAGGCATAGACAATATATACACAAATGGCTGTGGCTATGTTCCAATAAAACTTTATAAAATTGGTGCTTGGGGGAATTCCCTGGCAGTCTGGTGGTTAGGACTGTGCGCTTTCACTGCCGAGGGCCTGGGTTTGGGGAACTAAGATCCCATAAGCCGCTCAGCACAGCCAAAAAAAAATTAATTTAAAAAATTAAAATTAAAAAAATAGGCGGTTGACCTGGCCTACCACTGTACCAGCACTGTCCAATAGAAATATAGTATGAGCCATACATGTAATTTTAAATGTTACAGTAGCCACATTTTTAAAAATAAAAAGGAAAATTAATTTTAATAATATATTTTATTTAACCCAATAGATCCAAAATATTATTACTCCAGCATGTGGTACTAGCTTCATTTCAAATGCTCAGTAGTCACCTGTGGCTAGTGGCTACCATACTGGACAGTGCAGGTCTTTACAATATGATTTAAAATTATAGGCTTTATTCTCTTACTGTGTGATGTATGCCTTGCGCTCCAGATAGTCTAAACTCTGAGGGTTGGGATTGTCTTTCTGTTTGTTTTTTTTTCCTTCATTTTTTGGCTGCACAGCCTGTGGGATCCTAGTTCCCCAACCAGGGATCGAACCTGCACTTACTGCATTGGAAGTGCAGAGTGTTAACCACGGGACCGCCAGGGAAATCCCAGGATTGTCTTAAGTATTACCTCTCGCAGCGCCTGAAGTTCTGTGCTTGAAACCTAAGTCATTTGAATTATACTTGCTTTTTGGTTGTACAGAGAAGACAGACAAGGCAGTTACTGTAATGTGAGGTAAGATGGGATGGTATGTGTAGAATCCTGAAGTCTTAAAATTTAATTTGATTTCTTCACTTTTTTTTAAAAATTTATTTATTATTTATTTTTGGCTGTGTTGGGTCTTCGTTTCTGTGCAAGGGCTTTCTCTAGTTGCAGCAAGCGGGGGCCACTCTTCATCACGATGCGCGGGCCTCACTATCGCGGCCTCTCTTGTTGCGGAGCACAGGCTCCAGACACGCAGGCTCAGTAGTTGCGGCGCACGGGCTTAGTTGCTCCGCAGCATGTGGGATCTTCCCGGACCAGGGCTTGAACCCGTGTCCCCTGCATTGGCAGGCAGATTCTCAACCACTGCGCCACCAGGGAAGCCCCTTCACCTTTTTTTTTAAAAGTAATTTTATAGAAGTGTTATTTTGTTGTATTTCTGTTGGTCTCCCCTGGGTTTCAACAGGAATGGAGAACTGTTGCCTTGGAGGATGAATCAGATGTCAAAAGGGGTGATCATTTTTTTCTTACTAACGTCATCTCTCTTTCCAGGCCTGTACTACGTGGACAGTGAAGGAAACCGGATCTCAGGGGCCACCTTCTCTGTAGGTTCTGGCTCTGTGTATGCTTATGGGGTCATGGATAGGGGTTACTCCTATGACCTGGAGGTGGAAGAGGCCTATGATCTGGCCCGTCGAGCCATCTACCAAGCCACCTACAGAGATGCCTACTCAGGAGGTTCCGTCAACCTCTACCATGTCCGGGAGGATGGCTGGATCCGAGTCTCCAGTGACAATGTAGCTGATCTACATGACAAGTATAGTGGATCTACCCCCTGAAGGAGGGCAGATGTGGCTGCTTGCCTTGCTTGGGGTGACTGTTGTTGGTAATATGGGTACAGCTCCCCATCCTGTAGTGGAGGGGTCCCTGATTGTATCGATCATTTTTTTTTAATCTCTGGTGCATTGACCTCCATGTGTTATCCGTTGTTAATGAGTTACTGCAGAGGTAATTCTTGGTTTTACTTTCTTGGATATTAACATTACACTACTCGATCTCAGCCTGTGTTGTGTCTTTTCTCCACACTGTCCCCCCTCCAAGCACTTTACAGTCAAATAAGCCGGGACAGTGGGAGGGAAGTGACTGTAATTACAGGCAACAGTGGTGTGAAGACATTGTCTAGTGAATACATTAACGTCCCCACTCATGAAGCTAATAACAAAGGAGAAGGAGAGGGAGGGAGAAGGGAGAGACTTCCTGATTCTGTTTGCAAAGAGATGAAAAGTTGATGAGGTGGAAAGATGCACAGGGCTGTACCAGGCCGAGCTCTGGAGGAAAAAAAGCTCTCCTCCTGTGGTGGGGGAGGGGAGGCTGATGCTACATGCAGAGCAGAAAGGTGGAGAGGGTAAGCCAGTTGGGAAGGGAAGGCTTTGACCCTGGGAAAAGAGGACAAAGAGGTGTGTGTGAAAGCAGTAGTGACCACCAGCCTGGTGATCCCTGTCCTGGCCCTCCAGTGTGTGCCAGTGTGGGAGACAGACGGAGATGATGGTGGACTTATAGCCTCCTGGGCAGGAAGCGGCACAAAATTTTCACTGGAACGTGTGGGTGGGGAAGAGGCCCTGCTGAGAGCAGAGAGATGGCTGATTTATCACACCCAGCGCTGAGGGGCTTCCCAAGCTATGGTGGCAGCAGATGGCAAGGCCTTCTGTTAAAGAGAAGACATAGGACATAGAGGAGATAGAGGAGGTTGATGGGAGAAACTTTTAAGAAATGGGAGAGGAGGGCATAAACACTGCTTTGTATTAGCTGGCAAGAAGGAAGAAAGTGGTTGGTGAGGGTGACAATACAGTGTCGTCTTTTGAGGCCAAGGGGCTGGGAAGGGTTATCCACAGAAATAGAGGGGTAAAGCCTCTTCTCCCCCATACTGCAGCAACCTTCCCTTCTTGCACCTTCCCTCCCCCTTCAGCCTCCTGCAGTCTCCGTATTGACTGATGAGGGCTGTCGGCCAGGAACTGATGGAGGCTTGTTAATTGCATTTGTGAAATGCAGGGAAATTGGGAATTAGTGAGACCAGAGAAGGGAGTTTGGAAAACAAATGACTCTCGTGCCTAAGGAGATTCATTTTGCTGAAAGGTGCCTCCAGAGCCCCTGGAGCGGAGGAGCTGCCAGCGTGGACCTAGACCTGCTCTACAGTCAAAGCAGGCAGGAGCCACGCTACAGCTCCCTTCTGCGCAGCCGTCGGCAGATGCTTAGCTGCAAGAGGCAGAGACGGTCATCTTCCTCTCACTTAGGACAGTCGTTTGCAGACCTTTTACAAAATTAGAACTCTTTTTAAAAAATGAACTCTTAGGAGAAATCCAAGCCCCTGAAAGAAATCAAATCAGATTGAAGTAGAGTTGAAGGGCCCAGCACCTCAACCATTGAGCTTACCCCTCCAGCCACTTCCCACATCGCCACCCCCCCGGCCCCCCACGCATACTCCCTGGAACTTCTTGGAACCCCAAGGAACACAATTTGAAAACAACTGCCCTGGGAAATAACCTTGAGGATGAAAAGAGAGTTGAAGATTGGAATTCTTTTACATTGACCCCCAGAGAGCATGAGACTCCCTGGGCTCTTTTCCCATGAAAGAAAATTCAGTCTGGAGAGAAGAGATAGTCATGAAGCAATGCTGCCCTTGCCTTGTTGCTGTCTCACACCTGACTTTGCAGTGGTCTAGCTATTCAGTGTAAACACCTATTCTGCACTGGCTGAGTCCTTATGTTCAGGCAAAAAAATGCATATCCTAGAGTCCTGTGTTCTGGCATATCCCTGCTTCTCTGCCTTCCTGCATTTTGGATAAAAGAAAGAGTGGCTTAATGGAAGAGATCAACCTGTGGTAGGTTTTCTGGAAAGAAAGTAGAGCAGAGATAGAGGAAAACTGCAAGTCTCCAGGCCCAGTGACACTCACTCTGCAATTGCAGTTTCTTGCTGCTGGGAATGGTGGGGAGTTGGCTTTGCAGTGATGTGTGTCTCTGCCTGTGCGGGGATGACGGATACTGCACAGCACTGGAGAGATGCTGTTGAGTGGAGTGTACCAGTTCAGGGACTCCCATCAGATTAATTTCCCAGTGCAATCCTCTTGACAAAGGATGATGGAAAAGAAATTGCCTTAAATAGCCAGAAGATTAATTTCTCTCTGCAGTTCCCAGGCATCCAAGGGCCAGGGCTTTTTAAGTGATGTCTGACAATTTCTCCTTCCACAGATAGCTCAGTAACACCCAAATCTGACTCCTCAGGGTAGGTGATGGGACTAATCTGGTTAAACAGGGAGCAAAACACTCCTAGAGGCCCCATGCTTCCTCTTGCTGGCAGGGAATGCTGTGGGGTTGAAGACAGATGTGCCTTATAGCATCTCCAAACCAGGCAAGGGAGGGCTACGGGGAGCAGCGGTGCCCTGTGGGGTGAGTAGAATGTTCATGAGGGAAGGTGAAAAGGTAGGCGAGGACATGAGGAGGAGGGAGGAAGGTCACAGTTAAATCAGGGACTGAAGCATAATAGTTACTGAGTGTTCCCTCTTTAGGCAAAACCAGAAGGTCAATGTCTCTTGATATCCTCCTCAGCTAGCAAATGAGAAAACTGTCAAAGCCATTTGGGGAATGGAAAGTTACATCCTTTGAGGGGAAATAAAACAACTGATTTGTTATGGTCCACAGGTTCTATGTGGACTCTCCGGGGAGCGAGGCAAGAGGGGGGATGGAAAGGGAGTAAGGTGAAAAAAGGTGGAGGGAAACTGGGGAAGCATTTCCCTAGTCTCAGAAGAAGGAGGATGGTTGGGTCAGTGATGAATTCACATGAGCGTATCTAATTTGGTGAATACAATTAGGTATTTCATTTTCTGTTAGTTTTGATTGTTTTGTTAAGAGCCCCTCCTGCCAGGGCTTTAGCAGTAGATTAGATGCTTTGAAACTGACCAGCAGCAGTGACCTCAAGACAGGATTAACAGCTTTATGATTTAAAACATATGTATCGGGGCTTCCCTGGTGGCGCAGTGGTTAAGCATCCGCCTGCCAATGCAGGAAACACGGGTTCACACGGGTTCGAGCCCTGGCCCGGGAAGATCCCATATGCCGCGGAGCAACTAAACCCGTGTGCCACAACTACTGAGCCCGTGCGCCACAACTACTGAAGCCCGTGCACTGCAACGAAGACTAGCTCCCGCTTGCTGCAACTAGAGAAAGCCCGCGTGCAGCAACAAAGACCCAACGCAGCCAAAAAAATTTTTTAATAATAATAAACTTATTTAAAAAAATAAAATAAAACATGTATATTGCAACTAAGCATCTCTGCTATTTTGGGGTACTTTTTTTTTTTTTTTTTTTTTTTTTTTTAAAGTGTTGTGGGGCCAAGGTCACACAGCTAGCTGGTCACCTTGATCTTTTTTTTTTTTTTTTTTTTTTTTTAATTTTATAGCTACTTTATTTATTAATTTATTATTGATTTTTGGCTGTGTTGGGTCTTCGGTTCGTGCGAGGGCTTTCTCTAGTTGCGGCAAGTGGGGGCCACTCTTCATCGCGGTGCGGGGACCGCTCTTCATCGCGGTGCGCGGGCCTTTCACTATAGCGGCCCCTCCCGTTGCAGGGCACAGGCTCCAGACGCGCAGGCTCAGTAGTTGTGGCTCACGGGCCCAGCTGCTCCGTGGCATGTGGGATCTTCCCAGACCAGGGCTCGAACCCGTGTCCCCTGCATTAGCAGGCAGATTCTCAACCACTGCGCCACCAGGGAAGCCCTGGGGTACTTTTTCTTGTTTGTTTTTTAAATTCTAGTTTCCCTTTAGGAAGCCAGAATCGTATTGGGAAAGCTTTAATTATAGCGGGCAAGACGAGAGAGCAAACACAGCAGTCACAACTGCCCTGATGAGCAGCTGTCGCCACCTCCTGCCTGACCCAGGCCGCCCCCCACCCCTGCATCAGCTGACTCTCCACATCCCTGCGGTGCACCCCAGGCCTGGCCTCAGAGCCAAGTTCTTGCTTCTCAGGGCTATGCCCCACTGAAGCATTTCCATAAAAACCATTTCTAAAATGTCCCATTCGCAGTTGTTAATGGGTCAGGCAGAAGAAATTCTACCCACGTCAGCTTCTTGGGTTTATTTAACCCAACTCATTTCTCCCTGAAGCTCTGCCTCTGAGTCAGGTGCCAAGCCTAACTTGGCACGTCACACTTTATAATCCAGACTTAGCTGTCATCAGCCGTGAAGATCTGAACCAGTTTATGTGAAAGGAAATTAGACATCGTGGGTTCAACGCCTTCTGATGCCTCCCCCTATATCAGCCCCACCCCCATCTTCTCAGGATGCGCCTTCTTTCTGTTGTGTCTCTGTTGATTTCATGTTTTCTCTCTGCTCTCACTTGATAAAAATTCCCTTCTCTTTCCTCCACAGAATTTAAATAAAAACTAATCAATCAATAAACCAAGTGCTGCTTATGGACACTAATGTAACAAGAAAAGGTTATTGCTAGCTTCAGGGTACCCAAAAAACTGGTATTACAGAGGGAAACACAGATGGAATATGAGAAAGTGAGCTAGAGAAAACAAGAGACAAATGAGACAGAAAAGTGACTCCTGGACAGCAAGAGTGAGATTGAGCAAAGAGGAGAGGGAGACGGGTCGTGGCAGAGAAGATGGATGGAGACGTTGATGGGCAGAGCTGGACTGTGAATGGGGGTGTGGGTCAGGGAGTGGGAAGGGAGACTCAGAAGGACAAGTGATAGAGAGAGTGGGCAGAGAAATCGGGAAGAAGGAAGCAGCGAGAAGCTAATGCACAGTGAAACATGTCCCCCTGGAGACAGATAATTTCTCCAGCCATACATACTGAACACGTGCCTCTGTGTGCTGCCCCTGTACTGTCACAGTCACTTACATTCTGCAAGAATCTCTCTCTGTCTACTCTGCTTGTGCAAGGTGGGAAAGAAGGTTTGAGCTCTCTCAGAACCACCTTTTCTCAACCCAGCCAGGAAGACAGAAAAGCAGAAACCCCTCTCATAAGAGCAGGAGGGTAAGTGAGGCAGGATCACAGATTCAGTACCTTTTAACATTTTACTTTTTGACTCACAAAGAGGTCCTCTCTCCCCTCACTTTCAGACCCCCTGGCCACACACCTCACACATACATGCTCACAGGTCAGGACCGAGGCTGTTCAAATGGCGAGAGGGGGGCCACAAGTTCCCAGGGAGACAGGAATAGCAGGTGCTTCTGGTAAGAAGGAAATAAGTAGGTCCACGTAGGAATGTGTGTAGCCCACAAGGGACCAAAGTCAAAGGGATATTTTTGTACCTACTGCAGCTCTTTTCCTAGCCTCGCCTCAATATCATCACTATCCCAAGGACATCAGACATTCTTAGCTTCCCCATGCATAGAGTTTCACAGAATACATCGACCCTTTTTTCATGGTAGTTCATCTGGAGTGGTGATGTGCATTGTTGTCTGATTAGAGGGAATCCATTGAGCACCAGGGTTCTGTGGGAGGGCTCATAATCACTCTGCTTCCCTTGAGTCTTGAGGCTGCACTCAAAGCTTAATCTTTAGAAAAGAAAGCAATGGAGCAGTTTAAACCAGAACAACAGATTAAGCATGGTCCCACATCTCTAAGTAAGTCCCAAAGAGGGAAAATGCACATAAAGGTGGATCAGCCTTGAGTCAGTAGAGCCCAGGTGTGGTCCTTGGCTGCATGGGCTACATCCATGAGCATCTGTGTAAGGTCTCTGATTGTTTTATGATACCTGTCTTCCTTTTCAGTTAAACACTTAACTCTACTACACTTTTTGTTTATTCCCCAATGTCTAGCGTGCTGCAGGCTACTCGGTAGAGATAATAAATGTATTTTTAATGAATAAATGAATGAATGAAGGATTTCACTATGGTGTCTTAACGCCAGTGATTCTTACCCTTCTCAGCATTGTGACTCCCTATTATTGTTGCATTTCAAGATGCTGTTTGCTCCTCTGAAACATACTATGAAACGTTATATTAATTTTTAAATTAAGACAAATTAAAATTACTTGCTTTATGAATCTTTTAAAAATGTTTTGCCACCCCCCTGCTTATAAATAACTACAACTAAGTGTCATAAAAGGCAGTTTTTTTTGTTTTTTTGTTTTTAAATTATTTATTTATTTATTTTTGGGTGTGTTGGGTCTTTGTTTCTGTGCGAGGGCTTTCTCTAGTTGCGGCGAGCAGGGGCCAGTCTTCATCACGGTGCACGGGCCTCTCACTGTCGCGGCCTCTCTTGTGGCACACAGGCTCCAGACGCGCAGGCTCAGTAGTTGTGGCTCACGGGCCTAGTTGCTCCGCGGCAGGTGGGATCTTCCCAGACCAGGGCTCGAACCCGCGTCCCCTGCATTGGCAGGCAGATTCTCAACCACTGCGCCACCAGGGAAGCCCCAAAAGGCAGTTTTGCCAAGCATCCCCACCTTGCCTGGATTCTGCAGTCCTGCTCTCTTTCTCTTCAAATGGCAGGATTAGTCTCACACAAAATACGATCAGCCCTTGAAGAACTGAGCTCCAGGTGTAGCTCTGTAGGTTATCTCCCTTACCATATTTTGTTTTATTTTGCTTTCTCGTCAATCCATGGACAGAGGCTTAGCCAATACCCAAGCCTGGTTCCTGGATGTCAGGTGCATGAGTGACTTGTTCTTTATAAGGGAAGGACTAATGGTGAAAGAGAGGAAGTTGTGCCACCAAGCCCCACACCCAAAAATGGAGACAAGCCACCTTTCTTTGGGTTTTGGTTTCCTTCAAAATCTAGAATTGCTGCCACTTGTCTTTCTTCCACCGGTTTAAACAAAATGTTTTGACATCCTAGGTGGTGTTCATTAACATGTGCTTTAGAATTTTCTGAAGAATTATAATGGAGTCCTAAAATAAATCAGAGAATTCCAGGGACCTTAAGACCCTAACCTTGTCTTGAGAAAGGGCTGAATCTAAATATCTAAAGCAAACAATTTTATCTATATTTAAAATTTTTTGAAATGCTTGAAAACTTCAGAGAAGTTGAAAGAATAGTACAATGAATACCCACTTACCCTTCACATATGTTCACTAATTGTTATCATTTTGCCACATTTACTTTATATGTATACATCCATTTATTTATTAATATTTATTTTACTGAATCATTTGAAAGTAAGTTACAGAGATCATGACATTTGACCCTTAAATATGTCTCCTAAGAACTAAGATATTCCCTTACAAAACCACAGTACTGTTATCACAACAAGAAATTTAACATTACTATGATCGTATTATCTAATACCCTGTCTGTATTCAAATTCACCAACTGTCCCAGTAATGTACATTATATATATTTTTTCCTGATCCAGGATTCAATCAAGGTTCACACATCACATTTAACTGTCGTGTCATTTCAGTTGCCTTTAATTTAGAATAGGTCCTCATATTTGTGTGTGTGTCTCTTATGACATTTATACTTTGAAGAGCACAGACCATAATATGTCCTGTGAAATCTGGATTTGTCTGATTCTTTCCTCATGATTAGATTCAAGTTAAACATTTTTAGCAAGAATATTGCCTAGGTGATATTGTATACTTCCCATTGCACTGCTGCTGGAGACACATAATGTCAGTTTGTTACATTATAGATGACGCTGAAGTTTGCCTGCTAGGTTTCTCCATTTGGGGACTTCCTTGATGGCACAGTGGTTAAGAATCCGCCTGCCAATGCAGGGGACAGGGGTGCGAGCCCTGGTCCGGGAAGATCCCACATGCCGCGGAGCAACTAAGCCCCTGCGCCACAATTACTGAGCCCATACGCCTAGAGCCCGTGCTCCACGACAAGAGAAGCCACCGCAATTAGAAGCCCATGCACCACAATGAAGAGTAGCCCCCGCTCACCGCAGCTAGAGAAAGCCCCTGCACAGCAACGAAGAACCAACACAGCCAAAAATAAAAAATAAATAAATAAATTTATAAAAAAAAAGAAATAAAGGTACATTATTTGCCCTTTGTAATTAATTAGTAAACTAATAATAAGTAGAGTGATTATTTGAAATCATGGGAAAATCCTGTACTCCCATAGTCTTGCACCCATTGGTTTTAGCATCCACTGATGATCCTTCCTTAATCAACTTTTGCATTGGTGGTTGCAAATGTTGGTTTTTCAAATTCTGTCATTTCTTCTACCTATATAAGCTGGCATCTTTCTTTTCCTCTTCCTCCTTTTACTTTGCATTTACCTATCTTTAATTTTTTATTTTATTGCATTTTAATTTATTCTTTATTTGCAGGTCTTTAAAGAAAAACTTCCCAGCTGTTTATACAATTTTGCATTCAATAAATCATTAAATCCATAACTTTTTTCTTTTAAAATCTAATCAGCCCTCACTCCTGCTACAGCATAAACTCCTTTCTTCACTCTTGAGTACTATTCCCTGCTACCTGCCTCTCTTCCTTCTCTTTTCCTTTGCATTATCTTCCACCTTTCTGTAACCTCTCTCATTTCTCCAAATCTCAACTCTCTCAGACACTTCCCTCACCAGTGTCTCTGAGGACACAGTCCCAACTGGCTCTGGGATTTCCTTCCACTACTGTTCTAAAATGCTCTTGGGTGTGGTAATGAATGACTGTCAGAAACAGCTTCCTGGCCTCATGCCAGGGGAAGTTAGATTTCACTGTGTGGAGAGGCCCCTTTGGGATCTCACTGAACAGAAACAGCTTAAAATACTAAAGAGATCTGTTTGATTCAAAGCTAAATAAGTAGCTTTTCCTCAATTGACAAGTCATCTGTGAAGTTTAACATTTGAAATCTCAAATGCTTTAGAATTTTAAATTGTAATTAGGTGAAAAAGGTGCATTTTCTCCCTATTCTCATTACCTAAGAGCACAAAAATGGTTTACTCAAACTTTCTACCAAAGATTCCCCTGTGACAATAAGGAAAAAAATTAAAAGAAAAAGAAATGACAGGACTTCCCTGGTGGTCCAGTGGTTAAGACTCTGAGCTTCCACTGCAGGGTCGCGGATGCCGCATGGCGTGACCAAAAAAAAAAATAGAAAGAAAGAAAGAAAAGAAATGGCTTTTCCATCTTAACTCTGACCTTTGTAGAAATGGACTCATAATTAAAGATATATCCCAAGAGATGTTGTATGGGGGTTGTGAACATTCTACTGATAATCAGAGGGAAGACAGGCTTCTCTTTCGTGGACTCAGAACAAGAGAGCAAAAGAGTATAACATCGCAAGGCAGAGTGGATTGCAATTTAGGCAGAGACTAACGAATGGTCAAGAGCACAGGTCCTGGAGTCAGAAGACCTGGATTCAAGTTCTGACTCCACCATTTAATGAGCTTAATGACCTTGAGGGAAGTCACCCTCCCTCTCTGAGTCTTAGTTTTCTCATTAGTAAAAGAGGCAATATAATCGTACTTATAGGCTTGAGTACATGAAATAGAGTGGCTGGCACCAAGTAAACCCTCAATAAATGTTGATTATAATTGTCATTAACAGTTTTGTTTTCCCTTCATCCTAACGTTTTTGAAAATGATCACCTGTACACCTGAGGATATGAGATGTCCTAATATATTCCTATCAAAAGTGAATGTTTTCCTGGGACTTCTCTGGTGGTCCAGTGGTTAAGACTTCATGCTTCCACTGCAGGGGGCACGGGTTTGATCCCTGCTCAGGGAACTAAGATCCCGCATTACACACAGTGCAGCTAAAAAGGAAAAAAAAAAAAAGGTAAAAAGTTTACTTTTCTAATGATTTTCCTGGCTTATATTATTATTATTATTTTATTTATTTATTTATTTTGGCTGCGTTGGGTCTTTGTTGCTGCGTGCGGGCTTTCTCTAGTTGCGGTGAGCGGGGGCTACTCTTCGTTGCGGTGTGCGGGCTTCTCATTGCGGTGGCTTCTCTTGTTGCATAACACAGGCTCTAGGGGCGCGGGCTTCAGTAGTTGCGGCATGCAGGCTCAGTTGTTGTGGCTCCCAGGCTCTAGAGCGCAGCCTCAGTAGTTGTGGCACACGGGCTTAGTTGCTCCGCGGCATGTGGGATCTTCCCGAACCAGGGATCAAACCCGTGTCCCCTGCGTTGGCAAGCAGATTCTTAACCACTGCACCACCAGGGAAGTCCCGTATTATTATTATTTTTTAATAATGGAAAACACGGGAAAGGAAACACAGGAAGTCTATAACCCTTAAGAACATAAGCACTGCCACCTCATTTTCATGTAACAGGCAAAGCTGCTGCCTGGGTTGCCATATAAGCCAGGGTGCTGCTAGGGTGAAAAAAACACTTGGAGGCAACAGCCCTTTCTGCTGAGAAGCAGATCCTACCAAGAACATCCTAGACTTTGAGAACCAACAAGTGAATGGAGGAGATATTTCAGCACTGGGGGGCTGAATAAGACAGCCGGCTTGGGGCAATGAGACCTTGTAGTAACCTCTCTCTGATCCTGTTTCCTGTAAAATTGGGATGCCAATAACCTGCCTGTTTAATACTGATATAATCACATTATCTAGTTTCATATATTTCATTTACCACATTCGATTTTCCCCAATTATCCTGATAATGTCCATTATAGTTTTTTTTTCCTAACCCCGATTCAATCAAGGATCATATTTTGCATTTAGTTGTTATGTCTCTTTATTGTCCTTTAATTTATTTTTATTATTATTATTTTTTAAATATTTATTTATTTTGGCTGTGCCGGGTCTTAGTTGCAGCACACAGGATCTTCGTTGTGGCATGTTTAGCTGTGGCAGGTGGGCTCCTTAGTTGCAGCATGCATGTGGGATCAAGTTCCCCGACCAGGGATCGAACCCAGCCCCCTGCGATGGGAGCGCGGAGTCTTACCCACTGGACCACCAGGGAGGTCCCCTGTTGTCCTTTAATTTAGAACAGTCCCCTCATCTTTGTGTGTGACTTCATTACATTGATATTTTAGAAGCGTTCAGGCCAGCTGTCTTGTGGAATGTTGTGAGGGTGAAATCACATAACAATATTTTTTAAAGCTGTGCTTTGAGCCAGTGAGGCATAACGGTTAAGAACTTGCGCTATGGAGCTAAATTTTCTGGGTTCAAGTTCCAGGTCTACCTCTTACTAGCTGTATAACCTTAGTCAAATTATTATACCTCTTTCTGTCTTAGCCTCATCTATAAAGTGAGGATAATGAGTACCTCCCCACTACTGTGGCGATTAAATAAGTAAATACATGTAAAGTGTTCACAGCAGTCCCTGCACAGTAAGTGCTCATGAACTGTTACTGAAGAAGGCAAATTCTTGTTGTGGGATCTGAGTTTCAAAATCTGTGTGTGTTTAGCTAGAAAAAAAATTCACTCAATTATAAATGATTTTTTTTCAGTGTTTACTAAATGTCTATAATTATGCCAGCTGCTGCAGTAAAAATTTAAAAAATAGCTCCTGAATGGAAAAAAAGAAGTTTAAGATATGATCTGTGATCTCAAACAATTTACTAGTGTGAAATTACTGAAATATGGGAAACAATCAAGGTAGAGTTAAGCACTAACCTGAGTAAACATGAAGTTCATGCTGATAGTTGAGAGAAGGAAGTGGTCTGTGTTGACTGAAATAGCTGAAGAGTGTTTCAAAACTGACTAGTCAGAGAAGAGGAGACACGCATTACTCCAGGCAAATGAAACCGCTTGAGCAAAGGAATAATACGGGAGTGAGGGCAGTGGGAAATAAGTACAAACAGAGGCCTGCGGCCAGATTATGAGTGGTTTAAAATCCAGGTACAAGCAACCAGGTCTTCATGCAGGAGGTAAAGGGGGACCATTGTAGGTTCTTGAGAATGTAGTGTTAGCCAAATAGAGAAAAAATTGGGGACGAAGTCTGAGCAAAAATCCTCGCCCAAAGTGTAAGACTACTTTGTCTTTCACCTGAAAGATGTCACGCAGTTGCATGAATGTTCATTTAAAGGTGGGAGGGTTAAGCAATAGACGTGACCCAGAGACGTTCCACCTGGAAATCATGAGCTCGGCCCACGCTCCGAGTGCTTGATGCTTAATCCCAAACTAGAATTTTACTGACTAGTTAACCAACTTTAGCAAATTGTCAGAAGGTGCTCGCTCACCGGTTTTTTATGCTGGTAACGAAGGCCTGGTTTTACTGAGGAACAAACATGGGAAAGGGTGAGAGGAGGGTGAGAAAGTGAAAGGAAGGGGAGAGAGGTGGGGAAGGGTATAGGTGCCAACCGGGCCGCCAGGGTCCGAGCGGAAGGGGGCCAGGGTCGGCGGTCGGGCGGCCCTTGGGGGCCCCCTGGGCCCGCGCCTCGGGCGCTGCGCGTGTGCTCGCGGGTGGGGCGCCCAGCGGCCGCCAGCGGCCAATCCGGGCAGGCGTCCGGGGAGGGGCGGGGCTTGCCGGCTCTGGCTCCGCGAGTCCTTCTTTTTGCACACACACGAATACAAAGAGCCATACGACCTTCGGGTATCCTTTTTCCATTTTTTTTCTCCTTAATCTTTTGTGTGTTTTCGAATTTTTTTTAAAAAATAGAGATCTGTGGCAATGCTGGGGTGAGGAAACTGTTGCTAAGGGGAATGTGCGCTTTTCCCCATTTCTTTTTCTGTCTCTCTTCCTCTTTCTTCTTCCTGGTCAAGGTTTTAAATATACCAAGAAGTTGAGAAGCAGGATGGCCGTGTACAACTGTTTGCAGCCAAATTTATAGAGATTTTTTTTCTTTTTGCTATCACATTTTAAGAACTGGTAAATTTTTATGGTCAGGGGAATTTTAAAAATTTAGCCTCTTGGGAAGTGTAGGTTTCTTTTTTTAAGCGGGATGAAGGGATAATGTAAATTTCTGCCACAGGCAACGTCGAAGGAAGCGGAGATTTGAGACTCCCTCATAAAGCTGTTTGCGTGCGTTTTACACACCCTCCCCCAGAACCAAAACCAAGTGGCTTGAATGTGGCAATTGTCCAAGGCCAATAGGTTAAAAATGTTTGGATTTTATAATTGTGACACTCATTTCCCGGCGGGGGAGGGGGGTCAAAGCCCTTCTTACAGTGTGTCTTACACACATTTTTCATGAGAACATTGTGTGTGTGTGTGTGTTTCTTTAAGCAAATAATTTCGTAAAGATTTATCTTGGGGTTTTGTGCTTTGTGTATATGTACAGTATGTGTATATGTGCCATATCAGATTTTGTTTTCAAAAGCGATTGCCTTTGGTTTTTTGTGTGCAAAGTAGCCCCTAGGATGTAGATTTTTTTCTGTTGTGTTCCCAAATGTGATCTAGACAGGATTTCATGTGCAAATTAAAGCTTAGAAGAAATCCTATGCATAGAATTACTTAGGCATTTTCATTCCATGTGCATTTACTGTATTTTCTGCTCTTCTTCTAAAGTATCAGATTAGTGAATAAATAATTGCCAAGGAATATGCAGTCCATGTGGCAAATGAGGGTAGGCAATTTATTGAGTCTGTGGTTTAAAGCCTTCTTTAGTGACTGTTTTGCCTAAGTGGTTTTGCTTTTTATTGTCTCACGTTCTTAAATGTACAGCTGTGTATATTTTGGCCTTTATGTGTGGTTTGGTTGGTGTGTTCAGAAGGGAAGTTCTCTCTTGGCTTTTTGACAAAATGGTCGTTGATAGGTTGGGATTTGTTTGAAAAACTTCACAGCTGGCAAAATATCAGGAAAATAATCCAGTCAAGTCCAATTCTCAAAAACTGTTCATGGTGGTGGTGATGGGGGAGGCGCCAAGAGGAGGCAAAGGCAAATAATATATGGGAGGGATAAGAAATGCATTTTGGTTATCATGTCGGATTTTTAAAATGAAAAGCCTTCTCCCCATGCCACGGAGAGAAGTGTACGAATTAGAGAACAACGGGCTCAGAACAGCACCTCCGGTTGCAGGAGACGTATTCTCACTTTATTCTGTTACAGAACCACTGTCTCCTATTAGGACTCATACGGAAAATATTTATAGTCAAATCTCTATTGGCAGATTGGAGTGAAAGCATAGGAGGTATATGGGGTGATGAGGGAGAAACTGGAATGTCACAAGTGAAGTAGCGACCAGGAGATAAAAAAAGATCTACTGTAGGGTTCAAATTTCAGGACAACAAAACCTGTGTGATAAAACAGTTCCATTCCCCACCTCGCGTCCCACTCAGTTTCAAGCAGTATTTAGGACACCTAACAACGGCGATTAAACTGTTTGTACAGGTCTTGACATTCACTATAATGAAAGTAGCCCGTGTGGGCTCTCTGGGTTTATCTGTATTGAGTGCATTTTTATTCCCTAACAATACAAGTCAGATCAGTCTCAAATGTGGATCATTCCACAAGTTTAGGCCTGCGTATCTTTGAAATCTAGTCAGTCTAGTGACCTTTGTGATGGCAGCAATGTTGGGAATTTTTAATGGAGTTTTGCTCTTAATCTTTTTCGCCTCACTGCAGGTCTTCACGTATACTTTTTACCTTCTCGGAAAACAGAGAGTTCTTCTAGAGCAGTATACACAGCCCAAGCCCCTGTCTTCCTATGCTATTTGATTTTTAGTAGGATTTTAGGCTCAGAGCCAATGTCCTTGCTTTGAATTTCTTTGTAAGAAACAAAATTCCTCCCACGAATATATCGTTGGCTTGGCCCTCCTACCAAAGCAAAGCTAAACTCGGTTGGTTTTGCTTGGGAATCCGCGGGGCCCCTCGAGATGAAAACTTCTTTGAAGTAAGGGCAGCTGCCACCTTGCTGAAAGATCTGCAGCTGAGGCCGGCAGGAACGAAAAGCCTTCTGCCACCAAACGTATGAGGCCGACTTGTGGCCACTGTACCTATAATTGTGTACACACAGCTTTGTGAGCAGCAGAGAACAAAAGCGAGTAAACAAAAAAAAAGCAAGCTAAAGATGGCGTCTAACGGCTTTCAAAAAGCCTCGCAGTCGTGTCCCTCCCTGAAGAGGCCCCTCCCCTCCCTGGCTTGTTGAGTGATTGTGGATTGCGGCCAATAACGTCCCAGCCCTGCTCCGCCTCATCGTCCAACCGCCAATCACCGGGAGCCCGGCGACTGGCGGGGCGGGGCCTCCCCGCGTGCGCGCGCGTTGGCCGGGTACACGAGCCGCGCATCGGTCGTCCCTGGCCGCCCGCGCGCCTTTCTTGGCGCCGCTCAGTCAGGTGGCGCGGCGCGCGGGGCACACGCGGTGGGACACGCTTAGGGCCGCCAAAGCGGGATCGCCGCGGGAACTCTCCCGCCATACTCCCCCCAAGCCCTCCGAGCTTTTTTGGCCACGTAGTCTACCCACGGTGACCCAGCGAGATCCCCGGCCGCGCCTCGGCCAATCTGCTGTCTGCGGCCTTCTGAGGAACACCCCTTTCCCAGGACACCCAGGGCACAGTCTACCGGGGGGCTCAGTGGCGGGTCGCCCTGTTCCTTGCGGCCTCGAGGGCGGAGCTCAGCTCTGTTCTCCCTTGCGCCGCTGTGTTCACCCTGCCTGTGGCTGAAACACACGCTCTCTTCGGAAATTGTTCTGCTGTCCCTCGTGCCCACTTTGTCATCTTTGACTAATATTTAATCAGCTAACATTTACCGAGGGCTCGCTGGGCACACGATACAGCTTTAGGAGCTAGTTTTTCATTTTTCAGTTTCTCCAGAAATGCAGGAAGAGTCATTTACGTCAGGCACATGGATATGAAAACCTTAAACCGGTAATTTTAATCTCACCAAGTTGCATTTTAGCACATGTAAAGAAAAAGGACAGTGCTATACTGGGTTAAAAACTCTGGTACTACTATACAAACATACTTGGAATTTTCGGATTACGTGGGATCCTTTTCTTAGGACCTCATTCTGCCCTCTGGGTCTACATCTTTTTTACCCCTAGAAACGAGGTCTTAGATTTTGGTTTTTTTGTAGATCCTTAGGTGGGTCAGTCTTTAAAAATGTAGAAAAATACTGTTTTTTGGTATTTACTTACCTGCTCTTGTGTGATAAGGAGCTCATGTCTGATAGAAATAGGTTTTGAGAGGACCTTCTATCCGGTGAGCCATTTTGCACCTTCAAGTGGGGTAGAAGGGCTGACCAGCACAGCAGGAACTTTAAGTGGCCATTTTCCTTTTTTATTTCTTAAAATGAAGATTATGGTATCAATTGCTATGCTTTCAGTAATCACATTTAAGGAAGTCCATTGCTAGCATGACCCGGAATGAGTCAAGGGCCCATTATAAAAACATATATCATCTGAGTGATACCATATCCTACACACCTATTAAACAGTGGGAAAACTTTTATTTTTCATAGTTTGGAGGTGAACTCAGTCATGCAGAAAATTCAAACTCAGAATGGGTTGAAGCAAGCAGGGGAGCTGCCAAGGGTATGATATATTTAGTTATAACAAAAATACATGTCTTGGGAGGAAAGGGATAGTTAAGATTATGGACAGTCTCACCCTGAGCTGTCTGTCTAAAGAAGATGAGTTTGCTTTCTTCTTTATCTAAATATTTATTTAAAAAAACACAAAATTTTTGAAAAGTACATTTTCTAGGCTCCTTTCACATGTATTAAAATTAGACCAATACAGAATGAACCCCAAACACACAGATTTTATGTCAACTTAAGTTTGACAGCTGCTGTCATTTTGTGTTGGCAACTCATCATAGGATTGAAGATCTTTTTCTTAACATTCAATTCTAAAAGTTGATAGCATTTTGCAAAAGGCGTGTATGTTATTCAGTGGTGGTCAATCTTAGTTTATTCCTGTTGTTTCTTTCTTGAACAAGAATGCAAACTCTTGGTTTTAGAATAAATCAGCAATCTGAAGTTGCGAAAGTTGACAGTATTAATGTTTAATAATAATGGTATAGACACTGCCTGAATAATTTACTCCAGTTAACTGTTGCTTTGCCAGACATTCCATGGATTGCTTCATGGGCTATTATATTAAACAGTTATACATTTTGAGAGGTAAAATAAAGAGACCATAATAAAGTTTAGCTATGTTAATAATGTTGGCAGCGTTAAATGGGCTTTAGAACCTTAAAATAGTGATAGAAAAAAGCAAGAATGATTAATTATGGTAGGTCTGGAGTGTTAGACAAGAAGAATTTAGCAGGTTGTAGCAACAGATAATGCAGCACTATCTATAATAAAGTTCTTTTATCAGTTTGAATTATTCAGACTGAGAAAAGTCTGTAAAGTAAAAAGAGTGTCTCAATAGCATATATCTTTGTCTTGCTCTCTCCACATCAATGAATCTTGGCCCCTGAGTTCATCTTTTTCTTCTCTGCAGCCTCACGGAAGAGCTTGCTTTCCTCCCTTCTCACATTGCGCGAATCCTTGCTAGAAGAAAACTTAAATCCTTTCCTAATATGTTCATCCTTTCCTTTTTCACTGGCCTTTTTTCTTTCTGCTTTTTAAACATACTGAGGCTCTAGTGCCCTTTCTGACTTCCTATTTCCTTCCTTTCATAACTAAACTCTAGAAAACTTGACTTCATGTCTTGCTTCCATTTTCTCTCCATCACGTTCTCTTTCGTCTACTGCATAGTATTACTTTCACTACAAAAAATACCTCTCTGGTCATTGCCAGTGACCGTCACAGACAAATAAAATGTATTTCCTTAATTTGCATCTTTTTTAACCATTCTGCTGCACTTGTCACAGTTGATTGGATCCACTTTTTTTTTTTATAAGATTGTTTTATTTATTTATTTTTTTGTATATTTTTTTTGGCTGTGTTGGGTCTTCGTTTCTGTGCGAGGGCTTTCTCTAGTTGTGGCAAACGGGGGCCACTCCTCATCGCGGTGCGCTGGCCCCTCACCATCGCGGCCTCTCCCGTTGCGGGGCACAGGCTCCAGACGCGCAGGCTCAGCAGCCGTGGCTCACGGGCCCAGTTGCTCCGTGGCACGTGGGATCTTCCCAGACCAGGGCTCGAACCCGTGTCCTCCGCATTGGCAGCAGATTCCCAACCACTGCGCCACAAGGGAAGCCCCACTTTTTTTCTTTTTAATAAATTTACTTATTTATTTTTGGCTGCGTTGGGTCTTCGTTGCTGTGAGTGGGCTTTCTCTAGATGCGGTGAGCGGCGGCTACTCTTTGTTGTGGTGCACAGGCTTCTCATTTCTCATTGCAGTGGCTTCTCTTGTTGCGGAGCACAGGCTCCAGGTGCGCGGGCTTCAGTAGTTGCTGCACGCGGGCTCAGTAGTTGTGGCTCACGGGCTCTAGAGTGCGGGCTCAGTAGTTGTGGCTCACGGGCTCTAGAGTGCAGCCTCAGTAGTTGTGGGGCACAGGCTTAGTTGCTCTGTGGCAATGTGGGATCTTCCCAGACCAGGGCTCGAACCCTTGTTCCCTACATTGGCAGGCGGATTCTTAACCACTGTGCCACCAGGGAAGTCCCTTGACACTCTACTTTGGCTTTCATAACACTCTTTTCCTCCCACCTTACTGACCATTCTTCTCTTTTAATGAAGCCTCTTGCAAGGATTGGCTCGAAGTGCTGTCCTTGGCCTTTGCCAAGGGCTTTGTATTTACTCCTTGGAGAGCTCATTCACTCTCTGAGGTTCAAATATAACCTCCTGCTAAAGTTTCCAAATCTGCATTCCAGCTCTGACCTTCCTCTTGTTTTTGTTTTTCAGTCCTAGCCAGTTGCTTTCAGAACATTCCATTTAAAGATGCTGCCATCAGTTTGAAATTTAACGTGTTGTATAAATACACATCTTCTCAAACATGCTGGTGCCTCCTCTCAGCTTCCTCATTTCTATCATTCTGTCAGTGGTACCATCTTCTGACCCTCAGGTTTATAATCTTGAAGCTGTCTTTAACCAATCTCTATCCCCCACATTTATTAAGTTAAGAAATATGATCAGTCCTTCCTCCAGGATGTTGAACCTTCATATCCACAACGCTGATTCTCATCACTTCTCTCCAGGATTAAACAGTCTCCTAACCTCTAACTGTTCCACTTTAGTTATCTAAGACAGGGGTCAGCAAACTATAGCCTGTAATCTTAGGTCTGGCCTGCCACCTGTTTTTGTATGGCCCATGAGCTAAGAATGGCTTTTATATTTTTTAATGTAAATGTTAAATGTAATTTGTGACATTTCTGTGTCCATAAATAAAGTTTTATTGGAACACAGCCATGCTCATGTTTATGTATTGCCCATGGCTGCTTTGTGCTACAATGGCAGAGTTGAATAGTTGTGACAGAAACCACATGGCCTGCAAAGCCTAAGTTATTTACTATCTAGTCCTTTACAGAGAAAGGTTTGCGGACCCCTGCTCTAAGAGTTTCCTTAACTTGATTTTCAAAGTCCTCTGTCAGGTTTCTGTACCTTTTATATAAGCCCTTTTGCTCTGATCTCTCACATGTACCCTATTAATTCTGTTATGTTTGTTTTTTTCCTCTCACTTATCTATCACGTCTTCTTACCACCCTCCCAGTTCATCCTATATCTTGCTCAAGGCTCAGTTGTAGGTTTTTCTTCGATAAGCCCCCTTCCACGTGATTTCATTCTGTTGATCTTTCTATTATTTTGAACTAACTCCTCAAGATTTTTTTAGTCTGTACCATATTTTTAGGCACGTGTATATTTTGACTCGTTCTTTAGACATTCTATTCTCACAGGCACTGTAAGCTCCTTGTGTGTAGGGACTTTGTCTTCCCTCCACTTGAGTACTTGGAGGTGGCAATCCATTTTGGTGACTCATCCTTTAGCATGGCCTTGCTTATAGAGAATTTTTAGAAACACATTTTTTTTGTTGTTTTTAACTTGCTCATCTCTAATGGGGATATATGTAGCTAATGATATTAGTGTTTTGTTTTTAATAATTTATCCAGCATTTGAATTGGTGTCTGGTTAGTAAATATCACAATGTGAAATGTTCCTTTAATACCTGCCAACTCCAGTTTCCTCATGCTTTTATTTCAGTGTCTTAGAGCTTATGTGGGAGACTCTAGCAGGAGCCAGGGAAACTAAGTCAGCAGTAATATCCATAGGAACCCCAAAAGAGTTATTTGAATGCCCATTATGTTACATTGCACTGTACCAGGTTTTTGTAGACAGATTAATTCAAGAAAACACCTATTTGTTGCCCTGAATGTGACATTCTAAAATGGACATAGTTAGGTAATACACAAAGTCGAAAAGCAGAAAGAAATTGAGGGACAAAATTATAGAGCAGATAGTATCGTGATATTTTATGTCAACACAAATATGAAAATATATTTAGTATTAAAAACTAGCAGAGTTGAAATTATCCTTAGTCTAAACCAGGTCATGATAGTAAGTAAATTACAAATACTCTGTTTTCTCAATACCTTTCTAATTTGCATCACAAAAGGTTTTGTACTGATAAATGCGTCTTTGTAGACTTGAATTCATTTTTTCTTAGAAATGTGATATTAAATTTAGAGGGGAAACTCCCCAAATTCTATTTCAAGCCATTGTTTGTTTTTTTTTTTTTTTTTCAAGATTAGGACGTCAGGATGGATGTCCAGGATGGGAACACAAAAGGTTTCAGGAATCTAGCTGTTATGTGTGGAGGACTGACTGTGTGCCAGTATTCTGTAGGTTCCTTTATATATATTATATACAGTCTTCACAAAAACACTCAAAGTAGGCAGAGATGAGAACACTGGGGCTCAGAAAAGGGAATTATATGCCCAAGTTCACACAGCCCATTTTAGTGCTGTTTTGGGAAGATTACCTAAGAAAGACCATTTAAGGGGAGGGAGGGGCTCAAGGCAGGCACAACGCTAGCAGGGGTAAAGGCCTCCTGCAAGAAAGAGTGAGTTTTTGGGGCAAGAGCATTGCAGTTGTCAATTTGATCCCAGGAAGTGTACCCACCCGGAGTCCCAACATGATGCATCTTCATTTCTTTTTTTTTTTAATTTTTAAAAATTGAAGTATAGTTAATGTAAATTATATGTTACAAATGTACAATATAGTGATACACAATTTTTAGAGGTTGCACTCCATTTATAGTTATTATAAAATATTGGCTACATTCCCTGTGTTGTACAGTATATCCTTGTAGTTTATTTTATACATTATTTATTTATTTATTAAAAACAGTTTTTTTAACTGAAGTATAGTTGATGTACAGTATTATATAAGTGACAGGTCTTAATTTCTTGTTGTACAAATCCTGAACCCAAGTGGTATATTACTGTTTACATAATTTTCTTTTTCTCACAACATCCATGTTTCAGATTAAACTCTGCATGATGTTGGTTTTAAAAAAGTTAAAAACCCCGCTGGAGCATGTAGGACCTTATTTAGGAAAGAAAAGGATATATTAATGATTCATCCACAAATTGACCTGGGAATCGCTTAGTGCTTTCCTTTAACCTTTCGTTTTAATTTGGCTTTAACCTTTATTTTTTGTTGTTGTTGTTTTTGTTTGTTTGTTTTATTTATTTTTGGCGGCGTTGGGTCTTCGTTGCTGCGAGTAGGCTTTTCTCTAGTTGTGGAGGGGGGGGCTACTCTTTGTTGCAGTGCATGGGCTTCTCATTGTGGTAGCTTCTCTTGTTGCAGAGCACGGGCTCTAGGCACGCGGGCTTCAGTAGTTGTGGCACGCAGGCTCAGTAGTTGTGGCGCACAGGCTTTGTTGCTCCGCGCCATGTGGAATCTTCCTGGACCAGGGCTCGAACCCATGTCCCCTGCATCGGCTGGCGGATTCTTAACCACTGCGCCACCAGGGAAGTCCTAACCTTTAGTTTTTTAGGTTTAACTATGCCTTCCAGTGACCCTAGTGATAAAGAAGCAGTAAATGGATTTAAGTTCTTACAAGATGTGAATATCTAGCACAGAAAAGCATTTCTTCGATATAAAGGGTAGAAAAAGCAAATTAAAGACTATTCTTTAATAACCAAATGTAATTAAAATGCATTGTCAGATTTACATTTTAGTACCTCAGAGGCATTGATATTGCCTGTTTCTGAAATGAGATTGCTGACTCAAAACAAACAAACAAACAAACCATATCTCGGAATGTGGAAAATTCTCCTAATCTCCTCCTCTCCTTTTAGTTGTGATGTTATGATATAATTTACAGGGTAAGATAGAATTGTATCTCTTGAGGAAATTGTAAACACACTTAAGATTTTGTCACTTAGGGAGCTTCAGGCAGAAAGTTTCTTTTTTCTGTAATCAAGTGTCATTTAGAAAATGACAATATGAAGCTCCTTGGAGTGTTCTCGGTTGTACAAACCAACCCTCCCACGCTTTTTTTTTCCTCCTGAAGTAGCTTAGTTGCTTAACTACAGTGATTCAAAAGAGAGGCAGTTTGGCTTATCATTGATATTCTGGTCTCTCCTTTTGGGGGCTGGTTGTGTGGGTAGAGTGGCAGCATGTAGCTACTTAGACAATCCCGTTCAGCTCTGCCTCTCCCTTAAGCAGCATGAGAAGTGGAGTTGAGGGGCCCCAGAAGTGATTTCTCTAGGCTTCCAGCTGGAGGATTCAGAACAGCTAGTTTCTATTGAAGAGGCTGTAGGCCCAGGTGTACAAAGTGTGAGAGTAGGGGGCTGTGCAGCCCTGGTTACTGCAGCTCAACTCTCCTATCCAGCTTTTCCTTTCATTTCCCTGCCCACCCCCAAAACATTAATGATATAATAGTGTGAAGTTGGCAACATGTTGGGGGCTGCATTGATTGGCCTTTTCCTTGTTTAGGAGTCTTACTCTGAATGCATCTGTATGCAAATTATAGAGACGGTAGAATCATGATTTTTTATGTCAACAAAAAGTGGTATCAGTTCAAACACACACACACTAAACTGAAAGTAGCCATAACTGGATTCTGCTGTCTTCCCCTTACCTTGAAAAAGATATATAAGTTCTCTGCATGTCTCTTCTCTGGCCCTGGGTTAACATGTGTTTCCTAGAGCTGTTGTGTGGATGAGATTAACCTACATGAAGTGTTCTGAACTCCTTAAGGAATGATGTCAAAGCAGTAAAATGCAGTACTGTTTTTACAGGCAAGACAGAGAGACAGAGAAGACAGATCTACATTTTCTTCCTTAATATTCTGATCTTTCCAGATGCCCGTGGGTCCTTTTGAGTCCCATCTCTGTTCCTTAGCTTGGAGTGGTCGGGAATTCCATGCCTTCCACCCTCTGAAACTGTGTTCCTCCCGAAGGCCTTTGTAGGCCCACCCTTTTGGGAAGGGGTGAGTGTGACCCCCAGTGTGCTGAGCTAGGGCAGCACAGGATCTGCACAGAGAAGAAGGCCCTCTGCTCCACAGCCCGAGGAGAGGCAGCCATGGACTGTGTGCGCCTTCAGGGCTAGCCCACTCCTCCTTCACAGAACCCAGCCCCGGGGGGCCCAGGCTGCTCCGACCACCCTCCATGAAAAAGGAGAGTGAATCCAAAGAGGCCAGAGCTTCGTGCGGTCCGGTCGACTGGGGACACTTTTGGAGCAGTCCAGCAGCGTGAGCACGGGCCTTCCTGCCTCTGCCACCATGTCCTTCAGCGCCACCATTCTCTTCTCCCCTCCCAGTGGCGGCGAGGCCAGATGCTGCTGCTGTGCCTGTAAGAGCGAGACCAGCGGGGGCAGCACAGGCTGTCAGGGCGGGAACCCTCCTCCCAGCACCCCGATCACGGTCACCGGACACGGCCTGGCCGTCCAGAGTTCAGAGCAGCTCCTGCATATTATCTACCAGCGGGTGGATAAGGCCGTGGGTCTGGCTGAGGCTGCGCTGGGTCTCGCCAGGGCCAACAACGAATTGTTAAAACGTCTCCAGGAGGAAGTGGGTGAGCTGAGGCAAGGGAAGGTGCCCGTCCCCGATGAAGACAGCGAGAGCCGGGCTCACGGCTCCCCGCCCGAGGAGCCCGGGCCCCTCAAGGAGAGCCCCGGAGAGGCAGACAGGGCCGTGCCGGCCGGGGAAGAGGAGTGTGACAGCGTGGGCAGCGGCGTGCAGGTGGTGATCGAGGAGCTGCGGCAGCTGGGAGCGGCCTCAGCTGGGGGGCCTGGGCCCTTGGGCTTCCCGGCCGCTCAGAGAGACGTACGGCTCCCGGGATGCGCCCTGGCTGCAGGCGAGGGGCCTCCGATGCTCGACCCCGTGAGTACGCAGCGCAGGACACTAGCGGGGCTGTGCTTCTGTGCTCTTCCCGGCCTCTTTCTCTTCTCTTCTCTCCATCCTTCAGCCTTTCTTTCGGTTGTATCTGTGACAAAACAGCACGGTACCCAGTTTCCTTTGCCGGCAGGGAGAGTCAGCCCTCCTGGTTTTTTTGGGTTTTGTTTTTGGGTTTTTTTTTTTTTTTTTGGTACCGTGGCCTCTCCGGCAGAAGGTCATTTTCTGGCGTGAGTGGTGTCGGGGCAGTGGTACTGCCCTCCCTCTCTGTCGCTCTGCATGGCACCTTCTCCACAGCTGCCTTGGCTGCTCCGTGGGTTCTGCCTCTCCTGGCGAGGATGCCTGCTGAGCACAGACGGCTCATTCATATTTGATCACGGGCCCTCTGCTTGCCAAGAGGAATTCAGGACTAAGAGAGAGTTGGGGATGTGAGGAGAGAGAGGCAGAGGCGGGGAGAGAGAGAGAAGGGAAAGTGGGAGGGAGAGGACAAAGATAATAGCCGACAGGTGTAGAGAGGGAAAGAGGCAGGCGGAAATGAAGGGAAGGAGAAAAAGTGGAAAACAAGAGCAGAGGAGAAAGGTGAACCTAAATGGAAGGAGAATTGATGCAAGAGAGAGAAAATGAGGTAAGGTGGGAGGGAGGTAGAGGAGAGGAAATAAAAATGAGGAACAGAAATGAGAGTTGAGAGTTAACAGTAAGGGGATAATAACATGTAGGGAGAAAGAGGGAAGCGAGCGGGCCTATTTTGTGAGCAGGAAAAGACAAAGAAGTACACTGTGCTATTTCAGCTTCTTTACTGCTCAGGGCCATATGAGCAGGAAAATCCTGGCTGAGGAGAGTAAAAACTGCAGAAGTAGTTTCACACATGGAAGTATGGAAAGGAGATGGAGCAACTCTAGAGATCTCAGAGATGGGAAACTAACAGATGTGTTGCCACTTGAGAGACAGTGGGAGGTCTGTCAGCTCTCCTCCACCCTCTCCTCCAGAGTGTCCTCCCTCTGCCCTGTCTCTTTTCCTCCTCCCCGCCACGACGAGGCCAGACACCCAGGAAAGTGTAGAGCAGCAGAACACACAGGGTTGATGGGAGGGATGAGACTCCCAGCCCATCTGCTGGATCTGAGGAATGTGACCAGTTGTGTCACACTGCAACTGGTCACTGCTCCCCCGAGGCCTAGCCACGTGCGTGGGTGATGGCCCTGCGGCTCGCCCCAGTCTGTGCCCCGCCAGGGACTGTCCTTGGTTTGGGACTGTTGGAGCAGGAGCTGGGAAGGTGGGAGGAGGCAAGGAGGTACCAGGCCAGGCAGTGCCCTGAGCTGTGGTTCTTTCTGGCAGGGAAGGCTTCCAAGCCGACAGGATGGAATTAGATTTCACAGCACAGAAAGCAGCTCACAGGTCTATAAATCTCAGCCTCCTCCCCCACTTCTTTCTGTGTTTTTTTTCCCCCACTTTCACTGTTTTGTTTTCTTGGCTGCAAAAATCCCCCTCCTTTCTTCTTTCCCCTCTCTCTTTCTCTCTCCCCCTTCCTCCCTCGTTCCTTCCCCTACCCTGTATGTCCTTGAGTGAGGAGGGCACAGGCAGGCAAGCAGGTGTCCGGGCAGTGACAGTCGGATGTGGCCAGGGCAGGATCAAGGTGAGGGCACACACTGGCCCCACAAAGGGAGAAGGGCGGGGTCGGGGAGGCAGTGCTAGCTAGCCTCTCTAGAGATTTCTGACTTTATATCTCCCTCCTTTGCTCCCATATTTCTCCTTTTTATTGATATTTTATTTTCTCGCTCCTTCTCTTGCTTGGTTTTCCTTTCTTGTCATCACTTCCTCCCTCAACTCCTTTCAGGCAAAACACTTACCTAGCTACATTTCCTATACTCAAGCACAAAGCATAAATGACTGCTCACAAAGCGTCAGAAACATGCCTTCTCTGTATAATCAGTCCTATGGTAATGACCCAACATGAGAGGCCCTGTACCCACAGAAATATTTGCCTACACTCCCTGTTCATTATACTTGGCCAATGAATGATGGTTGATCAGGTTCCCGTAAGCCTGGCTGGCTAATAAGCTATTCTTTTTTATGTTCTTAGCTGGTGGATGATTATGTGGCCTCTGAGGGTGCAGTGCAGCGGTTGCTGGCCCCTGCTTATGCCAAGCAGCTTTCACCAGCCACACAACTGGCGATCCAGCAGACAACCTCAGAGACAGGGCCGGAAAGCGGAACCAAGCTGCCACCGCCCCGCCCCGAGGACATGCTTAGTGCTGCTGCTGCCCTGGAAGGTGCCTTGGAAGAATCAGGCCCTGGGGGAACTGGGGAGCTGAGACACTCTCTAGGATTTACTGCTTCCCCATGCAGGACCAGAGGGAGTGGGCAGAAGAACTCCAGGCGCAAGCGGGATCTGGTCCTCTCTGTGAGTGAGCTCAATTTCTACACATTTTTCTTCAGTCTGGAGAGATAAGTGAAGAGGGAAATGTGGGTTGATTTTAAACGTCCCATATCGAATGAATGGTATCCTGAAGCCTGCTGGAGTGGGAGGGGCAAGAAGGAGACTGACTCTTCCCTAGCCCAGGGACAGGCAGCCCCTCTGCTATCAGTGGAACTTCTTTAGGTTTTTCCAGATAGATTGATATCTTCCATTTAAAGATAAGGGAATTATATCATATATATAATTACATAATTATATCTCCTGGTGATCTCATAATCCTGATGGGGAGATCCTTAAGGGGTTAAGCAGATTGACTGCAGCAGAGTAGCACTGGAAACTGCCTGCAAATTACCAGTGTTCAGGATAAGTAGCAAGGGTCCCCTTGGGCAGAAAGGCCAAGGTGTCCTGAGGTGGTCCCATACCCCAAAGATGCAGAGGGCCACTAGACACTCAGCTCAGGTATAAAAGGTTTGGAGATTCTAGTGATTCTCAGAGCACTTGGCAGGGAAGGTACTGATATGATCCAGTTCTGCCTGAAAACTTGCAGTGGCTCGGAGCCCTAGGAACGTCACTAAACATCCTACAGTGTACAGGATGTCTCCCCCAACACCCCCATTATCCAGCCTAAAATGTCAATAGTGCCGAGGTTGAGAAACCCTGTTTTAGGGTGACCGCAGACCTTTGGATCAGCTCTGTCGCCCAAAACATCTTTCTGATAACTATGGGGATGTTCTTTAGCCATATCGTGTTCCCACTGATGGTAATGGGCCTCCATTCTCTGGATAATGGCTGATGAGGTAACTTGAGGGTTCTGGTTAGGAGTGGAGGTCACCACTGACATCCAGCAAAATCTCCTCATAGTATAGAACTCATTTCTCCTTGTTACAGTCTTAGTAAAGATTGAAAACAGCTGACTACCATTTATACCTCCTTTATTCATATTACTTCTTTCTTTTTCTAAGAGATCCTACTCTTACTCTGCCTTTCATTTGATTTGTTTTTACATTGACAGATTCTTTTTTTTTTTTTCCCTTCCAGAAGACACAATTCATAATCAGTATCAACTGGTTTCTAACCTTCATTTCAAATTTTGGTTATGTTCAGTGACATGTCACTTATCAAGAACAGGGAATAGGGGGACTTTCCTGGTGGTCCAGTGGCTAAGACTCCGTGCTCCCAAAGCAAGGGGCCTGGGTTCAATCCCTGGTCAGGGAACTAGATCCCACATGCTGCAACTAAGTGTTTGCATGCCGCAACTAAAAAAAAAAAAAAAAAAGATCCTGCATGCCACAACTAAAGATCCCGCATGCCGCATGAAGATCCCGTGTGCCGCAGCTAAGACCAGGTGCAGCCAAATAAATAATATTAAAAGAAAAAAAAAAAAAAAGAACAAGGACTAGGTTTAGTTTCTCTGTCATGGATTTCTGGCCCAAGAGGGCACTGTTGTTGCCAGTGATAGAAATGGAGGCTTATACCTAGAAGTACATTTCAAGGGATTTCCCAAAAATTCATAGTGCTTAAATTGTGAATAAAGGTGTGATAGTTAAAATTTGCATAAAATCAAGACTTTTGATCAGTTCCATTCCTCTAGTGCCTACTGCCTCCAGCGAGAGGTCTAGTGATGAGGCCTGGCTTCTTCCTGCCCTTTGGAGAGCTCAGCATTGGACCTTCTGGGAGGACAGCATTCTCAGTCATCCTGCTCTGTGTTATAGTGCTTGAAGAGGAGCGAGAGGACCAGTCAGGGAGTCTTGCTGCCCGTCACAGAGAAAGATATAAAACGTTCTTGTATTAGTCTGTGGGTTTAGAGGGAGAGGGATAGTTGCAGATCTTCACTGTTCCAACCTTTAGCTCTGGGAAGGAATGAGAGAGGCATCTCTCCAATCTGATGAAGCTGCTGTGGGTTGCTGCTAGGGATCCAAAAGAACCAAATCGGAATCTTAATTCCTTGGACTGCTGCAGATCCCAGCCACCCATCGGGGAAATTATTCATTTTTAGCTCACTCAGGAGGTAGGTGAGCCAGCAGCCTTTACAGTCTTAATGCTTATTATTGTCTAGAGTATTTTCCCTTTCCACTTCAAGCTTGGTTGGATTTTTATCAGCTGATCTCTTCCAAGCCACTTGAATTGGAAGCTATGCAACTCCCCCACCCTACTTTTTTTTCTTTTCTTTTTTTCTGCAACTCTTTCAAATTCTTTCTGAAGCATTTACCCATCTTTTGTGATTTTTCAAGTTTGGACTACTAAGAGGTAAAATAACTATATCAAATATGAAGCTAGTACAACAGTCTTTTTTACAGAGTGGAGACCCTAGCCATAAAGAGTTAACAGTAATTTACTAAGTTGATATGGTCAGTCAGCCATACGGGTAGGAGCGTAAATTGGGCATTTTTTAATATGAAGCTGAAATCCTGAGATCAGCATCCCATCAGTTTGGGACTGGGTAATTTCCATTGACTGAAGGACCTTGGGCTGAAAATATAATGAGAAACAACAAAACTAAATTTAATAGGAAGAAATGTAAAATCCTACATTAAAGTTTAAAAAAAAAAAAAAGGGCTTCCCTGGTAGCGCAGTGGTTGAGAGTCTGCCTGCCAGTGCAGGGGACACGAGTTCGAGCCCTGGTCTGGGAAGATCCCACATGCCATGAGCAGCTGGGCCCGTGAACCACAATTACTGAGCCTGCGCATCTGGAGCCTGTGCTCCGCAACAGGAGAGGCCGCGATAGTGAGAGGCCCGCGCACCGTGATGAAGAGTGGCCCCTGCTTGCCGCAACTGGAGAGAGCCCTCGCACAGAAACGAAGACCCAACACAGCCATAAATAAATAAACAAATAAATAAAATTAAAAAAAACACAAAAAACAGTTGCAGAATGGTGGAGACAGTAATCCATGTGAAAAACGGACTTGAGTTGACTACAAGCTCACTATGAATGAGCCCTGTGACACTGAGAGTAGGGATGGGCTTGCTAAGAGAGGTACAGCATCTTGAGTTTCATTCCTAGAAGTATAGAGTTCTACTTGGGGAAGTAATGCTCCCTTTGGCCAGACCTCAACAGATGAGTTAGATTCAGTTCCAGGTGCCATGTTTTAAGAGGGACACTGGCAAACCAGAGAGGCACATAGTTTCATGAGGAGTCTGTCTGGCAACTATGTCATGAGGAATGGTTGAAGGACTTGGTGTTTAGACAGGATAAGAAAAGACTTGGGGAGTACATGGAAGCTGTCTTCAAATACTTCAGGTGCTGTTAGGGCAAAACTGGGGTCAGATTTCGGAGCATCTAAGGCAAATTTTTTTTAAAATTTGTTTATTTATTTATTTTTGGCTGCACTGGCTCTTGGTTGCTGTGCGCGGGCTTTCTCTAGTTGCAATGAGCTTGGGCTACTCTTCATTGCGGTGCATGGTCTTCTCATTGCAGTGGCTTCTCGTTGCGGAGCATGGGCTGTAGGCGCACGGGCTTCAGTAGTTGTGGCACGTGGGCTCAGTAGTTGTGGCTCGCAGGCTCTAGAGCGCAGGCTCAGTAGTTATGGCGCTTGGGCTTAGTTGCTCCACGGCATGTGGGATCTTCCTGGACCAGAGCTCCAACCCGTGTGCCCTGCATTGGCAGGCGGATTCTTAACCACTGCGCCACCAGGGAAGCCCCTGAGGCAAAAGTTTTTAACAATTAGAGATGTTCAATAGTAGCTGAGTCAAAAACTAGTGAGAACCCATCATTAAAGGTGTATAAGCAAAGGTAGCAACTTCCCTGGTGGCACAGTGGTTAAGAATCCGCCTGCCAATGAAGGGGACATGGTTTCGATCCCTGGTCCGGGAAGATCCCACATGCCATGGAGCACCTAAGCCTATGCGCCACAACTACTGAGCCTGCGCTCTGCAGCCCGCGTGCTACAACTACTGAAGCCCGCACGCCTAGAGCCCATGCTCCGCAACAAGAGAAGTCACCGCAGTGAGAAGCCCGTGCACCACAACAAAGAGTAGCCCCCGCTCACTGCAGCTAGAGAAAGCTCGCGTGCAGCAACGAAGACCCAACACAGCCAAAAATAAATAAATAAAATTAAAATAAAAAAAAAAAAAGAAATGTCCACTTGCAGTAGCCCTGGTGTATATTTGCTCTCTCCTTGCTATTAGGAGTATGTTTGTGGAAGTGTTTGAAACCCTCTACTGTAGTGATCATATTCCCTGGGAGCAGAAGTAAGACCAGGGGTAATCCTGGAGACTCCACACAAATTAAATGAAAAGGAAAGAAAGGGAGGGTTCATTAGAAATACTAACTTGGATCGGCTCTATGGCTAAGAAAGGACATCAACAGAAATGGTACCTAGACTATGGGCAGCATTCAGGCAGAGAACCCCATAGGGACAGTGCCTAGGGACCAGAGGAGGGTTTCATCATATTTGCTCCTGGCTTGATTCTGTGTTTGTTTGTTTGTTTCCCCTAGAAATTGGTCCACAATGTGCATAACCACATCACCAATGACAAGAGATTCAATGGGTCTGAAAGGTACGATCCTCTTGAGGGAAAAGATCATAAGGAACTTTGCCAAGGAGAGGGGAATAGAGGGGGCTGCTCCAGTATAACAGTGAGGCTAAGGCTTCCATCTCACCATTGCCCCTTGTATACTGTCTTAGGCCATGGAGGACTTTGCCACGAAGTTGATTAGTGCTGGGAATCTCTGTCTAGCTTTTAAAATGATGACGAGGGACTTCCCTGACGATCCAGTGGTTAAAACTCTACCCTCCCACTACAGGGGGCACGGGTTCCATCCCTGGTTGGGGAACTAAGATCCCACAAGCCACGTGGTGCAGCCAAAAAATAAATAAATAAAATAAAATGCTGACTGCCTTATTCACTCTCTTCTCTTGTGGCAGCATCAAGTCCTCTTGGAATATTTCAGTAGTGAAGTTCCTTCTGGAAAAGCTCAAGCAGGAGCTGGTAACCAGTCCCCACAATTACACTGACAAGGAGCTGAAAGGTGAGAAAAACTAAGTTAACTCCCATCCCATCCTTTCTTCATCCCCTGTTCCTGGCCAGAGGAGAAGAGGCATATGGAGATGATTTAGGTGGTTTTGAAAATAGAGGACTTAAAAAAATTGGTTTTTGTTATTCTTTTCACCTACAATATATACAGGATTGTCTCTAATTGCCTTTTTATTCCCCTACTCAGTCTGAAATGAAAATGGGAGAAGGAAAGGGCCAGAACACCATCATGCATGACACTTACACGCAGAGCCTGAATCTAGGGTGTTATGAAAAGGAGGTCAGAATCCAGCCCTGCCCTTTTGTCCCTAAATATTATGTCCTGGGTTTTCTACTTTCCTTGCTCTTCTGTTATTTGTCTGTAGCACTAAGAAAGCTTCTGCTGAAAAAGTACTTGTAATCTGCTGCCAGCTGAGTAGAATGGGGGTAGGTTTAACTGGGAGTGGGGGAAGGGAGTTACAGAAGCATTGGAGTTGTCTTTTTTTTTTTTTTAATATCTTTATTGGAGTATAATTGCTTTACAATGGTGTGTTAGTTTCTGCTGTATAACAAAGTGAATCAGCTACACATATACATATGTTCCCATATCTCTTCCCTCTTGCGTCTCCCTCCCTCCCTGGAGTTGTCTTTTTATAGTGGGAGGAGTTCCTGTTGGAGACGGAGAGGGGCAGAGGGAGCTAAACCAGAGAGGAATGAATAGATGCTGATGGACATACCCAGAAAGCCCATCGTCTAAACAGTGGTTCACCCCTCTCCCATCCAGTAGTATTAGGGCAAAAAAAAGGGCTGAGGACCCTGCTTTTTGCTGCCTGCCTTCTCCCTCCCCACCAGGAGCCTGTGTAGCCTACTTCCTTACTAAGAGGCGTGAGTACCGCAACTCCCTGAACCCCTTTAAAGGCCTAAAAGAAAAAGAGGAGAAGAAACTTCGAAGTCGCAGATATCGGGTAGGTTTCTAGTCTTTCCTTTCAAGATGCTAAACTCTAAACTCTAATAAATAAGTCACAGTGGGAAGGGCCAGGGGACGTGGCATCTGAGAAAAGAGTTGAGATCCAGGAATGGAGCAGAGGAGGAGGAGGAAGGGAGCCAGTTCTAAGATCTGACTTGGGTTCTCTTGAGAACTTGGTTCTCTCAGGCACAGATTTTACACAGCCTCCCTTCCACCCAAACCCTTTCCCCAAACCTAATGCATGGTTTGTTGCTCTTCCTAATCTCTGTCCTGGGCTCCTACCTTAGCTTTTTGCCAACCGATCCAGCATCATGAGGCATTTTGGCCCTGAGGACCAACGCCTGTGGAAGGATGTGACAGAGGAGCTGATGTCAGATGAAGAGGACAGCCTTAACGAGCCAGGTGTCTGGGTAGCCCGGCCTCCCCGTTTCCGGGCCCAGCGCCTCACGCAGCTCTGCTACCACCTGGATGCCAACTCTAAGCATGGCACCAAAGCCAACCGTGTGTACGGACCTCCCTCAGACCGCTTACCTTCTGCTGAGGCCCAGCTCCTTCCACCAGAACTTTACAATCCTAATTTCCAAGAGGAGGAGGATGAGGGAGGTGATGAGAATGGACCTGTCTCCCCATCTTTTGACCAACCCCACAAAACCTGCTGTCCTGACTTGAACTCGTTCATTGAAATCAAGGTGGAAAAGGATGAGTGAAATCTATAAACCAAGAATAACTCTGGCATCCGCCTCTTCCCATGTCCTCAAAATGGGTGGCCACAGGGCTTCCCAGAATAACGAGATGTCTTCTGCAGTCTGAGAAAGCAAATCTGCCTCTCTTCTCAACACAGTCTCCACTGGAAGTGGAAGCTGGCAGCTCTGGTGGGATAAAAGGACTTATCTCCAAGGGGGAAAAACTCCCCCTGCTGTGAACGACAGGCCAGAAAATGCTTATTCCTAAGCGTAACAGTGCCTCGGAGGAGCCTGGGATGAGACAAGGAGGAGGATGGGTCCAAGAAACAGGAGGCCTTCTTGACGTATGCCCTGGTCTCTGAGTTGTTTTTTCTTCTGGTTTCACTCAAAGCTCTAGGGAAGCGGCGCTTGGTTATACCTTCTACTTCTTCCCCTGACTGCTGGTCTTGCTCTGCAGTGGAAGCAGCACAGGACCAGGCCAGGGTAATACTGCCACCTGGTGGACAGTTTCAGTCATGGGCTTCATTCTTCTGAGCAGAACACAGGCTCCATCCGTATTTGGGAATTGGGATCTAGATGTAATAGCTATTGTTTATTGAATTATATAAGGAAGATTTTATTATTCCCATTGTACACATGAGGAAGTTAAGGCTTAAAGAGTTCCCCCGTCTCACCAGTAGCTGCTTTCCCACCGTGTGACCAAGCAGTATACGTGGCTTGGTAGCTATTTCTTAGTCCTGTCAGCCAAGCTGTATTTTGAGGAAGGTGAGTGTGTGTGTGTGTATGTGTGTGTGCACACACAAGCACACATGCAGAATATATATACACACACAAAATTTGTGCCTTTTTGGATGGATTGAGAAGTAAACATGGCTTTCTCGTCACTCAGTCAATCATACAACAAATATTGATTGCTTACTAGGTGTCAGGTACTGTGCTAGGTGCTATGGATAAACTGTTGAACAGGCTAGATACTGATCAGAAGTTTTATTGTCTAGTCAGGAAGCCAGGCATTTAAGTAGGCAATGAAATGAACTGTGATAAGTGTGATGATGGGGGAAGGTAGCTACCATGGCTATGTACCACAGGGGTAACTAACTTACTCTGGCGGTCTGAAAAGGCTTCGCGGAGAGTGTTTAAACTGATGCTTGAAAGACGGGGAGAAGTTAACCAGGAGGGAAGGGGAAGCCAAGAGAGTGTTCCAAACCTAGGGAATAGCAAGTACAAAAGTCCAGAGGCAAGAGAGAGCACAGACAAGGTGCAGTTCTACTGCAGAACCATTTGGGGAAGGGATGTTGCTGAGAGAAGAGGCTGGAGAGATAGACAGACTCTGTAAAATACCTTAAAGAGTATAGACTTAGTTAAAGGACAGTGAGAAATCGCTGACAGGTTTTAAACAGGGAAATAAGATGATCAGTTTTGTGTTTTTGAAGAATCACTTGACCTCAGGGTTCAAGATGGATGAGAGGGAGAAAGCCTTGGCAGGGAGACTTTTGCAGTGGTCCAGGAGAGAAAAGATGGTGGCCTGATATATATATATATATATATATATATATATATATATATAAATGTAGTGGTGATGATGAGGGAAGGACAGATTTGAAAGATATTTTGGAAGCAGAATTGATAGGACTTGCTGATAGGACTTGCTTGGATTTGAGGTTAAGGGAGGAGGACATAGGGTTGATGTTCAGGTTTCTGGCTTAAGTAGCTAAGTGGTTAATGATGCCATTTACTCAGGAAATGCTGGAGGAGCCAGTTTTGGGAGGCAGGGAAGGTGAGGTCAGGGTGTTGTGTGCCTTTGAGACAACCAAGTGGAGATGCTATTCGTCAGCTGAGTTTTTAAGTCCAAGAATGTCTGGGCTAGAAATATGGATTTGGGAGTCACCTGTGTACACAGAGGCTAATTAAGGTCCTGGGAATGGAGAATAGGGCCTGTGGAGCTCCCAGCTCCAGTTCAGACTATGGAGTGGCTACCCAGAGGGCGTGAGCACTACTGGAGCATGCGCTGTCAGTGCACCACACCCCCTTCACTTTCGTCTCCTTCCTGTTAATCCCCTGAAAACACAGGTTGTTGATCCCAACTGTGCCCATTGCTGCCACTACCAACTCCTGGATGCGCCTCCTTTAACAGCATCTCAACTTTTCAGAAGATTTACTCTCCCACTTTAACCCCAAAGGAGCAAAGTTCCCAAATATTAGAGGATGTAAGTAATTGGAAGGAAGAATCCGAGTTCTCCTTCCCCATGTGGAAACAGGAAAGGAGGGAGAACATTATGGTTGATTCTGAAGACATAGCTCACAGCAGGTTCTGGATGCAACCTGATAGCTCCCCTTGGTTACTAATGCTCTCAGTCCTCCCTGCTTCCAATCTGAGAGTAAACTCTCCTCTGGATCAGGGAAAAGCTGTAGGCCTGACCTGGGAAACAGAGAGGCTGATTCTCAGGAGAGATGAGGTCAGGGAGACAATGCAGCTAGGACAGAGAAGCCAAATAGTTTGTGCCAAATTAATTTCCCCAAAGATATTAACCTCCTTTCCTCCCCCATTCCCTAAGGCTACACTAAAATTATAAAAGGTGTTCAAAATGTTGAGATGAAAATAATATGCATGATTTGTTTGCGTATAATTTTCATACGAATTTACTATCTAAATACAAAGGAGTCATTTCTTTCTCCATTCCCCTCTCCCCTGCCATGTGCTAGTCTGGGCAAAATCAGTTGGCTGATATTTAATTAGGCATGTTCAGCTTCAGCCATGGCTTCCTCTTTTCCTTATTCTTGATCCTTCTAGTATGGCCACGATCAGCCTCTTTTCCTTTTCCACCTTGATCATTTTCACTTGCTATCTCCTCTAAATGACATTTTCTTTTTCTCCCTTTTAAGTTAGTACTTATTCTTTATCACCAACTACTGTGGGCCAACCAAGGGCGAGGCGTTCGCTAGCTCTAAAACCGGGCCTTCTATCCCCAGTCACCTGAAATATTTGCTAAAAATCTCATTTCCCAACACCAGGGGGTGTCTATCTATCCCTCTATCTGTCCTACCCTGAAGGTAAAGATTAGTCCCAAGCCTTTTCCTCTCTCCTTTTATATACACACTAAAGCTCCCTCCCTCCCGTTACAGAGTTTTGGGTTCAGAAAGTTGTCTTTTTATTGCAGCTTATCTGTTTGTCTCTCATTCTCTCTGGACCTGAACAAATTTGTCTTTCTCTTGGTCTGTTCAGCCTTCCGTCTCCGCACCACCCACGATCCCCTTTGGTCCGGCTCTCCTTTCTTTCCATACCTGTCTTCCACCACCTCTCTATAAGGGCTTCCTCGCCTTTCTGGGCTCTTATGCGTCTCTGAACCTCTTTATGTATCTACCTTTCTTCTCTCTCCCTGTCTCACTACTTCTGTATCAGTCCCTTCTCATCTCTCCCACAGTCCCCACACTAGAAACAAAGTCACGGTGCTTGCGCACAACATGCCTCGCGTCGCCCCGTTCTGGACCGCGACATTCCACCGTGCCCCTCCGCGCATTCCAACTGCAAACAAAGAGTTCCCCTCCCCCTCCCCCACTTTTTCATGTCCCAATTCTTGACTGATGTAGTACCAACTGTCCCCACTGCCCCTCGCCCTCCTTTCGCCTCCAGTCGGCGGATCTCCAGCTCCAGGACACTTAGCACCAACACCCGCCCCCCCCCCTTTCCGACGCACCAGATTCCTGCGCCGACACCCCCGTTCGTCTCGCACACGGCGCTCCGCCCCTCCAGGAAAGTAGATCCGGCCAGGCAGACAAAAGTTTGGGAGAGAAGTTGAGTCGGTGCTGAGTGTGTGAGCGAGGGGGGCGGGGGCCTGGGAGAGTGGGGCTGCCGGGCGAGTCGACGCGTGAACAGATAGACCTGCGGACCGGACAGCCGCGGCCGTAGGCACTTCTAGCCCCGCTTAACCCCTGATGCGCGGGGGGACGCAACCCCTCTCGCTGGGGGATGCTGCGGGATTCTTGGCGCCGGGCATCCGGGGCGCCCGCTAAACCCCTGTGCCTATCCTGTGCCCCTGGGGAAGCGAAGTCCGGCCGCAGGGAAAGAGAGGCGGCCGCCGAGACGCTGCAGGGTGCCGGGCGGGGAGGGGGCTGGAGGCCCCAGGCCCGAGGGCATGGAGCGGTTAGGGGAGAAAGCCAGTCGCCTGCTGGAGAAGTTAAGACTCTCGGACTCCGGCAGCGCCAAGTTCGGCCGCAGAAAGGGTGAATCTAGCAGGTCTGGGTCTGATGGGACCCCCGGGCCGGGCAAGGGGCGCCTGAGTGGGTTGGGGGGACCTAGGAAATCAGGGCCCCGTGGAGCTACTGGGGGACCTGGGGATGAGCCGTTGGAGCCAGCCCGGGAGCAAGGCCCCCTGGACGCTGAGCGGAACCCTCGCGGCTCCTTTGAGGCGCCGCGCTACGAAGGCTCCTTTCCCGGGGGACCGCCTTCCACCCGGGCCTTGCCTCTACCTCAGTCATTGCCCCCCGACTTTCGGCTGGAGACGGCCCCAGCCCTAAGCCCCCGCTCCAGTTTCGCCAGTAGCTCAGCCAGCGACGCGAGCAAGCCGTCCAGCCCCCGGGGCAGTCTGCTGCTGGACGGGGCGGGGGCTGGTGGAGCCGGAGGTAGCCGACCCTGCAGCAACCGTACCAGCGGCATCAGCATGGGCTACGACCAGCGCCACGGCAGCCCCCTGCCCGCCGGGCCATGCCTGTTTGGCCCACCTCTGGCCGGGGTTCCGGCGGGCTATTCCTCTGGAGGGGTGCCGTCCGCCTACCCCGAGCTCCACGCTGCCCTGGACCGACTGTGCGCTCATCGGCCCGCGGGGTTCGGCTGCCAGGAAAGCCGCCACTCGTATCCCCCAGCCCTGGGCAGCCCGGGAGCTCTAGCCGGGGCCGGAGTGGGAGCGGCAGGGCCCTTGGAGAGACGAGGGGCGCAACCCGGACGACACTCGGTGACTGGCTACGGGGACTGCGCCGCGGGCGCCCGATACCAAGATGAACTAACAGCGTTGCTGCGCCTGACGGTGGGCACAGGTGGGCGAGAAGCCGGCGCCCGCGGGGAACCCTCGGGGATTGAGCCGTCAGGTCTCGAGGAGCCGCCAGGTGCGTTCGTTCCAGAGGCCGCCCGGGCCCGGATGCGGGAGCCGGAGTCCAGAGAGGACTACTTTGGTGAGTGAGAGAAGTGGTTAGGGACGGGAAGAGACCCGTCACCGCATTCGGTTCCCCACTGCCCCGGCGGCGGGCGCTGGGAAGTCGGAGGCAGAGACGCGGGGGAAAAGAGGCAAGAGGAATTTCCCCTTCCCACTGGGTTTCAGATGGACCACGGGCACCTTATTCCTGCTAAATTCAACCCCCCTGATGATCTCGTGAATCCCAGTTCCTCAGCTTTAGAGCCTGGGTTTTTCGCGGTAGGAGGCCTTGTTGAGGGGAACCAAGTGGGGCTGGGAGAGCATCCCCCCATCTTGCTCCCCCCTCGGCGGCGTTGCCCCTGCAGGCTCCTGCGCGCCGCGCCCCCAGCCGGGCCCAGGCTCCGCCCGCAGGAATTCGGGGAATGCGCGGGTGGGGGGGCGGGGCGGGTGGGCCGCGTGCGTGCCGGCTCCTGCCCGGGCGCTCCAGGTGCCCGCGGGCGGGGCCGGCCGCGCGGCACTGGGCGGAGGTGGGGTGCAGGGGGTGGGGGAGCTGCTTCCTAACACGCGCGGAGCTGTGGCCGCGGTCGGGGAAATGGAGCCCGGGGGGAGGAAGAAAGCCCTGGGACGGAAAGCAGGGACCCTACTGCTGTCTGGCCCCAGTCCTGCTGGCTCCGTGCGTGGGTGGGCATTTAAGCCGAGACCCGGTGGTGTCAGCTTCTGTTTTCCCCATCCTCCGGAAGTCAGGGCAGAAGCCTTGACCACCGGTACAACATCACCCCTGGATGGATGGCGACCGTGTATAGCTGCCAGAAATAACCCGGGCTTCAGTTCTGGCCATAGCCTGCTCAGAATTCAGGCACGAAATAGCCCCTTATTTCCTCCTGCTAAAGAAACCTGGTCGCCGCCTCTCTCCCGGACGCAGTTACCTTCAAGAAGTGTTAATTGATTATATGTCTCGGCTATGGGGGGGGATATTGGTGTCTTGAACGATCTTTTAGCCGAGACCCACAGGCACCACTTCACTATATAAAAAAATGCTAATCTGATTGTGATAGGAAGTACAGAAAGAAGTGGAGGGCCCGCCCCTAGGTCTGTGGGCCTCTTCAGTGTTCCCAGCATCTTCTCACCTTTCTCACCATCCGTGTTCCTGCCCCGGACCCCATGCTCTAGAACTCTGTGGCTAGAAATGTAAATAGAGAGAGGAACCCAGCCAGGGAAGGAAGGTTGGGAAGGAGGTTCAGAGGTAGCAGGGCTGCAGGCTGGTTCAACTCCAATCTCCCCCCATTTCCCCCCCACCCCACCCCCACCTGAGAGAGGAAAACCCAGAGCAGATGATGCTTTGGTCAAGGGAGGCTAAGTGACAGGATCCTTTTAGCAGTTTCCTTTTGAGGCGGGGGAGAAGTGGCTGATGGGTGGAGAGAAGTCTCCTCGGCTAAGCCATCAGAACCAGAAGGAAGAAAGGAGCTGGGAGAGAGTGCAGTAAAATGGCAGGAAGAACCTAGGAGTGGATATGCTGGGTTAGAGGAGGTGAGGCGGACATGCCTGAGCAGTTGGCTCTTGTCTTCCCGTAATGTCCAAGGCTTCCCAGAGCAATGGCTCTGACAGGGCCCCCTGGCATGGCAATCTTGGGGCAGAGTTCCCCTCCCCTGGGGAAGCCGAATTTTGACCCCGGTGGGGGGGGAGGCGTGCTTCTCTCCCTAGGGGTCAGGTTGCCTCCTCTGACAGAACCCCCAGCCTGACTGTACCCTCCTACTCCTGCCCCTAGTAGGGGCCCTCTTCCTTGGCTACAGCCTTGCCCAGCTGCCAGAGGGTGGGAGCAGGACAGGCCTGGGCCCATCAGTCGCTGCAGCTGCTGCACGGGCTCCCAAGCCCCTGGGCAAAGACTGGATGGGCCCCAACAGGCAAGGAGTGTGGCAGTGTGCCGAGGGGGAAAGGTGGGGCGGGGTGAGGCGGGCCCGTTGGGATCTGTTCCCCAAAGACAGGCCCTAGCCCTCACTCATGGGCCTGGAATTGGGGAGTGGAAGGAGGGAAGAACACACCCAGGAAAGGCGGGTGCCAGAGCCAGGTGTTATGTATTTTAGGGGAGATGTCAGAGAAGAGCAGTTTGGCTCTGTTCCTCCTATGATAGAAGATGACAGGCAGACATTAGGGGTTCTGCCACCCTTCCCCCCCTTCCTCTGCAACCCTCAATCCTTGGAACACACCCTGCATTCTCAGCAGCCACCTCCCCAGAGGAGTCACACTCACATGGTCCCCTCTGCACAGGGCCCTCTGCTGAGCCAGATCCTTCTTTCCATCTTTGGAAGCCTAGAGGTACAGAGCAGAAGTCATTCTGTAGCTGAATGGCCGTTCATTTGACAGATGGGGAAGCCGAGGTCCTGGAGAGGCTTTCTGGACCTGGCGTGCTTTCACTAGGAAGTTTTTTCCAGCCTGCTGCTGGGCCCTTATGGACTCACATCTCTGACTGTCCCACACAGTGCAACGGGGATCGTATGTTGCCTGATTAGTCTTTTCTCCCCAACAGAAACCAAGCGTCTGAAGTCCAGGGACCATATCTTTGAGTTTCTCCAATTTTCCACAGTATTGGGCATAATATTGTTGCGAGGCACTAAATAGATGTTCAGAAAATGTCTGTTGATTAATCAGTAAACAAGAATAAGTCTGCCCAGCCAAGACCTTGCTGCATCCCATTAACTCTCTTCCCAAAAGGGAGCCCGTCAAAAGGAGGCTGTGACTGGTGGTCCTCTGCCATCAGGAAAGATGAGGAATCCCTGGTTTTGAGCTGGGGGAGTGCGCTCTGATGCTGACAACCTCTTCTCTCCTCTCAGGCACCTGTATCAAGTGCAACAAAGGCATCTACGGGCAGAGCAACGCCTGCCAGGCTCTGGACAGCCTCTACCATACCCAGTGCTTTGTCTGCTGCTCCTGTGGTGAGTGCAGCCCCCAGACCTTCTGGACCAGGGCCTGAGGCCTCAAGCACTCTCCGCACATACACACTCATGAGTGCCTAGGGAAAGCAGGGCTTGTGCTTCTCCATTTGCTGGTCTGGCCCCCACCTTCTCTCTTGCTTCCCTTCTCTGTGCTCTACCTGGCTCTCTCCCGCCCGCCCCCATGTCGGGTCAGCTTGCTGAGGTCAGCCCTCCCTCTGCTGAGCCTCTTTCCTCCGCTCTATTCCTCCCTCTTTTTTCTGCCTTCCTGCTTGCCCAGCCTGGACTCCCTCCCAGCCCTCCAGCCTCTCCTTGGAGGGGCTTGGTCTTGGGCAGCCGAGTTGCCTGGGGCGACAGTGAAAGACTGGAATGTGGGAAGGGTGGGGTGGGCTGAGGGAGCGGGGAGCTGTGGGGGAGTGGAGAGGGGGGTTTTCTCTCGGCTGGTCAGAGTTCAGCCACCTCGCTGGAGTGCAGGCCACTGGGCCATGCCAAGCTGATGACATCACGCTCCAGGAATGCCCGCTGCTGTTAGCTCAGGAGGCCCGCCTGGAGCAGGGGGTGCTCCCAGCGGCCTCAACTCCCCAGCCTTTCCCTCACCTCCCTCATTACCCGGCCCCCCTGCTTACCCACTCTGATTCCTTTGCTGGACCTTTAACTTCCTATCTCTGCCTGTCTGACTCCAGCCACTCCCAGCCCCTGCCTGGCTCCCTTTAGGTTCATCTATCTGTTTGTCCTTCTGTTTATAGAGCCTCTTTTGGGAATGTCTCTTTCCCTCTCTCTACTCCCTTGTGTCTCATAAGTTTCTAAGTCAACTTTTCTAAACCACTGGGCAGAGCTGGAAGTGGAGATTTTGATGAGAAGAGGGCAGAGGTAGGAAACTTGCCAATTCTCATTCCTCCTCATCCCTGATAATTTAGACACCCTGGAGCAGTTCCTGGGTGTTGGTTTCACGGGGAGCGGTCCTGCCTTGTCTGCTTGCAGAAGATCCTGGGCTGCTGCTGACCCCGGAGACTCTGGGTCCCTCTAAGCTTGGGGAAGCAGCCTAGTGCAGCAGGAAAGGGGACCGACTTTGCTCCCAAACAAAGCACTTTGTCCCCAGCAGTAGTTCCAGTGTGTCCTGACCTCCACGGAGCCTGTCCCTGGGAGACAGACAGGGCTAGGAGAACAGGAGAGCTGTGCAGAAGCTCCTGGGTTGAAAGGTCCCAGAGGGCAAAGTCCATGACAGTGTGATTGTCTCTGAGCGCATTGTAGGGCCCCGTGTTCAGAGTTCCTTGACCTTGTCCCCCAGCCTGTGGTTGGCTTTGCTTTCCCAGGTGGCTCCCCGAGCAAGCACAGGCACTGGAGAAGGCGGCACCCCTTTAAAGCAGGGTCACAGAAAACTGTTGAGGGGGCAGGAGCTGGAAGAGCAGCAAGCAAAGGAGTGGGGACTTGGCAGGAGTGAGACCAAACAAATTGGAATTGCATCAGATGGGGTATTTGTGTGGGGAGACGGGACAGACAGCAGTTAGGCGGACAAGCACTGAAATCCAGATTTAAACGCATCATGAAACACCGGAGAGCAGTTACCCCATGGCGGGGATGCCCTGTGCCTGGACCCTGGGAGAGGCTCCAGCCCCTTGTCTACTGCTTCTAGGGCGAACTTTGCGCTGCAAGGCTTTCTACAGCGTCAACGGCTCTGTGTATTGTGAGGAAGATTATCTGGTGAGTGAGGGGTCCCCTGGGCCTGGAATTGGCTCCCACCCCTTTCTCTGTGGCCCACTGGGGTTCCACCCATCAGGTCATTCTCAGCCCGTAACATCCTCCCTTGGTCTTCTCCTCCTAGTTTTCAGGGTTTCAGGAGGCAGCTGAGAAATGCTGTGTCTGTGGTCACCTGATTCTGGAGAAGGTAAGCACAGTGTCTTCAGCTGAGACTGTGAGGCTGAGGGGCCGAGGGGTGGAATCAGGAACTAAATGCATACTGAGAAAAGGTGGGGGGAGGAAACCTATCAGCAACTACTTGCATCCCATTCTTCCCGAGAACCACTGTTTACAGTGGTTTCTCTTTGCCTATGGGATCAAGTCTGGACTCCTCAGCCTGCCACCCCAGGCTCCTGTGATCTCTAACTCCCTAACTCTGCAGGCACAGCCCGGCCCTCCACCTGAGCCAGCAGCGTGGGGTCCTGAGGCTTAATCCCCTTTCTGCTACTGGTTGGGATCAGTTGAAGCTCAGTTTTCTTTTCTGTAAGGAGAAGTTGGGTTGGATCAGTGGTTCACAGCCCTGGCAGCCTAGCAGATCACCTGGGAAGAAGTCAAGAAAATACCAATGCTGGGTCATCACCAGAGACTGTGGTGAATACTTCTGGGTGGGACCCAGGCCTTGATGGGCTTAAAAACCTCCCTGGGTGACCCTGATATGCAGCCAAGGCTGAGAAACACTGGCGTGGAGGCTCCCTAAGACCTTTTTCAGGGTTTCTGCCTCCATTTTAAGACTCTTTGGTCCTCCCAGATTACACAGCATTGTTCTAGGACGAGAGCAGGGGCTCAGATGAGGTTAGTGGGAGCAGCAGGGAACGTCTTCGGTAGCTGGAGAGCAGAGACTGATTCTCCTCCCGCCCCCCGAGCCAGATCCTCCAGGCAATGGGAAAGTCCTATCACCCCGGCTGCTTCCGATGCATCGTTTGCAACAAGTGCCTGGACGGCATCCCCTTCACTGTGGACTTCTCCAACCAGGTGTACTGTGTCACAGACTACCACAAGTGAGTGCCCCGCCCAGGGTGTGGTGTGGACCTGGGTTCAGGGATTCCCCCCACCTCAGCTCCCCTCTGTCCTCTCTCTTTCAGGAATTACGCTCCTAAGTGTGCGGCCTGTGGCCAACCCATCCTCCCCTCAGAGGTCAGTATGTCTGTGTTCTCCTGCAGGGCAGCCAGTGCTGCTGCCCCTGGGGAGGGACTGGGGACATGCCGCCTGGCCTCCCCTGGGAGGCAGTGGTGCTGAGGAATGTACTCCGCGAAGATTCCCGTGTGACTCTGCTCTCTGGGTCATCACCCTGACCCCAACATCCGGGCCTGGACTTGTTTGACAGCCTTGCTGGACCCAGGCTCCATCTCTTTTCTCCCAGTCCAGAGAAGGAGACTTTCTTTGAAGTCAAGGTCACCAGCCCCCAGATGTAGGGGCTGGAAAAAGGTGGGAAGAATCCTCAGGGCTGGTAGGAAGGGGTCAGAAATGATTTACGCTGTGTGTGCCAAGGGAGAGAAGCCAAAAGCCCACGAGGAACCAGGCCCTATTGGGTCTCCTCGTCCCCGGCTTAGCTTACGTTACTGATGCAGCCTGCCCCTTTCCTTTCCCTCTGTAAGGCCTGAGCCCCTGGACAGAGGCGAGGCTCCACGAGGGGACATGCCTTCCTGGAGGCAGTGCCAAGGAAGGAGAGGGGGAAGGTTCCCACAGGGTTTGCAGAGGCCACCTCAAAGCTGCAGACCGTGGCAGAGAGGCTCTGGAGGCCTCTGTATGATCTTCCCGTTGGAAGGGGGGCTGGTGGGGGAGGGGAGAGTTGGGGTTATCGTGCTGCTCTCATGCCCATGGGGGTGTGCATTATTTCAGGGCTGTGAGGACATTGTGAGGGTGATATCCATGGACCGAGATTATCACTTTGAGTGCTACCACTGCGAGGTGAGTGTTGGGTGCCCGGGATCCCAGACGAGAGCTAGAAGGGGGCTGGGGGAGTGAAGTCCTAGAACTGCCAGAGTCTGTAGGAGAGGTCTAGGATACGGGAAACCAGGAAGGTGCTCTGACCCATCTCCAGTCTCTTTCGCGTCCTTCAGCCACTCTCTCTGGGTGTGGTCGTTTAGTCCTTTCTAAATCTGGCTTCCCCAGAGTCAAGACTCCTAAAACTAGGGACTCCTGGTAACAGCTGGAAATGGGAGCCTGTCTCATTATTTCTGCTGTAGCAGCGACACCTGGCGTCCAGCTGAGGTATTTTCTCAGGTTTCTCTTCTGGGAGTTCATCCCCCTCCAGCCCCGCCCCCTTTTTCCCAGTCACTGGGAGTCTAGTGCCCAGCAGGGCCGACTTCCACGATGTCCCCGGTGCCTGGGCTGAGGTAAACTAGGTGTCCTTCTTCCCTAGGACTGCCGGATGCAGCTGAGTGACGAGGAAGGCTGCTGCTGCTTCCCTCTGGATGGGCACTTGCTCTGCCACGGCTGTCACATGCAGCGGCTCAATGCCCGACAGCCCCCTGCCAATTATTGGGTTGGCCAAAAAGTTCCTTCGGTTTTTAAGTAAAAATAAAGGACACATTTTTCATTTTCACCAAGAACTTTGTTGGACAGTGTAGTCACTGTTTTGTTCCACTACTTTCTACCATTTTTCAGGCAACTTCATAATTCCATCTTCCCAAAACTCTCTTTTTGAGCAAAGAACTGTTCCAGGTGCCTTTTACAGTCTTCCAGGGAATTGAAATTTTTTCCATTAAGAAAATTTTGTAAAGACCGAAATAAATGGAAATCCGAAGGTGCAATGTCTGGTGAATACAGCGGATGAATCAGAACTTCCCAGCCAAGCTGTAACAGTTCTTGCCTGGTCATCAAAGAAACATGCGGTCTTGCGTTATCCTGATGGACGATTATGCATTTTCTGTTGACTGATTCCGGATGCTTTCCATCGAGTGCTGCTTTCAGTTGGTCTAATTGGGAGCAGTACTTGTTGGAATTAATCATTTGGTTTTCTGGAAGGAGCTCATAGTAAAGGACTCCCTTCCAATCCCACCGTATGCACAACATCACCTTCTTTGGATAAAGTCCGGGCTTTGGTGTGGTTGGTGGTAGTTCATTTCGCTCGCCCCACGATCTCTTCCATTCCGCGTTATTGTACAGTATCCACTTTTCATCACCCATCACAATTTGTTTTAAAAACGGAACGTTTTTGTTACATTTCAGTAGAGAATCGCATGCGGAAATATGGTCAAGAACGTTTTTTTTTCGCTTAACTTAGGTGGAACCCAAACATCAAAGCAATTAACACAACCAAGCTGGTGCAAATGATTTTCAGCGCTTGATCTGGATATTTTGAGTATGTCAGCTGTCTCCCTCATTGATTGTTCTCAGTTAATGTCTTGATTTGATTGTTATCAACTTCAACTGGTCTACCCAACCATGGAGCATCGTCCAGCGAGAAATCTCCAGCACGAAACTTCGCAAACCACTTTTGACACGTTCGATCAGTCACAGCACCTTCTCCATACACTGCACAAATCTTATTTTGCGTTTCAGTTGTGTTTTTACCTTCCTTGAAATAATAAAGCATAATATGCCGAAAATGCTCCTTTTTTCTTCCATCTTCAATATTAAAATGGCTACACAAAAATACACCAATTTTTATAAGTTTTTTTTAAAATGCACACTGATATGATAGCTGTCACAATACAATCTAACAAAATTGTTTCAAATGAAGTTAAAGACAACTAAGCGCTACTAGAGCCATCTTACGGAAAACATCAAACGAACTTTTTGGCCAACCCAGTATATCTGAGATGCAGTCACTGCTGCTGCCGTCACCACCATTGACAAATTTCTCTGGCCAGTGGGCCCCTCTGAGGCCAGTCAAGAAAAGGAAGGCACTCTGTAGCCCTGGCAGAAGAGTCCTCTAGGGAGGGCCCCAAGGGCCAGAGACCAAAGATCAAGACATTCCAAGTGGATTGTGGAGGTGGAGCCCTCCAGTTGCCATGATGTGGGTGACTGGCCTTTCCAGGTGTGCAGCCTGTGCTGTAGCACATAACAGGCACACACACAGGCGGGTTCCAGTATTTTCTAAAGGTCTGATTCTAGTCTGTATCTCTAGTATACATTTGTGTGCACACGGGCACACACACACACACTCTCTCTCTCTCTCTCTCTCTCTCTCGTCAGGGGACTCTTACACTTGGTTCATTAGTAGTAGTTCAGCTCTCCAGACCTGCTGCCTCACAGAGGAAACCAGAGTTATATCCACCACAGCTCCCAAACTGTGAGGTTCCAGGAGCCAGAGAGACAAAACACTTTCACTTGGTTCTGATCAGTTTGGCTAGATCTCTTAAAACCAATCCACTAACAACTTGTTTACTTAAAGTTCACTTGATGACCAGTTTACCAAAAGCTGAGTTCCCTTTTGGATATTTTTATAGCCATTTAGTTGTTCTGTTCTTTTTTGTCACGCTTGGGTATTTCAAGGATTTATATCTTTTCATCTAAGAGTACCCCTGAGTTATCAGCAGCATAAATTTATCAAATTTGCAGCACTTTGTAAATGATGAGATTGCTTCCTACCTTTATGGATATCTTTTTCTGTTACCTACTTTTCAAACTTTTTTTTTTAAAGTTTCCAGCAATAAATAGAATTGGTACAGACATTTTGTGTATCATTTTTTGTGTTTCTTAATCCAATATTCTTTTCCAAATTAGACGCTTTGAAAACTGTAACAGAGCTCAATATGATTTTGATGCCTTGGTCTGTCTACTACATTCCTGCTGTTAAAAGGCCAATAGAGTCTCAAATAAACAGGCATGTGGCATACTCAGTTGACTAACAAAGGTGTACAGACAACAGCAATGAAAAGTGAAAGGGTGAATCTGCGAAATCTTTTTGAAATGCTGCAGATTTGATAAATACTTATTTGAAACTGTCTCTAGGTGAATTGGTTTTAGGCAAATTAGTCTGATAACCTTTGATCCTTAGTCTTTATTCTCCACCACTTAGAGTTTCATATTGGAAATGACTCTTGAGAACAGAAATTCCACATTTAGGGATGATTCTAAGATGACTTTGCCAGCCAACCTGGGAATTGCATAAAAGAGGCCTCTGATGGGCTTCCCTGGTGGCGCAGTGGTTGGGAATCTGCCTGCTAATGCACGGGACACGGGTTCGAGCCCTGGTCTGGGAAGATCCCACATGCCGCGGAGCAACTAGGCCCGTGAGCCACAACTACTGAGCCTGCGCGTCTGGAGCTTGTGCTCCGCAACAAGAGAGGCCGCGATAGTGAGAGGCCCGCGCACCGCGATGAAGAGTGGCCCCCGCTTGCCGCAACTAGAGAAAGCCCTCGCACAGAAACGAAGACCCAACACAGCCAAAAATTAATTAATTAATGGATTAAAAAAAAAAAAAAAAGAGGCCTCTGAGTGAAAGTAAGAGATCAGATTCACACCATGGAGTGCCAGAGCGGAGGAAATGTACTTTTTTTTGGGGGCAGGGTAATGTTCTGAAACAAAATAACGTGTTCTACAGCTGGGATTGCTTCTTCTGAACTATTGTTATTAAATAAGTGAATACAAAGGCTCTGTGACTGGGAAAATCTCTCACCAGGCTGCTCCAGGTCTGGGAAATGCAGAAAAGCACTTGTAGCCTTACATCCATCCCTTCAGTTTTTTTACTCTTGGGGGTCTTGTCCACTCTGTCACTCTGACCCTTTGTTTCTTACTGTGGTTTTGGCCTCCCTCTGCCACTGACTGGCTGATTCCTTTCTAGGTCTGTGCTCATCTGTCCTAACCCTGAGGGGTCCCCAAGACTCTGTCCTTGCCACTGGGGCTACTTTCTCCTTCCTGAGGAAAAACAAGTGCTAATATCTGATGAAGACGGGCCCAGGGAAGGCAGGCCATGGCATAGGAGAAGACCCAGCTGCTGCATGGCATCGCTGGCAAGTTCCAAGTGTACCCCACATCTCAAGAGCTTCCCTTCTTCCTGTTCACGGGGAGATTGCTCATCCTTAGCAGTTCTACTTACTATTTCCCGTTGGTATTGAAAGATTCATGGGATGCTGCCAAGGATACAGCAACAGGTGGACCTTGTTTGGCCAATTTGCCACCTGATTTTCATCAACAGCCAATAGGCCTGAGACGGCGAAAGGGGAAATGGAAGAATTATGGATCCGTTTTGTTTCTCTTTAGATGAGAGTCACGGACAGGGGTCAGGCTTTCACAGCAGACTTGAGCTATTTGCTCTGGCCAGCCCTGTTTGCTACAGGCCCGAATGGGGTTTGTGAATAAGTCGGCTGGTGCGGGTTCTCTGCCTTACTTCTTAGAGACTCGACTGCTTCCCCTTCCCCCTGGAGCTCTCAAGGCCACGGAAATGGTAAGACTCCATTTATAATCAGGCTGGAGACCATCCTCAGTCAAGAAGGACATAAGAGAAAGCTGTTTCAGGGCACAGAAAGCCATTTGGATGAGGTCCCTGAGACTGTACCTAGATGGAAGGGAATAAAAAGGGGGGAATAAAAAGAGACTAACAGGACTGCGAGAAAAGGATTGGGAAGAAGCAGTGAGTTGAAGCATTTTTATTTCTTTTTTTTTCTTTTTTAGAAGGACCCATACCCCAGAGCTGGCCTAGGGGCATTCAGAACCCTAAAGGCAGGACTCCACAAGAAGGGCAAGGGTCTAACCAGTCTCAATCCTCTCCATCCTCTCCTCCCTTGCAGCAAGGAAGACCTAAGGCTGGGCCTCTGCTGTGTCAATTGCTTGTGGAGGGCCCTGTTGTCCACGCTTGGCCCTCGTTGGGAAGGAGGTCCTAAGGTTTGACCTTGGAAATCTGAGCAGACTATTCCTGGCACATATAGATTAGACTGGTCTAACTGTGATGGTCGGGAAGTCGTCAGAGGCAAATTCTGTCCACTGTGGGTATTATTTCAGCTACTATCCTCTTAGAAAGGATAGTATTGACCCATGTGAAGGGAGCAGGGAGAGGTGGGTTAGGAGGAACATCTACTAAAAGGTACTGGTTAGGCGTGTACCCTAGAGAGTTACAGCCAAGCGAGGTGTGCGTTTAGAGATATCCCCGTCACCTCATTTTACTGAATGAAGAAATAGAAACTCTGAGTGATGATGGGACTTACCCAAGGTCACACAGCTGGAAAATGACTTTCCAACTTCTGAAGACTAATAAAGAGCTTATTTCCCCTCTTCCCTCCCCACTACCCCCACCCAGGGACTCCCAGGGCATCAGTAAACTGTAAATGAGACAAGTGCTTCACTATGACAGATAATTAGGGCAAGTTTTAGTGGGAAAGCCAGGGAACACAAGAGATAATAATGAAAACTTTTGGTTCTTATTAGTGCTTTTTTGTTAATTAGGATTAGCAATCACCATAGTACCTTTAAGAGCACATTAGGGGAAACAAAGGAAATATACTGCAGGGGAGTCCCTGTCCTTGAGGAGGCCACAGTCCAGCCAGGGAGATAAATACACACATAAAATGCGGTGAGAAGATTACAAGCAACATGTCAACAAATGCAAAGAAATTGAGTGTTACAAACGAGACCTAATGCGCAGGGTACAGGTGATGAAACAGTGATGAAACAGTCTGGCTTAGAGTGTAGATCAGAAGGTGGCAGCCCACTGGCTAAATCCTGTCCCCAGATGCATCGAGTTTGGCCCACCGGGAGTTATTTTCTATAGTACTAACTTGAACCCTAGTTGAAGAAGGAAAAAATGCCAGCTAATAGATGTAGAAAGAATGACAGAATTGGGAAAATGGCATTTTGTGAACTTTGATAAAACTATTGATCCTAGCAAAGATTATTAATTGGTGTTAAAAACCATAGGTGAAATCATTGGTAGACAACTGCACATTCATACAGCGCCAAGTAACACTGTCAGTTTACAAACTTGAGGACAAAAATGTAACTGTATATTGGAGGGATCAGACTGTCATCACTCATTTCCTGGAAACAGTCTTGGTATCACTTACCAGTAGGCCAGTTCTGGTATGAGGCAAATACATAACCCAACCTAGCATATATTCTAGCTGCTCCCTACCCCAAAAGAAGTATTAGATATAACTTACAGTTTACAGGAAATATTTGGGATAGAGAAACGAACTAATGGACACTAGGAGGAAGCAACTGGACAAATCTAGGGGGTGAAGCATTCTGCAGGGCAACTGGCCAGCTCTCTTCAGCAAGTCAGTATGATTTTTTTTTTAAAGCCAAAACTGCTATGAAAGAGACTTAAGGTATACAATAATAATCCAATGCATGGTCCTGGATTCCCTGTTAGTTTAAACAAATTGCTACAAAAGATGTTTGTGGTCAACTGGAAATGTTTTAATATGAACAGGGAATTAGATGGGGTGAAAATTTACTGAAATGGAAAGGTCAAAATCATTAATAAAATACCAGTTCCAAAACCATAATCATTTTGCTTTTAAAATGTCTATATATTTATGAATAAAAAAGATCTGAAAGGATATGCACTAAGGTGTTAACAGTGGTGTTCTCTGAGTGGTGGGAATATGTTCTGTTGTTGTTGGCCTACATTTTCCGTTTTTATACGATGCATGTGTACTTCCTCTGTAATAATAATAAGCTATTATGAATAACTGGTTGCCAACATTTACAATTCAGGAGATTTCATATAAAAATCTGGATATTATATACAAAGAGCTGGGTTACTAAGGTTTTTTGAATAATCAGAAGATGTGTCACCCCGGGCTTCCATTGCCACATGGCAGCAACTGGTCAGAACTGAGTGATGGCTGCTCCTTTGCTTGACGTATTCTCTCCTTAGTTTGTCACAGTCTCCACCACTCTTTGGTCTGTGCCCGTCAGACATTAATTACCTGCCTGGCTCCCATAGACTTTTTTTTTTTTTTATAAATTTATTTATTAATTTATTTATTTTTGGCTGCGTTGGGTCTTCGTTGCTGTGCGCGGGCTTTCTCTAGTTGCGGCGCGCCGGGGCTGCTCTTTGTTGCAGTGTGCAGGCTTCTCATTGCTGTGGCTTCTCTTGTTGTGGAGCACGGGCTCTAGGCACACGGGCTTCAGTAGTTGTGGCACGTGGGCTCAGTAGTTGTGGCTCGCGGGCTCTAGAGCGCAGGCTCAGTAGTTGTGGTGCACGGTCTTAGTTGCTCCGCAGCATGTGGGATCTTCCCGGACCAGGGCTTGAACCCGTGACCCCTGCATTGGCAGGCGGATTCTCAACCACTGCGCCACCAGGGAAGCCCTCCCATAGACTTGTGAGTCAGTAACCCTTGATTTGGATGATCAAGGGCTCCCCATCCATAGAGTCTCCCATTATTAATCATTTGAAAATACCGATAAATTAGTTTTGAAATGCTGCCCAAGAAAAGCATGCATTCCAGAAATATCTGTGCCTGGGTTTTTATACAGCAACCCAGTCATGGGAAACCCAGATGTAACACTTAATCTACTTAGCTACCATGGTTGAATACTATAAATTAGTTTGGCAAAATTTCTCTTTGGTAAATGGAATATAGAAAGTGTACTAAATTGCTAACTTCCTCAAGGTTTTGCTTTTTTTTTTTTTTTTTTTTTTGCATAACACCTTAATCATAGGAAGCGTTTCAATATTTACAGTGTATGTTCTTCCCAAGCATGAAACTCCAAATGCCCTTTGGTAGGTCTATTTCTCCCACTGGCTCTGACACAATTTTTAAAGGAGAAAATCTCTTCCATATGCAGCTCAGTATGAGACAGTGTCATTGTCAGTTTAAAGCCCAGGGAAATACTTTATCAGCCTGGTACGTGTTTGCGCATTACAGCACCACACTCGGTCGGTTATAACAAGAACTGAACACGTTGTGCTTCATGTCTAGCTTTTCAAAATGATATGAATCTTCTTCTGAATCAATTTCCTTTAACTGTTTCATATCCCTGTGTTAAAAATGGTTTCAATCTGTCCCATTTTTTGAGCCAAACTTCTCAGCTTTTCTTTGAGATCCAAAATTTCCTATCAGGCCTTGTTTATATCCTAGCTCACAACAGCTTCTCAGTAAAACCAGGCTCATTCCAGTTTGTATAACAAGTTTCCATGAACAGTCAGGCCACCCTTGAAGCCACAGCGCTGGGTTTGAAAGCCCCTTGAAAGGGTTAAGCGTTTGCAAAAGTGGCACATTATGAACATTTGTTCTAAAATTTTCATTTGATGTCATAGGTTGATTACATATTTTCTTTATCCACCTGTTTTCTCCTTAAATCATGTACTTACAATGGGCATGAAATTTTCTAGCTTAATCATCAATAGTTGTGGCTCTGAATAACTTCATTTTCCAGTGAACACCCTTGAAAATAATTCTGAAATCTCTTGACTGCCTGTAATAATTTTTATTCCTGAAACTAGCTTCTGAGTCCATAATACCATAATATATTCCTGCTACTTGTCTTCAGGTACTTTCAAAGTGGTATGGCTTTGTTTGTTTGTTTGTTAATTTTTATTTATTTATTTTTGTATTTTGGTCACGCTGCATGGCATGTGGGACGGTTCCCCAACCAGGGATCGAACCCGGGCCTCCACAGTGAAACCACTGAATCCTAACCACTAGGCCACCAGGGAATTCCCCAAAGTGGTATCGCTTTAAAAAATTTTTTTTCTAGACAATTGCTTAGTTAAGCATGGTTCCATAATTCAATGGCTATTTTAATGTCCTAGCTTTGAAACGGGTTATATAAGCCCAAATTTTCAGTGGGAGAAAATATTCTACTCAAAACTTTCCATTAGTTTGGTAAGTAGAATCCTAAATGCTCACCCGAAATCTCTATCTTTGGAGCAGCGTTTTGTTTCCTGGCTAGGGTATGGGAGGCAGAGTCCCTGCAATATTCTCAGCAAATCTCCATTCTTCTCTGCAATTCTAAACAATGCAGCAAAGGAATGGCCCAAGTCTGAAAGGCTAAGTAGACTTTTTCTCAGACTCCCATTTACATTTATTATTGTTAAAACATATGTGAATATGTTTTTGAATATTTTTTTGAATACTCAGTCAAGAGCAATGTCTTCAAGAAGGTAGAGCTAGATTGTGAACAGGAGTTATGCCTAATTTATCTTTCTCCACCTCCCCCCTAACACCCCCTCCTCCACCAGAGTCTAGCTCAGGAATACTTGAGCATGTTCATGGCTTTATCATTAAAGAACATTTAAGAAGTGAGCGATTGTATTGTGCATATGGTATAGCAGAAGGTGAGATGAACAACAGTGATGAAGAGACAGGCCTATAAAGGCCAAGCATCCCACGGAACAAACAAAACTATATAAGGTATTAGCACTGTGGGGTGGTCAAAAATTCATCCTTTCAACAAATAAGTGCGTCTGTATGCCAAGCACTGAGATAGGTACCTTGGGGTCATGGAGGAAGCACCTCCTTAAATACAAACCCCCCAAAATTAAGGTTTTAAAGAGGATTCTGTAGCACTTCTCAATAATAAAAACATGAACTGAAAAAAAATGAATTATTGAGAGTAGCAACAACATGGATAAAACTCAAAATTCACTATGCTGAGTAAAATAAGCCAGACAAAAAAGAGTACATCTTTATTTGATTCCATTTATATAAAATTCTAGAAAGTGCAAACTAATCCACAGTGACAGAAAGCAGATCAGTGGTTGCAAGGGGCCCGAGAGAGGAATTACAAAGGGGCACAAGTAATCACTTAGGGAATGATGCCTATGTTCACAATGTTGATTGCGGTGATGGTTTCACAGAAGTATAGTTATGTCAAAACTTAATGAGCAGTACACTTTAAATATTGGATGCCAAAATACCTCAATAAAGCTGTTTTTTAAAAAATCCAGAGCAAAGAGATAGAGAGGGAGGGAGGGATGGGGAGAGAGAAAGAGAATGAATTCTAGGGCCTCTCTTGCAATTCTTTCTTGCTCAAGGACACCAGATGGTGTCAATTGTAAGATCCTTTTTCGGTATTCTGCTGCAGTCTTAGCTGCCAGGATGGTCTATAGGCTCAACTTTCTCGTCTTAAGTAGAAGTGGCCTGTGAAGTCTTTCACTTCACCTGGTCTGGTCTCCTCTTGGACCCAGAATGCAGCTTGGACTCCTTGTCTCTGCCTCCACTTGCTGGGAAGTTTCCTCCATTCGAAATGATCCAAATTTCCTCTCCTTTCAGGCCCAGCTAAGAGAAGATTTATTTCAGTCTTCCCTATCCATTCCTGCAGAAAGAGTTCTGTACCTTCTTCAAGTTTCTCTGGTATTTATAATCTAAACTGCTCTTTTGACACCTTTTTGCTGCCATGTACTGTTTGCTTTTCATATGTATGTTTTATCTTCTGAACTTAGATTATGAACTTCTTCAGGGCAGGGACTGAGTCCTATTTATCTTTGTGTCTCTCCCAAGGCACTTAATAAGTGCTTAATAAGTGTCAGTTGTAAAACACCTCACTTTGATAGTCTTTCCAAAGCATTATCTCAGCCATTATCTCATTTGATCATTACATCAACACTGTGAGATTGGAGGAGCTAGAAATATGTTAGTTCTTCCTTTTGACAGATAAGGAACCGGAAACCCAAGGTCACACAGTTTGTTAGAGACAGAGATGGAACAGATAATTGCATGTGAAGGTTTGATCCAATTCAAGGCTTCCCAAGGCTCTCCCCTCTGCCCTCCTACCTTAAGACAGGCCTCTGTACCCTTCACCTCCTCATTTCCCCAGTACTTTAGAGCTGCTTAGCCAAAGCTTTGTAGTACCATTTTAGAAAATTTGGCAACTATGAGACATGAAATTTCAGTAGATTTCTGATCAGCTCTGAGTCACCAAAGCACGCTTGCTATTTTGTTCCAAGTGCTGTTTGTTAGGGACATTATGCCTGGTATTTAATGACGCTGCACTACAGAACTGAGGAAGCATAAATGATCTTTAAAAGCCTTAGAAAATGACAGCACTTTAACATTAAGCATGAAAGGTGGAAGTTGACAAGATGACCAGGGGTAAAAAATTTCTGCACTGGATCACCCTATTTCCCTATGTATTGCTAACAGAATTCTCTAGTTGGTACCAAAAGAAAAGGTTAAACTCTGCCACCCAGCACATCTAGCCCTGAGATTCTTTTCCCTCTACCCCAGACTATCTGCTTCTCTGATGCAAGAGATTTCATAACCTTGGTGCAATTTACTTAACATCAAATATTTTAAAAATAATTCACCTAATTCCAGTCGACTTTGAAAAAAGGGTGGGTGAGGGTTAAGACAGAGAGAGGTGGGGAGACCCCCCTGAGAGGAGCAATGACCTTTGGTCAAAGTCCATAGCCAGCCAGAGGTCAAGGCCAGAGAGGAAGTCAGGGGAATTGTCCTCCTCCTCCCACCACTGTCTTCCCTCCCTCCCACCTCCTGCTGGGATCCCCCATTGGCTGATACCAGTCAGGGAATATGGGAACCCTGAAGTCCTGAGGTAGTCCTTACCTTCTACATAGGTTGAAGAACAGAAGGTGGATCTGGGGGGCAAATGTAAGACATCCAGCTCACTGGTCTAGGGGTGGGCAGGTGACCCAACCTGGCAATAAGACATATGGGAAAGTCTGCTGGGTGGTTCTGGGAAAGATTTTCTTCCCTGACTGTTACAGGAAGAAGGCTCTTCCCCTTCCTTCTTGCTTGGGATGCTGTTGAGAGGATGTACTCCTTGAACTTCTGAAGCCACCTTTTGACCACGAGGGGACTGCGAAGAGAATTGCAAACAACCTTGATACCAGGGAGCTGCTAAGAAGTCTTAGGACCCCCAGCGCCAGACTTCTGGTTAAGCAAACAATAAATGTCCACATAGTCTAAAAACAGAAGACAGGGGTTTTAGTGACGGATGAGAGGTAAAGGAGAGGGCAGAGGAGGAGCCTGGGGGAGGAAGTTGGATGGGAAGCCCACCCAAGGGGCAGGGCTGGGAGCGCCTGACCAAGGAGACTTGCAGACAGGGTCGGGGTGGGCGGCAGGTCTGGGAAGGTTCAGAGGGCCCTTGGGTCAGGTTTACACTCTGCAAGCCGCGACCTTGAGCAAGCCACATAACCTCTTTGCGCTTTAGTCTTCCCCTCTGTAAAATGGGTATGATAGTGACTTCCTCGCAGGACACTGTAAGAACTAAACGGGGCGGGGCAAGGCAAGTAAAACGCTTGGCGTAGTCTGACTCATCGTGGGCCCTCAGGAGAAGCTGGCAATTACTACCATCTTCTCAACGTTTGCCCTCAACATGGGGGAAGGTACCCAGGAGAAAGGGCAAAGAAGCCTGCCTACGACGTCTCCCTTTCCCAGCCCGGATTCCGAACACCCAGTCTTCCAGCCGTTGGGGTCTAAGGGCGCGAGCGAGGCGGGGGGCGGAGCCTGCGTTCCCGCCTCGAGCGGGGCCCCGCCCCCTACCACTGCCTCCAGTGCGCTTTCGGCCTTTTCCCCTCCCCCGACCTCCCCGCGCGGTCCTCCGGGGCCTAGCTTCCCGCAGCCCCTGCGCCCGGCCCGAGGGAGAGCTTCCGGAGCCCGGGCGCGGCCGGGGGTCGGGTGTTGCCGCCGCCGGCCTGCCCGCCCCAGCCCCCTCGGCACCGCCTCGGGAGCTTCAGCTGCCCACGCTGTGCAGGTTTGCTCCGGAGGGTCGGCGGGCGGCGCTGCGGGGAGGAGGAGCGCTGGGAGGGTCAAGCTGGCCAGTCCCCGGTATCCGGTCGCCGAGACCGCCCTCGGCCTTGGGAATCCTTGACTGCCCGGACGGAAGGAAAGTAGGCGCTGGAGAGCCCGCTCCGCATTTTGATTCATCTCGGGCCCTGTAAGGGTCACATCTTGTGAAAATACCTGTAAAATCAATTTAACGTTCAGTGCAGCGTGTAAAGACAGCTCTAAGAATTTAAAAGACGCCTGAGTCAGAACATTTAAATGCTTCGGTCCTTGTATCACCGTTTTAACACGTCTGAGTGCAAAGGGTGGAGAATCGAGCCTGATTGCCGCCACCGTTCACGCCCTGTAGCACTTTAAAAGGGTAAAGGAAAGCACCCTAAAAAACCCCAAGTGGGCACTTCCCCTAGGGAGGGAAGAACAGCTGACTTTTTTGAAATTTGGATTGGTCCTCATTTCCGTGGGCGAAGTTTCCCTGCAAAATTTGTTTGCAGGCTTAGATCCGTGATAAACAGAATGCTAAAACACTGAGCTTAACTAAGTAGTGGCTTTTGTTGACAAGTCGATTGTGTTATTAATTCTTAATGTCTCATCCAAGGCAGGAATCGTTATCTCAGTTTTGCAGGTGGGAAAAAGTTTGGCACAAAAAAGCAATTCCTTTAAATTCGCACAGAAGCAACGGCTGAGCCGCAAATTAAGTCTTAGCATTCTGATACCTCAGCTACGTCCCCCTCTAGACCATGTTACAACACAAATGAGTAGTTACTTTGATGTTACTCATAAAACCAGGGAGTAAACCAAATGTTCTGTGAACATGAAGTGTTAAATCATAGTAACCTATGTCTGTTCTGCTTTGGGAGGCTCAGCTTCCCTTTGGAGTTTGATACTTTGCAGAGAGGAGGGGGTGGAGCAAAGAAAGAAAAAAATGGGAAGTCATGTCAAGGGAAAAATTTTGTCCCCACAGAGTCCAAACTGTGCCCATCTTTACTGCCCTTTTGTGTTGATGTCATTCTTTTCAGTGTACTCCGTGTTCTGGCAAAACACCGACGGCTCACGTCGTCCTCCCGGCCTCAGACGCATTAATACACCTTTGAGTTCCTCTTCTGGCCCTGACCTCCCTGTCAGTCTTCTTGTCATGCTCTTTCCTCCAGGTGCTCTTTACTAACGCTGTTATGTGAAAACCAGTTGTTTTTGTTCAAGTGCGGAATGATTCGTCACTCCTGAAGGATGTTTCTAGAGTTAATGATCAAAAACTACCAACAGATCTCAGATGAAAGGACAAGTTAAAGAAGCACGCGAAACTATTGTGGAATTTGATAGCTGAGTTATTTGACTGGAGAAAAAAGCAGACCTGGATTTTTTTCCCCCTTTTCCCAGTTCACTCATAACTAGAAAGCAGCAGCTCAGTTTTAACCTTAGACATAATGGTGGGGGGAGGGGGCCATCCTCCCGTTTGGACTAGTGAATTGGAAAGTTTTCTTTCCCAAGGAGGCTCCTTTTCAGACAGGACCCAGGATGTGTGACATAGTCCCCGCCCTGTAAGAGGTGTTTCTCCTCCCCTGCTTGTAGATGACAGAAATTTGAACCCAAGGTAGTTGTCTCTCTCTGGAGCAGCCAAACCAGTTTATCTTTTTGTTTCTTTTACTCAGTTGGACAGATAAGAATCACAAGAAAAGCAGATGGCATCCGGGGATTTCTGCTCATCTGGAGAAGGGATGGAAATACTCCAACAAGGTAAGGGTAGCCATTTGCAAGAGGTTTGAGGACTTATCCACAGAGGTCTTATCTAGGGTCTTGTCTTCTGTAATAAAAAGGGGGAATTTCCTGGTGGTCCAGTGGTTAGGATTCGGCGCTTTCACTGCCATGGCCTGGGTTCATCCCCTGGTTGGGGAACGGAGATGCCATGCGACGTTGCCAAAAAAATAAAAAAAGGATTTATAATGTTCACCAGTATGGTTTCTCGCACAGAAGCCTAACTTTCTAGGGAAACTAGAATACTTGAAGATTCTTAAACACTCTCTTATTGGCAGACAGATTATACTGACTCCTGTTCGGTACCTGCTAGTGCAGTAGACTAAAATTTCAAGATGCTCCCATGCTGAGTTAGCAAGCATATCCTGAAGATGAGGGTGGCCAGTGAACTTTTGAAAGCTACCTTCCTACCTGTGTCTTGAATTTTCTCATATCTTGTCCTCCAAAATCTCAGATCCTTCCATATCTTGAATTCTTTGCATATCTCAAATCCTTTCTTGAATCCTTCAAAAACTTGAATCTTCTGTATTTTGACCATTTCCATAGTGATCTTTCAATGCCTTGGGGGAAAAAAAAGAGAGATTTCTTGTTCTCTAAAAGGACTCTGGTATGATGGTCCAAAGAATGAAAATGTAAGTGTTTGGTAAGTGGGAGTAAAACAGAAGACCTCAGCAGAAAGCACGTGGGAAAAGAGATGGAAAAAAAGCCCTTTGAGCATATGGACTAAGCAGTGGATCCTGACTTCTTGCACTTTTTCTCATGCATATGCTGTTCTGCATCCACATGGGTTACTCAGTCTATTTACAATAAGGAGAATTTGGTTAGTTAAATTTTTTATTTACTGTTAAGAATATACCTTCTCTCAGTCTTGCTTATGCGACTAGAGATCACATACAAAGAGGGAACTTTACATGTGTTTTTTTTTTTTCCTTCCTCAAGAGCTCTAGGTATTCTGTGTGAATGAGGCATTTTAGGTACTGTGGTATACCAACGAGTCCCTTATTCTTGATTCTCTTTGTCTAATATTTTCCAACTGCATTTCCATTTTCTAAGATCTTAGTTTTTTTAAGACTCATTCCCTAATTCTTGATTAATGTCCTTGTATATAATATAAATACTTGTTACTTTGAGTATTGCCTCTAGTTTATTTGTGGATTTTTTTCTTTCTTTCTTTCTTTTTTTGGCCACGCCACAGGGCTTGTGGGATCTTAGTTCCTTGACCAGGGATTGAACCCTGGACCCTCGGCAGTGAAAGCACAGGGTCCTTACCACTGGACCGCCAGGGAATTCCCTATTTTTTGATTTTCTTAAAATTTTCATTCGATTTAGAAAACTTCCCTACCAAAAACCTAGGGGTTTTTTGGAATTGAGTATTAAGCTAAGAGTTATGCTCAGTTATATAAATTGAGTCCATACTGTCTTTGCTTTTTGGTCCCTATGGGGGACATCCCTTTAAGTGTGCAGCAAACAGCTCCCTCCTTGTAACCTGAGTGAAGAGGACCTATTACAGAACCCACACTTCAGCAAACTGCTGCTGAGTCTCTCACAACACATGGACGAGAGTGGCTTAAGCCTCACACTGGCAAAGGAGCAGGCTCAGGTAAGGGCCCTGGGAGAAGGGCTAATAGGGAGGAAGGAAATATCTTCTGAGAAAGAGGGGTTCCTACCTGGGATTTTTTTGTTTTTTTAGGCGTGGAAGGAAGTTCGATTGCATAAGACAACGTGGTTAAGGTCTGAAATTTTACAGAGAGTCATTCAAGAGCTGCTTGTGGACTACTATGTGAAGAGTCAAGACAGAAATTTAACTTCTGAGGACAAAAAGGTGAGGCAGGAGAGATGAAGTAGGCGTTGGTACCCGCTGTAGGAATGACCAGGCCAGCTATGGCTTCAACTGATTCTATGATCTGGGGGAAATAGGAGCTTTGAGTAATGGTTATCAAGAAAGAAAGGGACTGTAGTTATGGGGGAGAGGTGGGTGTGTTGTCAGGGTTTTGAAAAGAAAGATTGACAGGAGAAAGTACTGGCAGCTGGGAAGTTATCCGAAGGGGATGACACGTTTGAGGACTTTGAAGATGTGTGAAAAACTGGTTTGTGAGGATGGAGGAGGTGGAGGGGGAGAAGTTTTATAGTAACTTCTTTTTGTTTTTTATTCTCTCTCTCAGTTTCATGAGACCCTGGAACAGCGGCTGCTCGTGACTGAGCTGACACAGCTCTTAGGTCCCAGCCAGGAGAGGGAGGTGCCCCCACTGCTTGGGCTGGAGAAGGTGGACCTTCTGGAGCTCATGCCACCCTCAGAGGTTGGCGGGGAGCAGATATTGGGACCAAAGAAGAGAAATGGCTTAATTTCTCCCATATATTTAAACATTTTTTGGTTAAGCTTTATTGTTTCTATAAAAATGAAACATGTTCGTGGTGGTCAAACTCTAGTAAATAAGAAAGACATTACAAGGAAGAAAGTAAAAGCTGAAATACTAAACCTAGAAATAAATGCAGTATTATTATATACAGCTTGACATAAATAGTATTATACCTTCCATACCTGTATAGAGAGTATAATCTGTTTTCACAATATATTTTGGACTTTTTTCAAGTATATGATTATTTTCAGGTAAATATATTACTTTTCAAATAACTGTAAATAAGATGATACCTCCTAAAGCACTCTTTTTTTTTTTTTTATTGAAGTGTAGTTGATTTACAGTATTGTGTTAGTTTCAGGTGTACAGCAAAGTGATTCCGTTATATGTATATTTATATCTATTCTTTTTCAGATTCTTTTCCCTTATAGGTTATTATAAAATATTGAGTAGAGTTCCCTGTGCTATACAGTAGGTCCTTGTTGGTTATCTATTTTGTATATAGTAGTGTGTATATTGTTAATCCCAACCTCCTAATTTATCCCTCCCACCTTCCTAAAGCACTCTCAGCAGTGTCCAGGCACATAGTTAGTGCTCAGAGTCCTTATTATATCATCAGTTTAAATTCCAGATAGGATTCCATTGTATGGATGTAGCATAATTTGCTTAACCTTATTGATGGATATTAATTTAAGGTTATTTCCACATTTTTGCTGGTAGAAACCACACTGATAGGAACATGCTAGTTCATATGAGTCTTTGTATGATTACTTTCCGAGTGTTAGTGCTTGAAGTGGGATCACCAGGTCACAGGCTACACACATAGAACACACTGGTACATATTGCCAAACTGCTGTCCAGAGAGGAGCTCCCAGTGCACCTAGGTCCCCACATTTTCATCAGCATGGGATCTTGACAGTCACTGTATTCTTTGCTAATTTGATAGGTCAAAAATTAATCTCCCTGATGTCTCTTGATGCACTTTCTTTGGTTATCACTGAGATTGTTAATCATCACATATTCATTGACTGGATCTTTCTAGTTCCAACAGTCTGTCTGCATCTCTCTTTTCACTTCTGTGGCTGTAGGATTTTGTGTGGATGAGAGCCCGGCTCCTGCTTGAAGTGGAGGAGCAGCTCAAGAAGAAATGTTTCACTCTGCTCTGCTACCACAATCCCAGTTCAGGTGCGTGCTGGCTGTGTTCTGTTCATGGCTGGCCTTCAGGGCTCCTGGTCTTCTCTTTTGAGAATAATGTGTTTGAATTTTAGATTTGGGACAGAAGCTGAGAAGCGTTGGAAATGTTTACTTGTTTGTTTCCTTGCTGGTAGAATAAAAGCAAGAAATTTTGTACGGACTTCTTTTATTCAGCAAGGTGGCAGCATCCTCTTGCTGCAGGGAAGGATAGTTTGTTCTTAAGAGAATCAGAATGAAATAGGGAGTAAAGTTCAGGTTAATGGGAGTTGACCTTTTCCTTATTTCTATGATTTAAGAGTTAAGGGCCAGGGCTTCCCTGGTGGCGCGGTGGTTAAGAATCCACCTGCCAATGCAGGGGACACGGGTTTGAGCCCTGGTCCGGGAAGGTCCCACATGCCGTGGAGCAACTAAGCCCGCGCCCCACAACTACCGAGCCTGTGCTCTAGAACCCGTGCGCCACGACTACTGAAGCCCGCGTGCCTAGAGCCCATGCTCCGCAACAGGAGAGGCCACCGCAATGAAGAGTAGCCCCCGCTCCCCGCAACTAGAGAAAGCCCACGCACAGCAACGAAGACCCAATGCGGCCAAAAATAATAAATAAATAAAATAAATAAATTAAAAAAAAAAAAAGACCCAACACAGCCAAAAATAAATAAATTATTTTTTAAAAAAGATTAATAAAAAAGAATTAAGGGCCAAATCTGGAATTCAAAGTAAGAATGGAGAGAACTTGATGAGAACTGGGCTGTTTTTACCAGGCCATCAGAAGAAAAGCTGGAGGAAGACAGAATTTGTAGGGTTAGATATCGGATAGGGGCACTGAAACATGGCCTTCAAAGGGCAGGAGCAATTAGGGTTTTCCTATCCAGCGCTCTGTCTCTGCCCAGATTCAGACAGTGAAACCCTGAAGGCGGCAAAGGTATGGAACCTTGCAGAGGTCCTGGTGGGTGAGAAGCAGCAGTGCCAGGATGCCAGGAGCCAGCAGAAGGAGCAGGTGGTGCTCCTGGAGAAGAAGAGTGCCACCTACTCCCAGGTTTGGCAGGGCGGTGGGATGGCCTCCTTTCATTTTTACCCTGACCCCAGGGGCCCCTCTGGGGAAGCCAGGGATTTCTGATCTGCTTTCTTTTCTACTCTCTTTCGTGGCCGCCCTCTTGCTCCTGCCTCCCGGGTGCTCAGGTGCTTCTCCGCTGCCTGGCCTTGCTGCAGAGGCTTCTTCAGGAGCACCGGCTGAAGACTCAGTCTGAGCTGGACCGTATCAATGCCCAGTACCTGGAGATCAAGTGCAGCGCCATGATCCTTAAGCTGCGGTGAGCTGTGACCGCCGCGGATCTGAGGGACTCCATCTCATACACCACCCCCTCCAACCCTCGCCCTCATCTCTTTCGTCTCCATCATGCCTGGCACCCTGTGGGTGTTCAGTAAATGTCACATAGCAGTATTAGCCTTTGGATTACTCTAAAGCTGTCAACATTCTTGGGTCTTTTATTTTAAAGCCCTCTGAAATAGGTGGTTTATTGTGAGCTAAATTGCTCAGGAATTTGGAATGACCTTGTTTATCCTGTTACTGCTCAACACAGGACCTTGACCATTGGCAGGTCCTGTGTCCCATTCCTAAGTCTGCTGCTGTCAGGGATCCTCAGCTTGACATTTCTTTCTTCCCTCGGTCAGGATGGAAGAGCTAAAGATTTTGTCTGACACTTACACTGATGAGAAAGTGGAAGTTCATCGTCTCATTAGGTGAGAACCCCCAAGAGCCTGACGCAGCTATTCAGAGCTTGTCCCCATACCCTCCACCCTCCAGACTCATTCATTTTAGTGCCTTCTCATTCTCGTGTACTTTCTGAGGAACCAGATCCTTATATTGTATCTTCTGTGCCTGGGCTTTTAGGGACCGTTTGGAGGGGGCCATTCACCTACAAGAGCAGGACATGGAGAAGTCCCGGCAGGTCCTGAACACCTATGAGGTCCTCGGGGAGGAGTTTGACAGGCTGGTGAAAGAGTATACCCAACTCAAGCAGGCAACTGAGAACAAGCGCTGGGCCCTCCAGGAGTTCAGCAAGGCCTGCCGCTGAGTGTGGGCGGGGCCAGGAGGCTCAGCTTCTGCATAGGGGCTGCCTCCTCCTCTTCCTGCTGAAAGGGCCACCACCACCTGAGCCCACCTTCACTCAAGGGAGCGTGGGGACACTTGCTCAAAACACTGCAGTCCTTTAGGCACCCTCCTGGTTTTTCTTCCTTGTTTACAATGAGAGTCTCTTCTAGCAAATGTAACAGATTTGTATAATTTTCTGTACAGCTATTTGTCAGTGCCAGCCCTGTATCGTACTTGATTATCTCCTGAATAAAGTGATAATGTTGTATCTGAGGATTTTAGTCATTTTCCTTTGGGCAAAGATAAAAAAAGAATATCAAAGGCTATATGGAAAAAAAAAAAAGGCTATATGGATAAGGAGGGAAACTGAGTGGATCCAAATAGAGATGGATCCGTAATGCTTACTCAAAGGGGGGAGGTTGAAGGGCCAGCCCACCCACGTGGAGTCTTTTTTTTTTTTTTTTTTTTTTTATTTATTTATTTTTGGCTGTGTTGGGTCTTCCTTGCTGTGCTCGGTCTTTCTCTAGTTGCGGTGAGCGGGCTTCTCATTGCGGTGGCTTCTCTTGTCGTGGAGCACGGGCTCTAGGCACGCGGGCTTCAGTAGTTGTGGCTCGCAGGCTCTAGATCGCAGGCTCAGTAGTTGTGGCACACGGGCTTAGTTGCTCTGCAGCATGCGGGATCTTCCCAGACCAGGGCTTGAACCGGTGCCCCCTGCATTGGCAGGTGGATTCTTAACCACTGCGCCACCAGGGAAGTCCCATGTGGAGTCTTAGAGGCTTCATTCTTAGCAGAAGTGGATTAAAACTGGTCTTGCTCTTGAAGAACTATAGTCTCCAAAGGAGTGCTAGATGCTCAGATGGATAGGGAACTATTCTGTCACTGTGGCTCTCAGTGGGGCGGGTATGATAAAGTAGCAGGCATCCAGCTCGGTTACAGGAAAGGACACAAGGCATTTGTGTTCCTGCTTCCCTCTGGTGTGGTTTGAGGGTTACTTCTTTCTCTGAGAGCAGAGGGTGGGAGGAGATCACCCTGAGGAACCAAGTTCCACGGTCTATTTAGCTTAGAAAAAGGCAGGGCCCTGGCTGGTGTCAAAGTCAGGGACTGCAAACAAGCACAAGACCGACACCCTTATTTAGAAGGGCCTACCCAGCTTCTCAAACCACTTTCCAGGGAGACTGTCTCAAGGTGCTCTTTTGCTAAGATCAAATAATGATGGTTCCCTGCACTATACAGTAGGTCCTTGTTGTTTATCTATTTTACATATATAGTGGTGTGTATCTGTTAATTCCAAACCCCTGATTTATCCCTCCCTCCCTCCCCTTTTCCCTTTGGTAACCATAAGATTGTTTTCTATGTCTGTAAGTCTGTCTCTGTTTTATGAATAAGTTCATTTGTATAATTTTTTTAGATTCCACGTATAAGTGATATCATGTGATATTTGTCTTTCTCTTTCCGACTTACTTCACTTAGTACGATAATCTCTAGGTCCATCCATGTTGCTGCAAATGGCGTTATTTCATTCTTTTTTATGGCTGAGTAGTATTCCATTGTATATATATATATACCACACCTTCTTTATCCGTTCATCTGTCAATGGATAAAAGACATTTAGGTTGCTTCCACTTCTTGGCTATTATAAATAGGGTTGCAATGAACATTGGGGTGCATGTATCTTTTCTAATTAAAGTTTTCGTCTTTTCCGGGTATATGCCCAGGAATGGGATTGCTGGATCATATGGTAACTCTATTTTTAGTTTTTTAAGGAACCTCCATACTGTCCTCCAGTGGCTGCACCAATTTACATTCCCACCAACAGTGTAGGAGGGTTCCCTTTTCTTTACAAAGAGTGTTCAGTGCACCTGAAGAGAGCACTACGGTGGTGTGTCTTGGTCCTTTCCTTCTTCACACTGCCTGGAGATGGAAGGTTCGCAGTAGTAAATTTGTCTATTGTGGAGATGAGAAGGGGCCTTGGAGGGCAAGCAGAGGGGTTGAGCGAGAGCTGAGGGTTAGCATCTTGGACCTCAGCTGCCCTCTCCTCCTCACATTTTTCAGAAAAGATTTGCCTTTACTGTCGCTCATTCATTCTTTCACACTCCTCTCTCTCTTCACTTACCTTTTACCACATCTGATCAAGAACCAAGTCTTGCTGGGAATTCCCTGGCAGTCCAATGGTTAGGAATTGGCACTTTCACTGCCAGGCCAGGGTTCCTGATCCCTGGTCAGGGAACTAAGATCCCTGCAAGCCCCGCAGCCCGGCCGAAAAAAAAAAAAGAACCAAGTCTTGTTGATTCTTCCTACATAATGAGAGGCAAAGTATATCACCTCCAGAACTTGGAATAGGATCGCTCTCTGGAAGGAAACTAGGGCGCTCTCAGACAAGCAAAATCTGTCCCCTCCAGGCTTTCAAGGAGGGGTGACTATCCAGGTCTCAAGGGAGTGACCTTGCCTTCATTCTCTCTCAGCCACCACAAAAAGGGGAACCCGGCGCCCCCGGGAGGGCCCCTCACCCCATAAAGAGTCTCTCCACAATACCCATCCTAAAGGATCTGGACTAGGTTTGTTATTTTTGTTTTTTTTAAAGTTTATTTATTTATTTGGTTGCACCAGGTCTTAGTTGCGGAAAGTGAGATCCTTAGTTGTGGCATACAAACTCTTAGTTGTGGCATGCATGTGGGATCTAGTTCCCTGCTCAGGACCTGGGCCCCCTGCATTGGGAGCACAGAGTCTTATCCACTGCACCACCAGGGAAGTCCCTGGTCTAGGTTTTGTTAAGGGAACTGGCAGGTCTCCTTATACCTTGAGATAGTGAAAATATAGGCGTTAACTCATCATGAACGAGGTTAGCAATCTGTAGAAAGAATTTTCCCTAAAATATAGTTATATTCAAGTGGCTGAGGTCCAGCCAAAGTGGCTAAGTAAGGCCTGGTCTCAGAAATATACAACTGAAATGTAGAAAGACCTAAATGTACTAAGCCTGGCTGAAGAAAGAATGTGTAACCAAACGTAAATGATTAGCCCAGAGTTTAGAAAAGGGTTATCCAAAGAACAAGATCAGGGCTCTCCAGAGGCTCTGGACCCACCAAGCTGGAGCCAGGCCCTGAACCAGAAGACCTCCCCAATGTCCTGCCACCTTGTGAGACCAGTCAGCATGGCCAATGGGCATCCTTCCCCTGCCACTGCCCCACCTTACTCAGGTCCTCATTTTGGGTCCCTGCAAATTGCCCTAACTGCCCCTCCTCTCATCTTATACACCACTGCCAGGCCAATTTTTATGATGATTCTGATTTGTTTTTCCCAGGTAGTTTGTAATTTTCACTTCACGTCATTTCTCTGTTCAAAACATGTCAGGTGTCCCCACTGCATACCAAACACAGTCCACATGGATTAGCTGGGAATTCAAGCCCTCACAGTGCAGCTCGACTTTCCAATCTTTTCCCACCACGCACACCTTCTACTCACCCTAAGCCGCGCCCCCAGTGGGCTTACTCAGCCTTTCATGCTTTCCTGTGCTTGTTATGGTTCTATCCACCTGGCAAGAACTCTTCTGCTCATAAATCCTATCATCTTGGAGGCCCACCTCAAGTTCTGCTTCCCCATGATCATTCCAGCTAGAAAAGGTCTCACTGTCATTTAATACCCACAGCACTTTTTTTTTTTTAAAAAAAGAATTTTGGGTTTTTTTGTTTTATTTATTTATTTATTTATTATTATTATTTTTTTGGCTGTGTTGGGTCCTTGTTTCTGTGCGAGGGCCTTCTCCAGTTGGCGGCAAGTGGGGACCACTCTTCATCGCGGTGCGCGGGCCCCTCACCATCGCGGCCTCTCTTGCCGCGCGGAGCGCAGGCTCAGCAATCGTGGCTCACGGGCCCAGCCGCTCCGCGGCATGCGGGATCCTCCCAGACCAGGGCTCGAACCCGTGTTCCCCCCGCACCGGCAGGCAGACTCCCAACCACTGGGCCACTAGGGAATCCCAGCCACAGCCCTTTGTTACAACTTCTTTAAGGTGCCTGTCATGCAGGCCTTGAATTTCATTACCCCACTGGGCAGTGTGTTTAACTCTATCTACAACATCAGAGGCTCCTGGAGGGCAGCTGGTTGTAAAACAGGTGTTCTCAGTCTTTCTGGTCTCAGGACTCCTTTACTTGCCACTATTTTTAAGGACGCCAAAGAGATTTTGTTTATGTAAGTTTTATCTGTAGATATTTCGCATATTAAAAAGTAAAACTGAGAGACTATCATCGGTCTTTTCCTGAAGGATATCAGAAAAAAAAATTACTTGGTTTTATTTTTTTTTTTTAATTAATTAATTTATTTATTTATGTCTGTGTTGGGTCTTCGTTTCTGTGTGAGGGCTTTCTCTAGTTGTGGCAAGCGGGGCCACTCTTCATCGCGGTGCGCAGGCCTCTCATTATCGCGGCCTCTCTTGTTGCAGAACACAGGCTCTAGACGCGCAGGCTCAGTAATTGTGGCTCACGGGCCCAGTTGCTCCGCGGCATGTGGGATCTTCCCAGACCAGGGCTCGAACCCGTGTCCCCTGCATTGGCAGGCAGATTCTCAACCACTGCGCCACCAGGGAAGCCCCTACTTGGTTTTATTGAGCATGGATGTTTCTTGAATATAATCCTTTGCCGAGATGGAGTCAGGTAGTATCCGAGCTCTAGTTAGTCACAACTGCTTTGATATTTAAATATGATCTTGATTAGATCTCAATTTTATAAACGCAGAACTTAATCCCTAGTGGCAAACGTAGAACCAAAAGAGCTTTTTTTAAAAAATAATTTTTTTATTGAAGTATAGTTGATTTACAATGTCGTGTTAGTTTCAGGTGTACAGCACAGTGATTCAGTTATACATATATACATATATATACACATACACACACACACATATATATATACACATATATATATTCTTTTTCAGATTATTTTCCCCTATAGGTTATTACAAAATATTAAGTATAGTTCCCTGTGCTATACAGTAGGTCCTTGTTGGTTATCTATTTTATTTATAGTTGTGTGTATATGTTAATCCCAAACTCCTAATTTATCCCGTCTCCCTTTCCCCTTTGGTAACCATAAGTTTGTTTACTATGTCTGTGGGTCTATTTCTGTTTTGTAAATAAGTTCATTTGTATCTTTCTTTTTTTTTTTAGATTCCACATATAAGCAATATTATATGATATTTGTCTTTCCAAAAGAGTTTTATGTACATGTCACAGGGAAGGAGGCAGCAAATGAATAAGGCTTAAATGATTTTCTAATATTCCTTGATATTTGATTGTCCTCTTCCTGCTACAGATAAAACGCCACTGAGTGATATCAAGTATATGAATTACAAGTCTATGTCTTAAGAATGGAAACTTTCTATTCAGAAAAAGTTGAAGATAATTGCTGGAAGTTTACTTGAACATCATTTTAAAAATTATTTTAAAGACTGAAGAAACTAATACAATATAGAATGGTCTTAGTTGTCATTGTTAGAGAAAAGCAAAGAAAAAAAATCCAAGTAATTTAATTTGACTTTGAAATGTGATTTGATATTTACATATTGAGATGATGTGTCTGATATTCTAGACATTCACAATATTTAATAAACTAAATATTTTCCCAATCAAAAAGGTTTTAAAAACTGAGAAAATTTTAAAATATTTATTAATTCATTAAACATAATAAGCCCATTGCATGTTAACATAAATAATACATTTTAATTAAAAAACTGTGTTTTCCAAAACAAAAAAAACTTATGGGGCTTCCCTGGTGGTGCAGCGGTTAAGAATCCACCTGCCAATGCAGGGGACATGGGTTTGAGCCCTGGTCCGGGAAGATCCCACATGCTGCAGAGCAACTAAGCCTGTGCGCCACAACTACTGAGCCTGCGCTCTAGAGCCCACAAGCCACAACTACTGAGCCCGCATGCCACAACTACTGAAGCCCACACGCCTAGAGCCCATGCTCCGCAACAAGAGAAGCCGCCACAATGAGAAGCCCGTGCACCACAACGAAGAGTAGCCCCAGCTCGCCGCAACTAGAGAAAGCCCATGTGCAGCAATGAAGACCCAATGAAGCCAAAAATAAACTTAAAAAACAAACAAACAAAAAAAACAAACTTATGAGAAGAGTGATATTGTTTTATATTTTTGCAAATCTCCTTGGTATCTGGTTTAATCGAAGGCAGCTGGATTCTCATATCTGCTTTCTGTTATGATATGTGGCTTTGGCTGAATAAAGAAAATCTGGCCTCACACAGACACGTAGGAGAGCCTCATGCACCTCCTAAAAAGGACTCAGGGAGCCCCCAAGGTCCTTGGACCACGTTTGGGGAAACGCTATTGTAGAAGAAAAAGCAATGGGTTGGGAATCAGAAGAACTGGATTCTTATTCTGGCTCTACTATTTAGTTGAAGCACAACTTTGTTCAGGACACTGAACCTCAGTTTTCTCATATACAAAATAGATATATTAATAAGTCCTACCTCACAAGATTATGTCCTGAGCATTAGGACAAGATTATATCCTGAGGTGAGATAATATATTTAAAGTACCTGGCCTGTGGTAGAGCTTAATAAATATTACTCTGTCCAGAGAAAGACAAACACTGTATGATCTCACTTATATGTGAAATCTAAAAAACAAACTCATAGGAAAAGAGATCAGACTTGTGGTTACCATAGCTGGAAAGTGGGGGAAGGGGGAATTGGAGGAAGGTGATCAAGAGGTATGAACTTCCAGTTATAAGATAAATAAGTCCTAGGGGTGTACATGGCGACTATAGTTAACACTGCTGTATGATGTATAGGAAAGTTGTTAAGAGAGCAAATCCTAAGAGTTCTCATCCCAAGGAGAAACATTTTTTTCTTTCTTTTCCTTTTTATTGTAACTATATAAGAAGATAGATGTTAGCCGAAACTGTTGTAAACATTTCACAATATATGTAAAACAAACCATCATGCTGTACACCTTAAACTTATACAGTGATGTATGTCAATTATTTCTCAATAAAACTAGAAAAAAACTAAAACAAACAACAAACCCAAAAATATTAGTCTGCCTAGGAGGACTGTTAACGTTATTGCTATGAGTGAGAGTGACTGCTGAAGTTCGGACAGCTACAGGGGCCTAGAGAGGAGGGGGGCCTTGGCTAGGTCTTCAAAAGAAAGAAGAATGGAAACAAGCAGAAAGATCAAGGAGAGATCACAGGTTTTAGATACATTGAAAAGATGTTTCCCGCATAGTATAAACATGCTTATTATAGAACACTTGGAAAATACATTTTCCCCCGCACATATTGAAGTCATTCTGCATGTACGATTTGTAATCTGTGTCATTTAATGGCATATCATGAACATTTCTCCATGTTTATTAAATTTTCTCTGACAACATTGATTTTAATGATGACTGCTTAAGATTTCCTTGCATGGATGATTTATTTGACTATACCCCTATAGGATATCCAACTTGTTATACATTTTTTGTAATCATAAAAAAATGCTACACTAGACATTTCTCTTAATGAATCTTTTTGCCCTAGTTTGTGAACATTGTCTAGGATAGCTTTCTAGAAGTAAAGTTATAGATGATGTGTCTTAAGGTTAAGATCAAAGGCTCTGGAGTCAGTTGACCTAGGTTTGTACCCCATCTAAACCCCTTCTTAGGGGGGCAAGTCACTTAACCTCTCTAAGACTTAGTTCCTTCACCCATAGATGGATAACATTTCCTTCCTCACCAGGTTCATGTGAAGATTCAGAGTTCTTGTGAATGTAAAGTGCTTTTCATAGAACCTGACACAAAATAAGGGCTCAATAAATGTTAGCTCTTATTATTATCATAAATGCATTCAGGGGACTTCCCTGACGGTCCAGTGGTTAAGACTTCACCTTCTAATTCTGGGGGTGTGGGTCCAATCCCTGGTCCGGGAGCTAAGATCCCACATGCTTCGTGGCCAAAAAACCAAAATGTAAAACAGAAATATTGTAACAAATTCGATAAGGACTTTAAAAATGGTCCACATTAAAAAAATCTTAAAAAAAAATTGCATTCATATATTTAATCATGCATGTATACACATACAACTGGTCTGTTTCTGGGCTATTGGTTTTGTCTTTCTTTTTTAAATTTATTTTATTTTATTTTATTTTTATTTATTTATTTATTTAGCGTTGGGTCTTCCCTGCTGCATGCGGGCTTTCTCTAGGTTGCGTCAAGCGGGGGCTACTCCCTGTTGAGGTGCGCAGGGTTCTCATTGCAGTGGCTTCTCTTGTTGAGGAGTGCGGGATTTAGGCACGCGGACTTCAGCAGTTGTGGCGCACGGGCTTAGTTGCTCCGGGGCATGTGGGATTTTCCCGGACCAGGGCTCGAACCCGTGTCCCCTGCATTGGCAGGCGTATTCTCAACCACTGTGCCACCAGGGAAGCCCCTGTCTTTTTTTTCTCTGTCTATTCTTGTACCAACTGCACATTGTAGCCTTTTATTTATTTATACATTGCTTGTTTCATAAAGGGTTTGAGGTAACGGGCTAAAAATGTAGAGCAAATTCCGTCTCCTTTCTCCTCTTTTTAAAAATTTTTCTTTGCTTTTCCTTTTTAAAAAAATCTATCTTACTTCCTTTCTTTCCTTGTTTCTTTCCTTCCAGGTCTTAGTTGCAGCACGCGGGATCTTTGTTGCCGCATGCAGGATCTTCGTTGTGGCATGCGTGATCTTTTGCGGCATGCATGATATTTAGTTGCGGCACATGAACTCTTAGTTGCGTGCGGCATGCATGTGGGATCTAGTTCCCTGACCAGTGATCGAACCTGGACCCCCTGCATTGGGAGTGCGGAGTCTTAGCCACTGCGCCATCAGGAAAGTCCCTTCTTTGCTTTTCTTGTCTGCTTTTTATTACAAATGAATGGTAGAATCATTTTATCAAGTAACAAAGGATTCCATTCAAATTGTGACTGAGGGATTCCCTGGTAGCGCAGTGGTTAAGAATCCACCTGCCAATGCAGGGAACACGGGTTCGAGCCCTAGTCCGGGAAAATCCCACATGCCGTGGAGCAACTAAGCCCGTGCGCCACAACTACTGAGCCCACGTGCCACAACTGCTGAAGCCCGCGCACCTACAGGCCGTGCTCTGCAACAAGAGAAGCCACCGCAATGAGAAACCTGCACACCACCATGGAGAGTAGCCCCCGCTCACTGCAACTAGAGAAAGCCCGCGCGCAACAACAAAGACCCAACGCAGCCAAAAAACAAAAATTTAATTAATTAAAAAAAAAAAAAAAGAATTGTGACTGAATGTTGGAAAAGTGAGAAATTAATTTGGTAAGAATTGGCATCTTTATAAGATTCATTTTCCTAAGAACATGACTCATTTCTCCCTTTTTTTTCAATCTTTATATCTCTCAGCAAAATTTTATGATTTTCTATATATAAGTTCCTCGCATTTTCCAGTAAGGTTACAGCTAAGTATTTTATGGTGATATTATTGTTACGTCTGTGAATGGGTAAAAAACTAATCACAATAGCTAATGTATATTGAAGGCCTCCTATGTGCAGATAGGTTCTAAATGCTTTACTATATATATATATTTTTTATTTTACATTTTTTTTCCAGTCTCCCAGTTCATCCCACCCCCCCCACCCAAATGCTTTACTATATTAACTAATTTAATGCTCATAACAGCTTTATGAGATAAGAACTATTATTTACATTCCTATTTTGTGGATGAGGAAACGGAGGCCAGAGGGGTTAGGTTCACATGGTTAGTAAATGGATAAATAGGGCTTTAACCTCTTGCCATCTGGTTCCGCCGCCCATGATCTTAACTACTATGTTATTGGGATATTTCCTAGTTCCCAGACCAGGGATCAAACCTATGCCCCCTGCATTGGAGGTACGGGGTCTTAACCATTGGACCGCCAGGGAAGTTCCGGGATATTTTTATTAATTATGTCTTCTAACTGGTTATTCTTAGTTTATAAGAAGGCTACAGATATGTTTTGTATTTGTCTTGTATTAAGTGATGTCGCTGAATGCTGTTATTAATTCTCATCATTTTAGAATTGATTCTCATGGATTTTCTATGTATACGATCATATCATCTGCAAACAATGATAAATGTGCCTCTTTCCAAAAGTTATAACTGCTTTTAAAAAATTTCCAGTCTTATTGTATTGGATTTTTCAGAATAATATTAAATAACGGTGATGAGACAAGACATTCTTGTATTATTTTATCTTTACATGAATTGTTGACTTCATATACACATATATGTGTTTATATATAAAGAATATTAAGACTATTAAGAATGTTTTAGAAAATGGAATTGACTTACCATGTTCTCTTTGATGTCTACTAAAAATTATCAAATGTTTTTCTTGCTTGCTTTATTTTTGACCTATTATATAAATAAATTTCCTAATACCTAACCTTGTGTTAATTCCTGAGATAAACCCTAATTGGTTCTGGTATATTAATATGTTAATATACTATTGACTTTTATTGTTAATCTTAAATATTTTAGGATTTTTACATTTATATTCCTAAGTGAGACAGGTCTATAGGTTTGCTTTATTTTTTTGTGTGGAGGGGGCGGGTCCTATTTCTGACAGATTTTGATATTAGGTATATTCTGGCTTCATAAACAAATTGGGTAGTTTTCCATCTTTTTTTATGTTCCAGAACAGTTTCTACTTTCTATTCATTTTGACAGATAAATACTGTATAATAGAGATGACAAGGAAGAGAATGCAAATTGGCACAGATTATTTTGCTTCAGTAACTCTGCCACTTTTGTAGCTGGAGGACAGCCTTGATTGTGAAGAAGCAATTTGGAGCAGTAGGAGGGTCAAATGGGCCATTATTTTGGTGTTGAAGAGTGCAGCTGGCTGGGCAGGCACAGAGGTGAGTGAAGGTGGGCCTGGGGAGGGAGGCGAGGGCTGAAGAAGGAGGGGTGCCCAAGAAAAGGTGAAAGGAGGGTTTACAATGCACTGGCAGTGTTTAAACAAGGACATAAAAACAGAAGCAGGTAGAAGAACTGGGCCTGAAGGTGAGGAATGCTAGAGGGCAATGGGAGGGTTATCTGGGAGTGGGTACTTCTTCCCTTCCAAAAAAGTTTCCAGTGCTCTAGACTGTTTGTCACTGGCTCCTGTTGGAGAAAGTAACATTATTTCTCACCTACCACCTCCCTGTCTTCATCCCAGCAAAGGCCTACATCCTATAGTATAACAGTGACTGACATGCTTCTGAGCACAAAAGTTCAGCAAGGAGAGCAGAGCAGAGGGAAGGAGAGCATAAGATGGACCTCACCAACTCTGACTTTATGCCTAGGGCCAAGTCCTTTAAAAGGTTCTCTATTTCTTTTTCAGTCTGTTCCTTCTGTTCCTCTGTAGCTCATATAGACAGACCTACAGACCACGCTGTTCTTTAAGGCAAAGCAAAGTGCTGTAAGACAGGCAGGGAGCAATTTGGTGTGGAATTCCCGGGAACTGTTCAGCATTATGCTTGCCACATAGCGGAGGCCATTTTGAATGAAAAAACAAAGACATCCCAGACTAATGAAATTCAGCCCATCTAAGTTTACTTTAAGGTCAGTCAGAAATTCTAGGCTCTTTTTATGCAAATCCTTTGAAAATTATTTTAACTGATGGCAAAATTGACATTACTGTTTCACAGATTTCCTCTCTCCCTTTCACCCATGGAGGGGTTAGTTAACAGAGCAGCCTCCAGCTTGACATCAGGAGGAAGATTCCAGGAGCACAGATGGTCCACAGCCCAGATAATTAGCTTCTGAAGACAAAACAACATCTAATAAGTCTTCTGTGAATGTAGAGTTTGGTTGGGCACAGCTGGGGCAGAGAACAAGCAGGCCTCCCCAACAACTCTTTTTCTTCTTAAAATGTCGGCAGAGCACTCACCCACTTCCTGTCAACTCCCTACTCATAAGAACTGCAGGGAAGAATTCAAATAAATATTGTAGACACTCCAGCCTAAAGGAGGGGAAGTATAACTCCCTACTCCTTAAGCGTGGAATGCACAAGTGACTTCCTTCCAAAGAGTACAGGATAGAAGGGGGGAGGGGGGGAAGGAGTGTAATTTTACAGTGGAGAAACCTGATAAACACTAGTTCTACCAGGTGATAAAGGTCAACATCAACAGTCATAAATTATATTGATGGTATGTACTCTTGATATGATGTGATGAAAATGGCACTTTACCTCTGTGATCTTCCTCCCCCAAACCCATAATCCCAGTCTAATTATGAGAAAACCATCAGAAAAATTCCAATAGAGAGGTGTCCTTCAGTATACCTGACCAGTACTCCTCAAAATTATCAAGGTCATCAAAAACAAGGAACATGTGACAAACTGTCACAGCCAAGAGGAGCCTAAGCAGACATGACAACTATATGTAATATGGTATCCTCGATGGGATGGTGGAACAGAAAGAAGACATTAGGCAAAAACTAAGAAAATCTGAATAAACTATGTACTTTAGTTAATAATAATAATGTATCAATTCTGGTCCATGAATAGTAATAAATGTACCATACTAATGTTAAGATGTTAATAATAGAGGAAGCTGTAGGGAGGCATGAGAGAACTGGCTGTGTTGTACTACCTGCTGAAGTTTTCTGTAAATCTAAAACTGTTTTAAGAAATAAAGTCTAGGGGCTTCCCTGGTGGTGCAGTGGTTAAGAACCCGCCTGCCCTGGTCCAGGAAGATACCACATGCCGTGGTGCAACTAAGTCTGTGCGCCACAACTGCTGAGCCTGTGCTCTAGAGCCCGCAAGCCACAACTGCTGGAGCCCGCGAGCCACAACTACTGAAGCCCGTGCACCTAGAGCCCGTGCTCCGCAACGAGAAGCCACTGCAATGAGAAGCCCACGCACCGCAACGAAGAGTAGCCCCCGCTTGCCGCAACTAGAGAAAGCCTGCGTGCAGCAACGAAGACCCAACGCAGCCAATAAATAAAGAAATAAATACATTTATTTAAAAAAAAAAGAAAGTCTAATAATAATAAGAAGAAGATGGGACAAAATCACTTCCAACTCTCTTAGGCTTCATAGGCATTTTCTTCTTTAGCTTTCTAATCTTCATCCTTTTGGGGCACTTACATTGCACCCGGGCTCCTTATAGCTTATCCCATCCACCCGTTCCGTATTTCTCAGAACTCTGATCCCCCACGGGCTACGGTGATCTCATTCAGTCTCATGGCTTCAGTCAGTACCTCTCTTCCGGCGATTTCCAAATCTTGTCTGGTTCAGATCACTGTTCATCCAACTCTCTATTACACAGCGCCCCCTAGACGTCCAATTTAGCATTTTCAAACCCAAACCCTGATTCTCCCTAAACCAGCTTCTACAGAGGCCAGAACCCTGGGTTATCACCCACAGACTTCCCTTTATCACGCTCCCTGTCAGTCGGTCCCTAAATTCTGTCAACGCCTCCTGCCTCGGGCCTTTTGTACTGTGTTCTGTTTCCAACCCTGCTGCCAGGCCCTCAGCACTTCTGGCCTCCCTGACTTCAGGTATTCCCTTTCTATGTCTTTCATTGCTTTCCTTTCCTTCTTTTCCACCCCTGGAGCAGGCATTCACAAAGGAAAATGTGGAGGTTCTCTCAGGCCTCCGCCAGGCAGTTCATTACTCCTCTCTCCTCACTATATTTCCTCACCATGAGTTCCTTTTCTCTATCATCAGTGTGTGTGTGTGTGTGTGTGTGTGTGTGTGTTTAGGTGTTTGTTTACTTTTTTTGTGTTTGAGACATAGAATCACAAAGACTTAGTGGCTGAATTGCCACAATCTATTTAAAAATATACTAAGGCCCATACAAAGACCCCAGCCATCAACCCGGTTTTCTCAGGATTCGGATGGACCTAAGTAGTGACACAAGAACCACCTTTGAATTCGGTAAGGGGAAAAGCTGACATAAAATGGCTGCAAAACGCAATAAAATTAAGACCTCAAAATGAGGGCGAGAGATAATGAGGAAATTTTAAAGAAGAAAGAAGGGGAGACTTTCAAAATACTGCTTATGTCCATATTGCGTGGTATGCAATAAAGGAAACACCTGTCTCATCGAGCCAGCCAGGAGTCGAACCTGGAATCTTCTGATCCGTAGTCAGACGCGTTATCCATTGCGCCACTGGCCCTGAAACGATTTCACAGCTCTCAATGATGATACTTCCAGCTTATACTGCAGGGTTTTATGCTGCAGTGTTTCATGGGACATGTAGTCTCTTAACGGAATTCTACGAGTACACGGAGCATTATGGGAGATTGAAGTTCGTCAAAAACCAGACCCTGAGATTGGTGACTCTTCCGGAGCCACGCCGTACGTCACTGTGCAGCCCGCGGATTGGCGGGAAGAGCCACTCCCCACCCCTCCTCCTCCAGCTCCGGAGCCGTGGAAGACGCTTTGGTTGTTAAGGAGACTCGTCCCGCCTTTTGGGGGCTTTTCTTCGGCTTTGTGATTGGCTGCTAGTGTCAGGGAATCTCGGCGTGGACAGCGCGGGGGAAAAGATGGCGGCGATGGCGGTCGGAGGTGCAAGTGGAAGTCGCGTGTCCAGCGGGAGGGACCTGAATTGCGTCCCCGAAATAGCTGACACACTGGGGGCTGTGGCCAAGCAGGGGTGAGGGCCTGGACCTCTGCGAGCGGAATGCGGGGTCCGAACTCAGGGACAGAGAGGCGCAGACCAGTCATTCCCGAGAGGCAGGGGTGAGGGGGTCGGAGTGGATATGACGAGGGCGGGGGAAACCATTAATCCTTGGAGGGGAGAAGCCTCGGGCCCTGGAGCGTGAGAGAGAGAAAAAAAAACTTGTTGGGGGCGTGGGGTCACTGAACCCCAAAGTCAGGGGAGTTATCAGGTGAACTCACACAGGGGGCGTACAGACCTCCAGGGCCATGGAGAGCGAGATTATCGTCTGAGAGTGTAAGAGTTAGGGGGCTAGGGAGAGAAGAGAAGAACCTTGAGGGGGGAAACTTGGGCAGTACTGGTGCAGATCTGGATGTGACAGTCTTGGAAAACCAGTGACAGCAGAATAGAAAGTCCACGTGGTGTGGATTTTCATCGTTTCTCTTTACTCATCTTTTCCATGGCTGTGTTCCGGGGAGAAATTGAGGCACAGTACAGCGGAAGTGATATGCCCCAAGGTGGGCTGAATTCAGCAGTCCAGTCGGATGACTGACGGCAGCTGAAAGGGTTGTGCAGAATCAAGATAGCCTAGTCCAATTGCTTGGATGTCTGGGCACTGCTGTTGTCTTTACATGACGATTCTGGGTCTGTCGCGGTTGTAGGTTTGATTTCCTCTGCATGCCTGTGTTCCACCCGCGTTTCAAGAGGGAGTTCACTCAGGAACCTGCTAAGAATCGGCCGGGCCCCCAGACACGATCAGACCTACTGCTGTCAGGAAGGGGTAGGGACCATCCCACATGCCCCTTAATTATTAGAGGCAATAACAACTTTATTTATGTTTTATCAGTGCCTTCCTTCTCTTCCTTTCTTGACTTGGATATATTGGTTCCCCCCGGGATATAGATAACTCTTGTTCTCTCCTTGCTTACCTGCTAAAAGCCTTAGTTCCCTATTCTGCGTCAGGCTCTCCCGTCCTGTATCTGTGATAGAAAAAGTCTGTCTCATCTCTAACTCTCTAGTCCCTGTTAAGAACTAGAAATTGAATGAGTAAAGTTCTGAACCTCATTCAGTCTTTGTCTTTCTTGGGTGGGGGAGTGCAGACTGGAATACACTAATTGTGGGAAAGCTTTCTCCATGGATTCGCCCAGACTCAAAAGTGGAAAAGATCCGCAGGAACTCCGAGGCGGTAAGACTGACCTCTTCAATTAATCTTTTTAAAGATCAGGTTTGTAAACAAGCTGGATGGGGAGAGTAGTTTTTTCCCCCTCCATAACTTAGTAAATCTAATATAATGCAGTTAAAGCTATTTGAATTGCTAACTTTTTCCTCTTGATCTCCATTCCAGGCTATGTTACAGGAGCTGAATTTTGGGGCATATTTGGGTCTTCCAGCTTTCCTGCTGCCCCTAAATCAGGAAGATAACACAAACTTGGCTAGAGTTTTGACCAACCACATCCACACTGGCCACCACTCCTCCATGGTATGGCTGAGGGCCTCCTTTCCTGCTGCATATTATGGTAGTCAGGCCGTGCTAAGTATCTTCTTGTTCCTAGCCATTCATTAAAAGGTGCATTTGGCAGAATTGAAATGTCAGTACTGCCTACCCACAACTAAAAGTGGTAAGCAGAGAGTTATAAAATATATAGAATATTCAATTACTTCCAGCAACTTGTAGTGAAATAGAAGACAAGGCAGATACTTAAGGATATGCACAAGATACGTGTACACATACATATAATCACAAATTGGGAAAAGCATATAAAGAGAGTAATTTGAAATCTGGATCAAGATCTTTTTAGTTGAAGGAAGCTTTCTGGACCCAATGAGTTCAAAACAGTTCTAGGGTACAGAACCTATTTATTGTTCATGTGCAGTTCTGGATGCGGGTCCCATTGGTGGCACCGGAGGACCTGAGAGATGATATAATTGAGAATGCGCCAACTTCACACACAGAGGAGTACAGTGGAGAGGAGAAGACATGGATGTGGTATGTCTCCTTTTGCTGCTGTACCAGGGCAAAGCCTAGGGTGGAGGGAAGTACAGAGTGGAACCTGTAGGAAGGCCTCCTTGAGGTATGGTGATTGGTGGGCCATATGTATTTGACTGTATTTTTCTGTATTTGACTCTGGACAGGTGGCACAACTTCCGGACCTTGTGTGATTATAGCAAGAGGATTGCGGTGGGTAAGTCCACATATATCCTGGGATAGGTTATCATTCTCTGACCTCCTGTGACCAAAAATCAGGGGTCTCATGTACACTTGGCTGCTCGGAAGTTTTGCTACTTTCTCTGTGCCTCAGGTCTGCCTTGCTCTTAAGGAGTAGACAGATCTTGCACAAAAGAGCAAGGAAAGGCTTCTGGCCTATCAGTGATTGACAGGTCTTTCTTTTCCCTTGTGTAGCTCTCGAAATTGGTGCTGACCTCCCATCTAATCATGTCATTGATCGTTGGCTTGGGGAGCCCATCAAAGCAGCCATTCTCCCCACCAGCATTTTCCTGACCAATAAGAAGGGATTTCCTGTTCTTTCTAAGATGCACCAGAGGCTGATCTTCCGACTCCTCAAGGTGTGTAAGTAGAAGGGTTCTAAAGGTGTTGCAGCTAATCCTCTTGCCTTATTCACATATGTATGATGGGGTGTTCTTTGTTGTGTTTTTTTTTTTCCCCTCTGTGGGGCTCTTTTCCCCTGTAGTTTCTGGAGAGCAATTTCGGCAAAGTTGGGGGTCTTGAGAGCAAAAAGGCAAATAGCAGTAGAGGCCCCAGTAACATTTCAAAAGGAACCAGATCTCATGAGAACTTTGCAGAAAGTTTCACTCAAGAAGTTATAGCAACAGGGCTTCCCTGGTGGTGCAGTGGTTAAGAATCCGCCTGCCAATGCAGGGGACATGGGTTCGATCCCTGGTCTGGGAAGATCCCACATGCTGCAGAGCAACTAAGCCCGTGCACAACAACTACTGAGCCTGCGATCTAGAGCCCGAGAGCCACAACTACTGAAGCCTGCACCCCTAGAGCCTGTGCTCCGCAACGAGAGAAGCCACTGCAAGGAGAAGCCTGTGCACTGCAACGAGGAGCAGCCCCTGCTCCCTGCAGCTAGAGAAAGCCCGTGCGCAGCAACGAAGACCCAAGGCAGACAAAAATAAATAAATTTAAAAAAAAAAAAGTTATAGCAACAATCCATGGGCCTCTTGAGCCAGGATGATGTTTACGTGGCATAGGAGGGCTCTTGACGCTTTTGTTGGTATTTGGTGATCTGGGCCTTATTTTATGCTAGAGTTCTTTGGCCATAAACCGTAATAATATCCTCTTGGTATAAGGACTGTGTCTGATGGTCTGACTTATTCTCACAGTTGGAGGTGCAATTCATCATCACAGGCACCAACCACCACTCAGAGAAAGAGTTCTGCTCCTACCTCCAGTACTTGGAATACTTGAGCCAGAATCGACCTCCACCCAATGCCTACGAACTCTTTGCCAAGGGCTATGAAGACTACCTGCAGTCCCCACTCCAGGTGGGTCTGGAGTACACTGAGAGGAGGGAGGTTGGGGGAGGAAATGTCTCTTGAGAACAGGTACCCTAAAATCCTACCAAAGCTCAGGAGGCAGTGGGAAGGTTTTGGTATTCTGGTGCATTGTCCTTGCCAGAAACTGGCTTACTTACTTTGCCTTTTTCCTCTCATTCATCAGCCACTGATGGATAATCTGGAATCTCAGACATACGAAGTGTTTGAAAAGGACCCTATCAAATACTCTCAGTACCAGCAGGTACAGTGTGGGTCCCAGATGGGGTCAAGCACAGGGCCGGGATGACCTGGGTGAGGATGGCATTATAGCCATGAGGTCTTCCCTCGTTCCCCCAGGCCATCTATAAATGTCTGTTAGACCGAGTGCCAGAGGAAGAGAAGGACACCAATGTCCAGTGAGTGCTCTCCCCATGATTCCAGAGATTTGCATGCCTGCTTCTTTACATGCAGAGTCAGCTTGACTCCTCCCTCTCTTTGTTAGGGTGCTGATGGTGCTGGGAGCAGGCCGGGGGCCCCTGGTGAACGCTTCCCTGCGGGCAGCCAAGCAGGCTGACCGGCGGATAAAGCTGTACGCTGTGGAGAAGAACCCAAATGCTGTGGTGACGTGAGTAGCCACCTTTTTTGCTGGGAAGTTTGTCCCCAGTGTCAGTTTTTCTTATCTTATCCTCACTTGTATCATCTCTGTTTTAGGCTGGAGAACTGGCAGTTTGAAGAATGGGGAAGCCAGGTGACAGTAGTCTCATCGGACATGCGGGAATGGGTGGCTCCAGAGAAAGCGGATATCATTGTCAGCGAGCTTCTGGGGTCCTTCGCTGATAATGAGCTGTCACCGGAGTGCCTGGATGGGGCCCAGCACTTCCTAAAAGGTGCCTCCAGGCTGGGGTGTACTGAGTAAGGGGATTGGATTATCAACTGGGAAGGCTGGACGGGACTGGGGGGGGATGGGTGTGGCAGCAGCCTAGAGGAGGTTACAGAGTTTAGGGAAGGCAGGGCAGACTTGGGTCAGTGCCCTTAGCAAATGAAGCAATTTCTTTGAACCTCGGTATTCGTATCTGTAAAATGAGGAGAGTGGACCAGAGCAGAGACTCTTAGTCTGAGGTCTGTGGACTTCCTGAGATGACATAAGTACTTTGGGCTTAGCTTTCATCAGGATCTTACAGGAAAGAAAGTTAAGAACCACTAGATTAAAATACCTTGGGTTCCTTCCAGTTTCACTCTTGTGTGACTCTAAATTAACCTAGAAGTAGACTCCCCCAGGGCAGGAGTTAGGAGCAGGTTGGCCTGGGAATGTGATAGCATGGAGCTGCCTGGGTCTATTTTGATATGGGATGCCTGGGCTTTCAGTACAGATGCACCATTTCCATCCCTTGGGAAGTAATGTGACTCTCCCGCTCTGCAGATGATGGCGTGAGCATCCCTGGGGAGTACACCTCCTTTCTAGCTCCCATCTCCTCCTCCAAGCTGTACAATGAGGTCCGAGCCTGTCGGGAAAAGGACCGCGACCCTGAGGTAAAGAGCTACTCTCTTCTGGAGGACTTTTCTCTTTAGTCCTTTTCTTTTTCTCTGTCAGCATAAGTGTTTTCTTCCACTGGAGAAGATGAAGAGGTGAAGGAGTTGGGGATGTGGGAAAGTGATTGAAGTGAAACTATGTTTTTATCTTTTTCTTTTTTTTTTTTTTTAATATTTATTTATTTGGCTGCGTTGGGTCTCAGTTGCGGCACATGGTATCTTCGTAGCCGCGTGCTGGGATCTTCAGTTGCAGCATGTGGGATCTAGTTCCCTGACCAGGGATGGAACCCGGGCCCCCTGCATTGGGAGCGCAGTCTTAGGCACTGGATCATCAGGGAAGTCCCTGTGTTTTTATCTTTATCTGTGTCCCTAAATCTTGAGCTGCATTCCCTGGGGAATCAGGTCGCTCTCGCCTGTCTTCTCCAGATCTTTTTCTCTCTCGGGACAGGCCCAGTTTGAAATGCCTTATGTGGTACGGCTGCACAATTTCCACCAGCTGTCTGCGCCCCAGCCCTGTTTTACCTTCAGCCATCCCAACAGAGGTGGGTTCCTGCATGGCTGTGCTCTGACTGGTTGGGAGAGAGCTCACCCTCCTGGTTTCCTCCCTTGCTGTCCTGAGTCTGCTCTATCTGCTCTCTATCAAGGCTCCCTTCCTGGTTCCTGCTCATGCCTTACCAAGTTGTCTAGGGTTTCTGGCCGCTCATCACCCACACCGCTCTCCCCTGACAGATCCTATGATTGACAACAACCGCTACTGCACCTTGGAGTTTCCCGTGGAGGTGAACACAGTGCTGCATGGCTTTGCAGGCTACTTTGAGACTGTGCTTTATCAGGACATCACTCTGAGTGAGTGTTTGGGGCAGTAGATGGGGAGCATAAGACCATGCTACCTGGGCAGCGTACATAGATGTTTCGGGCAGCCTATGTACATGTTTCATTTAGAGTCACAGGGAACCCAGGAATCAGTGAATGGGGATCTTTGATTACTTGCTTCTGTGTTCACAGAAGAGATTCTCCTCAATCTAGGCAAAAAGCAGAGTCATGGAGACCTCAATTTTTTTTTAATTTTTAATTTTTAAAATTTTTATTGGAGTATAGTTGTTTTCCAATGTCGTGTTAGTTTCAGGTGTACAGCAAAGTGAATCAGTTATACTCAGTTTTTTAAATTACTTTGTCCACTTAGGTATCCGTCCAGAGACTCACTCTCCTGGGATGTTTTCATGGTTTCCCATCCTCTTCCCCATTAAGGTAGGAATCACCTTTAAGGCTCCTTGGGTTAAAGAGTAACTTTTGTCATTGGTGTTCTGCCCCTTCCCTTCTCCCAGGATGATGCTTGTCTGTGACCCATGTTCTACTGCTCTCACGTGCTCTTGGATCCTGTTGTAGATGTTGGGATATGTGCAGGGGCCTTCCACCTGGCTTCCCACATCTACTCTGGCTATTCTTCTGTCCATTCTCTACCTGGAGCAAGAGTCATCTTTTAAAAACCTGAATCTGATCCTATCTCTCTCCTGCTTTTAAAACCTTTCAATGTCTCTCCACTGCCCTACGATAAGGTCTTAAATCTTTGTTAGACTTGGTGTGATCTAGTTTTCGCCTGCCTTTTCAGCCACTGTCCTTGGATTACGTTGCTTCAGTCCTATGGACCTTCTTTTGGTTCCTCTAATGCCCCATGTTCTTTCCTGCCTCGGGGTTTCACACCTTTGTCCTCTGCCTGTAAAGTTCTTGGCTCATTTCTTGACTCAGCTGACTTATCTTCCAAGTCTCATTAAACATTCTTATTGTCAGATAATTTTCCCTGACCTTGTAGACTAGGTTAATGTTACCTTTCATAGGTGTTTTCATAGCACCCTATCCCTGTTCACAGTGTTCATCCCACTTTTGATTATTTGTTCAGTGTCTGATTGTTCATTTCTGATTATTTGTTCTGATAGACTTCAAATAAACCTCATGAGGGTTGGAACATCGTTTGATCATTTTATCTCCACATCTAGCTTAGTACATTGCCACATAAAATTCATTAGCTCCACCCTGAACCTCCATGTCTTTCTTCTTACAGCAGCCCATTACCGTGCGTGAAGGCCAGACCATCTGTGTGCGTTTCTGGCGATGCAGCAATTCCAAGAAGGTGTGGTATGAGTGGGCTGTGACAGCACCAGTCTGTTCTGCTATTCACAACCCCACAGGCCGCTCTTACACCATTGGCCTCTAGCCCTGCCTGCAGGTGTCTAGAGCCTTGGAAGCAGCTTCAGGTTCTGCTCCTGTAGCACAGAAGGTGCAGTACACCATGGGCTCTGATTTGCCTTGCCCATCAGAGAGGAGCGTTTCAGTCCACTTTCCTGCCTTACGTCAAGATGGGCAAAGGATGAGAATTGCAGGGCTCACGCCACCAATCTGTGAAGACTTCAGGCCAGGGCATGAGGAATTCATGTTGGATCTGCGGCTACTCCAACAGGCACTCAGCCTCAAGTGCTCCCTGGGATAGCCCTGAGAACATGTGGATTGAACAACTTTTCAGCCCTTTTCTCTGCCCATCTCTGTTCCTATTTTGATGATTTTGTGTAAGGAGGAAATACAAATAAAGTGAGGTTATGGCCCTTCCTGCTCCAACTCTGCTGCCCCCTGCCTCTGCTTCTCCACCCATTACTTACACATATTCAGATCTATGCTCTTATCCAAGACTTGAAGGGGCGTAGCTTTATTTCCTATTTAAGAAGCTTAGTGGTGACTCTTGGACTCCCAATTATAGGCCTTTCTGACCAGCTACAGAGAGGTCTTGTCCGTTAGGACCTGTGATTAGGCTCTTGTCTAGGGGAGGAGGCATACTGTTTGTTGCCATGGAGAAAGATAGGGTAGTGAGTGAAGCCAGCTTCCCTTCCACCTTCCTGAGCTGCTGTACTGCCAGCTCCTCTGTTACCTCTTGGGAGAGAAACTGGAAGTCATCCAGGCTTCGCCAGCAAGAAGCCACTTATTTTGTTTGAATAAAATCATAGGATTAGAGTTTGAAGTCCTAAGAGATAATCTAGTCCAATTCTACATTTTACAGAAAAGGAATTTGAATTGATACAATGATACAAAGTTAGTATTCAAATCAGGACTCAACACGGTTCCTGTGACTCCATGGCCCTCTCCATGTTATAACCAGCTATCTTTCTGGCAGCTGTATTAGGCAGCTGAAGGCTCTGGGGGTTCTGGAAGACGTTGCAACGTGAGGGTGGACATCAGTTCCTTCTCTTTCTGGTTAGAGGGCTGAGTACTGCTGCACCGAGTCACGTGAGAAACTGCCTCAAGTTTACCCTTGCGGTGGGAGGTGTGTGGGGCACTGATTTGAACTGAAGGTATGTGAGCTGTAGGACCAGGCAGAAGCGGAAGAAGACAAATCTGTGACAGCCTCGTGAGATCCAAGCGCTGAGGAAACGAGGCAGCGGTTGGGAGGGTTGTATGACAGAATGGGGATGTGCAGCCCAGCATCCCTCCCCACGGGAAGCAAATACAGTTGCTCTCCAGAAAGCTGTCCCAGAGAAGCCTGACGTGAGCTCCTCGGCAAATCTGAGTGGGGACGACCAAGGACGTCAATAGGCTCCTCCGCGGTGTCCGCCTAATCTACAGGAGAGCCGGGAGCGAGCCAGAGGATCCTTCTCTCCGGTGCTCTGCCCGGTTGCCCCGCCTTCCGCAAGTCATTTAACCAATGACAGAGCGGTAGGCGGCTACCTAAGGACGCTTCTGCTTTCCCTCAGTCTCGGAAGGATTAGCCAATCAGTGGGCACTTGATGGTTGCTAAGAGACCTTTGAGCTTGGCTCCACCCATGCTCAGGATTTTAGCCAATGAAAATCTGTACTTTGGAGTGTTGCCGCGATACCAGTGAGATTAATTCCACCGCCTGAATGTTTCGGCGCCTGCGCAGATTGGGGAACGTTCTGGAAGACAGCGGAGCTGCCGCCATTTTGCGGGAAGAGGAGCGGCTCCGATTGTAGTGGGGCTCTTACTGCTGAGTATCTGGAAGGGAGCCGTGCTTCGCGTCCCCCGACACACCCAAAGGAACGGAGGGAACCGGGACCCCCCCCGCCCTGCGGGGACCCGGAACTGGTAAGAAACCCCGAAACCGGGTCCCCCCCCCCCGAAACGTCATCTATGCGTGACGGTGTCGCACGGCGCCTCCCCCTGACGTCACAGGCAGAAAATGGCGTCAAGAGCAGAATTGGGCAAACTTTTTATTTATTTATTTTTTGGGGGGCAAACTTTTAAAATTAAAAAAATTTTTTTGTTTACTTTGATCTGGAAGTGTTCGCTACCTAACTGTAATCCATCGGCACCCTCGTGGCTACATCCTTTAGCGATGAAGATGCCGTTTCAAGGGTCCCAGTGACTTATCTCTTTCCAGGTCCCCGCAGCCCTGACATTTAGGGTGTCCCACACTGTGGAGGGAGCATCGACCCACCACGGTCTGAGAGGACATGTGAGATCCGTTTTCAGCCCCTAGTGCCACCACTCAGAGAGAGATGAGGGAATTGAGGCTTCTTCAATCTTCAGTCTCTCAAAGACTCATGTTCAGTATGTTGGCCACTCTGCCCACACATCCTGTGGCGGTAGAGGAGCATAGTGGGGCCACATACGAGGCTTTAGAATCGGGACACTGGCCCTCGCAGAGATGCTGCCAGTCGGTAACTTGTAGGACCATTTTTTGAAGCGTGGCCTTGGCTTGTTACACAACATGGGGAATGATTTTATCTTTCTCATTGTTTCTGTTCTTAATTAAGCTGTCTTCAGTTTGGAGATGTTTGTGCCCAGCTCAGTTACCGGACCCAGGAGATGGCGCTACCATCACCCCTGGGACTCCAGCGTTTGGTGAATTCTGCCTGATCAGGGCTGACAGTGGTTCTTCACTCTCCTTTGCCCCCGCGGCAGTGGGGTCTTGTCTTTGCTGGCTTGGGTCTTGTCTGTGCTATGACAAGGTCCATGTAGTGCCGTGATTGTGGGCCTTTAACATAGTTTTTGGAGCAGGGTTGGAAGAAAGCACTATAATACTTTAATGTATGGGATTGAGTGGACTTTGACCCATAAGTTAGGACTCAAAGAGTTTGAAAACTCCCAACGTGAAAGCACACAGTGTTTGGGACATTCTGTTTTTAGGACATCTAGAAAGATAGACTAAACCCAGCAAGATTGCAAGTTTCAAAGTGTGCTGGTGTTATATATGTCTGTGCTTAAATAGATTCATTCATTTGTTTCTGAAGTCTGAAAACTTTATTCCATAGGAAGGGGTTCATTTGTCAACTTACATGAAAGTTTTTTTTTCGTGTTAAGTTATCCCTATGCTGTACTAGCACTCAACAAAGAGCAGTTCTTGAAGCATTTCATTGGGAGAGTTAAAGGCAGGCTGTGAAAAAGAGAAGCATTATGACACTTAGAAAAATTGTATAGATTTGGCAGCCAAAATGAATGAAAGGAACAGAGCTTGTAGATCAAAAACTTACTTTTAGAACCATTTTTTCCCACAGTAGCATATATTAAGATATATGCTGGCATATATTAAAATCAGATAGCATATATTAAAATCAGCCTGAAAAAAAAAAATCAGCCTGGTTTCTAATATTTTGTAGCATATACTGTTACACACTGAGTATCTGTAAGCCACACAATAGGTGTGACTAATGGGACTGATTCTTTTGATGTACGTATCAGAACATTAATTCTTCAGGTCAGTGTAAATTTAAAATAGACGTCTTGGTAAGCTGTGTACTTTTCTTTTTTAAATTTCCTTTAGGGTTTAAGTTATAAACCACATGAGAGAGCAGTAACCTGTTAGAATGTTAGACTTAAGAGTCGGAAGACTTATGATCAAGGGTCAGCTCCTCCATTTGAGCTTTGTGACTTTGGGCAGTTCACAGAACCTCAGTTTTTTCATCTGTGCATTTTTAAAATCTTTCTTCCTCCCTCCCTCCCTCCCTCCCTTCCTTTCTGCTGTGCAGCATCTTAGTTCAGGCACGTGGGATCTTTAGTTGCGGCATATGGGCTTTTTACTTGCAGCATGCATGTGGGATCTAGTTCCTTGACCAGGGATCGAACCCGGGCCCCCTGCATTGGGAGCACGGAGTCTTACCCACTAGACCACCAGGGAAGTCCGTCATCTGTGCATTAGATCCAATATTTGCCTGTAGCATATGTTACCATTGATTGTTAAATAAATGTAAGGTGTTAGTATAAGAGATTGAGTTCACTGGTTTTTAGACACACCTATTTGATTTTGGTTTGGTTTCCATTTTAAGCCTTAAATTTGGCTCCAAGTAAGTTTTATTGGTTGGCTCTTTCCAAGAATTTTATCTTTGTAACATGTTTAGCATAGTGCCTAGCAATATTAGGTACTATAAATGATAGATATTGATATAATGATTACTCTTATTAAGTCATCAAAATAGGCTATGGACTCTGAGGGCAACCAAGACAGCATGATTGGATGATGCATTAGCTGCTTTAAAGAGGACAAAGTTCTTGAGGATATGGAAAGTCTAATTATTAACCTCCTTGCATAGAAAGTATTTAGATTAGTTTTTTTTTTCAGCTTTATTAAGATGTAATTGACATAAAATAAAACTGTACACATTAAAGTGTATAGTTTGATGGGTTTTGATGTGTTTTGATATGTGTTAACACCCATGAAACCATCACCCCCCAAATTCCAAAATGCCCTTTTATAATCCTTTCATCCTAGCCCCTTCCCACCTATTCTTATCCTTAGGTAACCACTGGTCTGCTTTCTGTCACTACAGGTTAGTTTGCATTTTCTAGAATTTTATGTAAATGAAATCATAACAGTATGTATTCTTTTTTTTACCTGTTTCCTTCCACTCAGCATAATTATTTTGAGAGTCATCCATGTTATGTATATCGATAATTTCAGACCAGTAATTTCTGAATAATTTATCCTATTGATTTTGTTTGGTGTCTTCTTTTTTTTTTATTCGATAGACCTGTCGTGGACAGACTTGGGAAAGACCATTGCTAGATGTGAAAGCTTGGGGTAGGCGAGAAGTCCTACTGTACCTTCCTAGACAGAAAGGCTTCAAAGTGGGACTGGTTAAGCCTGTCTTAATCATGGTCTTTCTGAGTTACCCAAACTCTGGTTGGTATTGTACAGAAAATGCTTAATGATGAATCCCCTCATTATTTATGTTGGGAGGTGGTGTGGGGAAAAGCTTAGGACAAATCTGCATTATTCTGGTATTGCTTTGTCTTGCTCCTAATTTTTAGTCATGCGTTCTTACCTTTTTATGGGAAATATGTGCCGATTTAAGTTTAAACTAATTATTTATTCAGAATTTTGAACAGTAGAATGGAGGCCGAATGTCTGTTGTAAAGTAAACAGTAATTTTGAGTACCAACATTTTCTCTTCACAGGACGGGGTCTATATTGTATATTGTTTCTACCTAGATATTCAGTTTTCTTCTAGACCCCTGACCTTTTCTAAGCCACAAAGCAGAACTAGTTCAGATCAGTAAGGTGCAAAAATAAACTTAGGGTAAGCAACAGCGGGTAAGGTACCTTTGGAGTTCAAGAAACAGAACTGTATATCCTGAAGTCTGGTTCTTGCAGGGGGGAGGGAATGTGGGGTGCTGGAAGGGGAGGAAAAATATAAATGAGGTTCTTATGTATTGATGTCCTCTCCTCAGATCTGCTACAATGGCGTCCGATGACTTTGATATAGTGATTGAGGCCATGCTGGAGGCTCCCTATAAAAAAGAGGAGGTAAGATTCCCCATCTCACTCTTGGAATTGGGCTGGTAAGAAAAAGCACTTGTGGATCATCAGTTTCAACGTTTTGTGAATCTTCTTTCCCTGTTCGTTTATTATGTGCAGTGGCTTTCATGAAAGGCATAATCTTTTAGTAAGCTCTGCTGGAGGCCGATACTCAAGGGCCATGCATACAGAAAGGGCCCCAGAAACTGGGGGTCGGGGGGACATGAAGTTGCGGTGGGAACCAGTGCTTTGCTCACAGCTCTCAGTGACACAGTAGAAGGTCAGTGTATCTCAGGCATAACTCTCATTTCTCACTCTCCAGGGAAATGGGTGTTAGTGGAACAGATGTTGGGGTAGCTAAAGGTTTGACTTCAAAATCTGATTTCTTCTTTTTGGGTAGTTTCTTTCCTTATTCTCTTATTCTTTTTGTTAGGAGGTCCAGGTGCTTAGAAACTGTTTAGATGATTGAGAGCTTCGATTTCATGAGCTTTCTTCCTTGTCCACTTCTTTCCTTGCCCAATGGAATCTGTGTGTCTGGCACCTGGTACCTTGTGTCATTTTCCTGGCGAACCCCTCAGGATGAGCAGCAAACTAACGAGGTTGAAAAGGAGAGCCCTAGTAACACCACCAACAGCACCAGCCGTACCGGCAGCAGTGGCAGTGGCACCAGTGGGAGCAGCGCCAGTGGGGAGGCAAGCAAGTGAGTGTGGCCTGAGGAAAATGGGTTGGCAACTTGAGGAAGGGAAGCAGCTGTGTCCGTTATAGAGACAGCCAGAACAGGGAGGTGGTTGCTGGTAAGATTTCTGACTTTTAGTAATGGCTCCACTGGGTCATGGGAATGATGGTGACCTGGGTTAATGATCTTCTAGTCTTCGCTTGCCAGTGTAGATTTGTGGATAGACTTGTGGATCAGTCCAGGCGTTGATGTAGTATTTCACTTGAATGAAATAGCAAGAGGATCTCTGATTTGGAAACATGAGCTTTTGCTTGGTTTTGTGGGGGAAAATGGCCATTTCAGATGCCTGACAGCATTCAGGGCTCTGTGTAAACTGATGTCATGCCATTGTTGTGAACTTCTGCCATATTGTCTTCTAGACTTTGGTCTTTCACTGCTTTCTGTTTCGCCCTTGCTTTAGTGTCATTTCTTATCCTTGGGAGAGATAATGAAACCTCAGTAATAAGAGTTTATGTTCTCTTTCACAGGAAGAAGAGGAGTCGGAGCCATAGTAAAAGCAGGGATAGAAAACGCAGGTCAGTCATTCTGGGGCCGCTTGGGTTTTGAGAATTATAAGTGGAAAGAAACCAGGGAAAGCTGTACATTAAAGGCCAGAAAGGTTGGTTTGTTTTTTAAGGAGCTTAATAGTCATTGCCGTCCACAGTCGTAGTCGAGACCGTCATAGGCGGAGAAGCAGTCGGAGCCGGAGTCGAGATCGGCAGCGTCGTCACCGCAGCCGTAGCTGGGATCGTCGACATAGTAGTGAGTCACGAAGTCGAGACCGACGTCGTGAGGATCGTGTGCGCTACAGGAGTCCACCGCTTGCCACTGGGTATCACCTTCTGCTTATAAGATCGTCTTTGTATCGTATTTTGGGATAGGCAGGAGACCCAGTTACTGGAGGGGTGATACTCAGAATTCGCATGTGCGATGGGGTGCTGTAATCTGGTTTTCTCATGGTGGAAGACCCAGCACTGGGCCAGTGTGGATAAAGGTGGGTGACCCGGTTTTCAGTTTGGTTGTTCTCTGTTCCGTAGGCGTAGGTATGGACACAGTAAGAGTCCTCATTTCCGAGAGAAGAGCCCAGTCAGGTGAGTTGACAGTGAGCACTCTTTTAGGGATTGTGAGTTTTGAATAAAAAGCGTTTTGAGCCAAACCACAGGAATGTTTAGTACTTGAGGGTAGCTGAAGAATGATGACCAAGTACTGGGAGGGAGGGTCTCGACGATTTTGCTCACTCTTTAGGGAGCCAGTTGATACTCTGAGTCCTGAGGAGCGGGATGCCCGCACGGTGTTCTGTATGCAGTTAGCTGCCCGCATTCGGCCTCGAGACCTGGAGGACTTTTTCTCGGCTGTTGGCAAGGTAACCCTCTTCCCCCTCTTAGTTGTCTCTGAGAAGCCTGTCTTCTATCCATCCTCCTTTATGCCCAACTCAGGATTTCCTTTTTGCCCTGGATAGGTTCGAGATGTACGTATCATCTCAGATCGGAACTCACGTCGTTCTAAGGGCATTGCCTATGTGGAATTCTGTGAGATCCAGTCTGTGCCGCTGGCCATTGGGCTGACCGGGCAGCGGCTGCTGGGAGTGCCTATCATTGTACAGGCCTCACAGGTGAGCAGCCTGAGAAATGGACATGAGAAGATGGAGTTGATGGTGGTAGGTGTGGGGCATGACCCATCATCTCCTCCTTCCGCAGGCTGAGAAAAACCGACTGGCAGCCATGGCCAACAACCTGCAGAAGGGCAGTGGTGGACCAATGCGCCTCTTTGTGGGCTCCCTGCACTTCAATATCACCGAGGACATGCTCCGGGGCATCTTTGAGCCCTTTGGCAAAGTGAGTAGAAAGTGAGGGAAACCTCTGAAGGGAATCGGAAAAAGTGGGGAGGGCAAGTGTACCTCCTCGTTCTGTCTGACCATGATTAACCCACTGCGTGTTTCACGATGGCCATGTGGGTCCATGCTGGGAAAGTTGGGCTCCATCTGTATTCATACTGCTCAGGAGACAAATTTGGCACCATGAAATCAAATAATGGGGTCCAGATGAAGTAAGATGAGTCAGAAAAAGTGTTTGGGAAAGAGATGGGCTTTGTCTCTTTTTTAAAATGATTTGGAGAGATGTAATGGGTTGGTTAGAAAGTTAGAGGTATTTAGAACAATCGGGGTAAGGGACTTCCCTGGCGGTCCAGTGGTTAAGACTCCGTGCTTCCACTGCAGGGGGCGCAGGTTCGATCCCTGGTTGGGAAACTAAGATCCCACATGCCACATGCTGCGCATGGCCAAAAAAAAAAAAAAAAAAGAACAGTCTGGGTAGGAAAGATCAAAGGTATGGCTTAGCCAAAAGATTATTGATTATTTTTCTCTATTCTGCAGATTGATAATATTGTCCTGATGAAGGACTCAGATACAGGCCGCTCTAAAGGTTATGGTTTTATTACGGTGAGTCTCTAGTCTTCAGCTTTTTAATTTTAGTTTAGGTTTCTCCACTTGTCTGATTTTGCAGCTTAGCTTCATCCTCCTCCCATAGGAACTGTCTAAATGACCCATAAACCCTGGTGCCTGAAGCTTGGACTAACCTTCTGCCCCTTGAGATGAGTGCATTGCTTGAGATCATGGCTTTTCTCCTACACTCTGTCAGTGGCACTGGTATGGGGTGTCCAGGAGGTCAACCAGCTTCCCTGGTGCTACAGCTTGCTCTCTGGGTAATAGTAACGATTCCAGGCTGCAGCTAAGAGGCTGGGGGCATGAGGGAGGTTAGGTATGGGCCTTTATAGATGTGCTTTATAGAATTGGTATATTTTCATGATGGGGTGGGAATAAGAAGGTATATACTTCTCTCTGGTCCTACCCAGTTTGAAGCAGTTTCCCCATTGAGAAATATCTGTATATTTAAATACCACTATAGGGAAAACAGTGAGGCCACCTAATAGTGGGCAAGTCTCACCTTTTCCTGACACTCCCAACAAAATTGTTTCCAATTCCCATAACTGGTTCTTCCAGCCCCATGTGACTCCAGGCTAGGACTGGCTGCCAGCCACAAAGTCTGATAGAAGCTGATATTTTCTGGGCTCAATCCAGGCAGCATACACCCCCCCAGTTGCCTGCAGGGCAGAGGGGAGATAGGTTGTGTTCTACCATGGGAATTGCTCATCTCAGAAGTATCTGGTAAAAGCACGCCACCTACACCACCTGCCTAGGAACTGTCAGTACCACGTGCCAGGCCCTAGGACAGGTAATACCAGAGTAAATAAAGCCAGCTGTGGTGTTCATGGTGGCAAGTACCTTTTCTAGCTCCCTGTGTGACTCAGATGCAGAAAGGCTTCTGTGGGGCCTTTTTGCCCTTGTGTTGCTGCCTTTTAGGTCAACACCCTTGACACATAAACAGCAGACTGGGAATCCTCTTCATGCCAGGCTGCAGCTAGTGCTGCTGCTGAAAGGGACGAGAGAGTAGAGGCCTTCTGGCCAGTGGGCCAGAGTCAGCAGCACTGAGGCGGGGTGGGAGTGGGGGTGCAGTCTCGCTCTCAGTACCAGGGTGTGCGCCTTCCTGAGGCTGGGCTCTGGAGTTCCACGTTCCTGGTTCTTGACTAAGGACTGAAACTTACTAGTCCTGAGGGCTGAAATTAAAGCTCAGGAGCCTTGGATCTCAGCCTGTCTTACTTCCATTTGATATGCCCATTTGTGAAACAGCCTGTCAGACTGGGCTCCCTACAGATGATGCGCTGTTAGGTTCTCAGTGGAGCTGGAAGATTGAAAAGCGATTGCGCTTGAGTCAGCTGGAAAAGGTCTTTCTTAGAGAACCATTTGGGGGCATGGGGATCTTAGGTCACATTCCCTGGGAAAGAAAAGTTTGAGCCACAGTGAGCATGCAATTTTCATGGGACAGTAGGACGAGAGAGTATAAGTGGGGCTTTGAGAGCATGTCTGTGGCCAGGAGGTACCTGATATGGCCTGGGTTTCTTGTAGTTCTCTGACTCTGAGTGTGCCCGCCGGGCCCTGGAACAGTTGAATGGCTTTGAGCTTGCTGGTCGGCCTATGAGGGTTGGCCATGTGACCGAGCGACTGGATGGTGGCACAGACATCACTTTTCCTGACGGAGACCAGGAGCTGGATCTGGGATCAGCGGGTGGACGTTTGCAGCTCATGGCCAAATTGGCAGAAGGTAGGGCTTCTCTGCAGAGTGAAGAACATGGCGTTGAATTTTACATCATGGGTTAGGACTTAACCCCACCTCATCTTTCCCTCTGAGGCTCTGGAATCCAGCTGCCGACCACCGCTGCTGCTGCCCAAGCTGCTGCCTTGCAACTGAATGGAGCAGTTCCTTTGGGGGCCCTGAACCCAGCGGCTTTGACTGGTAGACTTGGACTTGGGAAAGGGAGAGAAGGGTCGGGCCTGGAAGGCATGAATGCTCTATGCTAACTCCCTTGTCTCTCTTTGTTCCAGCTCTGAGTCCGGCCCTGAACCTCGCCTCCCAGGCAATCGCCTCCCAGTGCTTCCAGCTTTCCAGCCTCTTTACCCCCCAAACCATGTGAGTCTCAAGGCCCAGCTCATTTCAGTGTTCACAGTTCCTTTCTTTCCTCCGGCTTCCCGTTTACATCTTCTCCATGCCACAGGTAATGAGTGGCGCAGTCCACTGCCTCCCTCTGCCTCTGGGTCCTGCCACTCCCTTCTCCACGTCTACCCTTCCATGGCCCCTTCTCTCCATTCTGTGGACCAAACCATCCTGAGGGTGTGAACATTGACGGTGGGGGAACTGGGACCCCCCTCGGACACCAAGGAGAGCTCCTGCCCACCGCAGCCGCAGTGGGAATGGACCCTGGTGAGCAAAGCTGCCAGTTGAAGAGAACAGAATCTGCACTTGCATTGAACATCTGTTTCTCTGTGTTGATCGTCTCCTGGGATGACCTTCCTTGCCCTTTCCAACCACCTCTTACTGATTCCTTGATTCCTCCCCCATTGGGAAGGCCATAGGGCATTAACTGAAGGAACTAACCGCTCTCTGCCTGCCTGTACCTTTACCCTACAATCTGTCACGGAAAACCTTTAAGACCTCTGGTCTGTGAGGACTTTGGAGTTTGAGGGAGTGAACCTTGAAAGTGCTGGCTTGCTGCTACAAGGGCCCTGGAAGATAGCACGGACATGTGCGTTGGGAAGCCTGCCTTAAACCTTAGCTTGGGGCCAGAACTGCTACTGTGGGCTCAACATCTTGCTGGGAGGTGTGGGAATGATCTCTCCTGCCAGCCGTTTTGGATGTCTTAGGGGCATTTGGGAGTTCAGTGAAAGGTGGGGTACCTTTCTGTTATCTTCCATCTTCCTTTGTGTAGTTGTCCTTCCTTTGGCCCAGGGTGGGAGGATGGAGGGGAGGCTGCTTCTCTCCACCACTTCCATGTGCCTCTGGAGACTGGGGGCTCAAGCCCAGCTGGGCACACGTGAGTCTTTCTCACTGTATTTTATACCCTTGTGTCTGTGTACATAAATATAAATATATATATATAAACTTTGTACAAAAGGCAGGTCCCACAGTTGTGGCGGCAGCTGCCCATGTGTGTGGTCTCGGTCCAGTGGTGTGTCTGTCTGACGTTAACTTATCCTGAGCCAAAACCACGAATGGTTCTAGGGATATAAAACATTTGTAATGCCATTGAGTTTTTTTCCTTTAATTTTTTAAAAATCTGATCTTTAGAAAGAAAAACAGACAAAAGGCACACATGCCATCTGTATCTGCTTTATACTCCCGTGGTCTTTATGCCCTGTGGTCTCCTCCTGTCTTTATCTTGATTCTCTCCAAACCTCCCTGCCTAGTGGACAGACCTCCGGGCTCCCTCTCTCTGCCTGGGGACAGATCTTGTCTTCCCACCAGATGGCAGTGTGACGGTAGCACGTTCTGCACCTTGCTCTAAGGGTGTTTCGTGATCCTGAGGAGCTTAAGTACCAGAGAAGCCTCCTAAGCTCACCATTCTTACCTTGTTGAACTCTGTACCTGCCTTTGGACCTTTCTGTAGTGGACATCCAGTCCAGTATCCAAAGGGGTTTGGGCGTTATACATCAGGGCTCCCCAGGCCTGAAGTCTGCAGTTGTTGGTCCTTTCAGTCCCGCAACTCTTTCCATGCGGCTCTGATAACACAGGCCTGAGACCAGTCGATGAATCCCAGGGAGCTGAGCATTCCAGGCATGGCCCTTCCAAAGGTGAGGGCACACCTTCCTCTGCCTGCTTTGTAAGGCTTAGAATAAGGGGCCAGCCCGGAGCCTGGCTCGCCAACTGGGGACCAACCAAAAGGAGAAGGTCTGAGGTTCAAGGACAGGGCTCTGTGGGCTTCCTCCATTCTTTACTGGTCTCTATGCAACAGAATGTTGAGAGTTTATTGTCACACTAAAAATTTGGATAATTGCTGCTAGGTTTTAACTTGTCAGTTAAGGCTTCTAAGCAGAGTGATGGTTTTTTAGTGGTTAGCTTATGACGTTGCTCTTTACACTGCAGTGTTAAGTACCTGAAACCTACTTGTGGCATAAAAGGCCACTGGGACTCTGGAGGGACTTCCAGGCTGCTGCAGTCTCACCCACTGTCACCCCTACCCCTTCCCTGTACTAATTTGCTCTCTGGACCTGGGAGAAGGGAAGGAGGCCGCGTTGTTTTTAGGTAGGAGCAGCTGGCTAAGGCCCAGTCCCTTGCAGTTATTGATGCGGCTGCTAAGGCATCCTGACCTCAGTGCAAACCATTTTTACATTTTTATGCATCCTCCTGAGGCTATGGGCCAGGCCTCCTCATGGCAGTCTTGAACATCTTCAAACTGTAGGTACCCCCAGGCCTTGCTTCCTGCCCTCAGGTGGGCCCCCACCACTGCTCAGTTTCCTTATACTCCCATTCCTAGCTGCTTTGGCCTTCCTGCACTTTGCGTCCTTCCACCTCAGTTCTAAGTTGCTCCTTGTTCTTAGAGCCTTGCATAGCTTTTTGCTGGGAGAGAGACAAGGGTGGAAGTAAGGGAATGTCTAAGACAACTTCTGTTCTAGTCTTAACCCACATAAGGTGACAATGTCTAGTGGGTAACAGCCAGTGTCACTGTGTGTGACTCAGTGCCTTCTTGTTACTCATCCCTCTATAGGGGGTGGTTGGCGTGGAGAGAAGGGGCAGTGAACAGCCTCTGGGCCCAGCCTGATGTAAAGGAGCCTCCCTCAACCTCCTGCCTGAGCACGGTGGCTAAGGTGGGAGTAGAGATGAGACTTGCCCAGGTCTGTGCCCAGCGCAGTTAGAATTTTCCCACCAGTCCTCAGTTCTGAATGGGATTTTTCACCTGACTTTCGGCTTAGAGCCTCCACTCCTCTCTTCTCTAAGGCAGTGGCATTCCTCCCTGTTCTTTAAATGCTGCTGGATTGGGATTCACCCTACTTCTTTCTTAGGCTCTGTGGGCTACCAGTGGAAGCAGGGCTGTGACCTATGAACCTTTAGTCGTGGTGCTTATAAGGAAGGGAAATGATCTAAAAACTTGGAGATACTCTGTCACAGCCCTGCCTTTCTCTTAAAGAGTCTGGTGCGAATCAGGAAGTATTACCTGGACAGGGACTTCCCTGGTGGTCCAGTGGGTAAGACTCCACACTCCCAATGCAGGGGGGCCCAGGTTCGATCCCTGGTCGGGGAACTAGATCCCACATGCATGCCGCAACCAAGAAGTTCGCGTGCTGCAACTGGAAAAAAAAGGAGTGGGGGGGAGTATTACTTGGACAGTCAGAAGAGGCTCTCCTGGCACCAAAAAGTGGGGTGGTTAACAATGAGAATTTACATTTATGCAGGATTTGGTGTGGGTTAGGCATTGTTCGAATCATTTATTTTTTTTTATTTATTTTTTTAAAATTATTCTTTTTTAATTTTATTTATTTATTTATTTATGGCTGTGTTGGGTCTTCGTTTCTGTGCGAGGGCTCTCTCTAGTTGCGGCAAGTGGGGGCCACTCTTCATCGCGGTGCGCGGGCCTCTCACTATCGCGGCCTCTCTTGTTGCGGAGCACAGGCTCCAGACGCGCAGGCTCAGCAATTGTGGCTCACGGGCCTAGTTGCTCCGCGGCATGTGGGATCTTCCCAGACCAGGGCTCGAACCCGTATCCCCTGCATTGGCAGGCAGATTCTCAACCACTGCGCTACCAGGGAAGCCCCGAATCATTTTATATGTATTGAATTGTTTAATCCTCACAATGACCCTCTGAAGTAGATTCTTTTATTATCTTTACTTTGTTAATGAGGAAACTGATACCCAAAAGGTTAACTAACTTGTCCCCCGATTATGCAGTTAGCAAGTTTAGGATTTCAGTCCAGTCTAGCTTCAGATCCCTTGATCTTAATATTAACCTGCCTCAGCATCACTGTGGAAGCCAAAGCCTTGGAGTCATGGGGAAGTGTCACTTTTTCTGTCTCTATACTCATAGTTCTCAGTATATCCTGAATTCTTCCACTTCCATGTCTACTGTCTTGTTCTCTCTTCCGGCCCCTCTCTGCTGGTCAAAATCCTGTCCTTTAAGACTGATGATTTCCTAGTTGAAGTTGATTTTCCTTTTCAGTATTCTTGGTCCTATGTAGGTCTTATTCTGACTTTATTTACAGTTCTTTGTAAACTCTGTTACTAGATGGTTATAGATTGATGAAGCCAGTCATAGATGTGTCTTTTTCATTACTGTTTTGTTTGCACCATTTTGTATCTGTTGAGTTGAATTAATTCCCTCTCAGTTCAAGTCAGAGCCAGGCTTTCCAGAGGCTGTCCCTTCTAGCCTGCTTTTCCTAGCAGTCTCGTCCATTTCTTCCTCACTGCTCCAAGAGAGGAGGCAGCTTTACTCTTTTTGGTGTTACCATGGTAACCTGTGAAGCTTTCTGTCTAAAGTGATGCTTGCCACCCCAGAGACTGATGTTTCCATGGCAACCAGGTGAAGTCAGTAGTCATGAGCTGAATGCAGGAAAGGAGTTCTGGTCTGAAGCTGTGTGAATCTTCTGGCTTCAGATATCCCCCCCTTCCCTTCCAACTTTTGCACTCTATATCCAGAACGGATTGCTCGCAAAGTGTATTCTTTTTTTTTTTTTTTTTTTGGGCTGCATTGGGTCGTCGTTGCTGTGCGAGGGCTTCTCATTGCAGTGGCTTCTCATTGCGGAGCACAGATTCTAGGCGCACAGGCCTTTGCTGTTGCGGCACGTGGGCTCAGTAGTTGTGGCTCGCGGGCTCTAGAGTGCAGGCTCAGTAGTTGTGGTGCGTGGGCTTAGTTGCTCCACGGCATGTGGGATCTTCCCAGACCAGGGCTTGAGCCCGTGTCCCCTGCATTGGCAGGCGGATTCTTAACCACTGCGCCACCAGGGAAATCCCTCAAAGTGTGTTCTTGGTTGAGAGAGCTCTGTGTGAGGTGAAGCAGACCAGTCAACTTAGATCATGTGGGAAGATGGAGGCAAGGAAAGAGATGATCAAAGATCACTTTTAAAAGTTGGATGAGGGACTTCTCTGGTGGCCCAGTGGTTTAGAATCTGCCTGCCAATGCAGGGGACACAGGTTCGATCCCTGGTCCTGGAAGATCCCACGTGCCGTGGGGCAACTAAGCCCTTGCACCACAACTACTGAGCCCGCATGCCACAATTACTGAAGCCCTTGTGCCTAGAGCCAGTGCTCTGCAACAAGAGAAGCCACTGCAATGAGAAGCCCGTGCACCACATTGAAGAGTAGCCCCCGCTCGCCACAACTAGAGAAAGCCCGCATGCAGCAACAAAGACCCAACGATGAAGACCCAATGCAGCCATAAATAAATAAAATATTTTTAAAAGTTGGATGAGTTCTCTTGGCTCTCCCAGATGATCTGCTGTCAAGAGCCCTTAAGGAGTTGGGTGGAGTTACTGGAGACCCATTAAGCAGTTATTTTTGAGGGCAGTGGGTGGATGAGGTGCCTGAAGATTGGAAAAGAGCCAGTCAGTGCTGGATTGCAAGAAGAGGGAAACAGTGACCTTGGAAATCAGAGACTTGTCAGACTCTTGCCAATATCCCAGAAAGGATGGGAACTTCAGTCAGCTTTCAAGCATCCTGAAGCCTACTTGTTTAAAATGAATGGTGCTGAGAATTAGCCTCCTTCTCCCACTTCCTGGGCCCAGCCAAGCCAGGGAACCTCCACCCTGTAGCAGAAAGATCATACTCTGGAACAACACCATGTGCTTCAGATCTCTCTTCTGCCACAAACCAGCTGAGTAAGCTTAGGTGTTACTTCTCTAACTCAAGACTCCTCCCTTTTAGAAAGGAAATGATAACAGTAGTACCTGTCTCGGGGATGTTGTGAGGATGCAATGAAATGATAACCTGTAGAGGCCTTAGAACTTGATAGCTTCCCATTCCTCTGGATGCCTACATACTTGACTTTCTACCTGACCTAATTCTCCTCCCCAACTTTGAGAATGCTCGAGATTTACAGGGGCGGAACTGATGGTGGGGCAATGGTGAAAATAAACCTTCATTGTTCCTGGGCTAAAGTCCCAGGCTTACAAGGTCCTAGGTCACACACAGGCTACATTTCAGGAAAACAAATCCCACTGGTCAAATCTCTTTATACTTGAAACTCTAATCAGGTTACAACCAGATGGCTTTGGAAAATCAAGGTGGGCCCCTCAAGTACCTTCAGGATACCTAGTGCCCTTTGCTTGGTCTGGCTGGGGAAAATCCCAGAGCAGTCTCTGTTATAGTCCTTTGCAAGCATCCCTCCTAATCTCCCCCAAGCATTCCTATGGCACCTGTCTTTGTGGTCTCCAGAGCCTAGCCCTACCTACTCTGGCAGTTTCCTTTCAGAATAAGTATTTTAAATCAGCACAGGTCCTCTGCCTAAAGTTGTAATTTGAACAGAAAAATGGGAAACTGTGTAGTATAATACCATCCTTAGGCTTCAGTTGCCAATCTTCCCCCCAAAACTCCCCAAACAAGAAATCCGATAATGGGTTACCTGTGAGTCTTGCAGGAGGCTGTTGGACTTTGTGGACCACAACTTAAATTTGTATCTCCAGAGTGGTGCCATGCTTTGAGAGATTAGCATGTTGCATGGTTGCCTGAATAAGGGACCAGACACAGGTTGCAAAAAAACATTGCTTCTAAATCAACTATACTCCAATAAAAATTTTTAAAAAAAGAAAAATAATAAAAAATTTTTGTAAGAAGCATTACTTCCACTGCTGATTTGTACAATCATGAAGATATTTGCATTTTAATCTAGTCCTCATGATTATCCTACAAGATAGGTATCATTATCCTCGTTTTATTTATTTATTTATTGGCCACGCCTTGTGGCAGGCAGGATCTTAGTTCCCTGGAACTAAGGAAGTGCAGAGTCCTAACCACTGGGCCACCAGGGAAGCCCTTATCCTCATTTTATAATTGGGAAGAGCTGAGGTTCAGAAAGACAAGAGAGGTTAAGAGTGACTTTCTCCATAGACTTCCATCCAGAAAATAGCCTGAGTGCCAGGTAAAAGGCTTGCACAGCCCCATTGAATTTATATTCACGCCTTGACTTTACAAGGCCACCAAGCTGTAGAGTCATGACATCAAGATTCAAATTCCTTGAGTATTTCCATCAGAGAGCCACCAGGTGATAAAGGACTAAGAAGCAGAATGCTCTTGTCTGGTTTTGGGACCCTTTGATATCCTCCCAAATTTTGCTTCCTTCTGTACAGGGAGGGTCTTTACCTCATCATGTGGCAGGCTGCCCACCATTTCTCCTGTACATTTGCTCATGTGGTTTTGCCGCAAGACATTTATTTTCCTTCTTTCCCCCATCTATCTACAGCCTATGTATAACCTTCAAGGCCCAGTTCCTAAAATATGTCTTCCAAATGTTCTGTCTCTTCCATTCAGACTTCTTAGAGCACGTGATATAGCTTGCAGTTAGTCAGAATGTGGTATAGTTTGCTGCTGTTTTGGCCATGGTAGTGCTACCTCCAACTTGCCCTGTCTCTCCAGCTCAATTGTAAGCTACTTGAGGGCAGGGATAGTGCCTTATCTGTATTTGTTTTCTCTTTAGGGCCCAGCACAGTGACTGGCATATGGCAGTACTTGAGCAGAGCAACAAGCATTTGTAGATGAAAGATTAAAACGTCCAGGAAGATTTTACTTAGACTGATGTGGATTGGAACAATTAGATTAGATTAATAAAAAGATGTATGTATGGGTGGACTTTCTGGGAGCGAGGATTTAACCCAGAAGACTTGCGGAGTGTCCTTCCATGACTCCGGCAGTCCTTCAGAAGAGGAGAGCCCCTGTTCCAGTCTCTAAAGAGGGTTAGATGCAGCAGGGCACAAAGGCCCAATTGTAAGCAGAGGCCCAGAGCAGAGGGATAACTTCTAAGACAGGACTGGCCTCACCTCTGGCCTCTCAAGGGAGAGAACACCCAGTCTATGCTCTTGGCCAATGAGGCGGCCTTGTGGGCCAGGCGGCATGGGGTTAGTAGAGGTTGGGCAGGGACTGGGCTGATAAGGGAGCACAGACCCCAAGTCAAAATTGGACTGGTTAAGAGGAGCACGGGGCTTCCCTGGTGGCACAGTGGTTAAGAATCCGCCTGCCTATGCAGGGGACCCGGGTTCGAGCCCTGGTCCGGGAAGATCCCACATGCTGCCGAGCACCTAAGCCTGTGAGCCACAACTACTGGAGCCCGCGCGCCTAGAGCCCGTGCTCCGCAACAGGAGAGGCCACCGCAATGAGAAGCCTGTGCACCGCAACAAAGAGTAGCCCCTGCTCTTTGCAACTAGAGAAAGCCGCGCGCAGTAACAAAGACCCAACGCAGCCAAAAATAAATAATAAATTAATTAATTTTTAAAAAAAAGGGCGCGTGAGGGCAGAGAGGATCTTACCTGGCACAGGCAGCTCAGCATCGGGCCCCCTTGCTGGTCTCATGCCAGTCCAGATCAGCAGCCTGGGCTTACTTTGCCTTGATCAGAGGGAGGGAGAAGAGTGGCCAGGCTCTCAGAGAAGACCCCACCTCTCCCAAGTCTAGCAGGAGCGGGGCTTCAGCTTCTGTCTGTTCTGAGCTCTTTCCTGTAGGCGTCTGGAGGGAACACACAGATGGGTCGGGCTGATGGAACTGGCTGAGTTGGGGGGAGGGAAGCTTGTGGCGTGTGTGGCTCCCCTCATGGGGGAGGTCCTGCCGTCATCATCTTTAGACTTCTGCCCCATGAAAGGCACTGGGCCTTCTGGTTCCTCATCCTCCCCTCCTGCCACATTTGACCAGTGGTGGTACTCTTCCTCTAGAAAACCCTTCTCCCTGGGCAGTAGCCATTACCTGCTCAACCCTAGTTCCTCCACCACTTGTTTGGCAGCTGCATCCCACCTTCTTCATCTGCCTGTCCCCAGGACTCTCTCTTTGGTCCCTCTTCTTTCTCTGGAACACCAAAGCTTTGTTTTGTTTTAAATTATTTAGTTTAGGGACTTCCCTGGTGGCGCAGCAGTTAACAATCCGCCTGCCAGTGCAGGAGACACAGGTTCGAGCCCTGGTCCGGGAAGATCCCACATGCCGCGGAGCAACTAAGCCCGTGCGCCATAACTACTGAGGCTGCGAGCCACAACTACTGAGCCCTCGTGCCAGAACTACTGAAGCCCGCATACCTAGAGCCCGTGCTTTGCAGCAAGAGAAGCCACCACAATGAGAAGCCCGCCCACCGCAACAAAGAGTAGACCTTGCTCTCTGCAACTAGAGAAAGCCCGCGTGCAGCAACAAAGACCCAATACAGCCAAAAATAAATAATTTATTTTAAAAAAATTATTTAGTTTATTTAGCCATAGTTAAAAACCCAAAAGGTAGAAAAAAGGCATACAATGAAAAGTAAACCTCCTACACCTGTTGTCCACCCACCAAGTTCCCCTTCTCAGCAGCAGTCAGTACCATCTCGGCTCGTGATTTGTTGGGTCACAGACCCCTTTGGAAATCTGATGAAATTCGTGAACCTATTCTCAGACAAATGCGTGACTGCACAAACGCATCAGATTGTACCATTTCACAAGAATCACAGACCCCTAAAGCCCATGTGTGGTTTGAGGCTAAGGATCCCAACCTGTACTGCATCCTCTTAGTCTCTCCCTTAGTGGGTCCCTGCTGCAAAATGAAAATGCAGGGTTCCTTCTTCAAGGAGCCTTGTTCAAGCGACAGCAGAGCATTAAACTAAGCATGGGGCCCTGTGTGACTGCCCTGCATCTCATCCTTTCCTCTGGCTTTACTACCATTGGTATGGCAATTATTCTCCTATCTGTGTCTCTTGCCCTAACTTGTTTTGAATTTCAGACTCAGCTGTCCAGGGATGTATTTCTGAGCATCTCAAACTCAAGAGTCTCCAAAATGGAGCCATTTACCGGCTACCTCCCCTGCCCCCTAACTCCCAGTTCCTCACCATCCTCCCATCACCTGCAACTTCTCCCTGTCTTTATACCCAGCCACTCAGTTGTCAAGTCCCACAGATTCTGACTCTTAAGTTCCATGCTGCCTCTCCTTTCCCACTGCCATCTCCCTCAGCGTGGTCCTTCATTACCTTCCATGTGTATTACTGTGATTGTCCCCTAAACTCATCTCTTCAGGCCTTGCCTCTGCTGCTCCAGTCCATCTCCTTGCCTCCTCTTCCCAAAGGACCAGCCCCATCATGTCACTTACACACTCAAAACCCTTCAGTGACTCTCACTGCCTACAGAGTTGGGCACAAACTCCTTTGCCTGGCATTTAAGGTCCTTTGCAATAGGGCTCCCAAACTTCTTTTCGGTGCTCATCTCTTAGCCCTCCTCTTCATGTCCCTGAGGTTTCAACGCAACTGTAGGACCATCTGGTCCCTTAATGGGCCCAGTGTGTTTTCCTGCAGTTTACAATTTGCACTGCCGCTGTTCCTGGTCCCCAGAGTTTAGAGCTGGCTTACGCCACTATAGCCATGTAATTTCTCTGGCCCTTTTACCACAGCCACTGCCCATGGCTCTGCCCATAGTGTCCCCTGCATTCTTTCTACTGTCCCTCTCCCTCTTCCCATCATCCTCACTGAAGGGGAACCTCAGATGCAAGGCTGGATACAATCACCATTAAGTATCAAGCAGACGAGAGTCCAATCCCAGCTCTATTGCTTATTGACCTCAGGCAAGTTACTTTCTGTTTCTTCCACAGTAGAAGAGGTAGTGACACCTCATATAGTCATTAAAGAATTGAGACAAAGTAAATTAAGTCCTAAGGATAGTGTCATTATTCATATCATCATCTCACCACCTGTGCTGGGCTGGTCCCCCTTGGCTCCTCCCCAGCTGCAAGGACTCAGGAGACATCTCATCCCTCTTTCCATCGAGTTCTGGGAACCTGGGTGGGGTGGAGTGGAGGCCTGGCCCTCAGGTGCTCGGGTAGCTGTATTGTATGTCTAGGGGTGAGGGGAACTGCTGCCTCTGCTCTCTTTGTTCACACTCAGCTCAGGCAGCAGCAGGCGTGGGCGTCCCCAGGGGAGGCAGTGACAGCTTCAGCTCTCACAGGGACCTTGCAGGTGACAGCTGGGGAGGTGCAGGCCAACCCTATCACGCCCCAGCTGATGGGCCTCCCTGTTGGATGTGGGCCCCACCTTGAATCAGCCCAGGTCACAGCTGAGTGTAGTTCTGGGTACAAAATGTAGCCTCCAGCCTGCTCCTTGCCGGATAAGGGGTAAGGTGATGGGGACTTGGTCACTGAGTTACCAAATTAATTCTAACGGGTCCCTGCTCCTCTCCAGGCCTGTTTTTTCATTGGCAAAGGGACAAGCTGGACTCCGTAAACTTTAGGGGCCTTTTGCCCCTTGTTATGACTACTCCAGGACTAAGTCAGTTCCGGAGTCTCCCTAGAACCGTTACAGACAAGAAAACTCAGGCTCAGAGGAGCAAGGAACCTAAATCCACCCATCCCTTCCGTGGGGGGGGGGGGGGGCTTTGAGAACAGAGAGTCAAAGTGAGCAAGTGCAGTAGAAAAATTCTTTATTGAAAAGGGAAGGGTGGCCCCCTTGCTGGTGCCTCCTGGGACCTGGCTAAAGGCGGGTTGCCACCGCACAGCTCTTCAGGCAAAAGTCTCTGCACACCTTCCCCTTAATAACCTTAAAGGGGAAGTGCCCTGGTGTAACGGTAAATCACAATCAATTCAGAAGAACAGCGCTTCCAGGCCCTTGCCTTTAAGAACTTCTTAAAGGCAAAGTGGACAAGTGCAGCAGATCAGAGCCAGGACGCTTTAGGAAAGTCTCAAAGAAGCGGCTCCGTGTCTTTACCTTTAAGAATCTCTTAAAGTTGAGGCATATTCGCGCTGAGTACAAAGGTGGAAAACTGTAAAGGAGTTTACAAAGCACTTTTCCAGTTCTTGCTTTTAGCATCTCTTTACGGGAGAGGTGGTCAAGCGTGAATTAATAAAAAAACAAAATACCTTGCAGAACTACTTCCCTCCCCGCCCGCCGGAAGCCGCCCCGCCCAACAGTCGCTGCGCGACCCCCGCGGGTCAGCGTCCTCGCCTTCCAGGAGCCCCGAGGCCGGGAGGTAACCGGGGGGCGCGCGGAGCGGGTGGGGCGACGCCCGCCGGGGTCTGGGGGCGGGGGGCCCAGCTCCCAAAGTCACACCGGGGCGTCCCGGGAGTTTCTGGTTTCCTAGACTGTCTTCACAGAGGAAGCCGGAGGGGGGCGGGGCGGGGCGAGGGGGCGAGCGGAGGGCGCGGTGACCATGGCGACCGCGGTGACCATGGCGACCACGGTGACCATAGCGACCGCGGCTCAGAGCACGGAGAGGTCGTGACACGACCTGGAGCGCTGCTTGAAGAACTTGGTGTTGCGCGGCACCAGGTTGGCAAGGAAGCGCTTGGCCTTCTTGGTGAGGCTCTCGCGGCGCGTGGGCGGCGCGGGGCCCTCGGGCCTGCCCCACTCGGGCTGCGGGCCCCCAGCGCGGTTCGGGCCCCGCCGCAGCCGGATCTGGCGCACCGCTCCCTCGAAGAGCTCCCGCGTGTTGTGGTGCAGCGCGGCCGACGTCTCGATGTGCTTGCAGCTCAGTGTCCCTGCCAGATGGCGACCCTCTGCAGGAAGGGACGTGTTCAGGCGCCCGCCCGCCCATGGGGTTGCGCTGGGCCCGGGGCCGGGCGAGGCTGGGTCTGGGGGGTCCAGGGCGTGCAGTGGAAAGGGATTGGGGCAAATGGATCTCTTGCAACTGATAGAACAAGCAGGGATTAAGTGGAGGGCGGTGGTGGTGTGGAGGGGGAGGGAGAAAGGGGCCTTGAGAATAGGTGAGGGGGAAGAGAAGGGAGTCTCGGGGCCCAAGGCGTGGGCATTGAGAGTCTGCCCTTAGCCTGGGGCTAACTGCAGTTTTGTGCACCCAGGAGGGTAAAAGGGCCTTATGGAGAAGAGGTGTCCTGGAAGGGAGAGGGTTCCCTGAGATTGCAAACATGAATGAGGTTCAGGGTACTCACCCTCCAGTGAGACCTCCCGGGAGCGGGCCAGGTCACTCTTGTTTCCAACGAGGATGACAGGCAGGTCATGGTGGGGCCTCCCAGCCCTGAGCCGTAGTAGGGTCTCTGGAACTTTGGAGAAGCTTTGTCGGTCGGTGACTGAGAAGACGATGAGAAAGGCATCCCCCGTCTGAAGGCAGTGGTCCTGCAGCCACCCCCCTGCATCCCCCTGCAGATGGGCAGAGAGTCGTGGAACGTCAGGGCTGGAGGCATGGGAGAACCTGCCCAGCACCTACACCTCAAGGATGAGGAGCCAGGATGTGAGGGAGAAGCCACCTGCTTAGGACACAGAGCTAGTTAATGGCAGAATCTCCATACTCAGAGTGTGTTTGTGGAGGAGGGAGAAGTTTGTAATGTGAGCCCCACATGGGCGAATGGGGGACATAGGATCCTAGACTAGGGTAGCCCATCCTACTTTCTTATGCTTAAGCTCTTAAAAAATGAATGCTATTCAAGTGTGTGTAATCTGGCCTCTCGTTTCTGCATAGTAATCATTTATGTCCAAATATTCACAAGTCCTCACTTTTTTCCCCCTTCCCTGACATTACAGAGCCCTGAGCTTCTGTCCTCTCAGATCAGGATCTTCTAGGCTGAAAAATGTACAGAGGGGGTCAGTTTCAGGGTGTTCAGCCTGGCTTGCAGTTGCAGGGTTTGTCAAATCCAGATCCTAACTTTCCTCTGGGTCAGAAGATCCTGGAAACCAGACAGCAGCTCTCAATGCCATGGTATGTGCATAGGTGTGAGCCTTTGCTCTCTGAGACAATATATATGAAAGGTCAGGTTCCACTACATGTTAAAACCAGGGGCTGTAGTCCCACCAGCCTTCAGCCTTCAGCCATACTTGGCCCCTCCTCAGCTCTCCCAGGTTTCATCACCTGCTTGCAGCCACATCTTAGTTCTCACCTGTTCCCAGATGTCATAAACAACTAGAGTCACTTCCTCCTTATCCACCATGATGCGTCTCTCATAGGTGTCCTCTGTTGGGAAATAGGGACAGGGAATAGAGCCCATTAGGAGGCTCCCCAACACCTGTAAGACCTGGTAACCAGGGATGCCTTAGATCCCAGCACCAGGGACCCCCTCCAGGGAGGTTGCCACAGAAAGCATTGAAACAGTTTCTCTTAGGTTCTGGCCTCCAGGACTGTTCATGCCTTGAGCTCTTCCATCCCTGACTAGGGCTCCAGAGGCACCCTCAATCCTTGCAGGGCTCCCCCAAATACCTGGGTTCTCCGGCTCGTGAGCACTGTCTCCCTGGAGACCACCGAAAGTGCCTGCTAGGGTGCTCTTGCCCACGCCGCTCTCCCCCACCAGCATGACCTTGAAGATGCCATCCTTTTGGGTGGGGGCTGCCTCTCCTGAACCCAGGGAGTCAGAGGAGCCAGAGGATGAGGTTTGAGGTGGCCAGTCAAGTTCATCTACAGCCTGGGCCCGCCGCAGCTGGTGCTTGTAGGGGACAGGCATACTGCCTCTTCGTCTGGGGGCCCCCGGGGCAGGGGGTGGCCCGCCCCGGTCCAACCCTGCCAACAGTTTCTCTGGCTTCTTCAGCAGTGTAGCATCTGCTTCTGGGGGGGGCAAAGAGAAGGAAGCTATGAGTGGGGTAGGCCTAGACACCTGCAGAGGACTCAGTCCTGGCTGCTCCAGCCTCAGAGGCCCAGTCGATGACCGTGACCCAGAAGGAGCTGAGAATCTTTGGTCTGACCTCTTCCACTGAACTCCACCAGAAGCCTGAACTGGTGGGGCTCCCAGGGGCTGACCTGAAGGCTTGCCCAGTGTGGTTTCAGCCACAGCCCGTTCAAAACATGCCCCATGCAGGGGAGGCACCTGTGTGCAGGCTTGCACACCCACTCACACTTCACACTGACACACAGGCACACCCCCAGACTAGGCCTCTGGCCGAGGGCTGCCCCTCCTTCCACCGGGAGGCCCTGCCCCCTCCTGCTTCCTGCACTGATGATCCCCACCCAGAGGATAAACTGAAGCTGCTGCCCAGGTTCTGGGATTGGGTACTGATAGAGTCAAAAACTTTGTGGGGAGCCTGTTCCCAGGGAAGGGACTTGCTCACTGAGATGTGTGTGTTGGGTCTCCATGGGTGTGTTAAGGGGGCTGCCTCTTCCCATGGCCCTGTAGGTAAGCATCCCCCAATGCATGTCTGTGTGTGAGAATCCTTCTGCACCCCTGGCTGTCCCTGTGAGTCCGACAGAATATTGTGTTCATCGTGAGGCTGAGGGAGGGAGAGAGAGGGAGGGAGGAGGAGAAATAGCGAGAGAGCAGTAGCAGGGAGAGTGACAATGCACGGGTCAGGGTAACTGGAGGAGGAACCACAGACATAACAAAGGGGGATAGAGAGAGGCTGGAAATAGCCCAGGATCAATACTTGGCTGGCAGCCAGGGCCTCCAGGAGCCAGAGAAACCCTCAAAACAGTTCCCCAGGGTAGCCCCCTGCCCGTGATTCCCAGGCTTGTGGGCTGCCCCTTGTCTTTCCCCCTTCCCTCCTGCCCGTCCCAACCTCTTGGGAATGAGGCAGACCTAGGGGCTAAGTACCAGTTTCCCCAGGGTCGCCCCCGGTGATGGGTTAGGGGACATTTAGGCAGCCCACCTCTGCCCCCTAGCCCCCCACCTCAGCTGAGCCCCAGTCCTGGTGTGGGCAGGAGGCTTCCCCACTTCCTGAGTTGGTCTTCCCCTCTTGCTGTTTGGGTTCGAGCTCCTTCAACCCCTAGTTCTGACCTCCCCACCAAAGCTTCAGCTCCCACCCCCATGGTTGCAGCCAGCACCTGCCAGCTCAGCCCTCACCTGGTGTGGGCGTCCCTGGCGGGGAGGCCTGGTGGCTGCCGGCGGGGCAGAGTGCTGTGGTTTCTGTGTCCGTGTCCATGTCGGTGTCGAGGTCTGTGTGCATCGGTGTGCGTGTGCGTGTGCAGCCTGGCGGCTCGCAGCACCCGCTCCCTCACTCAGCAGCACTGTCAGCTCTTCCCTTTAAATACCACCCCCCATGCCCTCCCCCTAGACACCTGGGGAAACAGTCCCACCTCCTGATGAGGTCACATATGCTAATGAGCCATGATGTCAGCGGGATTCCCTCCTTTCTGCCCACCCCACCCCCCACCCCCTTTGCATCGCTTCCCTCTGGGAGCACACACACTGCGGAGTCTGGTTAAGACATGAACAGAACAAAGTCAGAGGGGCAGAAGAGACGGGTTCAGAGAAGTGGGGTGAGGGGTCAGGGGGCAAGGGAGCTGAGGATGGGAGGAGGCAAGGACCCAGGGCCTGGGTGGTCTTTCTCCAGGAGCCAGGACTATGTGTCATTTGTCTCCGTATCCCAGCCCCTTAGCCCAGCGTTCAGCCCGGAGTGGGTGCTCAGTAGCTAAATGGAGGGGCTAAAGGAAGAAACCAAAAAAGACGCAGGGACAGGAGGACAGCCACCCCGCCACCAAGCTTCTCTGCCACCCCCTCTTCCCCATATTACCCCTTCTGGGCTAAGGCCCACAGCAGTACCCACTTCCCAGCCTGGCCGCTAGGCAGATGGGGGCTTTGAGGAAGGAGACATGGCTGCTTTGTTTGGCAGCTTCATATTTTTACTAGGTTCAGGGGGGTACAAACCATTGTGGGGACTCCTTCCCCATCTCTCCCTCCCTGCCCGGCCCACCAACCTCGTGTTAATCAGAGCAGGAAAAAGGGGAGAGACAGCCCTCTAGAAGAAGTTCCCAATCCCCAGTGCGGGAGCCAGCCCCCCTCTCAGTGCTCTCTGGGGCAGCCCCAGGCCTTCTGGGCTACACAGGGCAGACACACAATGACACCTACCTCTTGGGGGGGAAGCCAGGATAGCGGGGCTCCTTTACTGCTCCTTTTCTGCCCGGTCCCTTTCCCTTCAGGCTCCCACTCTTGACTTCCTGATGCCCCCAAGGACCCAAACGCACATTCCGATTTCCTGGCCCCTTCTCACCCCATTTTTGCCAGATGCTGTGCTAAGCACCTTCCTGCATTCTCTCCTTTCATCCTCATGACCCTGAGGCTCAGAGTGGTGGGTGAGTGGCCTGTCCCCCAAATCAATCATGCAGCTGGAAAATGGGGACACCAGGATTCCCACCCAGATCTTTCCAATGCCAAAGACTGTTTTTTGTCTCTATGCTATGCTGCCTTCCTTGTCTTAAATATTCCAACTGTCTCCTATTATTGGGGACAATCTATATTGTGATCTTCAGTGGACTTTTCCAGTTGAAGAAGCAAATAGTGATCTCGGGGTTACTAGTGCAGTGACGCTTCACTTATGTGGAGGTCAACTGCAGGGTAACATTGTGGGGTCTAGAGGGAGCAGAAAGAACTCTTAAGCAGCTACAGTCTTCATGTGCTTCACTCACTGGACAGACCCTACAGTCCTCAATCACAGCCTACTCGTTCTTACTTTATTCACAATTTTAATGTGTCCATGTGTGTTCCTGTGCTCAAAGATTAGAAGCACATTTATAGCAGCTAGTGACCCCTGATCGCTTGGTAGCAAGGGAAGCAGTATCACAGAAAACTTTTATTTTAAAAATTTTTTAAATTTATTTATTTATTTATTTTTGGCTGTGTTGGGTCTTCGTTGCTGCGCGTGGGCTTTCTCTAGTTGCGGCGAGTGGGGGCTACTCTTCGTTGCAGTGTGCGGGCTTCTCATTGCGGTGGCTTCTCTTGTTGCGGATCACGGGCTCTAGGTGTGCGGGCTTCAGTAGTTCTGCCCTGTGGGCTCAGTAGTTGTGGCTCGCGGACTCTGGAGCTCAGGCTCACTAGTGGTGGCACACGGGCTTAGTTGCTCTACGGCATGTGGGATCTTCCCGCACCAGGGCTCGAACCTGTGTCCCCTGCGTTGGCAAGCGGATTCTTAACCACTGCGCCACCAGGGAAGTCCCCACAGAAAACTTTTAAAGCAGTCATAAGCATTTAAAAAGTGGTCCAAGGTCATCTGGCATTAAGGCAAATAGCTTTTCTGACGCTGTTACAGCTTCTGAATACATTGCTGCAGAGGTTTTTGGTGTCTATGAATGATCCTCAGCTATCCAGAAGGATTTATATTATAGTGCAGATGGGCTGAAGACGAGTGTAATGTTTTAGAGTGATTTCCTTCCAGAATGAGTTTTTAAAAAGTTTTAAATTGTAAAGGGGTGAGCTTTATGTTTCTGGAAAACTCATTTAGGTGGTAGAATTCATTTCTATGATACTAGATAAGAGTGTCAGGGGCTGGAGACCCCAGCGAGGATTCTTGACCATGACTTCCGCCTGCCCTCAATCCAGCCTTAGGCCACAGACGCATGCTGGGTTTCATCTTGAACCACCATCTCTCTTGTCCCACTGGTAAGAGGCTGTGCACTTGCCCAGCGCAGGGGCACTTGCCCAGCGCAGGTCAAGGTTCCCTCAGGAACTGGAGGTCCTGTGTAATAGTGGGACAGACTGAGATTTGGAACCGAGCTGATCCAGATTTAAGTCTGCCTCTCAGTAGAGACTGGAGCAGTCTTAATTCCTCGGAAGCTGCTCATGAGCCTGTGACTTGGGGCTGTGATGCCCACGGCACAGCCTCGTTGTGAGGGTTAGCTACGTGTGATAAAGGGTTTGGCACTCAGCAGGTTGCCCAACAATTTGGTGCTCCCACAGTCTCAGGCTGTGTGGCTGGGGGTCCCTTTCCCCTCCCAGCGTGGCCTGGAGCTTGGTTCAGGCCCAGATTCTGCTCCTTAAGGACCAAATTCTGGTATCTGCTCAGATTTATCTCAGATTTTCAGCCTGATCCCCATCTCATAACTGAGATCACCTCCCTCCTCCCCACCAAGGGCCTTTGCATGAGTCCCACACCCCCGATACTGGGCACCTTGGACAGTGGTGTCTATCCTGATAGGATCTGAAGTCGCCTCACTTCTTTTTCCTTGGGCCGTGGTGAAAATAACTTGGGTGACAGCCCCCTACTGCCCCACCCTTGCCTGGGTAAGACCCTCTATCTTAGTTTCCCCATTCTGCCTGTACAATGTCAGTCCCCTCTCCCCGCCACCTGGGGCTTCACTGTGGCTGACAAAAATGGTGTTACTGCTTGCACCTCCTAGATTACACACCCAGCACCTAGAGGAATCTTCTTTCAGGCCCATAAATCTACACGCACAGGGCTTCCTAGTGAACTCTACCTTCAAGTCCTCCCTCCAGCATTCTGAAGCATTCCACCACGAGGAACATTCTTCTACCTTAAATCTTTGTCCATTTTCAAGTTTCAAATACCCCTAGGAGGTAAAAGGTCTGGAGCAGGACAAGGATGAGGATATCAGGCTGAAGGTTTTGAGGTGGCTATGGAGAAGGAGAGGAGCAGGGAGAGGCGGAGGCCAGGTGATGGAGAGGCATGGGAGGGGAAATCAACATTCCCTGCCTGTTTTCACTGGGCCTGACGCGGGTGGGACCCAGTGATTGTTTGCACTGGGGAAGGCAGGCCCGGAGGGAGAACAGCAAGCAAGGATGAGAATCTCTGGAGCCCCTTCCCCAATCTCTGGAGGGGACGTGGAGTGAAAGGTGCTTGAGTCTTCCCCAAGCCAAGATGCCAGTGTCCCAGGACTGTACCACATCCCTCAGCCACTTCCCTAGGCTCCTGCTCGCTGCGAGAGGGAACGGTATGCAATTAGTGCTGGGTGTGAGGATGCTGGCAGTGTGTAATCAACAGGGCCCCTCCACCAGGGAGGTGGGGATAGGCCGGGCCAGGCAGGAAGGGTAAGGGAGCCTGAGGGGGAGCCCCTTCTCCGGGGACTGATTCTGTTAGGGAATGCCTCAGCTCTGCTCCTGTGGGCATCACACCCACTCCCATAGGCTCTTTCTAAATCCTTTGTCCCGGCTGATTTTCCTTTTAAACTCTGGGACAGCTCTGTCAGCTTGCTTACCACAGGCTGGGTCCCAACATTTCTCACAGATCATTCCCTCCTCCATTACCCTCTCCAGCTCTTTGGCTCTGGCTATTGCTTGTGCCCCTGAGCCCCTTTCTCAGGAAGTCTAGGGTCCCTCTTACAGCCCTAGCCCTCACTGTCTCCTTAGTTTGCTTATCGTATGGACTCTCACCCCGCCTAAAATTCACAATTCTATACCAGCTACTGACAGCATTCTTTAGGATCTAGTTTGGGCCCTCTTCCAGGAAGACCTCTTGGATCTGGCCAAGGTGATGCTCGCATCTTCACACCCTGAACGATTATGATTTTTCTCTGGACGCATCTTTGCCCGCTTTGAGGCATCCTGGCTGAGAGTTCATCTGTCTTGCCTAGGACAGACTGAAAATGCCTGGTAGGGTGGAGGATGGAGGGCAGGAGTGTTTCACCAGGGACAGTCTGCTTCTGTGACTAATGCTCTGCGAGTACTCCATAAATGGGAAGTTTCTCAGCTGCAGGGCCCAGCGGCCTCACCACTTCCGGCCTGGCGGTTAAGGAGGCTTGGTGCTCACTGCTGGTGTCAGTCACTGTAGAGCTGGGCCCCAGGCAGTGAGTGCAGGTGGAGAGGGTTAGTCTTAGGGTTCCTAGAATTTTCTTACCCTCTGAGTGGTATAAAAACCAAGGATGGGTGGTTGGAAGATAAATAGGAAAAGGCCAGGAGGTGGAGGGCAGAGCAAAGGCCTTCATAGGGAGGAGTAAGGTGAGGGGAGCATAAGCTGAGATGGGCAGAGAGGCGGGGGCTCGTGCTCACAGCTCATTTACAAAAATCTTAAATTTCTGATTCCTTTATTTTCAACCTTGGCTTCCTGGACAATGGCCTGGCTATGGAACAAAAGCATTTGCTGTGCTCTTTTTATGAGCCAGGCCTTGTAGGAGGGATCACCATTGGCAAAACCCCAGGGCCTGCCCAAATCCTCCCCTTGGGGGCTGGAAGTCTCCAGCCAATTGGCATTCTGGTGCTTAAGGCCACTTTTGGGTGGGTTTGGCAAGGATGGAGTGTCCAGGCCTATGACCCTTTAAGAACTTTACTTTTTAAAAACAGCTACCCAAATGGTGGTGGTGTGGGGAGAGGGTGGTGGAGGACTGTGGTCTCTGGCCATGCGCAGAGAGGGGGGCTCTGTGTGAGCCCTCTCCCTGCCTGAGGGACACCTAACTTTATAGCAGCTGCATGGGATCCATGGGCGTCCCATCAAGTGCCCTCACACTGAGGGACAGGGAGGGAAGTGGTGGATGGGAAGCTGAGCTGCCCTCTAAAGGGTCACTGTCACTGTGAATAGAGCACCCAGGGGAGCCAGGTCACCTCAGGCCAGCAGTGGCTCATCTTCTGCTTCGACCACCCAGACCCCGGGCTCAGCCAGTGGCACCAGCAGCACATCGTCCTCGTCCTCTGGGGACAGGACTGTTGTGTGGGGTCCAGGTGGGGCCCGGGTTGGTCCTGGCGGCCGCAGGCTGGGCAGGAGGCGGCCTCGCAGGGCCTGTACCACTCCAGACAGCAGTGATGGCTCCAGGGGCGCCGCAGGCAGTGGCCCTGGGGCCTCGGGGACAGTGGGGAAGGCTGGAGACGTGCTGGCAGGTGGCAGTGGAGCCTTTACAGGCAGCGGGGGTGCCTGTTCCCCATCCTGCCCACCCACCGCCCCGCCCTCACGGGCTGGACCTGTGCTGCCATCTAAGGTCTCAGGGGGAGCAGCAGAAGGTGTGACCTGGGATCTGGTCTCAGAGGTCCGGGCTGGGGGACTGGTTCGCGGAAGCAGGCCCCAGCGGCGGAGACGGCGCACCAGGCGGCGCATAGAGCGGCCCCGCTGGCGGCGGCGGGTGCCTGAGGCGCCCCCTGGAGTCATGTCCTGGCGCAAGATCTGTAGCAGAGAACGCAGGTTGCCCAGCACGGAGTTCTGCAAGGAGAGGATGAAAACACCAGAGTCAGAGGGGGTGGGGACAGCCAGAAGCCTGAAAGAAGGAAGGGCTGGGAGTGGGAGGTGGTCCGGCTGGGGAGGGTGACTTACGTCATTCGGGTTCTCTGTAGGGAAGTCCTCTACAGGTGGGATGGCGCCCTGGGCAATGAGCTGCCCGTAGGAGGGAGGCGCCTGCTGTTGCACAATCTCGGCCTCTGTCCGGGAGAGGGGGGCAAAGATGCTGGAAGGGACGAGGACGGCTCGGTCACGGGTGCTGCTCACCAGAGCCGCCTACCCCAGCCTGGACAGGCCTCTTTCCTCCGCACCCAGGCCGGGGCACCCGGAGCTAGGCCACGGCTTTCCAAAGTCATCTGACAATCCCCCTCCTTCCTTGAGATGGCTTTCAGGATCTAGACCTGTCCCCCCTTCAGAGGAGCACGTCTGCCAAGCTAGACAACCCTAGGAGCCAACCCAGAACCTGGTCACCAGAACCTGTCCCCAATGTGGGCACCCTCTGGTCTTCTGTGGCTGCACAGGCCCTGTCCCGCCCTCAGTCCCCACGCCTCTACCGCCAGCTGCATTCCCACTGACCTGTACTCCTGGGTACGAATGGCATAGAGCTTGCAGGTGCAGCCCAGGGCAATGACCAGCAGCAAGCCGCACACGAGGCTGCCAATGACCGCGGCGGTAATGACCTTGCGGGGCAGGGCATAGGAGCAGTCCCACTCGTCGCTGCCGTCAGCGCAGTCTGGCTGCCCGTCGCACACCCACGTCTCGTACACGCACTTCTCGTCCCGGCACCGGAAGTTGCCAGGCTGGCAGTGCCGACAGCGTCTCTCGTCTGCTCCATCAGCACAGAAGGTCTGGTAGTTGCAGCGGTCAGCAGGCAGGTAGCAGGCTGTGGCACCGGGCGTGCCAGCGGCCCCACAGGGGTAGTGTCCAGGTGGACAGCTGGGGCAGTTCTCCTCGTCCGTGCCGTCGGCGCAGTCCCATGAGCCGTCGCAGCGCTGCGCCTCGCTGTAGCAGCGCTCGCCTAGGCCCTCGCTAGCCCCCAAGCCAGAGCCTAAGCCACAGGGTCGGTCCCAAGGCAAGCAGTAGCCCCGCACGTGGTAGGTGGCATTGAAGCCCCAACCACTGCTCCAAGCGACTGTGTGGTAGTCCACGGTGGCCTGGCCGGACAGTGTCTCCACGGTGACAGCCTTGCCATTGCTGAAGTGGGTGAGGCTGCGCAGCAGCCGGAGGGTCTCGGGGGGCCCGGCGCCATCATACACGTGCACTGCATCTCCATAGCCCAGGTCCAGGGCCGTGAAGCGCACTGCCAGGCGCCGGCCATCATGGGGGTCCAACAGCCAGAGGCAGGACTGGGGGTGGGAGACTGAGGCCAGGTGTGAGTATCCGAGGGAGGAGAAGACCCCATAGAAGTCTTCCAAGGTGTGATTGCAGGGTGGGGTGGGGACAGGGGCCGGGGTCAGGTTGGGGAAGGGGTCTGAACTGCAACCTGCCTCGTCAGAGCCATCGCCACAGGCATCGACCCCGTCACAGCGCTGGACCAAGGGCACACAGCGGTGGTTCAGGCACTGGAATTCTTCCTGCAGGCACATCAGCCAATCTGCAGAGGCACCATGGAGAGGGGCTGTGAAGCACTGGAGCTGGCAGGATCCTCCCCTCCTCCCTCAGGCTTCCACTGCCTGTTCTAGTAGCACTACAGACAGCCCTGTCCAGCCCACCTTGGCTGTAGGAGAGCAGGAAGCCCTGGCCCATGGGTGCTCTGGCCCCAGCATAGCTGTAGGTGATGGTGACGTTGCCTCCAGGCAGCTGCAGAGGGCTGGCAGGTGCCTCGCACAGGGAGATCTGTGGCTGGATGGGGGAGCGCAGGATTAAGCGCTCTGAGCCACAGGCCAGACGCAGTTTTTGGAACCTACAGGGGTGAAGGAGAGCAGGACGTAAGATATTCTTGACCACTGCTGGCTTCTTCCTCCCCCAGTGCTGTCAGGCCCGTTCTACTCCAAGAAGCACGAACACCTGCTTATCCACAATCCAAATAGCCAAATGAAAATGCAGTTAGCCAAATTCCTTTGTAATCAAGGCAACAGCCCTAACAGAGGCCTATGGCACCATGAGACCATGAGTACATCCTAGAGCCTTTTGGAAAAACTGCCTTGTGTTCTGGACTGAGTTAGAACTGATTCGTTGCTTTCCTGTTGTTTCAGCACTGTCACCCGAGTTTGGTGCTAGCAGTAACTGGCAATTACCATACAGCTTAATTAACCAGAACTCATCATCCCCTCCCAGTGCCCAGTGGTGAGACCTGAGATCACCATGCCATTCTGATCCCTCTGCCCCAACAACCTCTCCCCAGATTGCCCTCTCCCTTCACCTACCCATTTCTGGGTAAATTCATGGGAAGTGAGCTGTGGGAAACAAATAGCCAGGTACTCAACATGGGCCCCAACCCCACGGCCCACGGTTGGAGGAGCCCAGGGAGACCTGGACTGTTTAAAAGATCTGGGGAGGGACTTCACTGGTCGTCCAGTGAGTAAGACTCTGTGCTCCCAATGCAGGGAGCGTGGGTTCAATCCCTGGTCGGGGAAGTAGATCCTGCATGCCGCAACGAAGAAGCCCACGTGCCGCAACTAAGAGCCTGTGTGCCGCAACTAAAGATCTCTCATGCCCCAACGAAGATCCCACGTGCCGCAACTAAGACCCAGTGCAGCCAAAATAAAATAAATAAATATTAAAAAAAAGAGAAAGATCTGGGGAGGCTGAGGAAGGTTCTAAGCTGATGAAGGAATAGCTTTGAGGGCTTCCCTGGTGGCGCAGTGGTTGAGAATCTGCCTGCCAATGCAGGGGACACGGGTTCGAGCCCTGGTCTGGGAAGATCCCACATGCCGCGGAGCAACTAGGCCCGTGAGCCACAACTACTGAGCCTGCGCGTCTGGAGCCTGTGCTCCGCAACAAGAGAGGCCGCGATAGTGAGAGGCCCGCGCACCACGATGAAGAGTGGCCCCCACTTGCCCCAACTAGAGAAAGCCCTCGCACAGAAACGAAGACCCAACACAGCCATAAATAAATAAATAAATAAATTAATTAATTAATTAAAAAAAAAAAAAAAAAAAAGGAATAGCTTTGAATCCCAGGCAAGGATGTGCAGTGGATTGAAGGACTCCTCAAAGCAGTCATATCGGAGCGCAAAGACTGTTTCTAGAGTGACTGTTGTCCTTCAGAGATGACAAGACCCAAGCTAGATGTCCACTCCAGGCAGTTCCAATTCACCATGGAACAAGCCAGGCTTTTAGGGCAGACTAGGCCAAATCTAATTCTACTCTTCCCCCTGTTGACAGGGATGGAAGTTCCACGGAGAAATGATCCCTGAAGTCTTTTCCATGGTAGAGGAGGAGGGGTGGGGGAAAGGAATAAGGTCTTGCTCTGCTTCTCACCTGAGCGTTACCGTCTGCTCCTTGCTGCCCAGGATGAGCCAGGTACAGTTGGCAGGGGAGCTGCGGCTGTCCCGGCCCACGGGCCTCTGTAAGGTGCCCTGCACTTCCAAGAGCACTGCTGGGGGGTCCTCACAAGCTGGAGAGAGAGAGGAAGGTAGGGGCATCGGTTGAGAGCCTCTTACCATGCCACGCCTCCTCCAAGGGCCTGGGTTTTTCAAGAAGGAGCACAGAAACTCCCCTGCCCCAGCGACACACACTCTAGAGGCATAGCCTTCAGCGGGCCCCTGTCTCTCCACACTCATCATAGTTCCACCTTAAGTATCAACACCACAAACAATATGAGGTCTGCTTTGTGCCAGCCACTGGGCCAGGAGGAGCCGGAAATACTGTTTCTATCCTCGCGGAAACTACATTTTGGCTAGGCAGTTCAAGGATGGATATTTGGGGAAAAAAATACATAACTACCAGCTGAGGGCTTAGGCTGCGTCTCAGTTTCCCCATCTGTAAAATAAAGGGTGGATGACCTCCACTCTAAAACTATGGTAGGTACTAGAGGAATTCAAGGAAGAGAGAGTCTTTCTCTTGGGTCCTCCCTCATTACCAAGCCCATGGGACCCCAGGGGCATCCTCTACTCACCAGGATTTGGGAAAATGATCCTGTCTGGGTGGGCCACAGCGCCTCCTAGAGGAAGAGCGAGAAAGGGCAAGAGTCACGCTTCGGAGTTTTCTTCACCTGAGCGACTCAAGTAGGAAAGGGAGCCATCTGCGGCTTCCGGGTAGTTTACAGGAAAGGGTGGTGGAGCAGAGGAAGGCAGCGGTGTGTGACCTCGAAGGAAAGTCCGGCAGCACGGCCTATGGGGTGCGTACGGTGATCTACGGAAGCCAGAGGGAGGCTGCGGGCTGAGGAGAGCGGCTAGAGAGTTCCCGCGGATTGGGGCAGGCACTGCCGGGCACGGGCTGGCAGGGTAAGGTGAGGGGCCACGTAGGAGGAAGGGAGCTAGAGCCCCTGGGCCCGGTGACAGCCCTGGGAGCGGGTTGCCGGGCGAGTAGTCTCGTTTTCGGCTTCTTACCCAGGAGGAGGAGAAGGATGGCCGGCAGCATCGTGAGCCGTCCGGAGGTGCAGGAAGAGTCCCGGAGCTTCGGTGGTCTACCCAGTGGGGAGGCGGCGCCGCTCCGGGCGTCCTGGCCTCCCAGTGCCGCCTCCCCGAGGGGCCTCCATGGCCCGGGCTCCTCGACCGGTGCTCTGGAGGCCAGGGCTGGGGGCGGGTGGGGGGCGGAGGCGGCCCGAGCGCAGGGGCGGTGCCTCTCGCCAACTTCGGAGTTGTTTTCCCCGGCCGCCGCCGCGCTCTCTCTCGAGGCCGGCCCCCGAAGCCCCGGAAATCGGCTGGAAGACCGGCGCTGGGGCGCGCCCTCGCCTAGAGCCGGCCCGCAGGCCGCGAGCGCCCCGGTCCAGGCCTGGCCGCCACCTGCTGGGGCTTGAGGCCACTTCCTCTTCGGGCCAAACTTTACCGACTGTCAGCCCCCAGGGCCGGCCAGGGCGCTGCTCAACTTCTCCAGCGCGTCCAGCCCGCGGAACGCGGCAGGGGAGCGGAGGAGGGGGACAGGCGGCTCGGCACAGCGCCCAGTCCCTCGCCCAGACTGTACCCCCGCCAGCCCAGGGGTTGGAGGAGCCCGGGCGGAGGAGGGGGCGGGTGACGAGCCTGGCCCCACCCCTGCCAATCAACGCGCTCTCCGCCCACCCGCCCGTCTTAACCCCTTTCCGGTCGTGCAGTGTCTTGTCACTTGGGCTTTGAAGGCGCTCAGCTTCCACTTTTAGCTCTGCTTTGTTTAGTCCTTTCCGTGTAACGTTAGTTACAGGACACGTCTGTCAAAGGGCAACTGCTTATTCCGTAACTATCACGTCTTTCCTTTGGATCCTTAAGCTCTCAGTACTTTTCTTGTCCCAGTGTCTGGGATGCGGTAGCACTTTTTTTGGTGAGCCTCTATTATAGCAATTACCACACGGTGTTGTAACTATTTGTTTACTCTTTCCCGCCCCTGCCCCTCCCCTGCTGTGGAAACTGAAACTTCCCGTAGGCTGGGGCCTAGACTGTTTACCTTTATACCCACAAGGCTTCTCTCCTGCTGAGACACAGTAATTCAATAAAGGAATAAATGTGCCTTCGCTTCTTGCTGGCTATGTGACGTTGAGAAAATTGTTTAACCTCTCTGTGCTTCTCAATTGTAAAATGGGGTTAATAATGTACAATTCCCTCTTAAGGTTATTGTCAACATTTAGGGAGATACTACAAGTTGGGTATCTAGGGAGTGTTTCATACCTGCTAGCAATTATTATTATGAGTCACAAGAGATATTTCTAATTTGTGTGGGCTTGGGGTTGCAGATTTCTTGTGGCGCTTATAGGTAATAATAGTAAACAATAACAATAGCAAATAGTTTTTGAAAAAAAAAACAGTTTTTGAGCTTTTTTTCACATTTCAGGCACAGATCTAAGCACTTTTCAAGTATTTGCTCTTTTAATCCTCTCCACAATCTTGTGAGGTAGTTATTATTGTTACTCCCACGTTACAGGTAAGGAAACTCTGGTACAGAGAGGTTTAGTATTGCCCAAGATCATGGATCTAGTAAATGCTGAAACAAGGGTTTGAACCTAGGCTATCTGGCTTTGGACAGAGTGTACATTCAGAATCTTACTACTCTCTCCTCTCTACAAATGGTACAAACAGTTTTCTGTTCATGACATTTGTTGTGGACATCAGTTTTTAATTTTTTTTTTTTAAAGTATTTATTTATTTATTTATGGCTGTGTTGGGTGGGTCTTCGTTTCTTTGCGAGGGCTTTCTCTAGTTGTGGCAAGTGGGGGCTACTCTTCATCGCGGTGCGCGGGCCTCTCACTATCGTGGCCTCTCTTGTTGCGGAGCACAGGCTCCAGACGCGCAGGCTCAGTAATTGTGGCTCACGGGCCTAGTTACTCCGCAGCATGTGGGATCTTCCCAGACCAGGGCTCGAACCCGTGTCCCCTGCATTGGCAGGCAGATTCTCAACCACTGCGCCACCAGGGAAGCCCAGACATCAGTTTTGATGTGTTCAAAACTGAGACCTCAGCAGGGCCTGAAGCCATAGACTTGGCCATAAGAAGTCCTTCTGCCACTTGGATCTTGGTCCCATGCCAAGGGAACTTGGTTCCTTGGTCTCTCTATGTTCCCTACTATAGCCCTTGGGATTAATGAGGCGTGAAATAGAACCCTAAATGTGGGAGGAGGATGTTGAATAAAGGGAAGCAGGGCAAAGAGGTTGGGGAAATTAAAAATACTTAAGTCCTGAAAGCGATCACGGAAGTTTTAGTTGAGTGCAGGCTGTGTTCTCTATGCTGGGTACTTAGCAGATGCCTGGAACTTGTAAGATTTCACTTTAACTTCAAGGAGCTTACAGAATAGTTGGGAAGAGAGGTCAGATATATAAATTTAAAAAGTCAGACAGCCATGGGGAGTACTTGGGAGTAGCTTGTGGGGAGTTTAGAAATGAATTTAGAAATAAAACAGGAAAAGTGGTGGTGAGATGGGAAGAGTCGTAAGGGGCAGGAGGAGGAGGAAGAGAGCCCATGGTCTGGAATGCTGAATAAACTAAGATTTGAAAAAAAAAAAAAAAAATCAAGATCTAGGCTGGGGGCTTCCCTGGTGGCGCAGTGGTTAAGAATCCGTCTCCCAATGCAGGGGACACGGGTTCGAGCCCTGGTCCGGGAAGATCCCACATGCCGCGGAGCAACTAAGCCCATGTGCCACAACTACTGAGCCTGCGCTCTAGAACCCTCGAGCCACAACTACTGAGCCCACGTGCCACAACTACTGAAGCCCACGAGCCTAGAGTCTGTGCTCTGCAACAAGAGAAGCCACCACAATGAGAAGCCAGTGCACCGCAACGAAGAATAGCTCCCGCTCGCCGCAACTAGAGAAAGCCCGTGCACAGCAATAAAGACCCAACGCAGGCAAAAAAAAGAGTGAATTTGAGCCAAAAGAAAATAGGAAGAAATGAAAGAGAACCTATAATTAGTTTAAGCTTTAATTCGTTTAGTGATTTTAAGTGTCCAAGCCCATATAAATCACACTGTAGACCAAGTACATTTAGAAATGGGTCTGTGGAGATGTTCTTGGAACTCTGAGAAATTGTGAAAAATAGTGGAAGTACTGGAAAATGGGCAGATATTTGGTTTTCAAAATGCCAATATCTAACTTTCATAGAGTACTCACCATATGTTTGGCACTCTTCTCAGCACTGCACGTATATCATCTCATTTAATCCTCACCACACCTCCAGGAAGTAGGTGTTATTTTTGTCCTCATTTTATAATTGAGGAAACTGAGTCACAGATAAGTTAGATAACTTGCTCAAGATCAAACTACTAGCATGTGCAGCAGCCAAGGTGCTCTGGTCTGAATGTTTGTGTCCCTCCCCCCACCCCCAATTCATCTCTTGATTTCCTAACCTCCAAAGATGATAGTACTAGGAAGTGGGCCTTTGGGAGATGCTTCGGTCATGAGGTGGAGCCCTCAGAATGGGACTAGTAAAAAAGGCTCTAGAGAGATCCCTAGCCCTTTCCACCATGTGAGGACATAGAAAACACTGGCTGTGAACCAGGAAGAGGGCCCTCACCAGAAAGTGACTATGCTGGCACCTTGATCTTGGGCTTCCCATCCTCCAGAACTGTGAGCAATAAATTTCCCTTGTTTATAAGCTACCCAATTGGTTGTATTTTGTTATAGTGGTCTGAATGGACTAAGATGGAAACTTGGTACTGAGAAGTTGGGGTGCTGTTGTAACAAGTACATAAGAATGTGAAAGCAGCTTTAGAACCGGGTAATGGGCAGAGGCTGGAAGACTGGAGGTGCATGCTAGAGAAAGCCTGCATTGCTGTGAATGGACTGTTAAGGGTGGTTCTTATGAGGGCTCAGAAGAAGATAGCTACAGAGAGAGACTCAATCTCTCAGAGAATACCTAAGTGAACAGGATGTTGGTGGAAATATGGATGGTAAAGGTTATTCTGATGAGGTCTTAGACGGAGATGAGGAAGACATTGCTGGAAACTGGAGGAAAGGCGATCTTTGTTATAAAGGGGCAAAGAACTTGGTTGAATTGTGTTCATGTCCTAGTGTTCCGTGGAAGGTAGAACTTGTGAGGAATGAAATTGGATATTTGGCTGAGGAAATTTCTAAGCAAAGTGTTGAAGAAGCAGCCTGGTTTCTCTCGGATGCTTGTAGTAAAAGATAAAAATGATTCAAAGGTGGAATTGTTCATCAAAAAGGATGCACAACTTAAAAATTTGGAAAATTCTTACCACTGTCTAACACTCTATATTTTACTCATTTATCATGTTTATTCCCTGCACCACACACAGGAATATAAGTTCCATAGGGGCAAGGATCTTTTCTTTCACTGGTGAATCACCAGTGCCAAAAGCAATGTCTGGCATAAAGTAGACAATAAATAAATATTTGTTGAATGAATGAATGAATGAATCAGTGACTGCCAATCATAGGCATCACGTGGATTATGTCTTTTAATCCACTCAACTACCCTTTGAATTATTAGCCCATTTAAAAAAAAAAATTTAATATGCATTTTTTTTTTTTTAAGTAGAGGGAAGGATTGATTTATTTACTTATTTATTTTTGGCTGTGTTGGGTCTTCGTTTCGTGCGAGGGCTTTCTCTAGTTGCAGCGAGCGGGGGCCGCTCTTCATCGCGGTGCGCAGGCCTCTCACTATCGCGGCCTCTCTTGTTGCGGAGCACAGGCTCCAGACGCGCAGGCTCAGTAGTTGTGGCTCACGGGCCCAGTTGCTCCGCGGCATGTGGGATTTTCCCAGACCAGGGCTCGAACCCGTATCCCCTGCATTGGCAGGCAGATTCTCAACCACTGTGCCACCAGGGAAGCCCTAACCCATTTTAAAGACGAGGAAATTGAAGCTCTGGGAGGATACACAGCTTGCTGAAGGTCACCCTACCAATAAGTCATAAAGGCTGGATCCAAACCCAGATTGTGTAACTCCAGAGTCCTTGTCCTAACCACTGTGTGGTACTGCTTCTCTGGGAAGCTACATTTTAAAAGACTGACAAAATGATTTAATCCAGAGGAGGGTGATGGGAATAGTGAGGGGTCTCTAAGCTGCTCCGTATGAAAGCTGTTTATGGAACAAGAAAGGCTTTTCACCTAAAAAAAGCTTAACTGTAGTGAGCGTTTGTATATATGAAAACTAGATCCAAATATTTGAAGAGCTGTAGCGTGGAACAAGAATTTGTTTATTCTGTACAGTCTGAAGGGCAGAAACTGGAATTAACAGAACAAATAAAGATAGTCTCTGCTCAGGGTACAGGAGCTGAAGGCATAGGTAGGGTTGATGCAGAGGGATACCAGTCCTGGGCTTTCAGGGCTCCTTGAAAACTTTGACTTGTGGATTGTCGGATGGCAGAACTTCTGGGAAGACAAGGGCAAAGGAGCTTCTCAAAGCAAGTTGTGTTAGATGCTAATACAAGGCCAAAGAAAGTGAAAGCAGAGAGGAGGCCTGGGGTGGGAAGAAAGGGGTCACGAGGGCCTTTTAGGGAGAAGTTTCAGTAAATGCCTGGTTGGGATGCAGACATAGAGGTTGGGTTAAAAAGAAATGACTGCGGAAGGAATACAGACAGCTTTTGGAAAACCTTGGCTTGAGAGAAAAGGGGAAAATGAGAAAAATCATTCAAGATTGCAGCAGAATCCAGGAGAGCTTTTCAAGATGGGGAAACCTCTGTGTTTGAAGGGAATGGGGATTGAAGACTCTACCATATGTTGACGGGAGTAAGTTTCCTTGTGCTTTGGAAAGAATGAGATGCCGGGTCAGGGACACCCCTTGGAGGTTTGAGAGCCACCTCAATCATGTCCATTTTGGGGGCCTCTCGCGTATTAAAAAATTAAATACTAAGACTGTTTTGAAAATATTTGGTGTATTTTATTTATTATTTATTTATTTATTTAAAAAAATATTTATTTGTTTATTTTGGCTGCACCAGGTCTTAGCTGTGGTACGCAGGCTCATGGTTGCGGTACTGCGGCATGCACGCGGGATTCCCCGACCAGGGATCCAACCTGGGCCCCCTGCATTGGGAGTGCAGAGTCTTACCCACTGGACCACCAGGGAAGTCCCAATTTGGTGTATTTTTAAAAAATTAATTAATTAACTTATTTGTTTATCTTTTTATTTTGGCTGCGTTGGGTCTTTGTTGCTGCGCACTGGGCTTTCTCTAGTTGTGGAGAGCGGGGGCTACTTTTCTTGTTGCGGTGCGTGGGCTTCTCATTGCGGTGGCTTCTTTTGTTGCGGAGCACAGGCTCTCTCAGAGCACAAGCTCAGTAGTTATGGTGCACGGGCTTAGTTGTTCCGCGGCATGTAGGATCTTCCTGGACCAGGGCTCGAACCTGTGTCCCCTGCGTTGGCAGGCGGATTCTTAACCACTGCGCCACGAGGGAAGTCCCCCAACTTGGTGTATTTTAAGTGTTTATATTTAACAAATGAAAACTTTTAGCATAAATAGGCAATAATATAGTGATATTCACAAAACACCTACAGGCATTTTTATGAACTACAAAATTTAAGAATTTTATAAATGTAAGACTGGGATTAAAGGAGGCTCCCGGCCCCAGGGTGCAGATGACTTTAGGAGGATGGGTGCAAGTGAGAGTCCCCCCAGGAGGCTTGGGCATGACCTACAAAGGCCTCAGAGAAGTGGCACAGAAATGTCCCATTCTTAGATACAGGAGTCGCAGAGGCCCGCTTGCCTTGGCCAGAGGGAGCTCTGTTCTAGCATTCTGAGGTCCAGGAGTGCAGACCCACCTGGACAAGCCCAGGGGACAGGCATCCCGGAGCGATCAGTGTCTGAGGCGTCCACCGGAGGGCAGTGTGGCAACTCAGAGGACAGGACTCCAGTTCCCCCTTTACTTCCTCCCGCAGACCCTCTGTCCTGCACCCCTTCCACTCCCACTTCCTTCCTGGAGTTATTCGAGGACTGTTCACCAACCCCCCCAGCACAGGCACAGACGACGGAAACTGACTTTTCCCTCTCTGCAGCTGGAAGACTAAGGCTTGTCATCCTGTCGCGCCCATAGTCCCACCCCTTTAAGTACAGGTGTCCTGGGTGGAAGCGTGGAAAGTGGAAAGGGGGAAGGGACAGGCCGGTGGTGTGCTTGGCCCTGAGCGTTGCTGGCTTTGCCCCTACCTCTCGGTTCTCCGGGCTTGGCTTGCAGTGCCAACACCGAGCACGAGGGGGCGCTACCACCCTGCAAACCCTCCCCAGCGGTCTCTGCTGCAGAAGGGGCTGCGCTCAGACAGAGAGGATGGGGTGGGCGTTGCTCTGGGCCCCTTCTCCAGCTTTCCTCCACCCAGAACTTATGTGCAGTTTTGTGCAGGCATGGGGTGGGGTGGGGGGGACCTCTGGAGCACAGACCAGTAGAGTGGAGGAGAGACTCTGGGGACACCTGGCATGGAGCTTAGAGGAGTGAAGGGAGAGAGACCTTCCTGCTGGGTGCTCCAGGGTCCAGGTGCACGCTGTCCTGGGAGTGCAGCCTGGAGGATTGGTATTTCCAGAAGAGGTAGGCGAACACAACCCAATACCAACCATTCCCTGATTAAGGGCAGGCTCTGGGATAGGGCTGGCACATAAGGAGGAGGTCTGTAGGGACAAAGCCATTGTTCTGGAGTTGTGAACCTCTTCCCTCGACATATTTTCTTTCTTCTTTGAACCTTTTAAAGATTGAGGTGAAATATAAAGTAAAATTCAAAAAATGTACTAAACTTAAGTGTACAGCTCAGTGATTTTTTTAACCTATAAATTTACTATGTATACACATACTTATTACACGTGTATAGAATACTTCTGTATTCACAACTACAGCTGTTAACGTATGTATATCACAGCTCTCACTGGCAATTCAAGTCAGTAAACATTTATTAAGGGGCTCCTGTGTGCCTAGCGCCAGCCATCCTACTCTTTTGTAAGGAAGTGAGGACAGAACGTTCGGCTGGTGGCTGTGATGTGGTCAGTGGTATTATGAATCATAGTCATTCTTCGACAGAACTATACCACCCGTGCCTTGGAGGGCAACAGCTGCCTGTGTGATCTACCTGCAGTGCCCATATTTTTGGAATCCAAAGTGGGAGCAATTGTCTGCTGTGTCTGAATATACAAACTCATGGAACCTCAGGAAGATATCATTGGATCCAGGATGTTGGGTCAGGGCAGCCTCGCTGCTAGCACAGAGCCAGGCACAGAGTGGCCAAGGAGAGCGTTTTGGGGAATTGATCTTGCTCTCTGGCCTGGTGCTACATGTCTCTGGAAGCTGGGCAAAGGGTGAAGTCTTTGACCACAGGCTGGATCAGAATGAGCTGGAGCCAGTCACGTGTGTGTGAATCCGCTGGGCCCTTCGGAGGCACCCGTCTTTCCCCCGCTTTGTGGTCAGCCTGGCCTTGCCCCACCCAGACCCCATCCTGCCCCAAATCGGGGAAGTGCCCCTAGCGGGAAATCAAGTGAGTGGGCAGGATGTGACCCATGGTGAGGCAGCTCCCAGACCTGGCCCAGTCCCTGAGTCAATGAGCTACTTCAGGCTCTCTGAGGAAGTGCTTCCTCCAAGTCACTACAATGTGGACACCTCTGCTTTCCCCTCTACTGCCCCTCCCTATCCAGGTGTGGGTCTTTGGGTGCAGGAAACTGGTCTTCTCCTCCTCCTCTAAGCCACGAAGGCCCATTGTAGGAATAAGGGACCCTGCGGAGACCTGGTCTCAGCCTGGAGGCAGGGAAAGCAGCTCCCTTGGGGTGTGGTGACAGCCCTTGCCGGGGGTGCCCAACTGATCCTGTCGTGGAACCCCGGGGTCCAGGCCTGCGGAGGGACAGGGGAGGACAGAGGGGGCTGGGCCTGGCTGGGGAAGGCTGGCCTGGAAGGCACCCAGCCGCGGCCCAGGGCCAGGGTGGAAAGTATGTGTGTGAGCTCATTTGGAAGGTGGCTTCTGGCCAGTCAGGCCTGCCTCCTTTCCAGGCCTTGGCTGCCCAGCCCCCTCGAAGAAGGCTGCCTCTGGGTCTCCCCAGTCTCCCAAGACTGTCTGAGTGAGGAAGGCAGAGACCCACAGGCTAGGTGACTGATGGGAGTTGCTCTCCTAAAGGAGGTGAATTCAGATTTGGGCGGTGGGTTGGATGGGGGTACAGGGACTGCAGAACAACAGAGCAACCTCACCTGGGGTTCCCCGGGGCCTTAAGGAAAGGCAACTGCCCTGAAAGCCTCCCCCTCCCACCAGGCCCCTGCCTCAGACGTTCACCACCCCCATCCCTCCCCCAGCTGCTGCCTTTGTCCCATTCACTTCCTCTGGCTTCTGAGTCCTATGCCTCCTCCATCCCCTCAGAATACCTGTTCCTGCCCCCAAAAGGAAGGTGACTCCTGGCGAAGTGGACTCCTGAGGAAGAGCCCTTCTCCCCTGTGCTCCTGCTCCTGCGACACAGCACAGCAGGCAAGCACACACATGCTGACAGATTCCACAGAACACACACTGCCATGCAGACACCCAGCTACATGGAGTCCACAATGGAAGAGACACCCGAGAGACATGGTCAGAATCTGCCTGTACAGGAAAAAAAGTCAGACAGACCTGGGTTTTAATTTTGGACTACCGAGCTGTGAGCTTGAGCAAGTCTTATCTGGGCCTCAGTTTCTGCATCTGTAAAATGGGGCAATGTTTGTGGTTTTTCCCACCACCTCCCATTAGCTGGAAAGGGAAGTGGGAATACAGAGGGTAAACAAAGGACTGGGAAGGCTGTCAGACTGTGGGGAGATGGGGCCTGGGAGAAGGACAGGGAAGGACCAGCAGAGCTGGCCAGATTGTACGTGGGGGTCACTCCGCTCAGTCCCCTCTCCTGTAGAGAGTCCAGCTCCTCTTAGATCTTCCCCTCCCTTCCTATCCCGTGGACCCAGCACCTGGCTGGCAGCCTTGCAGGCATGGGCCCAGCTGGTGGCAGGAGCCCCGAGAAGGGAGTCGATGTCAAGGGTGTCCATGGCTCCCCCCAAACGTGTGGGGTGCAGTGATGGGCAGAGTACAGTCCTATCTCCTGAGAGCCCGCTTCCCTGGGTTCTGCCCAAACCTCCTTGCAGATTCCCCTTGGCTCCCTCCTGGCTACTCTAACTCACATTTGCTGCTTTCGAATAAAGGAACTTGGAACCATAGAAACTGGGTCAGGCCCAATGGACAAAGCAGGGTAGGGCCAGTGAAAGCAATATTTGCAGGTCTCCCGGGGCCTTCTGCTCTCCCCTCACCCAGCCTGACCTGGTGGTTCACTCAGCTGGGGCCCGGTGGGGTCCCCGGAGCAGCCTCACTGGGCTGGATCCCTCAGACCCAAGGCACGTCAGAAGCACGGGACCTTGCAGCCTTCACCCTGCAATTCTCCCAGCTTGTGAGGCCTCTTCCACCTCTTCCCCCTTTGTCTCTGGTCCTCCATTCCCATCTCTCCCCCTTGGCTTCAGAGAGAATCTTGTGATTCCAGAATCAGGGCCAAACAATTTCCTCGTGATGGGGAAACCACACTCCAGACGCCAGAGCCCTAGGCTCCCCCTCCTCTTCCCTCTGGCAGTCCCCCCTCCCCATGCTCCTCCACTGGCTCCAGCTGTGTTTTGCAGAACTCCCACTGGATAACATCTGTAATTGCCTCCAGATGTGGGCCACAAAAACACAAAAGGGCCATGAGCTCATCTCTGAGCTCCTTGCCACACACTCTGGCCCTACCACCCCCAGACGCCCCTGACTTCTCAGGGTCCCCATCCCCTCCGGTGAGGGTGGCGGGGAGGTGGTGTCCAACTCCACTGAGACACAGAGGCCCTGCCAAACAGCTGTTGGGCAGGAGAGGCGCAGGAGGCCAGGCATAAGGTCAGGGTTCCTGGCTGGCAGGAAGGGGGGTACACCTTCTGCCAAAGCAATCACACCAGCCAGCCCTGACTAGCAGCTGCATCAAACGCCTGGCCTAGGCGGGGCCAGGGCTCTTGGAGGCAGGCTGTGGAGGGGGCCTGGGCTGGAGCCCGGGAGGGAGCGAGGGCCGGGCTGAGGCAGGAAGGGAAGGAGGGGAGAAAGAGGGCTGCTCCCTTCAGCGGAGCTGACTCAGCAACTGAGCGATTGCTCCCTCCAGGCTGGTTTGGAGGAAGGGTGGGTCGACAGCCTGGGAACCCTGTCTGGGGCTGCAGTTTCTAAGGAAAGAGGAAACAAAGCCCTGTCATTCTGCCCTTCCAACCCGACCATCCTGCCTCTCCTGGGCAATTGGGGTGAGACCCCTGTTTTGCCAGAGATAGGCTGCTCCTAACTGGCCACGGGGCAACCTCTTTCTTTCCCCTCTGTTCCTTCTGCCCCTGCAGGGGAGCCCCAGGCCTGGGAGAGGCTGAGATCCTGAGGGCTGGGGAGAAGGGCCTGTCCCCCGCTCCCCACCCCACCCCCCCCCCGCAAGCCTGAGGCTGACTGTGATGGGGGAATCCCCCAGCAGCCGCGCGAGGCCTGAGCAAACAGAGGGTCTGCGGCTGGATCACACGACAGGGTAACGCAATTGAGGAAGATTTTCCGAGTGGCTTCAGCTTGGCCACTTCCTCTTGCTTTTGCAGTCCTGGGCCTCAAAGGTAGCCTCTTAGGCCAGGTTGGGAGAGGGGAGCTGGCTGGGCTCTGCGGACAACACCGCCCCCGTGGAGTATGCCCTCCTCCCCATCTCTGGGCCCCGGATCCCTTTCGTCCACCGAGAATAAACATATTCCGTTATGAAAAATACCCAAACCCCACCTCACGGAAAACACCGCACGGCCCTCCTGCTTCCTATGCCCCTCACAGCCACGTCCCAGGCACACAAACTGCAGCCACACCAAGAACGTGAAACACTGTTTATTCTTTGTGGAAAGGTTGAACAAGGTCGAAAATGTCCTTAGAGGGCACTGACCCAGCCCCGCCCTGCAGGTCCTGGGGTCGGACGCCTCTGCCCCACCCCCACCCCTCCCCATGCCCCTTGTTAACAAAAAGGAACGATTTGAAGGGAATTCATATATAATAATTATAATAAAAATATACATTAAACAAAACAAAAAACCCAAACAAGACAACTTTAGCCGAACTGCCAGCACCGTTCACCACACTCCTCCCACCCCTGACATCCCTCTCCGCTCACTGCCCCCACGTGGTCTCTCACTCTCCCAGGTCTCCGGGTACCAGGACCACCTTCGGCGGCCCAAGGAGACCTCAAATGGGTGGGCCGGGTGGGGAGGGGAGGGCAGGACACCTGTAGAAAGGGCTTGGGGGGGCGTCGGGAAGCGAGGGGCTAACCTGACAAAAGGCCCAGGCGCCCGCCCATTCCCGGAGGCTGGCGGAGGCAGGCTGATCCTCGGCTCCCTAGCTAGGTGGCTGCTCTCATCAAGGTCCCGGGTCGCCAGTCCCCCAGGCCTGCCCTCTCTGCTCCTTTCTCTGGCTCCCTGCCTTCCCCTCCGTGCGGTCTGATTGAAGCCAGGTCACCAAACGGGAGCAGGTGTGCCTTTCTCGGGCCCTTCCTGAGAGCTCCAATAAAATGTGCCCTCCCCCGGGTACCACAGCCCACCCTGTGGCGTCCCTGCCGGCCTGGCCTGCCCGGCCCCCGGCCGTCCACTCCTGCTGCACCTCCCTGGTTTGCCTTTTGGTCCTGTCCTGTCCTCTCTGACTGCTCTGCCCCTGGGTCCCTACCCCAGCTGCCTGCATTTGAGTGAGGTTCTTTCTCTGTGGCCCCCAGGCTCACCCCCAGGACTCCTGGGGCCCACCCCGGTAGCTGCACCCCCTGGTCTCAGCTCTTCCAACCTTGACATCCCCATCCGAGGCTAACGTTTGGGAGGGTAGGGCTGTCAAGGGTTTCTGCAGCCCCAGGTTAGTCCTTAATGGCTCAGGCTCCTTCCGTGGAAGTTCTCGGGGGCCGGTGGGGCAGAGGCGGATCTCGGTGGAGAGGACTGACCCTCTCTGAGCTTTCCTCCCAAGGTCTTAGGGAAGCTGAGCGGCCCTCACCCCCTCACTCTCTCAGGGTCTCCCCCTCACAACAAGATTAGATTTCTTTCAGCCAGAAAGAGTGTGGGAGGCTGCCAATTGGGTACCCCTGGGGGCTCGCGGGGCTAGCATGCCCAGAGACCCCTGAGGTCAGAGTTCAGAGGTTAAAGGTATGTCAGGGAATGGAAAAGGAGCAGATGACCCCATTTGACCTTTACCAGCGAGGTCTGAGGGTCCTGCCTTCAAGTGCAGAGCCCGGACATTCAGATAGGGCTGAACACACACCAAGCCACGGGGGCCCCTGAGGGGCAGGGGCTGGGAGGCCGGCCCCTGCTCAGCCTCCGGGGGAACCCATCTAGGGAAGAAGCAATGCCAGCGCGGAGTGGGGGAGAGGCCAGTCATGGGACAGAGAAAAAGGGATGTGGGGGGGCTGGGGAGGGGGCTCGGGACCGGCGGGAGCAGCCCACCCACCACCACCTGCTGCCACTGGCCTTCAGAGGCAAAGTCCTCGTGGGAGGAGTGGGCGGGCGGCAGTGGGGGTCAGACCTTGTCCAGCAGGGAGCGCTGGCAATAGAGCAGTCGCTTGGGGGTCCCGTGGCGTCGGAAGAAGAAGACGGCGAGGCCCACCGCCAGCACCAGCAGCAGCAGCAGCACAGGCAGCACCACGGCGGCCGCGCTCACCGCTCCGCTGCCTTCCTCGTCCACCTCGATGATGATCACCTCCGTCTCCTCCTCAGTCCCCTCATCCGGCCGGCCCCCCGACGACGGGCAGCCCATCCAGTCCCGCAGGGCTGACTTGGGGTAGCCCGGCTCGACCTTCAGCTTCTGGTTGTTGAATTTCCAGTATTTGTTCCCCTTGTAGAAGTAAGTGAAGACTGCAAGGGTCAGCAAGAAGGCGGCACGGCAGATGAGAGGTGCGGGCAGCGTCCGGAGATGAGCCAAAGAGAGAAGGAGAGCGGGAGAGAATCCGTCAGTGTGCGCGCCAGCTGAGGGAATCGCTTCGCTTTCCTGAGCATCGGTTTCCCCAGCTGTGAAACCAGGGAACTCTAGCGCCAGGTTGAGACAGTGGTGGGGATTAAGGGGTCTGAAGCGTGGAAAGCACTTACTCAGTGCCTGGCACAGGGCAAGGGCTCCCCTGTCCTCCTCATCATTATTTTCAACCCCGATCCTCTCCGTCTTTCCTCCTGCTCTCTCTCAACTCCCTGTTCCGGTCCTCCCCTCACAGACGCCTCCTGTGCCCCTCTCACCTTCATCGCTGCCCATGAATGACCCTCTGGGAGACTCAGGGATTCCTTCCCAGACCTTGATGTTTTTGGGGTACTCGCTGTCCACTGCTCTGAGCTCCTCGTTGAAACGGTAGTACCTGGGGGAGAGGCAGGGAAGGGAAGTGGTTGGACACTGGGCATGTCCTCCAAGGGGAGTGGGACCCGGGACTGAATTCGCCGGTGAGCAAAGGGTGTCTGTGGACGGGGGGCAGGGGGACAGGGGTTTTGAGTAATGAGGGCCTGCAGCTGAAAGCGGTGGAAGGTGGGGGTGGGAGGGAGGGCCCAGGCTGCAAGGAGCCACCAGCGGCCCTTAATGACAGTGCCTGGCAGCTGGGGCGGTGGCACAGGGCTTGGGGCAGGAGGCGTCAAATGAGCAGGTCTGAAATGGTGACCCGGTCAAACCCCACTCACTCAGCACCCCATGGAGGCTGCCCGTTGCTAGGCAACAGCACAGGCTCAGCCAGCTTCTTCTCCAGGGAAACATTTCAGGGGGAAAGTAGGTCTTCCTCCAGAATTGAGGAAACCTGGTGGTGGTGTCTGAGGAGGAAGGCCTGGGCCCCAGGGATTGAGGCCTTACTTGTTTCCCCGAAAGAAATAGGTCTTTCCATTGGGCATCCAGAAGAGAGCAGCATCAATCTTGTCGGTAGGCAGCCCTCGACCCAGCTCCTTAATGTGCTTGGGGTAGCCAGGCTCCAGGGAAGCTTCGTCAAACACCCAGTGCTTGTCTCCTGGGGAGGAGAGGGAAGGGCAGGATCTGATTCCACCTGGGCTCTGCGGTCTTTGGAGGAGTCAGGTGGAATTTGCTCCTCCAGGGAGACCCTCCCCACACCCAAAGACTATGGCAGAATGTCCGGTTACCTTTGAAGAAGACAAACTTGCCATCCTTCCTCTCATAGGCAGTGTTGATGGATGCGGGCAGGCCCCGCCAGAATTGGCCGATGGGCATGGGGTATCCATCCATCACCTGGTTTTTCCTCACCCGCCAGAACCAGCGCTCCTGGGAGGCAGTTCATTACATCCTTAGCTTTGTCCTCCAGCTCAGTCCCCAAAGCTCCCGCACTGCCTCAGTTTCAGTATTTAGTCCTCCTGCTGCTGTTTCCACCCAGCCTCCCGGTCATGGAGCCCTTTTGTCCCCCACACCAGCCCACTTCTTCCTCTCACCTTGAAGACAAACATCTCCCCTCGGAGCATGGCCACGGTGTCAAAGTTCCCATCACAGATGTTGGGCCCATAGGTGGGGTTTTTGGGCTTATCAGGGACAGAGGGCCTGGAGGTGGTCCTGGGTTGAGGGGGCATCTTGGTGGGGGACCCTGACTCGCTCCCTGGGGCAGAGAACACGAGGGGCACTTCAGACTTGGTGGCAGAGTAGGAGGAAAGGACAGACATATGGGCAGATAACACCTTTGGAGAGGTGTGGCTGGGCCTTTGCGGGAGGCTGAAGCAATCAGCTGGGGAAGGACAGAAAAGGTGGGGTCTTTTAAAAGTGGGAGCGGATGGAGGCAGGGTCAGGTGGGGGGCCGGGGGGAGACTGTAGGGCATGAGGGAGGGGAAAATGCACAGGCCAGGGAGAACAGGAGAGGATAAGGAGCAGAGAGGAAGGAGCAGATGTGGGCATAGATTACTTGCCATAAAGTTGCTGGATGCCCCGGCGGTCATCATCGGGCAGCACAAAGTTCTCTGTGTCCATCCACTGGTAAAAGGGTGCCATGATGGCCGAGGGATCATTGGAATGCTCAAGGCCCAGGGCATGGCCCAGCTCGTGCACAGCCACCAGAAAGATGTCATTCCCTGGAGGGATGGGGATGATTATGATGGCAGCCTGGGTCCCTTCCCTCAGACTCCCTGCTTCCCCATCAGAAGCTTCGGGTTCACAACGAAGCCCGCCTGCCATATTTTCCACCCAAAGTGACCAGATCCTGAGTTCCAGCCTCATATTTGGCAGAGGAGGCAAAAGCCGGCCAGCAACTCTTCTGGGTAGAGGCGAGAGACTGTTCTGGGGCTGGATCCAAATCCCAGCAAGGATTGGGAAGCTGAAGTCCTATCTGGGCCTCAGTTTCTCCCAGGAGCCAGACATGACATTTGCCTGGAAAAGTGAGTGATGCAGATGCTTTGAAGCCTTTGACTGGGAAGTCAATATTGGGCGAGAGAAGGGACCAGATGTAAATAGCTCAAAACGGGATTTCTGCTTTCACGGGAAGTCAGACCGGGAGATGTTTGTGGTCCCCCAAAGCCCTGAGATTTGGGGGTCTGAGGCTTGGGGAGGAAGCTGGAGAACCCCCATACAAATGACTCTTGATTCTTCCAGGGATAAGAGTCCCCAGGCTACCTCGCTCACCATTCAGATCCTCGTTCTGGACAGTCCAGGGCTCGGCAGAGTCAAAGTGGGTGTCCCCTCCAATGTTGGGGCCTGGGAAGTAGGCATGGGCCAGGAAGCCGCCCTCGCCATCGAAAGGCGTGCTGTCACCGTGGAAACCCTCAGCAAAGAAGATCATGATGTCGGCCTGCTTCTCGTGGCCCTCACGGATGTAGGCATAGGGTACCTCTCGGAAGCGCAGCGGCGTGGCACTCTCCCACACACGGAATGCCTTGCGGATGGCCTCGAATGTGGCATACTCCCCCACCTTGGGGGTGTAGTTCTGGATGCTGAGGTCCAGCCACGTGGGGAGAGGATGGGAGTGTGTTAGGACAACGAGGGGCAGAACTCCTTCCCTGTACTCTCCCAGGTCTGACTGAGCTGTCCAGCCACCTTTGTCTGACCCAGCTCTTCCTGCCGCCTCACGATGCCTCTGTCCCAAGAACTGAGGGCTTTCTGGGCCTGGGATATACCCTCCACCGGCTGCACCCCTCTCCAGGATGAGAGCCATTTTCCTCCCTACCCCCAAGGATGCTTCTCAGGAACAGGGGTGAGTAGCGAAGGGAGCCTCAGGGTCTCTAAGCACCACTGATAGGGAAGGGTGACCTGATGTGAGAAAGGCCATTTGCCTGTTGGACTCACCAGAAAGTGATCTCGTTATGCTGCCATTTGAGGCCCTGGATGGCATAGCGCTTCCTTCGAACATTGGCCTTGATCTCAGCCCCAAACTTGTCTGGAACACCACAGCGGGGGCGCCTCATGGCCCTGGGGTGTGAGGATTGTGGTCAGGAGAGCGTATGAAAGAGAAAGATCTTCAGAGGAGAGGGGGACTGTCCGGCCCCAGGGTGAGTGTGGGGAAGAGACAAGGTCATGAGGTCTGGATGAACAGGAGAGGGTCGGGATCAGCTTGTGGGGATGAGGTATGGGGGTGGAATCAGGCATTCAGGTGGCAGCCTCTCTGGTACTCAGTGTTGTGTCGGTGGGTGCTGGGCAGAATTCCTGCCAGGGTCTAGCACTTACTTCATGGTGTCTGCATCAGCCTTGCCTGTCACTCGCAGACCGTAGAACCTCTGCATGGCAGCGATGGCAGCTGAGAGTGACTGAGGCGAGCGCTGTGTGTGGGTACGCAGGTCCCCAGGGGGCAGGTAGCCATACTGCTGCAGCCAGGCCTGTAGGGAAAGGGATGTGGCTTGGAGCATCCCCACCTGGCCCGAGGGGAGCCTCTGTTTCCTCACGGCACCTGGAATGCACCCTTGGCTTGGTGTGGAAAGGGCAGTGAGCTCCCAGCCTGGCTCTGGCAGTGGGTCTGGAGGAACTCCCAGGCTGGACCCAAACTCTGGCCCGGGTCCTAGTATGGCTGATCCTCTTGGAGGGGTGGGGAGCCACAGTGCTGGGCTTTGGCTGTAACTCTTTTGATGGGAGCCCTGGTGGTTTAATTGAGTTCTAGGATGTCTTCTCAGAGCTGGGATTCCTTCTAGCGCTTTTCTCCTCTGTGTCAAGTGTTCTTGTAAATACAGCATGTCCCACCTGAGGCTGGGGTGTGCCCATGGTGGATGGAGAGGGGAGAGGCTGAGAGGGCTCCACTTTGGGGCCTGGCATGGGCTCTCCTGGGACAGGCATGCTGTGCCTCTGGGGTATACACAGCTGAGATCTTTTCAGAAAGGAGAGCAGAAAAGGAGCTAGGGCTCCGGCTGGCTGCTGATAGGGGAAGCTGGGGCGTTTGCAGGTGGTGCGGACGTGATCCAGTCACAGAGTCGGGATCCTGCCACTGTCGCCATCCAAGCAGCATCTGACCTAGGGCTTGGGACCTAAAGACCCATTTAAGGTTCTCAGTAGAGGGAGTGGGAGATTGGGATGGTGGTTAGGATTAGGGTTAGTATTTTACTTAGTATTTTGGTGACTGTAGTTTATTTTAGGTATGATGTGAATTGTCCCTAATATAAAGGCTGGCATATTGCCTTAAAGTTAGGTTTTTGGTGTTTGTTTGATTGAAAGGTACCCACATTGCAAAGCCCTGTTGAGGAAAAAGTCAGCCTTTATTGTAAGAAAAATGGAGTCTTTTCCTAAAGCCTGAAAAGTAAAATGAGCCAAGTTTTATATGGAACATGAACATGCTCAGCTCCTCCTACGGGGAGATGCTACCCGGATGGCTCTGGTCCCTGCTCCAGCTTTGCCTTCTTAAGGAGTCCAGAGGATGCTGCAGGTTGCCTAGGGCGGGAGCTTGGAGTGCAGAGTGGTGCTGCATCCCTTACTCCAGGTCATTAGGTTGGCTCTCCATGTGGCCCTTCACCTCGAGGCCCAGGCCTTGACGGTGGTGCAGTGCTCTTGCACTGGGGCTGGGGGTGATTCAGGAGCAGCTGACTGGGGACCTGAGCCCGCAGGGGCAAGAATTGCAACATGGTTCTGGGAAGTGATCCCCTACGGCTGATGATGGGAGTTAGGGCCCGAGATGTAAACAACACAGCCTTTCCCCAGCCAACAGGCCCAGCCAGAACAACCCTAGCACCACCCGCTCTGAGAGCCCCTCCTCAGGGGAAGAAGGCGGGGAGCAAAGTTTAACCTCTGTTATACCGGAGCAGGGCAGGAGGCTCCGGTCTTGGGCTGCTCTCCCGGGAGCTCTAAACTTGCCCTGACCTGTGCTAACTGATGCCACAGCTAGTGCCTGCAGGAGGCCTGCTGTGGCCTGTGCCCAAGTATGCAGGAAACTCCCTTTGCCCCTGGCCTCACCTGTAGGGTAGTCACATCCCGGGCTTATGACCTCTCGTGGGGGAGCAGCTGCTTCAGCTTTGGGAAAGGATGGGAGCAGCCCACTGCTGGAGCTGGAAGACTGAGGTCAGGCCCCCTCAACCCTCAGGGAGCAAAGCTCCTAGGGCAGGATGACAGGAGGGAGGGTGGCAGAGAGATGGGGAGAATCCACGTCTGGGAGCTCTGGGATACATCCCTCTTCCTGATGAGTCTTTCAAGAAGGTGGATAGGTCTAAATATTTACGCCCACAACCTCCACCCCATATGCAGTAGAGAAAGGTGGAGACTTAGTCAAGAAAGGGACTTCTCTGGAGTCAAGAGAGCCACAAGTCCTGGAAAGGAAGTGCCCCCATTCCTCTCCTCCTCCCAGGCCTAGGCTCCGAGCAAAGCAAGAACCACAGAGGAGACTATGAGGTCGGAACCACAGAAGAGAGGACTCTTGTGTCTGCGGCTGAGTGGGAGAAGGGCCAAGTGACAGACTGGCCAAGGAGAGGAGAGGGCTGTCCCGGAGCTGGTGCAGGACCCTGGAGGTGGTGGGAGGAGGCCGGCTGTTTGAGGCCTGGGCCACCCCAGCTCTCCCTTCCAGATTTGCCTGGAGAGGGAGCAACTCTGCAGGGTCAGAGAACTGAGTCGGCTGGCTTTGTCTGAAAACTGAGTGGTGCAAGGTACTCCTCTAGGGGAAAGTCAAGGACAAGGAACCCCTCCCACTCGTAGGCCCACTTCACCGGCCTAGGAGTCCTGGAGGGGGTTGGGGGGAATCTCTGGCTCTGCTGCAGGCCCTGGATCCCAGCCTCTGGGCCTGCTCCTCCCTCCCTCTGCCTCCCACCCCTCCATGGCCCAGAAGCAAATGATGGTTCTGGCACTGGGACTGCCCATGACCCGCTTAAAACAGAGCCAGGGCTGCCGCCCCTCCCCAAGGGGACCTAGTGGGGCAGGGGAGGGAAGGAAGGCAGGGCAGGCGAAGTTGGCAGCGGGAAGCCCCCAGATGCCCGGGCTCCTTTTGTTAGGCGCTCTCCCCTTCAGGCCTCTGATGAAGACTCCAGGCCTGGAAAGAGGATGCCTCCTCCTCCTCCTGGACCTTGTCAGGCTTAGCCTCTGGGCAGATTTTCACTCTCCGTGGTCACCTCCATTCCTAGGGCCACACTTTTCCTGTCAGTCTCAGGACAGAGAGAGTGTGTTCTTTCTGGAGATGTTTTCTCCCGGGGTGGGACCAGGGCCGGGACCAGGAGGGAGGAAGCCAAGTCCTGATCCCTTCCCCCTGCTCAGGGGCCCTTCCTGGCCCCTCCCGACCGCACCCAGGCCCTGGCCGAGCTGAGTGGGTTGGGATGGCCCAAAATAAGAAGCTGATCAAATCCGTCTCCCACCTTCACCCCAAAATAAAAGAGAGAGAGAGGAAAAACTTCCTCAGACAACTCCCACGCGGCTTCCTCCCAGGCCCGGTGGGCCAGCGTCGGGGAATGGGTGGGGGGCAACCGAGTCAGTCAAGACCTGCGCGGGAGCCCAGGGCCAGGCCCTCACCCCGCTCCCCGTGCGAAGCCCCCAGTCTCCCTGCAATTAACACAGAAAAGCAATTAACAAAAAGAGCCTAAAGGCGCCGAAGGGGGAGCAGGGAGCGGAGGCGGCAGCCCGGCCGAGGCCCCGGCTCACAAGGAGACCTTTGTGTGTCCGGAAACGCGGGCCAGGGCGCCAGCGCCGCGACCCTCGACGCCAGGGCTCCGAGCCGGGACACAGAGGGTCCTCTCGGGGAGGCGGGGGGTGGGGTGGGGGCCGGGCCCGCTCGGCCGGCCACCCCCGACCGCACCTGGCAGCCGACGCGTCCGAGGAGGGCCGGGAGCGCCAGCCAGGCGGCGGCCACAGCGTGGGGGGCCCGGGCCAAGGGGCGCCGTCCCCGGAGCCCTCCCGGCCGGCAGAGCGCCGGCGAGCGCGGGCGGGAGAGCGCCTGCGAACTGGAAAGTCGAAGAAACAACAAACTCTCGCACATGACAAGAAACCAGGACAGCGCGGGGTCTGAGCGGAGTCCAAATATTTATCAGGCTCCCGACCGGTTCCAGAGCTGAGCTCAGAGCCCAGGGGAACTGGGGAGGGGTGGGGAGTGGGCCCCGGCTGGAAAGTTCTTCCAAGGAAAGGAATGGGAAAGAAAGTCGGCGGCGCGCGCGCGCGCGCGTGCGGGGTGGTAGTTGGAGGAGGCAAAAGTTGGATCGACTTTGAAGTTTGGAGATGAGGAGGGAAAGGAAAGGAAGGGGGACCCTGCAGGCCGGAGCAGCCGAGACGCCGAGAGCCCTCCTCTCCGAATGGGGGCTGTCCCCTCGGAGACCCCCGGGCTCGCCTCCCCGGCGGGCGCGACTCCGGGCAGGGCCGGAGGAGCTCACTTACTTCGGGGCTGAAGCTGCTTTGGGCAGAGCTGAGGGAGGCGAGCGCGGAGGCGAGCGCGAGCAGGGGGAGCAGCAGACTGCGGGCGGGTCGTGGGGCGAGAGACATGGTCCGCGACCGTCCGGGCAGCCGGGCCGTGCGGGCTCCGCGGCGGGGCCCAAGCCCTGGGGTCGCACCGCCACTCCCTCGGGGCGCCTTTTGTCTTCCGTAGGCACTGAATTTGGATTCCTAGAGCGCTGTCCGCTTGGAGATGAGGGGATTGTTCTTGAAAGCGCCTATTTGCTCGTCCCCGCTTTCCCGTTTTTTGATCTTTCTTCTGCTTAGTCTGCGAACTGGATGGCGAGCCCTCTCTCGCTCTCTCCTCTGGTCCCTCCCTTCTCCCACAGGCTCCCTCCGCCCCCGCCCCAATGCCCTCCTTTCCCGGTGCGGACGTGGTTGTTTCAGTCTGAATCCAATTACAGCCAAGAGCAGGGTAAAAAAAAAAAAAAAAACAAAAAAAAAACCCTAAGTTGCCTTTCTGTGGTGGAGGCTGCCATCTGCAGGGGTTGAGGCCACAGCCGAGAGCGGGGGGCTTGGGGGGACTCAAGGGACGGGATGTGGGAGACTTTCTCCTTCTAAGCATATTTTGGGTGGCTTGATTCCTCTGCTTCCACCGTTCATCTCACCTCCGTGGGAAGCACTGGGAAGCTCAGCGCCTGGGGCAAACACGGAGCTCAGAGCCTGGGACGGTGGGGGCATCTTCCGTGTCCACGAGACCTGGTGTGCGGGGTTGTCTGCTGGGGTCTGTGGCTCAACCGTATTGAAAATTGTGCCCCTTATTCTTGTCAGCCACCTCCGTCCCTCCCCTAACAAGAAATAATAATATTAAAAAAAGCAACAATACCAAAACCCAACTACCCACTGACAAATCCCACCACCACACTGGATCTGGGGGTCCTGTCCCCAGAGAAAGACGAATGCGCCCCCTTTATTATTGTCCTTTGCAATCTGCTGCCCCTTGAACTAGAACTGGCTGGGGAGAAAAGGAGTGCAAGGCCATGAAGTCCCGGGAAAGGCAAATCAAGTTTGGTGAAACTGCGGAAAAGAGAGAATGGGAGTCAGGACTGCGGGGTTTAGTTCCCGCTCTATACCGGAAAAGGAGATAATCCCTTAAAGAGTATAATCTCCTCCTTCAGGGGCTGACTAGACTCTGAGAACAAAAGGTGGAGGTATGAAGGGAAGGGGGAGGGCAGGCTAGACCTGATGGTGGGAAAGGGAGACAGATAAGAGGCTGAGGGCTAGATCTGGAAAAGCAACACAACAGAGGCAGGAAAAGTGTGGGACACAGAAAACCCGACCATCAGCGAAATCTAAGATCCAAGAACTGCATTGGTCAGCGAAGAGAGGAAGGAGGTTGGTGGGGGTGGCGGAGAAGAAGGGAGGGAAAGAAAGCAAGGGAAGGAATAAAGGAGGCTGGACAGAAATTATGTCAGGTAGGAAGTTCCAGAAATCCTAGAGATAAAAGAACTGTCACATATTTGTGGCAGGAGAATGGAAGAAAAGCCCAGTGCTCGGTATTGTAATGGGAGCAAAGGTCCTTTTTCCTTCAGTATCCATGGGAGGAGCCATGATCAATAAAATGAAAGGTTTCCCTGGGGCCTGTGCAGCTAACAGATCTGTGGGAAGTATATGGTGGCTATTAGGTACCTATTCCACGGTCACTGTTTGGGGGCTGAGTACATCAGGGCTCCCCTACACAAGTGGGGGTTGGGAAGTACAGGCCTCTCTCCAACCAACCTCTGGAATTCAGTCAGACCACAGAAACCTCAGGATCCCACTCTTTAGCAGAACATGCAACACCCAAGTCTGCTGTTCCCGTGTCAGCCTTCCCAGTGGGAGTATCCTCTAGGGCCATGTATCTGAAGTTTATAAAAACGGATACCAGTTGCTTGCCAAAAAGTGGATCTCAGCTGGAAAGCCTTTTCCATCAAAACATTTATTAATGCGTAACTGCATGAGGCCTGAACTGTGTATGGGCTGTTAAAGGCTTGAGTGTGTGGCTAAAGCCAGGAAAACTGTTGCCCCCTTTTTCACGTCTGCAGAGGAGGAAACTTGGGCCAGTCCTATGGCCTGCAAAAGAGGGGGTCAATACCCCTGAGCAAGATTCTGCTGAACCGTAATGGAGCTGGGGTGAGGGCACTGTGCCAGCACTTCCAGGCAGTGATCTTACAGCCTGTTCTTCCTGGTGTCCATCCTCTTTTGCCCTGAAGACAGAGAGGGAACATAAAGGCTTTCTTCTGGCTGGGATGACACATCTAGGTGATAGAAAAGAAAGCCAGAGCCAGGCTGGGGGAGACAGGAGTTGCTTTTTATTGACTTGGTCGTGGGTTCTGCAGTAGAGCCCCTTTGGGTTTAAGAGCATTCTGCTGCTTCCTTTCTTCTTCCTGCAACTTCTCTTGCTGCCTGAGCTGCCATGCCTGTAATCCAGCATCCATTTCCTGTGACAGCAGTACAACTCGTCTCTGAAACAGACAGGAAAACAGCGTGGATAACATCTGGGGCTTGAGCTCTGCACCATATATCCTTTCATTCACAGATCAAAGTCAGAGGTTTCAGCTGGAAAATGACACCACTGACTGGGGAAGGGGTGGAACCAGGTCCTGGGCTGGGAAGCAGGAGGAAGGCAGCAAAATGGGTGTCTACTATTGGTTCCTGCCCTAGGAGTGCCCCACTCTATCCTCCCTTCTCCCGGTACCGTTAAAACCTTTGGCAGATAAAACCTCGGAGTGAGGGGTACGTGTTAGCTTAGGTGCCAACTAAAGACAAATTACAATTTAAATTTTCTCCCCCTGATTACACACAGTTTGCTCTGTGTGGGCTCTGGCCACTCACTGCAAACTTTTCCCTTTGGGCTTTTCTCCGAAGCTGGCCTTTCATTGGAGGAGCAGGGCGGCCATCTGCAGATAGAAGTGAGAGAAAAGGCAAGTGTTAGAGATGGCCTGCAGGACCCTGGGAAAGCGGCTGTGATAGGAAAGAGGGAAGAACAAATCTTGAGCTCCTCTTTTCCATTTCACACCCACTGTACCTTAATTCCCCTAGAACACTTCCCTCAATGGCGAGGTATGCCAGAACCACCAAGAATAAGCTCCTAGGCATGTTCCTACTCTATTTTACTTACCCCTCCCTCATTAGCCTAGAATTCAAGGTCCTTTGCAATGCTGAATCTCCTGTTTTATCTTCAGAAACCCTCCACTCAAGCAATCTGATTACTGTTCTACTTACCAGTGAGTCCTTGCTGAGTTCCGTCTCACTCTATAATGAAACACCCTCTTTTCCTTTCCTTCCAGCCAATTCTCATTCTTAGGCCCACCTCAAGCTCTACTTGTCCCAGAAATCCTTCTCTTATCTCTTCAACTCTGTCAGCTCTCTCTTCTGAAAGAAATGCATCTCCATCATTTAATATTCATCTCTCTGTCTGGGGACATTTATTGTGATACTGATTGTTTTTAGCCTTATTTAGCCACCTCAAATCCTTCTGGAAAGAGGCAGAGCATTGAAATATTATTACTTAATTTTTAAAATGTCCATGCTTTGTTTTTCCAGCTAGACTTTAAGTTCCTTGGGATTAGGGACTGTATCCCTTACTTTCACTGTAGTATAGTGTAGGCCCATAATAAAAATCTTATAAATGTCTGCTGACTTGCTGAAAAAATGCAGTATCTGATCTCAAGTAGTTTATAACAGAGATTAAAAGGATACTTACTTTCTACAAAGAAAGAAACAGTGAAAACTCTGTCCAAAAGTTTGAAGGCAAGACAAATAAGAGATAATATTCATCAGGAAAGGGAACCAATACTGTGTATATCAGGTGCTTTACACTGGTTGTTTCATTTTATCCTTCCAAGAACCATCGGAGATAGGTATTCTTCTTTTACAGATGTGGAAACTGAGAGATACCATTAAGTAACTTGCTAACCACAAAGTTAGCAAGTAGAGAAGCCTGGATTAAGAATCAATTCCATGGGCTTCCCTGGTGGCACAGTGGTTAAGAATCCGCCTGCCAATGCAGGGGACGTGGGTTCAATCCCTGGTCCGGGAAGATCCCACATGCCACGGAGCGACTAAGCCCGTGCGCCACAGCTACTGAGCCTGCGCTCTAGAGCCCGTGAGCCACAACTACTGAGCACGTGTGCCACAACTACTGAAGCCCAGGCGCCTAGAGCCCGTGCTCCCAACAGGAGACGCCACCACAATGAGAAGCCTGTGCACCGCAACGAAGAGTAGCCCCTGCTCGCGGCAACTAAAGAAAGACCCAACGCAGCCAAAAATAAATAAGTAAAAATAAAATAAAGTAAAAAAAAATTCAATTCCAGAGTCTTCCCAATATTCCATACTACTTCAAGGAGCTCCTAGGCTTCCTACAGTAAATAACAAGTAGGAAAAGAATCTTCACCATCCTCCTCAGCCACCAAGTATCTGATTAAGAAGGTTCATACTCCTATAGAATCCAGTACTCAGGTTTCTGTGCTGTTGAAGGGGGCCTGGCCTCTGCCCAGTTCTAGTCCTGGCTTTGCTATTATCTAGCTGTGTGCTCCTGAGCGATTTACTTCTGTAGGCCTCAATTTTACCACCTGTGAACTGGAGTCCCAATGCAGTGGGGAGTGGCTTCAACTTTTTTAAGGTCCTTCCTTTCTAGGGCGTTTTGTTTTGTCTTGTTTTAAGGTAAAGGAAGAAACTTTTCTGCAGAGAGCCCCGTCATCCTCTGTCTTCACTCTTCTAAGCCTCTCTCTGAGACGCTCATTTAGGCAGCCTTTCAAAGAGCTCTACCTGCACTTGGTAACAAATTCTCAACAATGTACTCACCACACAGAAGGGCGGTTCTTCGTAACTTTAAAAACACCACGTCCCTCTCAGACACATTAAGTCTTGTCCCTCCCGCGGGATGCCCCACATCAGAGTTAGCTTCTGCTTATCCCCACAAGCCAAGAAGATCCTGTCTAGCTTTACTTTCCATAGGCGTAGTTTAATTTATAAAATAAACAATAGGATTTCTTCCCCCCAACTCCAAATACAAAGTTCAATACTTTGTCCACTCAGACACAACCCGCACCTTGACACGCCCCCCCACCCCCCTCCGTCCAGGGGCGTTCCCTCTGGGTGAAAATCTCCGAAGTAGAGTTAACTGGCAGATCAGCGCTCACCCGCATAAGACCAGTCTGGGAGCTCCGTAAGGGGCCCGTAGTCGGAGGGGTTGGCAGCAAGGCCCTGCCTGGGTGGAGAAAAACAGTTCCGTGAGGACTCAGCCCAGCTTCTGGCCCCTCAGTTCCCCCCAGACCGGCACTCACCGGAGTCGCCACTGACTGCCCGCCCGAGCCGCGGCGCCGCAGTGCAGCCTCCGGACACCTGCTGGGAAAACAGGGCAGAGTTGGGAGAGAGGCCGTGCAGCCAGCCCAGGCGTCCCGGGCCCGCCTCCACGAACCCCCGAGCCCCCATACCCTACACCCGCTTACCAGAGAGCACTAAACGTAAAGCAGCCATGCTGAGGCGCAGGAGCCGGAAGTGGGCGTGGCTTCGTGGCCACGCGCGACGCTGCGCGGGAAGCCGGAAGTCGCCATCTTGAATCTGGTTTTCAATCAAGGGCCACGCCATCTTGGTTCATCGTACGGAAAAGAGGGACAAAACTGCTTCCAGGGATTTTTGGGCGAGAACGGTCGTTCAGCGTATGCATTCTCAGTGGTGGTTACAACCGTGCGGAAGTCGCGTGCGCCCAGACTTAACCGTTCTGAACTGTTTCCCCCCCACCCCCACCCCCTCCATTGCCCCGCAGCGGTCTCTAGTCCTTTGAAATTTATTCTTTTATATCAGTTGAGTAACATCCACGTGACCGCATTCTGTCTTCTGGCATCACTGTAACGTATTTCCCCCAGCCTAAGAGTCAAATTTAGAGTGAATCAGAAAATTTGGGTTTCAGTTCTCATTTATCAAACGAAATTGAAGAACTTGTATGTGATAAGCACTGTATTCGTTGTGGAGAGCAGAGCAGACGTCCCTATTCAGATAGAGCTCCTAGTCTAGAGAGAGATGATGATAATCAAATAATCATACACATTACTGTAATATTACAGCTGAGATGAGTGCTGGGAAGGGAAGTAGGTGCTGCTTGTGAGCATATGATGGGAACTTGATCTGGAGTAGGCTGTCTAATAAGGCTTTCTTGAGGAAGAGGTATTGGAGCTAAGATCTGATTCCATTTTTATAAGAGCTACCACCACAGATTGTGTAATATAATCCTCGCAAAAACTTTGTGAGGTAGGTAGTAGTAAGTGGCAAACCCAGATCCGTGGCTCCTTCCCTCTTTTTTTATCACTCACAGACATACTTTTATTGTGCTTTGCAGGTATTGCATTTTTTACAAATTGAAGGTTTGTAGCGACCTTGCACAGAGCAAGTCTATCAATGCCAGATTTTCAAACAGCATTTGTTCTCTTTGTGCCTTTCTGTCACATTTTGGTAATGCTTGAAATATTTCAAGCTTTGGCATTATTATTTGTTATGGTGATCTGTGATTAGTGATCTTCGATGTTACTATTGTAATTGTTTTGGTATTTTTTTAGCAATAAGATATTTTTCGAATAAGGTATGTACTTTTTTTTTTAGACATAATACTATTGCACACTTAATAGACTTTAATATAGTGTAAACATAATTTTACATGTACTGGGAAACTAAAAAGTTCCTGTGACTCACTTTATTGTGATATTTGCTTTATTGTGATGGTTAGCTCCGAGGTATGCCTGTACTTGCCTTGGGGAAGTCATTTATCCCTAATTTCTTCATTGAAGAAAAAGCTTAAAATACATCACATTTATGAAAACATTTTAAGAACGATAAGGTAAGTGAAAGTGCTTTATAAATGGTGAAGCGCCTACAAAAGTGGCCATTACTCTTGTGCTAGGCTAGACACTTAAACATATGCTGACTGGGGGAAACTGAGGGAGTGGTGTAATGGCCTATCTGGAAGTTTATCGTTTCCTTCTGCAAGACTGGGAAGTTTTTCCACAGGAGGTGGCTCTGAACTGTGCTTTGAAAGAGGGGAAGGGTGGGTCCTGGTTTAAGAAGTAAAAGCAGCTGTTTCGATAACAATAAGAATGGTATAGGGGAGGGCTGAACTAGAAGGGATGGGAATAAAAGAACCTTGGCTATAAACCAACGGATGGACCCAAAAAACTAAGCAAGGGAAGTAAGACAATAGAGTACCATTACCATTTTACATTTGTACACTTAATTTTCAGTTATCAAAACACTTCTGTATAAATGATACAAAACACTTCTTTATAAATTTTCATAATAAACCCGTAAAGTAGATAAGACAGACCAGGAAGCAATCACTGTAGAGATAGCTTGTAATTTTCAAAGATCAGGAAATTGAACCAAAATGTGGCTGTGGATTTATTGTTTTACAGTTGCAATAATGACTGAGTAACACCTTTCCCAGGCTAGGCTCCACGTGCCTTTGGCTGGTTCTGAGATAGACGGCTGAGGCAGACAGCACTGCAATCCCATTACATAATTTACAGTTGGAGAATCATGTAGTAGGAGCCAAGGGCTGGAAAAATAACGTCGGTGTCAACATTCAAGATTCGTAGGAAAGATGACAGGCTGGCACTACCATCAACACTATATAAAGGAGTTGAACCAGCAACACTCCTCTATCTTTTAGTAGCTCACACACTATGGGTGCAAAATCATAAAAAAGGCCACATGCATTAAGGGGAAGAAATAATGTGGACAATATGAACTCCACACGCAGAACTGAACACATGCACTAATTTAATAGTCGTGGGAGTCAAGGAGCCAGAGCTGGAGGACTTTGGGGCAGATGGGAATCTTGATCTGGAAAACTGGGAGGGGAAAGGTCTTTGGAAGGAAGATGAGTTCAGCCTTTGATGTGGTTAGAGTGATGTGGCAGGGGGGACAATCCATGGGTTGGAAATCCATGGGTTGGAAATATGGGTTACGTTTTTGAGAGGGAGAGAGAAAGAGAACTGTAGTGCTGACAGCTAACATCATCAGCATTCTCAGGGACCTCATGGAACACTGTTTCAGGGGAGTGGGTCTGGCACTAGGACAGCACTCCTCAATGACTTCATCAGACTCTAAGCCACAGGAAAGCGGTTTCATCATCCCCTAACTGAATGTCTTTCAACCTCTGGACGTCATCTGGCAAAGGCTAGAGTTAACAACGGTGGGAAGCATCCGGAATCTGAGCTTCATGTCTTTCCTCTGTTACTTAAACTCCTTTGCCTCTCCAGGGCATCACAGCCTGCATTTGGCTTTAACACATTGTTGTCCATTCATGTTTTCGTCCAACATGTTTATTCAAATATCCTTCTGTCAGGTCTGTATACAGTAATTTTTGTACAAGTGCACTGGGAAAGTTGGTGCTTTTTGAACTGTTGTGATGAATAATGATGATGTTGGAGAAAGAACATTAAGTGAAGGTGACTCTGGGTAGCTAATTCCACCTCATTTCGCAACCTCTTCCCCTTTTTGCATACCGTGACTAAATTGAAGGTTGAAGAAGAGCGAACTATTTGGGAAGTGTCTTACTTCATGTTCCTTCATTGGCTTCCTCCTTAGGACGGCTCAAAAAAGATCAAAATCACTGTCACCCCAAATCACTGTCACTCCATGAAAGAACTGTGGGAACTGACAGCTATAAACCACCCACTCACACAATACATTGCTTTGCATATTATTTCCTTATTACTTACATAATTTATTGTAACATATTCCTTTTCTTTTCCCATGGCTGTCAAATCCCTGCTCAATCAGTACAGGCTAAATTCTGTGTTAAATGACCCAGCTTCAGGATGAGTAAATTATGACCTCGGGCTACACTCTTTTTTTCTTGCCTGGTAGCTGGGAAGTCTCTTAAGCTGTGTGCCTTTCCACCAGACTGGTCTTGAACGGGGGTGGTTCTCTATGAATCTCTGCAGAGTGGCTTTAAAAGATGCCAAAGCTGGACTGTCCATAAAGTATACTAAAGGAAATTGTATTATTTACAAGTCATCTTTTAGGTTTAATACGTGGTGAAACATTTTCACATCCCTTTCCCCAGCAACTTCCTCTTTTATTGGTCCACTCTGCCACTAAGACTGTTCAGATGAAAGGTGCGGTGGGGACTCCAGCCTCCCGGACACCCTCAGCCCGGACATTTTTGGTTAAGTGCTGCCTCCTGGCGGCGGCCCTACGGCCCGACACCTTCCCGGCCCGGTGGAGACCACTTTCTTTAATTTGGGATCTCGAAGCTGATGCAACAGCTTCCCCGAGGGGGCGGAGAGTTGAGTCGCCCTTCCGGGAGACCCCTCCCCTGGCTCCAAGCGGGCGCCGCTCCCTCCCCTCCCCCACGGGGCTTTGCGATCCACAGTCCCTCCCGAGTTTCAGCCGAGAGCGTCTCGGGGCTGGAGGCGGGGTTGCCTGGGTTCGGGGCCCTTGCCCAGACCCCCGTCGGGCCCGCCAGCTCGAGCTGGATTGGGAGGGAGGGAAGAGGAAGCTGAGCGTTCCTGGGGCGGAGGACGCGTCTAAGGGTATCCGCGGTCATTTTCATTTCCCAGGGGCAGCGCAGCTGTGCCTGAGCCAGGACAGGGCAGGGGAGCGGCTTGCGGGGCCTCTCGGTTCTCGGATCTTTGCGATCTTCGCCTACACCCACCACAAGCCCTCTCTTCTAGCGCTTCCTGGAGCCCGGGGGGCGGGGGCGGGGGCGGGGACTGCTTGGCCAGGTGGAGGGAACGAAGGGGTCCGGGTGAGGCGGGGTCGTGGTGCCCCAGGGCAGAGCCCGCCTCGGCGGCCGCAGCCAGACCTGGACTTCGGAGGCGACCGAGCCTCCCTGAGGGGCTTTGGGGGCGGGCGGTGGCTGGGTCGGGGTACGAAGGAGAGATCTTCGGGCCGCAGACACGGAACCGGGGGCCGAGAGAAAGAGGGAAGTAACGGGAAACGGCGGGGACGACGTCAGGGGGCCGGGCCGGGAGAGCTAGGCTGGGAGGGGGGCAGGGCGGGAGAAACGGGCAAAGGTGAGCGCTGCGCGCGGACGGGGCGGGGGCGGAAGGGGGATGGGGCGGGGCGAGGAGCTCAGTGGGGGCGGGTCTGGGAAGAGTTCCCGCTGAAGGGCGTGCGGTTCCGCCTTCCTCAAATCCGCATGCATTTGCGTGAACCTGAGCGCTCGCCTCCCTCTGCCTCCGCCCCCTCTGCCCTTTCACCCCTACTTAGCGCACCTTGCGCTCGCCGCACACAGAGCGGCCACCTGAGCCTGGGTGTGGGGCAGAGCAGCCGGGAGCTTCCAAGCCGGGGAAGGCGCGTTAGATGAGGGGCATTTTGTTTTTGTTTTCCCATTGAGGAAGCAGAAAGTCCCTTTCAAATCATTCTAGACTGCCAAGTAAAACTGTGAAAACTATACTCTTTTCCTTCCCTTCAACCCATTACTATCAAAAAGAATAAATACCCTCCCCCCTCAATACTCGTTGATTAGGAGCCAGAGCAGCTGCAGCATAGGTGGGCCTGAAGGGCAAGTTCAGGACATTCCCGGAGCCCAATTGGGAAATCAGTCTAGGAGGAAGGGCATTGTTCATTCATTTATGCTTCCAGCAAACATTTGTTTGTCTGCACAGGCCCTGCGCTGGGGATACTAGTGAGTAAAGCTCTGGTGGTGCTGCATGCTAGTGGGGGAGGTGACAGCAAACAAACTCCAGGTGATAGTGGGTGCCTTTGAAGAAAAGTCCGGCCCGTGAGGGGGATGGAGATTGGCAGAGGGAAGAAGTTACTCCTTCCGAGACTCCTCAGGGAAGGTCTCTGATAGAGTGGTGTTTTAAGTACACACCTGAATGGAGTGAGTGAGGGAATGAACAGTAACATGGGGGAGAATGTTCCAGGCAGAAGGAACAGCCATTGCAGAAGCCCTGAGGTGGCAGGGAGCATGCTTGTGCGGCAACAGCAAGGAGGCCAGTGCGGCTGGAGTGGAGAGAGAGGGAGCAGGGGCCAGTGCCAACAGGGGCAGCTTTAGGGCTGTCTTCCTAGGAACTTCCCTCATTTACAACTTGGATTTGAGCCCAGAGTGGGATTAAGGGGCAGGCCAGCTGGGCAAGCAGCCTGGGTCTAAAAGGGCGCTAAGTTATCCTTAGGGTAATTCAGTTTGGAGTCAATGAACTCGGACTTCTGTCTCTTGGTGAACTGTAAGTTGGCTCCCCTCCACTGACAGAATCCTTGACGACTGCTCACCTAGACCACCTATCTCTAGAATAATTCTGCAACACGCAGGTACAGGTACAAGTTGCAGGGTTAGACCAGCCAGCTGATAGTTGCCTAAAGGCAGTGGTCACAGCTGGAATTCTGAAAATGTGCTACACGATGTGAAGTGCCACTCCCTGAGATTTATGCCATTGTCTACATTCAGAATGGTTTGATATGCCTACCAAGAAACTGTCTGCTTCAGAAAACTGCATGTAATGAATTCATGCATTAAGCTCTAATTTTGAAGAGAAAGAATGAGGCTTCCAGTTTTTATTCCGAGAAAATCGGTATTCCCCCACTTCTGCTACATAAACATTCAACAGATATTTAAATAATGCTGGTTTGAGGGGGTGCCAACTCATTGGCTTGCCCAGGGTGCCAGGGCTTGCTCTGGTCCACTTGGCCGGCTCTTACCTGGCAACGCACACATCACGTGAACCACCTGAGGACCTGAGATGTGAGCGGGCTTGCTTAGTGTTTGGGTGTGTGCGTGGCTATAACCCCACAACTGGCCTTCCTTGGCATGCATTGGCTTACATAGGGGCTGAAATGGCACTGAGGCTCTTGAGATGGGACCACAGAGTTCCAACGCCCTAACCATGGATCCTGTGCCCTCCACAGGGCCAAGGATAGTACGTGAGTGGGAGATGAGTAGGGAATGGAATGAGCGGGGAAGGGGAGTTGTAAAGGGCATCAGGAGAGCACCGTAGGTCCTAGGTCGCTGGAAGAACTCAAGAGCTCGGTAAATGCAGGACAACCAGGAAGTTCAGGGGCTGAGGTAGAGGGGAGGAGGAGCTGAGTGGAGAAGGTGCCTGGAGGCGGGCAGGCGTTGAGGTCCTCTGGGTCTGAACAGGCTGTCCCAGCTGCAACCCGTTCCCTGGCCCCTCCCTGCTGCCGGCCAGAGTCACACATGTGTTTTCCTGTTTTCCATATTGGTCCCCGGAGTCACACTCTGCCTTTTCTGCTCCTCAGAGCCAACAGCTGCTGGAGCTCGAGCCTTACCCCGGGTTCCCTTTCCCAGCACCTGCCCCTCCTCCCGAGCACTGGTAGCCCCTCCTCCTCGCACCTGCCCAAAGATCTCAGGACAGGTAAGAGATGGGAGAGGAGGGACAATGGGCGAGAGGGGAAGTGCCAGAGGAGGATGGAGTGAGTCCTGAGAATTGGCTGAACCGGAGATCCAAGAGCCTCTTATTTTCCCAGCCCCAGCCCTCCCCATGCAAAGCCCTCTGCCCAGAGACTTCAGTGCTACATTCGTGGAGGCCCTGGCCACAGAAGTAAACACTTTCTTTCTTGCTGCACTTTTTTTTTTTTTTTTTTTTAAAGGGACTGTCATAGCTACAGTGGAATATAGAAAAACAAATGGAGAATGGGGGAGGGAGTAACTGAGCTCCCAGCTCGGAGAGATGGGGGAATCCATCTGTAGCAGAGTGTGTCTGTTTTCTGTTCCTGTTATTCGGGGAGGCAGCACAGCTCAGTGGGAGCTAGGAAGGCAGGACGTGGGTGTCTGGGGGAGAAAGTGTCTTTTCACCTTAGCTCCCTGAGCTTGACTGAGGAACCAAGAAGGTGAACTGTACGCTGGTCCCTGGAGGAAGTGTGTTTTGGTTTTGCCATATTCACAGGTGGGGTCAGGGTGCGGGGCTCCGCTGCCTGCTGGGGCCCTGCTCCCTGTGTTCCCTGAACCCCTGTATCTGAAACTTCTCCTGTAGGATGAATGTGCTGTCCGTAATCTCCTCTAGGTCCTCAGAGAGGTACGCACCTCAGACAGGAAGGAGACGGGGTGCTGCGTATCTGGAACGCTGTTATCTCCTAGGATTCCAGGCTCTGCAAGTTTCTCTTGTAAAGCCTGGGGTGGGAGAGCACTTCAGGACAGGTCCTGCTGGTTCCAGGCTGCCTGAACGGTGGAGGCATGACCCTGAGAGCTGGGGTCTCAGGAAGGAATGCGAGCTGCCAAGGATGGTGCCTTCCTGCCCACGGAGCTGGTGCTGGGCAGTGGTTGAGAAAAGAGGGGGCATCTTTTCTCTGAAGTCAGCCTCCTCCGTCCCGTTTGAGTGGGTCTACTGAAGAGTAGGCTAGGAAAGGGATTCCATTCATATAGATAAGCACTTCCTGGTGAGACCACTAGGGTGTGCTGTTTGCTGGAGTGTGGGTTTCACCCCAGTGGGTTTTTGTCTCAAGATTCCACGATGAGGATTTCACCTTTCAGATACCACCAGCCAGGAAATAAGCCCTGCACGCGTCTCTCCCCACTTAACCTTACAGTTTCCCCTTCGTTTGTCCCCCCTTCACTCCTTTTCCCTATGCCCCATTAGGACACATGCCCACCCTTGGTGCCAGGGAATTTGATCTAAAAAGGCCTGGCGTGATGATGTGTTTCCGTATGTTTTTGTTTGCTTTAGAAGTGGGCACCCTAGCAATAGCAGCACTGCCAAGAGGACTTGTAATCGTTTCTCATTCCTGCAAAGGGATGAGAAAGGGGAGGAGCAACCAGGAAGGAGATGGGTGGGCTTTGTTGGAGCCTTTAGCCTAGACTTTATTTTATTTTATTTTAAATTTATTTATTTTATTTATTATTTATTTTTGGCTGCGTTGGGTCTTCACTGCTGTGCGCGGGCTTTCTCTAGTTGCGGTGAGCGGGGGCTACTCTTCGTTGCGGTGCACGGGCTTCAGTAGTTGTGGCTCGCAGGCTCCAGAGCGCAGGCTCAGTAGTTGTGGCACACGGGCTTAGTTGCTCCGCGGCATGTGGGATCTTCCCGGACCAGTGCTCGAACCTGTGTCCCCTGCATTGGCAGGCGGATTCTTAACCACTGCGCCACCAGGGAAGTCCCCTAGCCTAGACTTTAGAGTGAAGGACAGCAGAGACTTTCTTTTAATCTACTCACATCCTCCCCCAGGTAGTTCATTAGAGAGCCATCTAAAGGGCTTTCTTGCCTAAGAGGAGGGCTAGAGACTGGGCAGGTCAGAGGGGGTGGGGAGGTTGGAGAGAGAGTACGGAGCTTGGGCTTTGTTGGCTTACCTACCCGCCTCCCTTGCTATGGCATCCTGGCAGGTGACTTACTTAGTGTCTGCTTTAAGGGGCTGCTGGGGGGATTAAATGAGATAAGACATATAGGTGTTTAGCAATATGTCTGGCTTGGTTAAGTGCTCAATAAATGACAGTTACTATTATTATAGGAACGTTTAAGGGGGAGCTGGGAGAAAAGGACAGTCTTCTGGATGGATTTCAGAAGTTTTTGTGAGAGTGGCTTGGGAGACATGATCTCTGGGAAGGCTAACACCAGGGTCCCCCTCCTGGGTGAGAAAAAAAAAAGTTTAAGGGACTAGAAGGGGAGGTTGTAGGGTAAAGATAAGCATCCCCCTTACCCCAGGGCTTTTTAGATCTTTGTTCTCTGGTAGTTGAATAACCAAAGGGGGTTTGAAAGGGCACGAGAAGGAACAGAAAGACAGTTGGATTTCAGAATGAGTAGGGTGTATTTCTGTTGGTAAAGGAGACCCAGAATACCGGAGTTAAGAGGACTCTAAAAACAGAATATATGCTTTCCCCAAATTGCTCAACTTCCTCTGTCTGTTCTGGGCCTTTCCAGTATAGCTCAGTGAAATCTTATTTCCCCATAGTTTTAGGAAATTGGAGGAAACTTGTATTTGGGGAAGGTGTTTATAGGAATTTATGCTTAGTCCATAGATCCTGGTATGTTTTCTTAAGGATGAAAGGGCCTGTGAGTTGGGCATGGATGCAGCCAGAGGTTTCAATCTCATTTCTTGACCTTGTTTCCTCGGAAGCAGCTTGAGAATCAGCCTTGGGGTCATGGCGCAAGTTTCGGGCGGCCACCTCTCACTCTGTGTGGGGAAGTGTGCAGAGTTCTCTTAGGACACCCGATCACGAGTTGGACTGTACTTACACTTCCTCTAATCACATATGAACAAGCCTCTGTGGCACAATGTGCAACCTTCCTGCCTTTCTTGTTCAGGGTGAGAGAGAAGTGGGGCTAAGCTGGGGCCTGGAGAGAGAGAGAGGGCTGTGCATTCTTTCTCAGCCGCAGCCCTGTCCTCAGCTAATTTGCTTGGGGACAGCTTCCCCAGGGCTGCAGAAACTGTACCCACCCAGCTGACCGGCAATCCTTTCTTCTGGGTCCCCAGTCCTGGAGCAGAGCTGACAAAGGAGATTCCTGAGAGAGGGTGCTCTTATCACAGAAAGTGCTGAGCCAAGAGCTCCTAGCCTTCCCCTTGCAGACGTGAAGGACCAGTGAACCTTGGACCCAGACAGTTGCTTAACACCCCTCTCCCCCTCCCTCTGTCCCTCTGCCCTTCTTGACTTCTTGATATGACTTAAATCCATAAGCATTTGCCTGGCCTTTCCTTTTACTGCTGGCTGAAAGGCAGGAGTGGTCAGATCACAGCTCCCAGAGGCTGTGTCTCTGAATGTCCGCTGCATCGGGGACCTGCTTCCACCCAGGGCCAGGGAGTGAGTGTGCTTCCCACCCTCTCCCTCAGCCCCGCTCATCTTGCCCACTCTCCCTTTGCTGCTCTGCAGTGTCCAATCGCTTCCTTTCCTGAGTGCCTCTAGCCCTAGGATCCGTCCACTTGCTTGGCCAGCCTGGCCTGTCCTCCTCTCAGCACCTCCTGCTCCATGATGCCCAGCATTTGCTACCCCGCTTCAGCTGTTTCCTTGCCTCTGCTTTGGTGCTGTCTCTCCAGCAGCAACTCCTGGGTGGGGAGTGGTCATCAGCTGCCGCCAGTCATCTCTAGGTTGGGCTGCACATTTGGATCACTGATCTCTCATCCATACTTTTTTTCGGGTGATGCAAGTATGCAGGGATTTGATGGCCGGAGACCTACAACACTAGGGGCTGGGAATGGTATCTGGGAAAGGAAAAGCACGGAAAAGAGAAGGCCTGTCTTCTTTCTGGGTGGGGCTGGGCTGCTTGGGCTTTAGCTGGGGCTGAAGAGTTCAGCTGAGGGTTGTTAAGGTATACTCCCTGAACAGGGGGATGGTTGTGAGTTTCCAGCAAGAGCTCTCTGAAGCCTTTAGGTTTGCCAGAGCCAGGGTCCTTGGGGGAAAAGGGCAGTGTTGTGAGGAGAACCCACAGACTAGCTGCTTGCAAGGTTGGTTCCCAAGGTTGCATCTCATCACAGGTGACAGGTGAGACTGAAATTGGAGGGAAGACAGACTTTTTTTGGGTAAGGCTGAAAAGCACAGGCTCAAATCATTATGGTTACACGTGGGAACAGCCAAATTGTTCGTCTTCCTGTCTCCAGTGAGCTCAGATAGAACTGGGATTTAGTTGTCTATCTTGTAAATCAGGTGGGCAGTGCCAGCCTAATGATGAGAAACATGCTTTCTCTCTGGGGAATGAATGCCGTCCTTTAAAGACTCGAGTTGGCAAGCCAGATGGAGAAGAGGTTCATGGGAGGTGGGAGGTGAGAGAGAGGTCTCTGAAATGCTGGGCGTGGGTGGCTTGCCCACTCTGGCCCCGGTGGGGGAGAGTTCTCTGTAATTGCCAGCCTGCTCTATGTCTTCACCTTTCTTCCTTAGAGGGCAATGCCAGGAAGCTGGTGAAGGCTTTCTTCTCCTCCTCCACCATGGTCAACGGCGTTAAGTATGAAGTGGCCTCCCAGCATGAGAGGGACGCCTCCCCTTTGGCCGATGAAGCCAGCCCCAGGTCGGAGCAGGTAAAACTGAAGAAGGAGATCTCGCTGCTGAGCGGCGTGTGCCTGATTGTGGGGAACATGATTGGCTCGGGCATCTTTGTCTCCCCCAAAGGCGTGCTCATATACAGCGCCTCCTTTGGCCTCTCCCTGGTCATCTGGGCTGTCGGGGGCCTCTTCTCCGTCTTTGGGGCCCTTTGTTATGCGGAATTGGGCACCACCATTAAGAAATCTGGGGCCAGCTACGCCTACATCCTTGAGGCCTTCGGGGGACTCCTTGCCTTCATCCGACTCTGGACCTCCCTCCTCCTCATCGAGCCCACCAGCCAGGCCATCATTGCCATCACCTTTGCCAACTACATGGTGCAGCCCATCTTCCCGAACTGCTTAGCCCCCTATGCCGCTGGCCGCCTGCTGGCTGCTGCCTGCATCTGTAAGTGGGGCTGGGCAGGAGGGGTGGGGTGGAGCGTGGGGCAGAGGCCGGCACGTGAGTCTGCTTAGTCAGTAAGAAGGAGATGGAAAGGAATGCCTCTGCAAGACACTTTTTTGTTGTTGTTAAATTAATGTACGCTAAGTGTGAAAATTCAAACAGCATCAGAGTGTCCAAAAAAAAAAAAAAAAATCCTTTCTCCCAACTTCCCTTGGTAAACATCATTAGCAGTCTCCACCTTTGCTGACTTTTTTCTTCTTCTTTCAAGGGATGTAGTTTTGTTCTGTTTTACAAAAATGGGATCCTAGTACACATATAATTCTACAGTTTGGTTTTTTTCCCAGAATTTATCAGTGATGTTCTTTTCGATTTACAGATCTACTTTAAAACAATGCTTCATGTTATTCCATGTTAATTTTAAGGATGTATTGTATGTTTAACTAATTAGGCCTCTGTTAATGGCCATTTCAGTTGGTTCCAGTTTTTCAGTCTTACAGATAACACTCCAGTGAATATCCTATTGCGTTTGCATGAGTTTTTCTGTGGGCTAGATTCTTTTTTAAAAAAATTTATTTCATTGAAGTTTAGTTGATTTACAATGTTGTGTTAATTTCTGTTGTACAACAAAGTGATTCAGTTATACTTATATATACATTCTTTTTCATATTCTTTTCCATTATGATTTATCACAGGATATTGAATATAGTTCCCTGTGCTATACAGTAGGACCTTGCTGTTTAGCCATTGTAAATGTAATAGTTTGCGTCTGCTAATCCCAAACTCCTAGTCCATCCCTCCCCTCCCCACTCCCCCTTGGCAACCACAAGTCTGTTCTCTATGTCTGTGAGTCTGTTTCTGTTTCATAGATAAGTCATTTGTGTCATATTTTATTTACTTATTTATTTATTTTCAATTTTTAAAAATTTTTGGCTACATTGGGTCTTAGTTGCAGCACGTGGGATCTTCGTTGAGGCACGTGGGATCTTTTGTCGCGGTGTGTGGGCTCTTCGTTGCAGCGTGTGGGCTTCTCTCTAGTTGTGGCGTGCAGGCTCCAGGGCGCGTGAGCTCTGTAGTTGTGGTGCGCGGGGTCCAGAGTGTGTGGGCTCTGTAGCTTGCGGCACATGGGCTCCAGTTGAGGTGCGCGAGCTCAGTAGTTGTGGTGCACGGGCTTAGTTGCTCCGCGGCATGTGGGATCTTAGTTCCCTGACCAGGGATCGAACCCACGTCCCCTGCATTGTAAGGCGGGTTCTTTACCACTGGACCACCAGGGAAGTCCCTGTGTCATATTTTAGATTCCATATATAAGTGATATCATATCGTATTTGTCTTTCTCTGTCTGACTTCACTTAGTATGATAATCTCTTGGTCCACATGTTGCTGCAAAACGCATGATTTTGTTCTTTTTTATGGCTGAGTAATATTCCACCGTATATATGTACCACGTCTTCTTTATCCGTTCATCTGTCAATGGACATTTAGGTTGTTTTCATGTCTTGGCTCTTGTAAATAGTGCTGCTATGAACACAGGGGTTCATGTATCTCTTTGAATTATAGCTTTGTCCAGATATCTGCCCAGGAGTGGGATTGCTGGATGATATGGCAACTCTGTTTTTAGTTTTTTTGAGGGACCTCCATACTGTTTTCCATAGTAGCTGCACCAATTTACCTTCTTTCCATCTCATAAATAAAATATTATTTAAATTTGTACGTTCAGCAAAGCCACTTTGGAGGTGCTGAGAGGCTGATCCTCTGCAGCCCTTTCCCTCAGCTGCCTCTGTTCTAGAAAAGTGCCCTCCCAGCGTGAGAGACCCTGGGACCTTGGAGACCCCGCCCACCCCCGGCTGTGGAGAAGCTGAGTGGTCCTGTCAGTTTCAGAGGCAGCTGTGGGGGACAGGCATTTTGCACCAGGTACAATTGCTTGCTGGATCAACCCTCTCAATCAGCCTCATGTGCTCCTTCCTTTCAGTTTCTCCACTGCCTCATTTTACTCTCAGCTTCCTCTCCAGCCTCCCTCTTTTGACTGTTGTGCAGAGAGCTGGCTGTCCTCTGTAGGCTCCTCCCGTGTTTCGTGTGCCTGTGTGTGGGCTCGGACTCATGTCTGTGTGTGGGGCTGTTTGTCATGCTGGCAACGGTCAGGGAGGTACAAAGGCACTGCCCTGGGTTGCAGGAAGGGGGTTTTCCCTTGAGGTCTTAAATGCGATCTGTAGTTTCTCTGGCATCATTTACAGATGAGCTGGTGGGCTGACTTTCTGATGAAACTAATTTTAGGATCTGTTGGTCTCGGAGTCCCCTCAAACGTGGGCATATACTTACGTATCTTGTGTAGAGTAAGGATTATTCCACTTAAGTAAAACTTCCAAGAGGTCTGCATCCCTTTAAGCACCAGAATTCTATTTTAGCCATCTTGGTTGAAATCTCTTTAAAACCAGTGATATGTCTGCTTGCCCTCATAACTTGACTTTTTTTTTTTTTTTTGGTGACTCAGGGTCACCACTGCACACGTCAAAGCTTGTATGACTGAGGCCCCTGGTCTGGGGATGAATGTTTGCTTCCTCAGTGGCCTCAGACAGCTGGCCTGACTTCAGGGCCTCAGGTTTTATTCTTTCATGATTTTGATGTGTGTTGTCTCTGACAGCTATTGTTCCTTGATTCTGGCATTGGGCCTGCCTTCATCAGTCTTTTTAATTTGCTGCTTCTAATTTGGGAATAGAGACGTACTCAAACTCTTGGGCACCCAAGTACACATACACACACATGTGCACCCTCCTAAGAATACGTGCAAAGTAGCCACAGTTACGATTAGTCTGGAGAGCTCCCCAGTTAATAAAAGACAGAGTTTTGTGCTGGATTTACGGCATATATTTGAGACAAGCCTGATAGAATGAAAAGCATTCCAGACTTGTGTTTGAGGCTGGGCTCAATAACTGTGTGTAGTGACTGTTACTTCCAGATTCCTGTGAGCATGACATGCGATTCAGTGAAAACCATAAATCATGACTCAAGTGTAATGTATTGATGATTATGATTAAAATTGCTCTCTCTCGGTTGCTTATAGGACTTTGTTCTATCTCTAATAATCTTCAGAGGGACATAGAGATCTGGAAGAAGGTTCAGAAGGGCAACCGAGATTGTAAGTAAGAGTTCAGGGGCATATGATTCATGAGTTTCTTCCTTCAGCTCTTGTTTAATGAGCAACCAGTACAAGTCAGATGCTAAGATATTCTGTCCAGATAGGATCTAGGCAGTAATAGCTCATTTATCTAACCGTAACCCTTCAAGAGAAAACCAAGAAGTAGGGAGAGGAAGAGGCTTACAAGCAGCCAGGAAAGAGGCACCCTAGGAGCAAGGGAGATGACTTTCCTCTTGTGGGGAGGAGCGCTTAGGACAACAGTACAGGGACTCTGATGTCTGAACTGAATTTTGAATAGAAACACAGCCATCTCCTCAGACACTTCTCACAGAGGGAACTGCGTGTGAAGGTGCAGGGTACAAAAAGGCGCAGAACCGGTCCAAGAATTCCAAGTAGTTGGTATGGCTGGAATGTGGGTAGGAGAGGAATGAGAAGGGAGAGACTGGAAATGTAGCCCCAGGGCCAGCTCCGCAGGGGTTTATATGGTGCCAAAACAGGTTAGACTTTATCTTGAGAGCAGGCAGAAGTTGTTGACTTTAAGTGGAGACATGAAATCACATTTGCTTTGAAGAACTCTGGCTTTGTGGAGAGTGTTTTTGGAAAAAAGTGAGAGACAGAAGGTAGGGGTACCCGGTTAGGGAGCTGCAACCTGAAGGGGAGTGGTGGCCTGCACTGTGGGTGGTGCCTTTGGAAGGGAGATGAAGGGATGGATAAAGAAATAGTCATAAGGTGGGATTTCTAGGACTTCTGGGTGTGGAGGGCATGGGAGCTCTCAGAGATAATGCTAAGGATTCAGGCTTGGGCAGATGGGAGGTGATGGGGTTGCCTTCTGAAATAGGGAAGGTGGGCTGAGTGATGAGGTAGAGGGGCCACCTGGGGCTTCTGCTGGGATGCTCATGTGCCCTTCCAAGAGCTGTGCCTTCCTAAGGTCATCATGACCCAGAGTCGGTCATTTTCCCACCAACTGAGTCACACTTACCTAAAAAAGAGGTACATGTTGATGTCAGTCTATTAATGTACATGGTGAGCATACATGTATGATTTCTTTTTTAAAATTATTTTTAATTATTTTTGTTTTTTGGCCGTGCCATGCTGCATGTGGGATCTTAGTTCCCCAACCAGGGATCAATCCTGTGCCCGCTGCGTTGGAAGCGCGGAGTCTTGACCACTGGACCGCCGGAGAAGTCCCACATGTATGATTTCTAATGGGCAGAAGGCATGTGTTCGCTCTCAAGACACCCCCTTCCTAGTACCATAGTCACTGGGGAACCCATCTAGTAATCAGGGAATTCCTTGCAGGGCATGGAACCAGAACAAAGGAAGAAAGTTTTGACTATTTGAGGAAAATTTACTGAATGTGGTGGGTTCTCTAAAGTATAAGGCTGAAAGGTAGAGCCCTTCTTGCAGGGAACTCATGGTTAGTGGAGAAGAAGGGCAAAAATAGTCAGTGAAACATTGTATATCGTGAGTGCTGGGAGGGGCTTGAGTGCGGCTAATTCAGGAGGTGAGGTCCGCAGTCAATACCCAACACCGAAGGATGGAGAGGAGTCAGTGGGGGGGGGGGGGTGTGAAGAACCCACTCACCACAGCCTACAGAGCCGACGCCATCTGACGCTCTGACACATCTCATCCCTCTCACCCTCACTCTCTCCCCTGCAGCTCCGGGCCTCTCCTTCATGCTTTTCTTCCAATTTGCCTGGCACACTCCCGCTTCAGGGGCTTTGTACGTATTGTTCTTTCTGCCGGGAAGGCTTTTTCCCCAGATGCCTTCAGAGCTTATTCCTTTACTCCATTCAAGTCTTTGCACAAATATTGCCTTACCGGAGAAGGCATCCCATCTAAAATGGTCACTCGCAGTCTCCCAGCCGGTTTTGTTTTTCTCTATAGACTTCTCACCACCTGACATTAATTCTTTACTTGTTTATTATCTATCTTTGCCTCTAGAGTATCAACATCATGAAAGTAAGGACTTTGTTTTGCTCACTGCTGAGCCTCTGGCACCTAGAACAGTGCCTGGTGTCCGCTAGGTACTCAGTAAATATCTGTTGAATGAAGAAGGCGTAAGGAATTCTAGGCACAGGGAAAGGCAATGTAAAGGCACAAAGGTGAGAAGAAGTGTGGGGTGCGGGCTGTGCATGGGGGATTATGGGATGTGAGGGGACAAGGGGAGGCAAGGGGTTAGCGCACGAGGCCAAACCTTCCTAGAGGGTTTAGATTTTCTCCTGAAGCCTATAAGGAGCCATTGCAGGATTGGAAGGAGGGAGCAGGGCAGCTGGGGTGGGACCTAAGAGCAAGTCTGGAGGCAGAGACACGGGTTAGATAGCTTTCTTACCGATCTAGGTAAGAAACGACAAAAGCCTGAACTGCTGTTTTCCCAGCACTGGTCATTGTCGTTATGGAGCTCTCGTGTGTGTGTGTGTGTGTGTGTGTGTGTGTGTGTGTGTGTGTGTTTACACAGGATGGGCAACCCAGTCCAAGATTACAATGGATCATGATGAGTGTTGTGACTGGTGAGACACAGGGAGCCCAGGAGGAAACCTGAATAGCCTAGGGGTTTGGAAGCTCTCCATAAGGAAGTTGACACCTGAATGAAGAAGAATTAACTGAGTAGAGAGGGAAGAGGAGCATCTCAGGCAGCAAGAACGTATGTATGAAAACTTGAAGACAAGAAAGGACATCTTTGTGACACCGAAAGGAGCTTAGGTATTGCGTTTAAGGTAGGAAATGTTGAGAGTTGGCCTGCAGAGGTAGATGGAGGTCATAGGATAGGTTGTTCAGGGCTTTATATAAACTGTTCTAGTTATTATTGCTGTGTAACAAATCACACAAAACTAAGTGTTTTCAAACAGTCATTTTATTCTTTCGTGGTTTCTATGGCTTAGGAATTTGGGAAGGGCTAAGTGGGGCAGTTCTGGCTCAGGGTCTTATGTGGTTGTAGTCAGATGGTGGCAGGAGCTGAAACAGGCGAAAGCTGAAGCAGATGCAGGCTAGATGGGCATCTTTTTCTCAAGTCGCATCAGGGCTTTTCCATGTGGTCTCTCCATATGGATTACATTGAGCTTTCTCACATAATGGCAGCCTCAGCACAATCAGACTGTTCTACTTGGTGGCTGAAGGCTTCAAGAATGAGTATCCGAGCAAGCAAAGTGGAAGCTGCATTGCCTCTTATGACCTAGCCTCTGAAGTCACATGGTATCACTCCTGCAGTACTATATAGGTAGAAACATTCACAGAAGACCATCCAGTTTTAAGAGAAGAGGCATAGACCCTACCTCTTGATGGGCAGAGTATTAAAGTCACATTGTATGAAAAGCATGTGGGATGGAAGATATTGTTGAGATATCTTTGGAAAATATAACCTACAGCACATGCTATATTAAGGAGTTTGGTGGGCTTCTTCTAAGGCAATGAAAAACCTCTTTGGGCTTTCAAAGTAGAGGAGTGATATTTGTGATTTAGATTTTAAATAATTTGTGATTTTTAGGAAGATTATTCTGACTTTGCAGGACCACAAGCAGTGGGACCAGTTAGGAAGCTGTTACCATGATCCTGGTGAGAGATGCTGGTGGCTTGGACCAGAGTCATGTTTTGGGGATGAAGAGCCTGGTTAAGACTTGGACACCAGTTAGATATGGGTAGAGATTGTCAATGATGATAAGATACTGAGCTTTGGCATCTGGCTTGGGCAACTGGGTGAATGGTGATGCCGTTTACTTATAGGGGGAACACTGGAGGAGCAGTAGTAGGTTTGCAAGAAATTGATGGGATCAGTTTGTGCCTGGTGATGTTGAGTAGGTGGTTAGATATTCCTGTGTATGTGGAATCATGACAGTTTGGCTGGTGATATACTTTTGGGAATCATCAGTGTATAGTAGTTGAAATCACAGTAGCAGATGAGATGATCCTGGGACAGGATATAGAAAGGGAAGAGAAAAGGGCTTTGGATAGCATTCTTGGAATTCTTAGAATTATAAGAATCCTTAGAGTACCAACGTTGAGGGAGAGGTATTCTGCAAAAAAGATGGAGAAGCAGCATCCAGAGAAATAGGGAAACGTGGAGAGGGTGAGTGGAAGAGAACAGTTTGAGGAGTCCGTGGCCAACAGTGTCCAGTCTGCTAAGAGGTCAAGCTAGATAGGACTGAGTGGAGTTGTTTGGATTTATCAACATGAAGATCACTGGTGACTTTGGAGAGGGAAACTTCAGGGAAGTGAGGACAGAGTCATTTCAGAGAGATCGTTTATTTATCCAGCATGATTTATTGAGTATCAACTCTGCCTAGTTCTGGGTTAGGCCCTGGGGATACAAGGATAACTGTTACCCAATCTCTACCCTCACATAGCTCACAGTTGATGGGAGAGACAGATAAGTAAAGTGTTCCGAGGAAAGGCAGTGCACCTAAGGGAGGTGGGTTTACACTCAAAAGTAGCCTTTCTTGGAAGAACTGTTAAATAAAATATGGAATGGAACATCGTTGGAATTGACAAGAAGGAGGTCAAGGGGAACTTTGGCAGGCTTTTCACTGGAGTAGTGGAGCAGATGTCAGACTCCATTGTGGAGAAAGGGCAGAGAAGGGAATATAGATGTGCTTTCTAGAAGATGGACTCTGGAGGCAAGGAAGGCGGTTGTTAGTGGAAGGGACCAAAGCCGAGGGGGGAGTTTATGGGAAAGACTTAAGCCCGCCTTAGGTTGGTTTGGCGGTGTGTTTCTGGAAAACTTGGATGAAATATTCATACCCTACAATGAAGTCTTCCCCATGGTTGGAATGCTTGGGATCCTGGAGTCAGCATTTCTGTCCCTTGAACAGTCCAGGGCGCATCCTCATCCCTTTGAGAGGCAGCGGTGCATGGTGGTGAGGAGCATGGCATCAGGCAGGCTAAATTCATTAGTCTCAGTTTCCTCATCTGTAGAATAGGACTCTACCTCACAGAGGTGTGCTCTATATTACTACCATACTTTCACCCTTTCCTATTCATCAGTGACAATTTCTGGGGAGCAAATACGGTTTCTATTTCTGTCCGGGTGGCTTACGTTTCCTTTACGGGTGTAGTCCTCCTTTGGAACTGCTGATGAACTAACTACAGCCCTAGATAGGCTAGTATTGTTAATAGACCTTGAAATCATTTACGGATTATTGCTTAGGTAAGTTTTTTTGTATGCATGGGTGACTTCACTCATTGCATGGTCAGGGTAATCACATGCTGCCCTCTCTACCAGGAATTCCACCTCCCTTCCCCCCACCCCAGCATTAGCCTCTGTACACTCAGTGCAGGTAACAGTGGTCCTGGTGCCCACCTGCACCCACTTCACTGCCCCAGGCTGGATGGGTTGCCTCTCAGTGACTTTCATAACACCTGATTCTTGTAGTCATCCAAGTTTACTTTTCTGGGAAGGCTGGGGACTGGGTCTTAATCAAAGAGTCTGCACAGGGTCTGGAACACAGTGGGTTCAAGCTCAATACATGCTTAGTGGGTGGATGGGTGCATGGAAGAATGAATGGATGAATGGATGAATTCTGAGTTCTGAAGGAATCTTGCTGTCCCGTTCAGGGCTCTATAAATGGTTACTTTTCCCAACCAGAGGGATGTGCATTCAGCCCCTCCTGAAGCTGATTACTCTGGCTTCTTAGAGCTCTTTGAGGATTGCTCCAGTTCTCTGCAGCCAGGAAGCCCTGTTACCCCAGGGGGAGATAGTCCCACTCCCCGGCCCACATCCTTGCATGCAAATGGGGGGCAAATAGTGTAGCGGAATGTGTACAAGCTTTTGAGCTGGCCACTGGCTGAGTGGCCTCAGTTTTCTCAATTGTAAGATGAAGATAATAAACCTACTCTGTCAGATTAAATTAGATGATGTATGTAAGAATGTCAGCGACCCTGTGACCCAGTTTTTTTGGTCTAGATTTCTGCCTTTTGTTAATGGGATGTTTTATCTCCTGTGTATTCGGTCTGCCTGCTGTACCAGTCGGCCAGCAGCACACATGCGGGGCCCCCTTTGAACAGACTACTCTTTAGGGATCAGGCGGTCTCGGCATCCCTGACGCTTGACCCTCGTGATTTGCGTGTAGTAGGTGCTTTTCAGTGAATGTCGGCTGGAGGAGTGAACAGAAGGTACAGCTCCAGATTCAGCTTGGCCGAGAAAGGCATTGCATCTCTTGGCTCTCAGGGTGTTGGGGGCTGAGGGCCACTGTGGGGCCCGGGCAGAGGGGACGGCGGCTGCTCGAGCTGCTCGTGGACGCTCTAGGACTTCAGATCTCTGAGAGCTTTGGCCACTGTCCTCGGGCAGCTTTTCCTGGTACCAGAAGACTTCGTGTCCTTATGGCTAACGAGGTGGAACAGCCAGATGCTGGGCCCCCAACTGCCTTTTGCCCTTTGAACTTTCTACTTGGAAGCTAGTTGCCTCTTCCAGAGGGATTATCCATTTTAAGCTGGGGGTGAGGAAGTTTACATTTCTTTTTTTTTTTAATAAATTTATTTTATTTATTGTTTATTTTTGGCTGCGTTGGGTCTTCGTTGCTGTGTGCGGGCTTTCTCTAGTTGCGGTGCGCGGGCTTCTCAGTGCGGTAGCTTCTCCTGTTGCAGAGCTCAGGCTCTAGGCTCACAGGCTTCAGTAGTTGTGGTGTATGGGCTTCAGTAGTTGTGGTGTGCGGGCTTCAGTAGTTGTGGCATGCGGGCTCAGTAGTTGTGGCTTGTGGGTTCTAGAGTGCAGGCTCGGTAGTTGTGGCTCACGAGCTTAGTTGCTCCGCGGCATGTGGGCTCATCCAGGACCAGGGCTCGAACCCGTGTCCCCTGCATTGGCAGGCGGATTCTTAACCACTGCGCCACCAGGGAAGCCCAGGAAGCTTACATTTCACGTTCCACATTCACAGCAGCAAGGGGACTAGAGTCAGAGCGCTGAGGTCTTTCTGGTATGGGGTCAACGTGAACTTCAGAACAAGCTCTTCAACAGCAGGGAGGGAGGTGGAGCTCTGTGCTGGCCTGATCCCCAAAGCTTTTCAGGGGTTCACCCTTGGTCTCTTCCTTTTTCTGTTCTCTTTCTCTCTGCCTCAGAAGAGGCTAAGGGAACAGCCTAGAGGGAGCTGGGGAAGGAGCTAGGGACAGTGGGTCCCAACCTCGGCTGACAATTGGAGTCACCTAGCGGGTTTAAAAAAAACACTTGGGACTTCCCTGGTGGCGCAGTGGATAAGACGCTGTGCTCCCAATGCAGGGGTTAGGGTTCAATCCCTGACCAAGGAACTAGATCCCACATGCATGCTGCAACTAAGGAGCCCACCTGCTGCAACTAAAGGAGCCCACTTACCACAACCAAGACCTGGCACAACCAAATAAATAAATAAATAAATAAATATTAAAAAAAAAATACTTCTGGCCCCTTCCTCTCCCTCTCTTGTCCCCCAGCCAAAGAACTCTGAACCACTGGGCAGAAGAATGGAAATTAGCTCGGAGAACAAGACTTGAGGAAGCAGAAAGTTCCTGCCGAGGAGAACTGATGGGGGCCGTGGGAAGAGAGGTTCTCAGTTGTCACCATGCTTTAGAATCACCCAGGGAACTTTAAAAACGTGCCGATGCCTGGGCTGTACCCCAGAGCTTGACTTCATTGTCCTGGGTGGGGCCCGAGCACTGAACTTTGTTAAAGCTCGTTGAGTGATGCTCGTGTGGAACCAGGAATGCTGAGTTAAGTGAGGGTCTGGGCTTGCTCTGATCAAGGTGGTTCTCTAAGTGATGATTTTGTTTTGTGATGACCTAAGGTAGCCCAGAGCAGGCAGGTCATCAGGCTCCCCTGGCGAGCCCCGTCTCAGACCTGCTGAACCAGAACTTCAGGGGTGGAGCCCCAGAGCTGTAGGTTCACACTCCTCAGGGGATCCTCAGGCCATCCTGATGCTCAGTCAGCCTTGGGGACCCATTTCTGAGAACCTGAACTGGACCTAGCTGAGCAAACCAGTAAGGATCCTGTTACCAAGGACTCGCTGGCTTTGAGACGGGAGCTGATGGAGCCGTTAATCGGTGAACCTCCTGGTGCAAAGTGCTTGCTTGCTCCCTCCTGTGGTGCAGACCCACAGCAACTGAAGTGCTGACTAGGCTCCAGAAGGCAGGGTGGGAAGACCTGATCCAGTGACCCACAGGGCTTATGCTCCGTGTGTCTTCTTGCCGGATGCTCTCACCCATGAAGCCTGAGTAAGCGACATGGTTATGTAGCCTGAAAAGGTGAAAGTGTTTGAGGACCAGCTGCTATCTGAGACATGCAACAGCACCTAGGAAGTGTGGAAGAAATAATCAATCAAGGAATCAAGAAGAAAAAGTGATTTTTAAGTTGTAGAGAGTATCCTAAACCAGCATTCAACAACAAAAAACAAAACAAGCAGTAAAGAAAACAAGGAAAAACTTGAAATGTCTGGCTTTAGGCAGAAGAGCTGAGGCTTTTTTGGAGAGCTTAAATCTGGTCCTTCTGAGGGAACAGCCTCGGTAGAGTATTCTGGAGACATCTGGGTATTCGCAGGCCTGAGCGTACCAGTTAAGGGGCTGGACTGCTCCCCAGCAGTGTGACTCTGACTATGCATAGACTAGCCTAATGCAGAGACGGGTGGTTTTTCTTGAGTAACACGTGACAGAGAGCTTGCTCACCCCAATTAATCCCACAGGCCGCTATCCTTCTGCTGATTGCTGGGGGATGAATGACGTCACCAGTCAGCAGACACATGAGATGTGTCACTGGTGACTTTGAAGTTCATGATAGCGAATGGAGTGGCAGGTGGAATCTTCGTCTCTTTGTCACTTGAAGTCTGTGTATGTGAAAGAAAAAAGAGAACACAGAACTGAGTCCTGGAATGTAAATACTAGGATACCAGAGGATACACTCTGGTGAGGGATGGAGCAGATGTTATAGAGATTGGGAGAGATGCATTTAATAAAGCTTTAAACTGAAATTTTAGAGGAAGGGGAAAAATACACAGATAAAAGTATACATCTGGGTAGTTTGGAGGCTATGAGGTATTATAGAGAGAGAAGAATAAAGTTGGAAAAATTGCTCAGTAATGCATTTGGAGAGGCTAGAAGATTGGGAGTGATGCTTTTGGACTCATCAACATTCAAGGAGGCTAATAAACACATTTGCTTTTTACATTTACTGCAAGGAGGAAACAATTTATTTGATTAGAATATGACAGTGACAGAGTATACCTTGTTTGGGCTTCTCTGGTGGTGCAGTGGTTGAGAATCCGCCTGCCAATGCAGGGGACACGGGTTCGAGCCTTGGTCCGGGAAGATCCCACATGCCGCGGAGCAACTAAGCCCGTGCACCGCAACTACTGGGCCTGCACTCTAGAGCCCGCGAGCCACAACTACTGAAACCCGTGCACCTAGCACCTATGCTCCTCAACAAAAGAAGCCCGTGCACCGCAACAAAGAGTAGCCTCCGCTCGCCACAACTAAAGAAAGCCCGCGCTCAGCAGCGAAGACCCAACACAGCCAAAAAAAAAAAAAAAAAAAGTATACCTTGTTCAAAAGTGATGGATTTGCTAGAAAAGCTGAGATGGATATAGTATATCAAAGAGAGATGTACTTGTATGAGGATCTGCTATAATAAGGGATGCCTGCTCCCTCTGGGCAAGGTTATGTTTTGATTCTTTTCATTGCAGTGAGAGGGAAATTTCAGGACCAAGACATAGAGACCTGTCAAAGGATTTTACCTCCCCTTTCTCTCTTTCCCAAAAAACGTAATGGACAGTACTACCCAGTACTGCCTCCAGCTTTTTGCCTGCAGGAGGGCTGCTTTTCACAACTAAACAGGAGAAGTCTCTTCCTTCCTCATTATAGATACGTGGCCCATCTCTTAGAAAGGACACCAAGGCCCTGGCCTCTGTTAATCCCATCTGCTTACCTTGGGAAGAAGAATTATTACATAGTGCTATCAGAGGGCTCTCAGATACCAGTTAGGGATTTTTCCTGAAGATCTCCCATAGTAAAATATATGGAAATAAACCCCCATCCTAAGGGAAGAAGCATGGTGAAGAGAACACGAAGATAAAAGCAAAAAGAAGTAGGAATGATGTAACTGTGGGCATTTACTGCACACTGTCAGGTCAGAAGAATAAGTGTTTTGCTTTTCTCATAAAAATCATAAAATTTGTACAAAAGGGAAATATGGTAGCAATGGAAGCTTCAATTCCCTGAGCACTTTTGCTAAAATCAATTGCATTCTATTAGAAGCAGTACCTCTCTACATTAAAAAAAAATGGTATATTATGGAAGATTTCGAACATATACAAAAGTAGAGCAAATTGTACAGTGAACTCCCAGGGTTCAAGCACCAGCATCAATGATTATCAACACTGTTTTATCAACATCTATGCTCCAACCACCCCTTCCTCACCCACACTAGATTATTTAAATCAAATCCAAGACATCAAACCATTTAATCCATAAAGACTTCAATATGTATCTCTAAAGGATAAGGATTTATTATTATTATTATTATTTGACATAACCAGGGGCAATGTGGAATCCTTGTGAGGAAGTGATTATGCCTTCTCAGAGTTGGTATGTCCCAGGAAAAGAAATGCTGGATTTCCTCCAAAATGTACTCTAAATTTTAGGCAAAGAGATTGCAGAAAAGTTCAGGGCAAAGAATTACAATTTTACAGCCAGGGATTTAAAAACAGAAAAAAGACCAGGGGTGTCTTCAAAATGAAATTCTTTTTTTAATATTTGTTTATTTATTTTGGCTGCACCAGGTCTTAGTTGTGGCATGTGGGCTCATAGTTGCGGCATGCGGACTTTTTAGTTGCAGCCTGCATGCGGGATGTAGTTCCCCGACCAGGGATTGAACCTGGTCCCCCTGCATTGGGAGTGTGGAGTCTTACCCACTGGACCGCCAGGGAAGTCCCTTCAAGATGAAATTCTGATACAATAATTAAATTATCTTATTTAGGAAGAACAGGAGAATCATCTGAAGAAAGTGATGTGATTGAACACATTGATTTTTTTTAAACTAATTGATTTTTAAAAATTTATTTATTTTATTTATTTTTTAAATTTTGGCTGTGTTGGGTCTTCATTGCTACGGGCTTTCTCTAGTTGCAGTGAGTGGGAGCTACTCTTCTTTGCAGTGTGCGGGCTTCTCTTTGTGGTGGCTTTTCTTGCTGCGGAGCAGGGGCTCTAAGCACGTGGTCTTCAGTAGTTGTGGCACACGGGCTTAGTTGCTCCATGGCATGTGAGATCTTCCCAGACCAGGGCTCGAACCCGTGTCCCCTGCACTGGCAGGCAGATTCTTAACTACTGCGCCACCAGGGAAGCCCCAAACACATCGATTTTTGATGAGCTCAGATTTTTAGAAATGATACGCAAGAGATAATGAGAGGTGACATAATCAAGACTAAATAAATAAAGGAGTGACCCTGCAAGGAGAGTGTCCTGAAGGTTAATGCCCAGCATAAACTAAGACCTGAAGAAGTAACTAAGGCCAACAAAAGTTTCCGAGAGCAATGTTCAGAGTGAGAACAGCACGGGCAAGGCTGGATGCTCTGGGGGCAGTTAGATCTATGATAATAGATGGTGGAAAGGAGAGGCCACAGTCCCACTTTTCCTCTAACTTTACCTGCAGGATTGCTCACCTAAGAAAGGGTTCAATAAAAACCCAACAGGCCGATAGATCTAGGCCAACAAAAAAACAAGACCAAGAGAGTTGAGGAGATAGTAATAAACCGTGTCATTGCTTTAAATGTTTTTAACTATACACTTGCAAACAAATGGAAAGAATTGATAATTAGCTGAGATGACAGAATGACTACTAGGCATCTCCAGGACCTTGGAGAACAGGAAGGGTATAAAAAGGAAACTGTTGAGTGACGTATTAGTTTCCTATTGCTGCTGTAGCAAATTACAACCAATTTAGTGGTTTAAAACAACACAAATTTATGATTTCACAGTTCTGTAGGTCAGAAGTCTGAAAAGGGTCTCACTGGGCTAACATCAAGGTGTCAGCATTGCCATGTTCCTTTCTGGAGGCTCTAGGGGAGAATCCATTTTCTTGCCTTTTCTAGCTTCTCGGGGCTCATGGCCCCCTTCCATCTTCAAAGCCAGCAGTAGCTAGTCAAGTCTTTCTCACATCAAAAGTCTTTCACACTGACTCTTCTGTTTCTCAGGGCCACTGTGCCTACCACAAGTGGTAACCTGGCTTTCCAAGAAAGAGAAGGAGGGACTTCCCTGGTGGCGCAGTGGTTAAGAATCCGCCTGCCAATGCAGGGGACACGGGTTCGAGCCCTGGTCCGGGAAGATCCCACATGCCGCAGAGCAACTAAGCCCGTGCGCCACAACTACTGAGCCTGCGCTCTAGAGCCCGTGAGCCACAACTACTGAGCCCAAGTGCCACAGCTACTGAAGCCCACGTGTCTAGGGCCCGTGCTCCACAACAAGAGAAGCCACCACAATGAGAAGCCCGCACACTGCAACGAAGAGTGGCCCCCGCTTGCCGCAACTAGAGAAAGCCTGCGCACAGCAACAGGGAAGACCCAACACAGCCAAAAATCAATAAAGTAAATAAATTAAAAAAAAAAAAGAAAGAGAAGGAGGTGGATTCTGAGCATTCTGCACTGGTAATCTAAGGTTGATTCCTCCCCAGTTCTAGGCTCATCTGTTAAACCTGGTTAGCAAAGTGTGAAGGGAAGAAAGGAGGATCTCTAGTAACCTGTACAGATTTGCTAAAAACAAGCTAACCTCATTTTTTGTTCAATTTTAATTTTTTTATTCAAGTGTAATATACAAAAGGAACTGTGCACATGTCATAAGTGTACAGCTTGATGAATTTTCTAACTGAACACACATGTGTAACCAGCATCCACATCAAAAAAGCAGCCCCCTGAACCTCTCCTGTGTTTCTCCCAGTCACTCCCCTGTGCCCCCCATGCACATGCTAAGGGAAATCACTGTTCTGACTTCTAGTAGCATAGATTAATTTAGCCTGTTTTTATGTAAATGGATATAAAGGGTATGTACTCTCTTGTGTTTGGCTTGTTCACTTAATACGTTTGTGACATTCATCCATAATTTTGTCTGTAGCTGTAGATGGTTCATTCTCATTGTTGTTTAGTATTCCATTGTATTCATTTAGCCATTCTGTCGTTGATTGGCATTTGGGTTGTTTCAAATTTTTGACTATTACAATGGTATAGTTATGAACATTCTAGCATAAATATGTACTAATTTCATTTGAATCATTATTTGATAGCATCATTAGATTTCTAGAGCAGAGACATGTGTATACAGATTTCAGAGAGGTTCTTGGCAAACTCTTGTGATATTCTTGTTGACAAGGTAGAAAAAGGTGGACTAGATAAAAAAAATAGTTTGGTGGATTCCTGGTTGACGTTGTGGAATAATGGCAGCAGAGAGGAGGGTCTATAGTGATAGACTACAGGGCTCTATCCTAGTCAACATTTTTGTAAGTGACTTCAGTGAAGACCCAGAGGGTTTGCTAATTAGATTTGCAGATTTCACAAAATTGAAGGCATTTGAACTGATTAAAATTAAGGGGGAAATCCATTTCTGGTAAATGGGAATGATGCCTAAAAATTCAGAGAGGAAAGTTACTAGGAATAAATGTAAAGCCCCATATTTGGGATTAAAAAAAAATCACTTTTAATAGGCCCAAACACAGGGAGAGGGAAAAGTTCATCAGTTTGGGAGAAAAAAAGGAGTTACAGTTGACGAATTCAAACTGAGACTCCGTAGCCTGCAACAATATCTGGAGTTTTCTGTGTGGGTCTCAGTTTCCAGGGAGACACTGACAAAGTGCAATTAATACAGAGGAGTGAACTGTGCTGGTGAGTGGGAAACCATATTTATCACACAAGATGTTGAAGAAAATAGGTCTTTGGCCTGAAGAGGGAAGACTCAAGGGAACGGGATGTCAGGCTTTAATGATAAGAAGGGCTTATCATGATGTGCGAGAGGCTTTAGCTTGATGCTCTGTGGCTCCAGAGGACAGGTCCAGGACAATTAGCTACAAGTTGCGAGGAAGAAGTTTTTGGCTGGGTGGGAGGAAGAGCTGTTGGTGGTCTCTTTACAAACGGCATGAGTGGCCTAATAAATTACTGAGGTTTTTACAGTTCCTGGGAATTTGAAGCAGAAAATGGCTTAAATAGCAGCCTAAGTTGTGTGTTATGTCGTATGTATTTAAAACTAATGGTGCTGGGAGAATTGTAGGCTGAATGTTCTTTTTCAGGGACTGTTTAGTTTGCGCATCTAAACTAAATCTGGGCGTCTGATCCTGAATGGGCCTGCAAGCTTTGTTCACTTCTGGATCAAGCCAGGCATCTGCTCTCCTTGCTTTTAGTTCTAGAGCTGACGCTGGGCCTTAGCGCTGGAACTAGCCTCCTCCTCCAGGGGGCCCATGGAGGCTGGGTTTCATGACCATTCAGGAGCAGCTCTTTAGATAATTATAGGAGTGACTTCTTCTCAGCTGCTTCTTCCTCCAAAGCAGGGGTCAAAGCAGGAATGGGGTGCACCTGAGTCAAGGGTCCGAGGTGAATTTCAGACCGTCTTCCGGTGGTCTTGGCCCAGTGTTGGGTGGGGATTGAATTGCACCTAGAGGTAGGAGGGTAGGGCATCTCTGTCCTTGAGGTTAACTTGCAGTTGCCTCCGTATTATTCTAACCCCATGTCCTACCCCCACCCCCTTCCCTGCCTCTGAAGCAGGAGGTCAGGCTCCACTTCAAGAACAGTGCACTTGGCTGGGCTCTGGGGCCACCGGTCAGCTGTATCCGCTGGGGGTGGGGACAGAGAGCCCAGTCAGCACTGCTGCCTGCCTTACCCATTTCCTGCTCCCACGGCCAAGAGGCCCTGGAGGAAGCTGTGCGCTGGGGAGGATGAGGGCCAGCGCTCTTTCCAGAGGATTCCCTTCTTCGTTCAAACCGAACCTCCTGTGCTCAATACAGAGAGCGGATCAGGGCAAGATGGTGGGTCAGTGGCTGAGAGCGAAGGCTCAGGAGCGGTGGAGGAGGGAACACTGGTGGGTAAGAGCAAGGATACAGATGGATGGATATGGAAGTAGACTAGAGAAGCTGTAGGGATTAAAATGTAAACAATCCATGTATTTTCTTCTCAGAATTTGTTACAGTAAAGGATAAGGAGTTGGCTCTTCCCTGTCCACATCCTTGGACAGAGCTGAGAACAGAAGCATGTGGCATGTGGCTACAGACTGACTCTGAACCGGAACCAGTCTCTTAATTCTCAAGCCTATCCCAGTTTAGTGTTGTCCCCCTGGTGACCCTGAGGGCTACCCATGAATTTTTTTTTTTTTAATTTATTTATTTTTGGCTGCATTGGGTCTTCGTTGCTATGCGCAGGCTTCTCATTGCGGTGGCTTCTCTTGTTGCAGAGCACGGGCTCTAGGCGCACGGGCTTCAGTAGTTGTGGCACACGGGCTCAGTAGTTGTGGCTCGTGGGCTCTAGAGCGCAGGCTCAGTAGTTGTGGCTCACGGGCTTAGGTGCTCGGCGGCATGTGGGATCTTCCCGGACCAGGGCTCGAACCCGTGTTCCCTGCATTGGCAGGCGGATTCTTAACCACCGCGCCACCAGGGAAGTCCACCCATGAATTTTTTTTTTTTTTTTAATAAAGGTGTCATTTTTATTATAATAACATATAATAATAAATAATCCCTCTAAATAAGATGAACTTTGTCATATTAACTAAATTAAAAAGCCCATTTTTCATAGGCAACAGAAAACATTATGGCTACTGAATTCTTATTCTTGCACTAGGAGAAAAATATATTAGAAATCATCATTCTGAATAGCTGGAGACCTGATGAAATACATGCAAGTATCATAGCCAATTATATAGTGAAAATGAGACCTTAAGAGGAGACTTATGTTGTCGAAGAACAGTCAGCTGCTTTTCACATCAGTATGAAAAAGAGAAACACAACAACGGACAGAGGGGACAATAATAATACCTCTGATTTGTCTTCTACTGATTGCAGTATACAAGAAAATTGCCGATCAGTATCTTCATTTCTTTGCCAATGCAAAAAATAAATTTATCACTTAAAAATTCAGTTACATCCTTTGGTGTACTTTTGTATGCATTTCTGTTGGGTATATTCCATGGAATGGGATTTCTGGGTCATTGTATGTGTGTATGTTCATTTTAATAGAAAGTGAAAGTTTTTCAAAACCCATACATCAATTCATACTCTCTCCAGGCTTGGATGAGAGTTCCAGTTATACCTCATCCTCACCAGTATTTTTACTTGGTATTGCTATGTGACACATTTGATTTCAGCCACTCCCTAATGAATACTTGGTTTGAATCACTTTTCATAGGTCTAATGGCTTTTTTATATCATTCTTTATGAAGTGCATTTATAAGCCTCGGGTTGTTTGTCTTACCCAGGGGCGACAGCAAACTGGAATGAATGAATGGTCATTCTGCCTATTTTTGACATATGCAGTCTTGAAAATTCAAACCCAGTTCAAATGCATAATAAATACTTACCATGTTTTTTTTTAATTCTCAAAAATAAGTCTCAACTTATTTTTTTAGTAGAAAGGCTGGTTTCTTTATACAACGATATATGTTTACAGTGTGTAGCTTTGGAAAATGACTGATATGAAAACTGCTGTATGACTGAGTGATAAGCCCAGGGGACAGATGCTTAATGTGTAAAGCTACAGTGGGTTCCTAACCATTACTAGAGTCGAAGCATTACTACAGATACAATGTGGAGCAATTCTCTTTACTAGGCCTGTTAGAAACAAGCGGTGTGAAAATTTATCTGATAAGCTACTTGAGATAGGAGATGAGATACCAAGAATTATGCTTGTATAAATATTGATGATCTCGATAAATGACTCTCTAAGGTCAAGGGTAACTGTGCACTTCTGATTGATGGAGTAGAGTATGTACTTTTGGGATCAGAGTGGAAAAAAATGGGAGTGATCTCTGCTAACAGTAGATCTGGATCCCTGTTGAATCCAGGAAAAGGATGACCCCATTCCTTTGTGAATATGGTAGCTCCAGTTGTCCCAGATGCTTCTAATCCAACCTGGCTTGAGTTATATTAGTAAGTCAGCAGCAGAGCCTGAGGGTGAGGGGTGGAGGTTACAGGATGGAGAGAAGAGGCAGGAGGCAGAAGTCCGGTGGGGAGTAAAGGATGGGTGACTGGCTGAGGAGGATCAGCAGATCTGAAAGATTTGCCCGTTTTGCGGGATGCTTGTGGAGACTACATGCTTGTGTCTTTATTAACTTAACACTACGTTGGCCTGGAGTTATGGGTGCATTTTTGCCCAGCCCTGTGATAAGGTTTGGTTGTTCATTGGCTTGTTCATTAGGCAGAAAGGCAAGTGTTTGTTTGGGACAGGAATGCCCCCTTTCTGGAAGAGCGGAAAAGAACTTGGGCAGTAAGGGAGGGGGAGACAGAAGGTGAGACAGCTGTTCTGAGGGGCTGCTCTTTCCTGCCTCTCAGGATGAAGTAGCCTCTGGGCCAGAGTGTGATGAGACCAGGACACAACAAAACAGAAGGACTGGGGACACTGAGGGCCACACCACTGCCAGAACTGAGACAGGGAGTACTTGGGACTGAGTTGGTGGCTTGAAGCAGGCAAGCCCAGCACTTTCTCCTCTGGTAAGGCAGGCTGGCTCTGATCTTGTCTTCGCAGCCCTTGGGAGAAGGGCTGGCTGTTAAGCCCTCCTTCTAGCGCTCCAGTTGCTGAGCTGGGACGGAGGGAGCAGTGAAACGATCCACTTTGCCACAGCGGGGAAGGTACGGGGTATGTGGCTGCCTGATTGTTTAAGAGGTTGGTGGAGGATTGAGGAACATTCTGCTGAATTTCAGAACTGTTTCTTTCGATTTTCTTCCCCTCTTGAATTTCTTCTTCTGAAGTAGCAGATTATAGCTTTTTTGGGGTGGGGTGGGGTAGTGGATTTCTCTGAGATTCTGGTGAAAGTTATGGACCCTTTTCTTAGAACAATGCATATTCTTTGGACATATGTACATAACACTTTACAAAGAATTTCAGGCCTGTGGAAGCCCTAGGTTAAGAACCCTGGCTCTAAGGGCAATCCATGAATTTTGCTGAAGCTCATCCAAGTAAAGGGATTGCCTCTACCCCAGGATAGAAGGGCTTGAGGAATGTTTGTGGCTCTGACTTTTGCATTGTCCAGTCAGGAAACATGCCCCATCCCCCTTCTGTAGGAACCTCAGTTCCAGGAGTCTTTCCAAGCATGCAAACAAGCAGCTGAGCTGGCCGGCAGTAGCAGGAAGTCTGGCCTCCAGCCTAATCCTGGCCACACATCCTGACCTGCTGGCCCAGACGTTGGATAAGTCACAACAGGACTCATCAAGGTTAACAGTAATCCCACAGCATCAGAGTGCTGGGTTCTGGAGTCCATATAAGGGGATACAGGGCTGGAGAGGGGGAGAGACCATGACTTTTCAGAGACAACAGCTGGAACGCATCACTAATCCTGTTCCGCTACCAGTTGCCTCCTATTGCTGTGGGCACTTTTGTGTGTAAGCAAATCCAGTTGCTTTGTTTTGTCTCTTGTATAAAGTGCTGAGGGCGTGTGTGTGTGTGTGTGTGTGTGTGTATGTGTGTGTGTGTGTGTGTGTGTAGCGCTGTGTACACAGGTGCTCAGCAAGTGCCTTTGAATGATAATGGTGAGGGCATTCTGGGCAGAGGTTTCCAATGAAGAGCAGGTCAGAGCCCAAACAGTCCTGTCTTTGGCCAAAGGGTCTATTTTGGTGACTGGTACTGGAAAAATTGCTTGGGGGGTCTAAGGCCCTCTGGATGGTGGGGTCAGTCACCAATCAGTATTATTTTTCTTTCAGGTCTCTTAACCTTCATTAACTGTGCCTATGTCAAGTGGGGAACCCTGGTACAAGATGTTTTCACCTACGCAAAAGTATTGGCACTGATCGCCGTCATCATCGCAGGCGTTGTTAGACTTGGCCAGGGTAAGAAATAAGAGTGACAGCAACTAATGTTTGTTAAGCATTTTCTATATGCCATACTCCTCTAAGTGACCTCTGTGCATGATTTCATTTAATGGGTACTATTATTATTACCATTTTGTTTATCTTTTTGGCCATGCCCCGAGGCTTGCAGGATCCGGGGTTGAACCCGTGCCCCCTGCCATGCAAACACGGAGTCCTAACCACTGGACCGCCAGGGAAGTCCCTGAAGTCCCTAGCTTAAGTAGTGGAGCTGAACTCTGTACCCAGGCAGACTGACCCCACAGCCTGTCCTGTCGCGTCTCTGCATGCTGCCTCCCAGAGGAGGTTGATCTGGGCAAAAAGGAGCCTATCCCGGGAGCCGGTTTTTGCAGATCGTCGAGCCCAATGCTGTGGCTCTGACTGTTCTCCCCTTGGGAGCAGACAAGGGCAGAAATGAACCTCTTGCACCCACTCCTCTCCCAGTTCCCAGGTGTGAACACCTACCCTGCAACTACTCTGTTGATTGGGCATACTGAGCCCTGCCCTTCCTCCACTCCGTGTCAGCTGTCTGGGTTAGGAAGGGGGCAGACAGAACTGCATCACCCCCGTTCTCCAGCCCTCTGCTCTGTCGTGGTTCCTTCCTCTAGAGAGCCACCGGGGTCCTTCCTGTGAAGATCCCTGTGCTGCTGCCTGCACTCTGGCCCGTTACTGTAGATGTCTCTCTTCTGCTCCCCATTCCTTCACTGGTACCCTTGCTGCCAAGGTGTTGTAAGCCACGCACATTCTATTATCGTCACATTCTTCCTCTCCTTTACTGGATCAACTTGTAGTTGGGGTGTAGGCCACTAATCCTTCTGCCTTTCCATGTTCTCTGCGTTCCAGGAGCCTCGACTCACTTTGAAAATTCCTTTGAGGGTTCATCATTTTCAATGGGCAACATTGCTCTGGCACTGTACTCGGCTCTGTTCTCCTACTCGGGCTGGGATACCCTCAATTATGTCACCGAAGAGATCAAGAATCCTGAGAGGTAGGTACCTCACCATCAGCTTTCCATGGCAATGATAGCCATCATTTATTGAGCTCCTACTGTGTGCCAGACAGCATACCACAACTGGTTGATTTTATCAGTGTCATTTTAATAGACTGGAGGCCAGAGGCCCAGAGAAGTAGCTTGTCCATGATCACAGTAGCAGAGCTAAGAGGTGAACTTTCTTGCGTGTTAAAAAAAATTTTTTCTTTCCAGGCTTTTTCTCATTTGTTCATGCATTTCTGAATTAATCAAAGCAAGTTGTACCATGTGCTTGTGTATGCTTTTTTAAAATTTAAAAAATTTAAAAAAAAACACAGATTTTCCTTGATAGATTTTTCACCCAGCCTTATTCCCATATATATAACTTTAGGTCACAGACTACCAGAAACCTTCCTTTCCCTTCTGATCCCTTCCTTGTTTCTCAAATTCATACTGACTTTGAATTGTGGTATTTGTTTCAGGACACCGTTTTTACTCTGAATTGCCCTGTAGTCACGCAGAGTAAAAAGAACACCGGGCAGGGAGTCAAAGGGCCTGGACCTGTCTTTCCACTGATTTGTTGGATGACCTTGAGGGAATCCCCTGCCATCTCTGCCTGCTCCTTATCTGTAATTGAGGGGGTTGAATTATATGATCTCTAGAGCCTTTCCTGGCTCTGAAATTCAATGATTCTAGGAACTAAGATTTGCCAGGGAGTGAGGTTTCTGTAAATTTCTAAGTCAAAATAATAATAATAAACTCCTTTTGGGTTTGAGAAACAGTATTCCTGATACACATCTAGTGCTGCAACCCTGGGAGCAGATAATAGCAGATCGAGGCCTGGGCGGTGCTTCCACCTACCGGACAGAAACTGAATGACTTTGAGTATTTGCCCCTCTCTCCTTTTTTTTTTTCCCCCAGTCTCACTGTGAAGAACGTTTATAAAGATCATGACTTTATTGGGCCAGAGGGACCTTGAGAAGTCTTTTATGTTTTTCTCTTGGCCTCTGGTTAGGATGGCACTCAAAGCTCTCAAACTGAGTAAGGGGTTGGGGTGAACATATTTCCCAGATTGCTTGTTCAGATACACATATTGTTCTTTCTACTGAGGGCCTATCTTATTCTCTGGAGAGGTTAGATTTCAGTTTCCCTCTATAATTTCTTCTTTCATATTTAACCTTAATACAAATTTTTCAGTGTTGACAGCCTTAGGAGAGGAATCCTGATACTAAGAGACCTCTAGAGTAAAACAAACAAAACTTACCTGTGCTATTATCATGCTGTGACACAGTCATCTGTTAATCCTTTTTCCTTTTTTGTGTAGGCCTTTCTCGGAACACGATGTTCCTTTCCCTGATTGTCTTTAGTTCAGCGCTTAAGCCACTATCCTATCCTATCCTAGGCAACTTCAAAGGCAAAAGCCCTGGGGAAATGCCACGGGAGGCCCCATCCCCGGATTAGTGGGGCAGAGTCTGAGAATGAGAGTGGGGATGAGGCTGTGGGGCTAATATATCCACTATTCTGTTTGGCTGTAGGAATCTGCCCCTCTCCATTGGCATTTCCATGCCCATTGTCACCATCATCTACATCTTAACCAATGTGGCCTATTACACGGTGCTCGACATGCGAGACATCCTGGCCAGCGATGCTGTTGCCGTGGTAAAGGGTTTTCACTAGCAGAAGGGAGAGGGTGTGTCTGTGGGCTTTGGGTATCGTGCTGCTCTTCAAAGTCCCAGAGAGCGGGTAGTCCTTGAAAAGAGTATGCCTAGAGTACTGGGCTTACGAGGTCCTGTTAGCCCTGCTGTGGAAGAAGGGTTGGGGTGCTAGTAGGGGGCACCAGGGGGCATGCTTGTCCTTGCCTTCCATCCCCGTTAGGTCCTGCTAATGACTCTTCTCCATTCCTTTCCCTTAGACATTTGCAGACCAGATTTTTGGAGTGTTCAACTGGACCATTCCAGTGGCGGTTGCGTTATCCTGCTTTGGTGGCCTCAATGCCTCCATCGTGGCTGCGTCTAGGTATGCGTGTCACCTTTTACTGAGGGGTGAAGAGCTATGGCAGGGCAGGGCAGGACTTACAGGACCCAGACGTCAGTCACCGTAATCCCGAAGTGACAGTCACAACCCTTTGGCCTTGTTCGCATCAGCAGCCTCCAGTTCTTACAAGTCTCAGCATTGAACTCCATTCCAAATTATTCAAACCCTTTTGAAGGAGGGGATGCCAGCAAGGGAGGGCCTTGTGGCACAACAGCCAGGCCACACCCACGTCCCACAAGTTTCTCAGCCTCTCCTATCTTACCCAATATAGGCTTTTCTTTGTGGGCTCAAGAGAAGGCCATCTCCCTGACACCATCTGCATGATTCACATTGAGCGGTTCACACCAGTGCCGGCTCTGCTCTTCAATGTAAGTGGTCTCAAGACTGGGGCTGAAAGCCAGATTGTGGGGGAACTTTAGTAACAGTAGATACAACTGTTCTTAGCTCCCCAGAAGCTCTAAAGAAGATTCTAGTAGAAAAACTGTTGATGGACCATCCACTGTGGGCAAGGCACTGTGCTGTAACTGCTGCAGTGGTTTTTTTTTTTTTTTTTTTAATTTATTTATTTTGGCTGTGCTGGGTCTTGGTTGTGGCATGCGGACCCTTGGTTGCGGCATGCACGTGGGATCTAGTTCCCCGACCAGGGATCGAACCCGGGCCCCCTGCATTGGGAGTGTGGAGTCTTACCCACTGGGCCACCAAGGAAGTCCCTGCTGCAGTGGTTCTTGAGAGAATCCATATTCTCTAAGGAATGGTGACCTCCTCTGGTCCAGGATGAGGCATACAGTTCATGGAATACACTGTAATGACTGCCGTGGCAGACAGTGACGTAGTGTTCAAGGGAAGAAATGGTCACTCTGTGGGGGTAGAGGGTGAACGAGGAAAGACTTCCTGGAGAAAGTGAATTTGAAGTGGATTTTTAAGGTTAGGGTTGCAAACGGTAGCGATGGATGGGCCTTAGGTTGAGAGAAACAGCATCAGAAAATCCGGAGGTTAAGCAGTGTGGAGTTGGGTAGCAGAAGGTAAAAGCTGGAATTGTATGTTGGAGCCATTCTGGAGAGGCTCTGGGGCAAAAGCTATTTGAGGAACTGTTTTGAGCTGGGCTGTACAGGTGATTAACCTGGCAAGGGTTTGAAGAATGGGCTGAAAAAGGCCACTGACTTAATAGGAAAGGAGTGAGGTGTTGAAACTAAGGTGGTAAACGGGGTGGGAACAGAAAAGGACAGCTGTGGAGACTGAGGACTTGACAAGGGGGTGGGTTTGTGGGAGATAAAGGGGACTGGCAAGTGCCTTGCGTGACAGGCCTTGAGAGCAGCTGATGTGGGCTTGCGCTTGCAGGGTCTCATGGCGCTGATCTACTTGTGTGTGGAGGACATCTTCCAGCTCATTAACTACTACAGCTTCAGCTACTGGTTCTTCGTGGGGCTCTCTATTGTGGGTCAGCTTTACCTGCGCTGGAAGGAGCCTGACAGGCCTCGTCCTCTCAAGGTAGCTCCTCTCCGTCCCACCTCCGCTGCACCCGCTCCAGGGGGTTCTTACATTTATTCAGAAGCCTTTGCCCGGAACTCGAGGGTGGTTCCGAGCTGAGGAAGGGGGTGACAAGAACACTCAGTGCTCTGCTGGTCACAGGAGGTGGGGTCGTCTTGGCTGTCCACCCTGAGCTGTCTAACCTCCACTTGTTTCTTCTGTGCCCTCAGCTCAGCCTTTTCTTCCCCGTTGTCTTCTGCTTCTGCACCATCTTCCTGGTGGCTGTTCCACTCTACAGTGATACCATCAACTCCCTCATCGGCATTGGCATTGCCCTCTCAGGCTTGCCCTTTTACTTCTTCATCGTCAGAGTGCCAGAACACAAACGACCTCTTTGCCTCCGCAGGATTGTGGGTAAGCCTTGGATCCTCAAGTCGGCTCAGCTATTGTACAGCCTGGTTTTTTTTTTTTGGCTTTTTCTGCAAATCTAGTCTCCCAAATCACCGTTGCCATAGCTCCTACCTGTTGTTAAGGCTTAACTGTAATTGTCCCCTCGGGCCCAGCCTCAGTGCCACCTGAACTCAGCCCAGTTGACCTCTTCTCAGTTTTGACTCAAACTTCTCTTTGTAGCATCTGCCACACGGTATCTCCAGGTCCTATGTATGTCAGTTGCTGCAGAGATGGATTTGGAAGATGGAGAGATGCCCAAGCAACAAGATCCCAAGTCTAACTAAACACCACAAGAAATCCTGAGATGTGGGAAGCAGGGGCCTCATCTCCTACTGGCTGGAGCCAAGGAAGCTGAAAAGCTCACTTCTTTGGAGGCGTCTGTCCAGAAGCCTCTTAGGCAGCTTCAACAACCTCTGAACTTGCTTTCTGAGAGATGGAGAGTAATTTATTTGTTTTGCTACATGTTGTTCCGTATTTCTTTTAAAGGGACAATAAAAAGCAGACTGCGATGGGGAGCATGCCAGGTGTGGGCTTGGAGGTTCCAGTGGCACGTTCCCATGTGTTAAGGCATCCACTCACCTCCAGTGTGCCTGCCCACTCCTCTTTCCCACTGAAAGACCCAATAATGCTCCAAACTTCCCGTCTCCTTTAGAGAGACGTGAAACTATCAAAGGTGCTAGACAATAAAAGGGTATGTTCCTGAGCTCTGAATGGCTTCATTTTTATATAGTGTCTCAAGGACAGCTCCTATTAGCCTGGCAGGAAGACTAAAAACAATCTCCGCTTGAAAGAATCTGAGTATTTCTTCCCTCTTGAGCCAGTGGCTGAAGGCTGGTGCAACCAGTCTCTACACAAGAGAACACCTAAGCTGCTGTAGCAAAATGCTAGGTTGTTCGATAAAAGCTTTATCAACTTCCATTCCTCTTAATTATCACTAAAAACTTAAGCATATCTACTTCTTGAAGGATATTTTATAGGTAATCTTGGGGTAAATGAATGTGGTTCCTCCAGATACAGTCTCCACCTACCACGCATACCTCTGACCACAAAGCAAGTACGGACGGGACAACACATCTAAGCCCTTAATGCCAGGTTTACAACACTGAGACGCCTCCTAAGAGCATGGGCCAGCAAGAACAATCACCACCCAACCTATTCTTTTTTCTGAAGCACTCCATCCATTTCCCTGTTTAATAAGTGTCAGGGAGCAGCATGTAGTACAGAGGTTTACTAACTCAGCGGATGGGAAGATCACTTGGCTCCCAAGTGTTCTTTCACACTTAGGTGGAAGAGTCTGTAGTGGAATCCACTTTTAAAATGAACATCAACATGTCCCACAGTTTCTAGGTCTGGGGCAAGGACCCAGCATCGATTCTTGTTCTAAGGTTGAGTCTCTGAAGAGAGAGAGTTCCTGCCAGTATGAGCAGGGAAGAGAGTTCAGCCAAGTGTGTCACTCCAGGGATGCTTTGACTTTGGTTTGTTGCTGCTGCTATTGGGGGTGTTGGGAGGTCCATCCTTTCCATGCTGTAGCAGAGGGTTGTGGGTAAAGGTCTGTTGTAAGGGACCTGGGGGAAGAAGAGAAAACCAATCTCGATGAACAAAGGAAAGGAAGAAACAAATGACAGAATTTAGCCTGCAAAGGGTTATTTACCCCTGGCTGCTAGTTCCAAGTGATTCTGCATGCGTCGTTCACGCTCCTGTAGCTGATGTGCCATTTCGGCATTCTTCCAGCCTGTGTAAAAAGGAGTAAGGCAGTTGGTCCTGTACCCACTTCTAGGCCACTCTCCCCGGGTCCTATTCACAGAGGACAGGCCCTTACCTCTTTTGAAGCTCTTTATGAAGCCTTCCCGGGGAGGTAGTTTGTCTGCATCATGCACAACACGCTGGGGGATTTTAAGTACAGTGCGTACAGCTGGAATACGGAGGCAGGCCACCTGGCCCAGGGAAAACATGTTGGAGGAGAGCCAGTACATGAACACTGCCTGGAGAAGGAAGAGAAGGTACTCAGAAGCTGCGTCCCTGGTCAGCTCGCCGGGAGACTTGGAGCCAGCCCCTAAGCCATTACCTACCGAGGGGAAATGGATAGTTATGGGCAAGACTGCCAGGGGCATCAATCTGATAACATTTCTCATCCACTGAAGGTCAGAACTTTGCATGCCAGTTTCAGCACCTAGCTGCAAAAAAAAAAAAAAAAAAAAAAAAAAAGAGGCAGGGGAAGAATAGTAAATGCATGGCAATTTTAGTTGAATGTGGCTCAGATTTCTTACCCATCAACTCTATTTCTCCAGGGAGCGAAGAATGACCATTCTATACAACTACTTTCCCCTCACTCCCCATTCTGCAGGCCTGGCACTCGGCGAACCTGGGCTTACCTCAAGGACACCCCACATTGTAGCAGTGACCACCAGAGGTAATATGTAAGTGGGGTCAGATAGTGTGAGATCCTGGAACCACCAGAGGCCACCTGTCTGCAGGCTGGGCACGGGAAGGTTAGCCATTTCTCTCAAGGCAATGAAGAAGGAGATGAAGATCGGGGCCTATGACACAGGATAAACAGTGTCAGGACCCTTTAGTAGAAGGGACATTTTAATTACTCCATTACTGAAACCCATGTAGCATAGTATCACCACCACATGCTTTTTTGGGGGTCTAGGGCATGGGAAACACAGAGGAGTAATCTGATTGGTTCTGATGAAGTTAAAGAAGGGAAATGTTTTTTGCTCACCTGAGTCAGAGGTAGAATGAGAGGTCTAAAGAGTTTAATATCATGCTTTTTCTGGTAGAACGTCATCTCCGAGGAGGCCCTGTAAACTGTGAAGGGAGCAGAAGCTAACGGTTGGGCTAACAGCTAGGTCGGAGGAGGTGACCATCCTCATCACCTGGCCCATGAGATTTCTAACTGACCCTGGCCAGTCACTGGAAGCATTAGGCCTAAGAAGCAGGTAAATCTTAGAACTTGCTCAACTGTAGCAACTCCTGATTTAGGCTGCTCCCCCAACCTGAGCTGAATGTCAGGGAAAGCGCAAATGTGGTCCTCACCCATGCTCATTCTGCAACGGACTCACATTCAGTGTGGTTTCCTGTCAACTTGGCCTCTCTGATTCGAGTGGAAAACTTCTGAATCTCTGGCAAGTGGTTGTGGATGTTAGCGGCCTCTCGCTGGCCCTTCACGATGAGAGGAAACACCAGGCAGCGGGCAAGGACTGTACCTGGAAAACACGAACTAAGACTGGAGTGAAATTCAAGCCATTCTGCAGCTAGAAGGCTGAAGGTTTTTAGGTCCTCACTGAAAGGGGCTCTTAGCCCAGACTTTTCCACCCTGTGACTCATGCCCAAAGGGCCCCAAAACAAAGGGTACGGGTATGACTTAGTTCCTTCGAGGCTCAGTCTTCTGCTTTGACGTCAAAAGTCTGGCATTAACTTCTCTAGGCAAATGACCGGGAATCTTGTTTCCTTGAACAAAAAGGTGACAGAAGCCACTTTTGTAGGTCAATGGTTTCCAAACTTTTCTATGATCAATGGACTCCTTTTTTCCCCAACTCTAAGTGTAACCCCAATATACGTAACAAATAAAATCAAGCTGCCCTGGGTGAGGAGGTAGTCTGACTATAGGATTGTTCAAGCTCTGGCCTTTACTTTGCTCAGAAGCACTTTTACAGAACTCTGGGGCTCCCAGGAATGAAGTTTGAAAGCCACTGTCCTAGAACTGCCTGCAGTAGGAGGTAATCTGGTGGCCTACTGCTTTAGCTCCCTCCTATTTTTCTTACACTTCACATTTCTTGATCATTTCAACAAATATTTATTTAGTTGATGGTATCTGTGGGTAAGCAAGTGGGCCTGGGCTGAGAAGAGACCAGGTGGAGATACAGGTTTAGGCTTTATCAACATTATGATGAATGGTGTGAAGTGGACAGAGAAGGGAGCTAAGGATGGAACCTGGAATCCCAGCACTAAAGGGGCAGGTAGAGTACTGAGCAATGGAGATGGGAGGGTGTGGTCAGAAAAACAGGAAGAAAATCTACAAAGACTGTCGCAAAAGCCAAGGGACAGGGCTTCCCTGGTGGCACAGTGGTTAAGAATCCACCTGCCGATGCAGGGGACGTGGGTTCGAGCCCTGGTCCAGGAAGATCCCACATGCCGCGGAGCAACTAAGCCCGTGCGCCACAACTACTGAGCCTGCACTCCAGAGCCCATGAGCCACAACTACTGAGCCTGCATGCCACAACTACGGAAGGCCGCGTGCCTAGAGCCCGTGCTCCGCAACAAGAGAAGCCACTGCAATGAGAAGACCGTGCACCTCAACGAAGAGTAGCCCCTGCTCGCCGCAACTAGAGAAAAGCCCGCGCGCAGCAACGAAGACCCAATGCAGCCAAAAATAAATAAATAAAGTTCTAACCCTAAGCCCCCATTTCCTCTACTGTTGTACAAGATATATCCCCCTTACATGCAGCAATGGCCCCCCACCAAGGTAGGCCTAGGTTAACATGCATAAATTCCAGTAAGTTCTGGATCAGTCCCACTGGGGTGTATGACCCCAGCCCAAGCTCAGTGAAGCTCTGTTCTGCAGCAGCCAGGATGGTATCTGTAGTGTCTCCAGAAGCCACCTCAGGTACTGCTGTAGGTGGGAGAGTTGCAGGAATGACCGGAGGGGCCTGAACCTGTGGGGAAAAAGGAGGGGAAAAAAAAAAAAAGCCAGGCGTTATATTCGGGGAGGGGGGGACACACACACAGAAATCGAGGTCCCTCTTATGATAACCGATACTGGGGTACTCTCTTGACTCCCTGTTTCTCGTTCTCCCAGGGTAGCCTACACTGTCATAGAATTCAAAGCTCAAAAAGAACATTTTATGCCAGGAAGTCAATTAAAAAATACATTATTGGTGGCGCGGCCGCTGCGTCAGTCACTGTCCTGGGTGCGGGAGTCGAGCGCCGTCGCTGCCGCCGCCAGCGGATGGGGCGGGGGATCCCGGTGCCAGGTCCTCGTCAGCCCGCCCCTGCCTCCTCAGCCAGCCGTCCCGATCTGAGCTCGACAGTCATGGAGCGGGGCGGAACCTCCGCCTGTGCTGTGTGAGGTGCGTCGCCACCGCCGCCGCCTGCGCTTTTCGAGACCTGCCGAACCCCCGCCGCCGCCCGGAGCTCCTCGCCCTTGGCAGTCTGTCGCCGCCCCCCGAGCGGGTTCGAATGCGCGTCCGGTGAAGGTGCAGGCCCGGCGCCGCCTCTGCCGCAGCTGGGAAATGGTTCGGGCCTAGCGGAGCCGGGACTGGAGGATTATAGGAGATGAATTTCTGGTTCATTGGGAATGCACACTTTTTTTTGAACTTTACAGAAAGATAGAGAAGATGAAAAGGCAGAGGGCTATGTACCAGATGAAGGAACAAGAAAAAACCCCAGAAAAACAACTAAATGAAGTGGAGATAGGCAACCTTCCAGAAAAAGAATTCAGAATAATGATAGTGAAGATGATCCAGGACCTTGGAATAAGAATGGAGGCAAAGATTGAGAAGATGCAAGAAATGATTAACAAAGACCTAGAAGAATTAAAGAACAAACAAACAGAGATGACCAATACAATAACTGAAATGAAAACTACACTAGAAGGAATCAATAGCAGAATAACTGAGGCAGAAGAACGGATAAGTGACCTGGAAGACAGAATGATGGAATTCACTGCTGCGGAACAGACTAAAGAAAAAAGAATGAAAAGAAATGAAGACAGCCTAAGAGACCTCTGGGACAACATTAAACGCAACAACATTCGCATTATAGGGGTCCCAGAAGGAGAAGAGAGAGAGAAAGGACCAGAGAAAATATTTGAAGAGATTATAGTCGAAAACTTCCCTAACATGGGAAAGGAAATAGCCACCCAAGTCCAGGAAGCGCAGAGAGTCCCATACAGGATAAACCCAAGGAGAAACACGCCGAGACACATAGTAATCAAAGTGGCAAAAATTAAAGACAAAGAAAAATTATTGAAAGCAGCAAGGGAAAAACGACAAATAACATACAAGGGAACTCCCATAAGGTTAACAGCTGATTTCTCAGCAGAAACTCTGCAAGCCAGAAGGGAGTGGCATGATATACTTAAAGTGATGAAAGGGAAGAACCTACAACCAAGATTACTCTACCCGGCAAGGATCTCATTTAGATTTGATGGAGAAATCAAAAGCTTTACAGACAAGCAAAAGCTAAGAGAATTCAGCACCACCAAACCAGCTCTACAACAAATGCTAAAGGAACTTCTCTAAGTGGGAAACACAAGAGAAGAAAAGGACCTACAAAAACAAACCCAAAACAATTAAGAAAATGGTCATAGGAACATACATATCGATAATTACCTTAAACGTGAATGGATTAAATGCCCCAACCAAAAGACATAGACTGGCTGAATGGATACAAAAACAAGACCCATATATATGCTGTCTACAAGAGACCCACTTTAGACCTAGGGACACATACAGACTGAAAGTGATGGGATGGAAAAAGATATTCCATGCAAATGGAAATCAAAAGAAAGCTGGAGTAGCTATACTCATATCAGATAAAATAGACTTTAAATTAAAGAATGTTACAAGAGACAAGGAAGGACACTACATAATGATCCAGGGATCAATCCAAGAAGAAGATATAACAATTATAAATATATATGCACCCAACATAGGAGCACCTCAATACATAAGGCAACTGCTAACAGCTATAAAAGAGGAAATCGACAGTAACACAATAATAGTGGGGGACTTTAACACCTCACTTACACCAATGGACAGATCATCCAAAATGAAAATAAATAAGGAAACAGAAGCTTTAAATGACACAATAGACCAGATAGATTTAATTGATATATATCGGACATTCCATCCAAAAACAGCAGATTACACGTTCTTCTCAAGTGCGCACGGAACATTCTCCAAGATAGATCACATCTTGGGTCACAAATCAAGCCTCAGTAAATTTAAGAAAATTGAAATCATATCAAGCATCTTTTCTGACCACAACGCTATGAGATTAGAAATGAATTACAGGGAAAAAAACGTAAAAAGGACAAACACATGGAGGCTAAACAATACGTTACTAAATAACCAAGAGATCACTGAAGAAATCAAAGAGGAAATCAAAAAATACCTAGAGACAAATGACAATGAAAACACGACGACCCAAAACCTATGGGATGCAGCAAAAGCAGTTCTAAGAGGGAAGTTTATAGCTATACAAGCCTACCTAAAGAAACAAGAAAAAGCTCAAGTAAACAATCTAACCTTACACCTCAAGAAACTAGAGAAAGAAGAACAAACAAAACCCAAAGTTAGCAGAAGGAAAGAAATCATAAAGATCAGAGCAGAAATAAATGAAATAGAAACAAAGAAAACAATAGCAAAGATCAATAAAACTAAAAGTTGGTTCTTTGAGAAGATAAACAAAATTGATAAGCCATTAGCCAGACTCATCAAGAAAAAGAGGGAGAGGACTCAAATCAATAAAATCAGAAATGAAAAAGGAGAAGTTACAACAGACACTGCAGAAATACAAAGCATCCTAAGAGACTACTACAAGCAACTTTATGCCAATAAAATGGACAACCTGGAAGAAATGGACAAATTCTTAGAAAGGTATAACCTTCCAAGACTGAACCAGGAAGAAATAGAAAATATGAACAGACCAATCACAAGTAATGAAATTGAAACTGTGATTAAAAATCTTCCAACAAACAAAAGTCCAGGAGCAGATGGCTTCACAGGTGAATTCTATCAAACATTTAGAGAAGAGCTAACACCCATCCTTCTCAAACTCTTCCAAAAAATTGCAGAGGAAGGAACACTCCCAAACTCATTCTATGAGGCCACCATCACCCTGATACCAAAACCAGACAAAGACACTACAAAAAAAGAAAATTACAGACCAATATCACTGATGAATATAGATGCAAAAATCCTCAACAAAATACTAGCAAACAGGATCCAACAACACATTAAAAGGATCATACACCACGATCAAGTGGGATTTATCCCAGGGATGCAAGGATTCTTCAATATACGCAAATCAATCAATGTGATACACCATATTAACAAATTGAAGAATAAAAACCATATGATCATCTCAATAGATGCAGAAAAAGCTTTTGACAAAATTCAACACCCATTTCTGATAAAAACTCTCCAGAAAGTGGGCATAGAGGGAACCTACCTCAACATAATAAAGGCCATATATGACAAACCCACAGCAAACATCATTCTCAATGGTGAAAAACTGAAAGCATTTCCTCTAAGATCAGGAACGAGACAAGGATGTCCACTCTCACCACTATTATTCAACATAGTTTTGGAAGTCCTAGCCACGGCAATCAGAGAAGAAAAAGAAATAAAAGGAATACAAATTGGAAAAGAAGAAGTAAAACTGTCACTGTTTGCGGATGACATGATACTATACATAGAGAATCCTAAAACTGCCACCAGAAAACTGCTAGAGCTAATTAATGAATATGGTAAAGTTGCAGGATACAAAATTAATGCACAGAAATCTCTTGCATTCCTATACACTAATGATGAAAAATCTGAAAGAGAAATTATGGAAACACTCCCATTTACCATTGCAACAAAAAGAATAAAATACCTAGGAATAAACCTACCTAGGGAGACAAAAGACCTGTATGCAGAAAACTATAAGACACTGATGAAAGAAATTAAAGATGATACCAACAGATGGAGAGATATACCATGTTCTTGGATTGGAAGAATCAACATTGTGAAAATGAGTATACTACCCAAAGCAATCTACAGATTCAATGCAATCCCTATCAAATTACCAATGGCATTTTTTACGGAGCTAGAACAAATCATCTTAAAATTTGTATGGAGACACAAAAGACCCCGAATAGGCAAAGCAGTCTTGAGGCAAAAAAATGGAGCTGGAGGAATCAGACTCCCTGACTTCAGACTATACTACAAAGCTACAGTAATCAAGACAATATGGTACTGGCACAAAAACAGAAACATAGATCAATGGAACAAGATAGAAAGCCCAGAGATTAACCCACGCACCTATGGTCAACTAATCTATGACAAAGGAGGCAAAGATATACAATGGAGAAAAGACAGTCTCTTCAATAAGTGGTGCTGGGAAAACTGGACAGCTACATGTAAAAGAATGAAATTAGAATACTCCCTAACACCATACACAAAAATAAACTCAAAATGGATTAGAGACCTAAATATAAGACTGGACACTATAAAACTCTTAGAGGAAAACATAGGAAGAACACTCTTTGACATAAATCACAGCAAGATCTTTTTTGATCCACCTCCTAGAGTAATGGAAATAAAAACAAAAATAAACAAGTGGGACCTAATGAAACTTAAAAGCTTTTGCACAGCAAAGGAAACCATAAACAAGACGAAAAGACAACCCTCAGAATGGGAGAAAATATTTGCAAATGAATCAACGGACAAAGGATTAATCTCCAAAATATATAAACAGCTCATTCAGCTCAATATCAAAGAAACAAACACCCCAATCCAAAAATGGGCAGAAGACCTAAATAGACATTTCTCCAAAGAAGACATACAGATGGCCACGAAGCACATGAAAAGATGCTCAACATCACTAATTATTAGAGAAATGCAAATCAAAACTACAATGAGGTATCACCTCACTCCTGTTAGAATGGGCATCATCAGAAAATCTACAAACAACAAATGCTGGAGAGGGTGTGGTGAAAAGGGAACCCTCTTGCACTGTTGGTGGGAATGTAAATTGATACAGCCACTATGGAGAACAATATGGAGGTTCCTTAAAAAACTAAAAATAGAATTACCATATGACCCAGCAATCCCACTACTGGGCATATACCCAGAGAAAACCGTAATGCAAAAAGACACATGCACCCGAATGTTCATTGCAGCACTATTTACAATAGCCAGGTCATGGAAGCAACCTAAATGCCCATCAACAGACGAATGGATAAAGAAGATGTGGTACATATATACAATGGAATATTACTCAGCCATAAAAAGGAACGAAATTGAGTCATTTGTTGAGACGTGGATGGATCTAGAGACTGTCATACAGAGTGAAGTAAGTCAGAAAGAGAAAAACAAATATCGTATATTAATGCATGTATGCGGAACCTAGAAAAATGGTACAGATGAGCCAGTTTGCAGGGCAGAAGTTGAGACACAGATGTAGAGAATGGACATATGGACACCAAGGGGGGAAAACTGTGGTGGGGTGGGGATGGTGGTGTGCTGAATTGGGCGATTGGGATTGACATGTATACACTGATGTGTATAAAACTGATGCCTAATAAGAACCTGCAGTATAAAAAACCAAACAAAACAACTAATACTAAACTTTCATTGGGTTATTTGTATGGAAACATGTTAATATAAATGTTTCAGACATTACATGAAATTTCTAAAAATCTTATATTTGTATTTGTATGGAAATATGTATGGAAATATGTTAATATAAATGTTTCAGACATTAAAAAAAAAAAAAAAAAAAGAAAAAAAAAATACATTATTTTCCTGGATTTTCTAATGCTTGTGGTATTTGTCAGCTTTTAAAAACCATTACTTTGTAAAGATTTCTTACTCTAAGTAAATATTCCCACTCATATTTTTTAAAAAAGGATATTTTATTTCCCCCTCTAGGCAGAAAGATAAGTTACTCAAAATAAGACTTCATGACTCTCCTTCATGTTGGGAAGTTATCTGTGCATTTTCCAAACTTCAGTCATTCGAGTATCACTGGCACGATTCTGCATACACTGAAACTACTATAATTTTTCTTTAAACAACTCAGTTTTTAAGATCAAAAATATCTACTTGGTCTCATCCTGAGAAATATTAATGTCCATGAAATCAGGGATATACAAGTTATAATCAAAGATATACAATTATAAATTGTGTCAACTGAAAAAAAAATGCACGACCTAAAAGTTGACAACTGTGTGTTATTTGGGGCATTACTGAGGACTTAAGTGCAGGACACAGCCTCTCAGCTCTGAGGGACTGTTCCGAAGAGGTAAGGGAGGAGCCAGGATGTATAGGAGTTTTTTGCAAACAAACAAAAAAACAACCCCAAAAGCCAGGTAGTCAAACACCAAAAAATTACTGCTAATTAAATAAAAACCAGATGTCTCAGGTTAATGAATTTAGTGCTTTTCTATGTATGGAAAGACACCAGAATTTGGGTTTATCAAAATCATTCCTTTGATTTGTACCTTAACTATCTAGGGCCAGTATTCTGTTTCTCCATCCTGAATTCCCTCAGGGTGCAGTGCTGGGAGTGGCTACAGTGGCTGATGGCCCCAACATACTTTGTTTAGCGATATGGCAGGTGGCATTCTTTGTCCTCGGCACCTCCTTCTAGGTCATAAACTGGACCAACAATTGGGAGGCATTTCATGACCAATTTTGTCCCATGGCACTAGGAAGGCTGATTCTAGATCAGGCAAAGATTCTGCTGATAGGCTACTCAATTTGTTAATTTTTGGATCAGGTCCTGTTGATAATCTAAAATTCTCTGGATCGCCTGTCTTATGTGGATGAAGAATGTTGCCTGCCGTATCAGTAAATAAAGGATGCTGCAAGCCATCAAGCCATCAGCCACCCTCAACTATATACCCTGAGGGGATTCAGGATGGAGAAAAACAATACTGGTGCTATACAGTTAAGGTGCATATCAAAGGAATGATTTCAACAAGCCTAGACTCTTAAATCATTCCACACATAGAAAAGTGCGAAACTCATTAACTTGAGATGTCTGGCTTTTAACACTAATCTTTTGATGTTCTGACTACCTGGTTTTTTTTTTTGCAAAATTCCTACATATCCTGGCTCCTCCCTTACCTCTTCGGAGTAGTCCCTCGGAGCTATCTCAGAGGATGTCTTCTGGCTTAAGTCCTCAGCAAGACCACTGAATAAAACATAATTCTCAACTTTTAGGTTGTGCATTTTTTTTCAGTCAACAATTCTGGTGACCACGAAGGGACCCAGAGCAGAACTCTCTCCTTTGCTCGAACTGTAAGAGGATCCAGGGCCTGGTACCAGCAGAGGCCTCTTGGGCCTGTCTGCCTCCTTGGAGAGTCCAGACGAATTTGGGTGATTCTTGGATCTCCTGATTATTGGTTGATGATCCTGAGTTTTATTTGGCAGTGTCTAACTGCCCAGTTGAAAGCTACTGGGGAAACCAGGTAGAAAGACTGGGAGTTGCTCAGTTGAGACAATAAGGAGTCTGGACTGGGTGATTAGGTGAGAGGCTGGCCTAACATCTTTGCCTCTAGTTAAACACTCTCGCCAAGTCTATGTACGTACAAAACTTATACTTACAAGTACTCACTTAATTGGGAATTAAAGGAAATCTTGCCCTGAAAATAGCCCATATGGGGCTTTTTTTTTTTTGCTGCATCTCACGGCATGCGGAACTTTCCCGACCAGGGATCAAACCCACACCCCCTGCAGTAGAAGCGAGGAAGGACCACCAGGGAAGCCCTGGGGCTCTTTTACTGCATACGCAGTTAAGTTAGAGAAACAGCTTGATAAACCATCTTTTCAGAATTCTGACCTTAAAGAAATAAAAGCCCTTCTGGGGGAACTTGCAAGTCTCTCCCAGTGTCTGAGATGTAAATGTTTTACTTGATCTTCTTAAGTGTGCGAGTGCGAGTGAGTATGTGTGTTGTGTTTTGTGAGAACTTGGTCTCTGCCATCCAGAAGGTACATATATTTTGCAGCCAACTGAACAGACTGAGATTCTGAGCAGTCTTTTTCCTGACTGTGCGAACTCTCAGGGGCTTTTTGCCATTTTAACTTTTGCTGCGTCAGCCTGTACAACAAAGGCCTTTACTTTCTTAGGCTATTTTTGGGAGTAAACCTTCTGTATCTTGCTTAGGTGGCACCCTTTGCACTCTCTTGTGGGGATGCTTCTTTCGTCCGTCCCATTGGTCTGACTCACAATTAAGATATATCTCATTAATGGCCAGATGACAGGTCTTTTAAATTGGAAAAACTCTAAATTGGTAAATCTTTAGAGAGTCTCATTATAAACAGCTGTTTTATCGGGACCCATGGAAAAACCAAATTAGAAGGTGGAAAAATATATATAATGGTTAACCTAAGAACTCCTTTAGTTTAAACTAAACAAAAAACTGGTTTGGGAAGCCTTATTCCTGGTCTCTGCTTCCCCTCAATGGGTGTTACAGATGCTAAAAAAAATAAAAATCAATAATGTTAATTAGGTTCATTAACAGGGAAATAAGAAAAAACTGAAGGGAAGGTCTAGAGACTTTTTCCCAACAAGGTGGAAATTTTAAAGGGACTTGTCCCAAAAGATAAAAAGTCTCTAGATGGTTTTTAAGAAATGGAATAAATAAAATGGACGTTAATGGGACTAAAACAAAAGGTTTTGGTACAATATTACCTAACGTTGGATGGGCTTTAGCCCCCTTTAGGGATTCCCATTGATCTTCAACATTAAGGGGCCCCAAACAAGTCTGTTCTATTTATCCCAACTAAAAAAAAAAAATGTATGTTTAAAAGGCTGGAAGAAAATTTCATTGAGATATCTGACCAACAATTACTTGGGGCAACATATAGGCCAATTAATCAAATTAAAAGATTGACAGGGATTTCCCTGGTGGTCCAGTAGCTAAGACTCCGCGCTCCCAATGCAGGGGGCCCGGGTTCGATCCCTGGTCAGGGAACTAGATGCCACATGCTGCAACGAAGATCTCGTGTGTGGCAACATAAATAAATACTAAAAAAAAAAAAAAAAAAAAAAAAAAAGATTTACAAAGGGTCTGAGTCCCTTGGCTCAGCCCCTCACTGGGAACCCCAGTGCCTTTTATTTTTTAAAATATTTATTTATTTATTTGGCTGCATCAGGTCTTGGTTGCAACATGCAGGATCTGCGTTACGGTGCGCGGGCTTCTCTCTAGCTGTGGCGCGTTGGCTCAGTAGCTGTGGCTCGCGGGCTCTCTAGTTGTGGCACACTGGCTTAGTTGCCCCATGGCGTGTAGGATCTTAGTTCCCCGACCAAGGATTGAACCCGCGTCCCCTGCACTGGAAGGCAGATTCTCAATCACTGGACCATGAGGGAAGTCCCCCAATGCCTTTTATACAAAAATACTATTTTATATGGTCAGCATAAAAAGAAAGGTTTCTGCACTCCTTATAAAACCAAGGTTTGTTGATGGGGTCCTAATAGAAACTAAAGTTAAAGGTATAAAAATTGAAAGAATGGAGACAAAGGTTTATAAACATTGGTATTAAATGAGCTTTATATAAGATGGTTACATGTCTTTTACCTAATCATATTATGGGAAAGACATGTTTTACTGGGGAATGCTTCCTTGCCTGATATAACACAGGGCGTATAAATCTGCCCCTCAGGAAATATAATTAAACACACTAAAGGAAACCAACAGGGTTACCTGGGCCTGCACAATATAAAATAAAAACTGGGAGCAATATTCAAGGGCTAATAAAAATAATAATAGAGATTTTGCTCTGGATTTAACTTGTGAACTCAGAAAGAGGACTTTTGTTGAATGTCTTATGCAAGCTTTTTAAGGCATGGTTAAATTAAACCCTAAAATTCTAGAACACAGAACTCATGAATTTCAGTTTAGTTGGAAATCTTCTCAGTGATATAAGAAAGCAAATAAAAGAAAATACAGTTGGGCAAATCAAGCTTTTAATATCATTTAAGCGGCAAACCAGTTCTTTGGAGAATTAAAAGCAACTGTCTTTGTCTTGCAAATCTCTACAAATCAAAAATATAAACACAGCTCACAATGACTTGAGGCTGAGCCTAATTAGCTCAAGCAGGTAAAATCTGAAACCAAGGAAAAAAGAGAAGAAGGCCTTTTAAAACTCAAACTGCTAGAAAGGCTCCCTCACTCAAAATCTAGTTCATACCCTTTAAAGGATCTGTATTTGTTTTTGAAATCTTTTGTCACTTTGGTTAAGTGAATAAGTATTGTTTCACAGTGACCTATGATCCTATGTGACCATGTGTTTTGAAACCTTTTTGATATTTTTGACAAGCTTACAAGTAACAAATTCTAACTAAAGTTATTTTAACCTCCAGCTAACTCTGGGATGCTTCAAAGAAACCCTGAGGCATCTCAGAGACAAATTTAAACGTGGGCTTATGTGGTATGTTTAAATTACTTGAGAAATATTGTCAACTGATTGGAGACAAACCTTAGGTTATATTGTATGGGTAAATGTCATTAATATAGCTATTCCAAAATTTATATGGAATTCCTAAAACTCCTGGCATAATGTTATCAGTCATAATTCTAGTTATTATCTTAAAATGCTGTACATCACAGAAATATCCAAGTTTCTTGTCAATTACACTGTAATCAGATTTTTTTCTTTTTAACATCTTTATTGGAGTATAATTGCTTTACAATGGTGTGTTAGTTTCTGCTTTATAACAAAGTGAATCAGCTATACATATACATATATCCCCATGTCTCCTCCCTCTTGCATCTCCCTCCCACCTTCTCTATCCCATCCCTCTAGGTGGTCACAAAGCACCTAGCTGATCTCCCTGTGCTAGGCGGCTGCTTCCCACTAGCCATCTATTGTAACCAGATCTTTAACCATGCCATTTTAAGTCTTTTGTGGTTTATAGATAACCACTGTTTTACTCTGGTGCTTTTATAAAATGAAGATCTTCAAGAAGATTCATAAAAAGAACTTTCTGGGACTTCCCCGGGGGTCCAGTGGTTAAGACTCCGTGCTTCCACTGCAGGGGGCGCAGGTTCGATCTCTGGTCAGGGAACTAAGATCCCATATGATACGCGGCGCGGCCAAATAAATAAATAAATAAATAAAAAGAACTTTTTGACAAATGTAAGTTTCTGATAACTTTTAGATCATACCACTAACTTGGGTAAGAAATTACAAAACTCTAATGAAAAACTTGATGACTTCATCCAGATCAACAGCAATTAATTACATGGGACTGAATGAACTGATAAATATGATTTATAATTTTCTGAAATATACTGGCTTTCAATCTTTGTTTTCCAGGAAACCTTTCTTCTTAGGCTATGATCTAAAGCAAGTTGATAAAGTATACGTTTGTAAACAAAGATGAAACATTTATCTTTCTACCTGATCCATCCAGAATTTGGCTTCTCCAGCTGGCTCTCCTGTGGACTTGATGGTTTTTTTTTTTTTTTTTTTAATAAATTTATTTATTTTTGGCTGCATTGGGTCTTCGTTGCTGTGCATGGGCTTTCTCTAGTTGCGGCGAGCGGGGGCCACTCCCCATCACGGTGCGCGGGCCTCCCACCGTCACGGCCTCTCCTGCTGCGGAGCACAGGCTCCAGACGCGCAGGCTCAGCAGTTGTGGCTCACGGGCCCAGCCGCTCCGCGGCACGTGGGACCCTCCCAGACCAGGGCCCGAACCCATGCCCCCTGCACCGGCAGGCAGACTCCCAACCACTGCGCCACCAGGGAAGCCCCAGGGGGCTACTCTTTGTTGTGGTGCGCGGGCTTCTCATTGAGGAGGCTCTAGGTGCGTGGGCTTCAGTAGTTGTGGCACGTGGGCTCAGCAGTTGTGGGTCGTAGGCTCCAGTGCGCAGGCTCAGTAGTTGCGGCGCACGGGCTTAGTTGCTCCGCGGCATGTGGGATCTTCCTGGACCAGGGCTCACACCCATGTCCCCTGCATTGACAGGCGGATTCTTAACCACTGGGCCACCAGGGAAGTCCTGACTTGATGGTTTATTGTGTGACCAGATTACAACTATTTATACTAATCATTATTTTAATTTGTTTTCTTTTTTTCCAAATTGTTTATGCCTTGTGTTTCTCTCTGCTGTACTATGATCTGATTAACGTTACTAGCTATAGTATGTATCCTGTCTATTTTATTTTTATTTTTGGCCGCATCGTGTGGCATGCAGGATCTTAGTTCCCCGACCAAGGATCAAACCCGTGTCCCCTGCACTGGAAGCACGGAGTCTTAACCACTGGACTACCAGGGAAGTCCTCCTGTCTATTTTTTTTTTTTTTTTTTAAGCTGCGTTTTTTATAGCTACTTTATTTATTTATTTATTTATTTTTGGCTGTGTTGGGTCTTCGGTTCGTGCGAGGGCTTTCTCCAGTGGCGGCAAGCGGGGGCCACTCTTCATCGCGGTGCGCGGGCCTTTCACTATCGCGGCCCCTCCCGTTGCGGGGCACAGGCTCCAGACGCGCAGGCTCAGCAGTTGTGGCTCACGGGCCCAGCCACTCCGCGGCATGTGGGATCTTCCCAGACCAGGGCTCGAACCCGTGTCCCCTGCATTAGCAGGCAGACTCTCAACCACTGCGCCACCAGGGAAGCCCCCTCCTGTCTATTTTATAAGATTGTCTCTTGTATTACACAATGTGTAACCATGACTAAAAGTCTTGAGACAGTTGACCATATATGTAACTCTACATAGAATAATTGTAATAGTGCAACTCTAGATATGGGAAGAAGCAACAAGGGAAAACATTTCCTGGATCCTAATAGATGAGTAAGACAGGTGATCCAGAGAATTTTAGATTATGAACAGGGCCTACTCCAAAAATCAACACATTGGCCTATAAACAGAATCTTTCCCTCATCTAGGAATGTGTCTTCCTAGCAATGTGGGACAAAATTGGTCATGGAATGCCTCCCAAAAACATTGATCTAATTTATGACCAAGAGGAGGCACTGAGGACAAAGAATGTTGCCCGTCTTATCAGTAAACAAAGGATGTTGGGGCCATCAGCCACTGCAGCCACCTGCAAGGGTGCACCCTGAGGGGATTCAGGATGGAGAAAAACAGAATACTGGCCCTAGATAGTTAAGGTGCATATCAAAGGAAGGATTTCAATAAGCACTCCTCCCCGCCAAAAAAAGCCCAGACTCTTGCATCTTTTGTTACATAGAAAAGTACTAAACACATTAACTTGAGACATCTGGTTTTTCTTTCATTAAGAGTAATCTTTTGATGTTCCGACTATTTGTTCTGTTTTGTTTTTTTTTTGGCAAAACTCCTATATATCCTGGCTCCTCCCTTACCTCTCTGGAACAGTCCCTCAGAGCTGAGAGGCTGTATCCTAGTTAAGTCCTCAGTAATGCCCCAAATAAAACACAATTCTCAACTCTTAAGTTGTGTAGTTTTCTTCAGTTGACAACTCGTACCTCATTTACCTTTTTTTTTTTTTTTTTGCTGCACCCTGTGGCTTGTGGATTTTATAACTTATGAAAATATCACCAAGTTAATTTTTTTTCTTGCTGACAACTCTGCAACAGAAATAACATGAACTTACTGACCTTCAGTAAACCTAGGTACAATAAAAAAATGTCTGTATTGATTAAACCAGCAAGCTTAAACTAGCTTTAACACCAGATATTAATTTAATATTGAATATTTCCTAGATCACATGAACCTGAAATTCATTCCGGCCAGTTTCCTTTATATTTAGAAAGATTTAATTCGTAACCGCTTACTTTTAAGTCAATTAAATAGAGGTCTTTTATAAATTTAGAGAGTATATCCAGAGGTAGTGACTACACTACGTGTCTACACACACGTAAACAGACAAAACTAGAGATCTCATAGTTTCACTTAAAAAATTTAGCTATGAATCAGGTATTACAATATAAACTTACTAGTTTATAAATAACAGTTGGAATAAATTAAATTCATTCGCTCAGACGACTAAGGCTTTGCTATTTGTGGAAAAGACTTTTAAGATTTGTATTTCTCCTTGATAAACCCTAAGGAGGGTACGAACTAGATTTTGGGTGAGGGAGCCTTTCCACTGGTTTGAATTTAAAAGGCCTTTCCTCTTTGGTTTCAGGTTTTACCTGATTGAGCTAATTAGGCTCAGGCTCAGGTCTTTGTGGGCTGAATTTACATTTCTGATTTGTAGAGATTTTCAAGACAAAGACAGTTGCTTTTAATTCCCCAAAGAACTGGTTAGTTGCCTAAATGATACTAAAAGATTGATTTGCCCAACTGTATTTTCTTTGTTTTTTTAATATCACTGAGATTTCCGACTAAACTGAAAACCAAGAGTTCTTAGGGTTCAATTTATCATGTCTTCAAAAGTTTGGGGCTTCCCTGGTGGCGCAGTGGTTGAGAATCTGCCTACCAATGCACGGGACACGGGTTCGAGCCCTGGTCTGGGAAGATCCCACATGCCGCGGAGCAACTAAGCCCGTGAGCCACAATTATTGAGCCTGCGCGTCTGGAGCCTGTGCTCCGCAACAAGAGAGGCCGCGATAGTGAGAGGCCCGCGCACCGCGATGAAGAGTGGCCCCCGCTTGCCACAACTAGAGAAAGCCCTCGCACAGAAACGAAGACCCAACACAGCCAAAAATAAATAAATAAATAATTTTTTTAAAAAAAGAAAAAAAAAAGAAATGCAAGACATTAAAACAAAACAAAACGAAAAGTTTGGACAAGGCATTCAACAAAGGCCCTCTTTCTGAGTGTACCAGTTAGACCCAGAGCAAATCTCTATTACTATTTTCATTAACCCCGGAATATTAGCTCTCAGTTTTTACTTTGTATTGTTCAGGCTCTGGTAACCCTACTGGTTTCCTTTAGTACGCTTAATTAATATTGTCTGAGGAGCAGATTTATATGCCCTGTCTTATAATAAATACCAGGCAGGGGAAGCATTCCCCAGTGAGACATAATATCTACCCTACAGTATAATTAGGCAAAAGAGATGTAACCATCTTACATAAAGTCCATTTAAATATACCAATTTTGATAAATTTTTATCTCAAGTCTATCAACTTCTATACCTTTAACTTTAGTTTCCATTAGGATCCCATGAACAAGCTTTGGTCTTAAAAGGAGTCCAGAAACTTCCTTTTTTTCCCAATCATTTAATCTATTTTTGTATAAAAGGCTCTGGGGTCCCTAGTAAGAGGTTGAGCCAAGGGACTCAGGCTCTTTTGTCAATCTTTTAACTTGACCAATTGGCCTGTGGCCTCAAGCAATCGCTGGTCAGGTATCGCAGTGTAAGTTTCTTATAGCCTTTAGAAGGGGTGAAAAAGTATACACACACACACACACACACACACACACACACGCACATTACACTGGGGTAAATAGAGTGGACTTGTTTGGGGCCCTTTAATGTTGGGGACCAATAACATTGGTCCATCCAACCTCAGGTAGTGTTGTACCAAAACCTTTTGTTTTAACCCTATTAACATCCGTTTTATTTATCTCATTTCTTAATAGCCATCTAAAGATTTCTTTATCCATTTGGGATGAGTTCCTTTAAAATTTCCACCTCGTTGGGAAGAAGACTCTAGACTTTCCCTTCATTTTTTTTTTAACCTCCCTGTTAATCAGCCTCATTAACATTATCTTCAATGTTTTTATTAGCATTTGTAAGACCCTCTGAGGGGAAGCAGAGACCACAAATAAGGTTTCCCAAACCCTTTTTTTTTTTTTAAACTAAAGGGAGTTCTTAGGTTAACTATTTTGTGTGTGTGTATCCACTTTCTAATTTGTTTTTTTATAGGTACCAATAAAACAGCTGTTTATGACAGCTCTCTAAAAATTTACCAATTTAGAAGTTTGTCCAATTTACAGGATCCAATGGCTATTGATAGGTGGTATTTTAATTACAACTCAAACCAATAAGATGCAAGAAGCATCCCCACAAGAGAGTGCAAAGGATGTAGCCTTCACAAGATCTAGAAAGTTTACTCCTAAAAAACAGTCTAAGAAATTAAAGGTCTTTGTTATAGGCTGACGCAACGAAGATTAAGATGACTTAAGTCCCTGAGAGTTGGCGCACTCAGACAAAAGACTGCTCAGAATCTCAGTCTATTCAACTGGCTGCCAAACGTACACCATATATGTACTTTCCGGATGGCAGAGACCAACTTCACACACACACACACACACGCACGCACGCACGCACGCACGCACACACACACACACGCACGCACGCACGCGCAAGAAGATCAGGTAGAACGTTTACATTTCAAAGACAGAGAAAAACGCAAGTTCCCTAGAAGGGCTTTTGTTTCTTTGTAAGAAACAAAGAAAAGATGTTTTATCAAGCTGGCTTTCTCTAACTTAACTGCATATGAAATAAAAAGAGCCCCTATTGGCCATTTTCAGGGCAAGGTTTCCTTTAATTACCAATTAAGTACATACTTGTAAATGTAAGTACAAAAACCTGGCAGGGTGTTAATTGGAGGCTGGCTTTCTGAAAAAACTTTAGGCCAGCTTCTCAGCTAATCACCCAGTCCAGACCACTCAGAGTGTCTCAACTGAGTAACTCCCAGTATCTTTCAATTGCGCAGCCAGGTGCCTATTAGACACTGCCAAATAAAACTCAGGATCATCAAGCAATAAGTGGGAGATCCAAGAACCAGGAGAGACTCACCAAAATTTGTCTGGACTCTCTGAGGAGGCAGATGGGTACAAGAGGCCTCTGCCGGTACCAAGGCTCCAGTTCCTCAGATTTCAGGTGAAGGGGAAAACTCTGCTCTGGGTCCCTTCGTTGGTAGCCCAGGCTATGACTGAAAAAAAATGCACGACCTAAACGTTGAGAACTGTGTGTTATCTGGGGCATTACTGAGGACGTAAGCCCAGGATACAACCTCTCAGCTCTGAGGGATGTTCCAAAGAGGTAAGGGAGGAGCCAGGATGTACAGGAGTTTTTGCAAACAAAACAAAACAAAAGAAAAAAACCAGGTAGTCAAACACCAAAAAATTACTGCTAATTAAATAAAAACCAGATGTCTCAAGTTAATGAATTTAGTGCTTTTCTAAGTATGGAAAGATGCAAGAGTTTGGGCTTATTGAAATCATTCCTTTGATATGTACCTTAACTATCTAGGGCCAGTTTTGTTTCTCCATCCTGAATTCCGTCAGGGTGCACGGTTGGGGGTGGCTGCAGTGGCTGAAGGCCGCAACATCCTTTGTTTACTGATATAGCAGGTGACATTCTTTGTCCACACTTGATATGCAAGTTATAATTTTTCTAATACACACACAGAATCACATCTCATATCACCATCAGTGGCTTGCCACCATTCTGGCAAACAACACCTAGTACATAACGTAAATCTTTCCTCCTGTGCTCTCAATAATTTCCCCACTGATTTGAAAATCTCTCCCAAGCAGAGATGCTATCTTTTGGCGAGTTGGGTGGAGTGTGAACAAGAACTCTGCTCCACATTCCCCTCCCCCAAGTCAAAGCAAAATAAAAACAAATCAGAAAGAAGCACCACTCCTAACATTGCAGGGGCGAAACGTCTCTTACCTGGGCTTCTGCAAAAGAGATGGCAGTGGTACTGAGGCCCCGGGGGCCTGGGGCCGCGAGGAGGACACAGTGCGGGTGCCCGCAGCAGCGGCCGGCTGGGAACCGGAGCCTCGCTGTCAGCGCTTTCCGGGGCCATTGGCAGGGCCCTGCGACGCTGTGGAACTGAGTGGGTAAAAGGAGGATGGAATCCTTTTACCGGGTGAACTCGCTCATTATGCTCACGGCCCGCCCCCCGCCAGACAAGCAGCCAGCTACCACAGGTGAGCACATTCTACTCCCCGCGCTCAGACTGCGAGCCTCAAGGCTTGCAAGCTGTGAGTCCTGCATCTCAGCTACCGCAGACCCACCCCGGGGCCCAGAGGTTGAGGCTGAGGTTTCCTTAGAAGGGGTGACGCTTGTTCCCAGGAACAGACCACGATACTAGGCTGCTGAACCCGCGGAGTCGGGAACGGAACCCTCCCGCGTCCTCATGTGACCCGAGGTCACGAGACGCAGGTCCCGGTGAGCAGATCAGCGTCTGCTCATGCCCACAGCACGAGTCATTCCTGGCTCGGGTCACAGGGGTAGGGTGGCATCCTGGCGCTCGGCTCCGGGGCATCCTTACCTGACGCTGGGGCCGTAGCAGGCGGAGAAACTCCCGGCGTCCGCACATCAACCCCAGCGCCATCTTGCCAGGAAGAGGACTTACGTTCGCGTCTGCGCACTCAGAACCGCAGCCTCGCGGGAGGAGGCCCTTTTGGAAATGGGCATGAAGCCAGAGCTGTCGCCACGCTCAGGAGGTAAAGGAGACTGGAGCTTGACGGCCATATTTGAAGTGGGTAAGAAGCTGCAAAGGGCCACATTAACAAGATCGCGCAGAGAGTGTTTTCGGGAGATTGAAGTTCAGAGCCAAATTACCACCGGCTTTCGTTAGTGGCTGCATAAACCTGGGAAGTTTTCTTTGTCCTTAAAATCCGCGATTCTCCTGCGATTTGTTAAACTACAAGGTACCCTCTAGACGATCTTGGCTGTCCTTGGTGTGGGGTTGTCCTGGCCAGTGATGTTCGATTCTTGTTGCTAGATGATACTGTAATCGCAGAACCAGTGAAATTTGAGAGTGGTCTGGAGTTTGACAGAAATTGAGGGAAGGCAGCTTCTAGGAAATATTTTCCTTCCAGATAAAAAGACAAAGCTTCAAGAGGAGGCTCCATCTTTCCCCTTCCCTTTCCTTAGGGATTGGTTGAGGAGCATCTTGTGACATTGAGGGGACAAATCTTTAAAGATGAAAGGTGGATCGTTAGGGAGTTTGAGATTGACATGTACGCACTGCTATATTTAAAATGGATAACCAACAAAGACCTACTTGTATAGCACAGGGAATTCTCAGTATTATGTAACAGCCTAAATAGGAAAAGAATTTGAAAAAGAATAGATACATGTATAATGTATATGTATAATTGAATCACTTTGCTGTACACCTGAAACTAACAATATTGTTAATCAACTATACTCCAATATAAAATAAAAAGTTAAAAAAAAAAAAGCTAACGTGCTGAAGATGGTTGTATGGAAAGAGAGAAAACCCCTGAATACTTGATGATGTCACTGAGCTGCTGCAGCAGACTTGGAAACACCTATCTCCAGATTTTGTTGTGTAAGATAATTGAAGGTCTTTTTTGTCTAGACTCGTAGGTCTCTGTTGCTTGGGTTCTTGAAACTGATAGCATTTCTAGAGATACATGAGGTGAAGTTCCCCTCCTCCAAAGAAAAAAAGTAAGAAAGGTGGGAGTTGAGTATATTTGAACCCCTACGAAGACTCTCAAACTACAGAATGCTTTTGAAATAGCAAAATATAGTTTGCGAAAGATACAATAGCCTGAAATGATTTCGGTCACTGCTAGTTTGGGCTGGTTATAAATGTAGCTGACAGGAATGGTAAAAACAGAAGGCAAAGAAATATAATACAGATTTAGTAGTAATTAGGGGTATGACCTATTAATCACATATGTTGGACACCATTGTGAACAAGCTTTTTAAAGATTACTTTGAAAAATCAATACAGTTAGAAGTAATGACAAATATACAGCTACAGAACACTTGGCAAAAAAACCAAAAACCAAAACCAAACAACCTATCATATGGTAGACTGTTACTTTGGTGGCCCCAAATGAATCATTCCTCTCAGTTTTGCACCCCTGATAGTTACCTCCTCTTGAATCTGGGCTGGCCTATGACTTGCTTTAATCCATAGAATTCATTTTAGGCCTATGCCTTAAGAAGACAATAGCTTCTACTTTTGCATTCAGGGAGATGCCACTGTGTTGGAAGTTTGACTTCTCAGACTTCCATGCTGTGAAAAGCCCAACCTAACCACACGGAGGAGCACTGAGGCCTTGGCTAACAGCTTCTGTTGAGCTCCCAGCCAACAGTCAACACCAACTCTCCAGCCATGTGAAGAAGGCCATCGTGGAAGTGGTTTCTTCAGCCTCTACTGTAGTTACTTTGGGTGACTCTATGTGGAGCAGAGATAGGCTGTTTTCTCTGCTCAGCTCTGCCCAAGTTGCAAAATACAAGCAAGTAAAATGATTGTGGTTTTAAGCCACTGAATTTTGGAGTACTTTGTTGTCTGGCAGTAGATAACTGAAATAAATTTTAATGTTATGTGAATAGGTTTTTGTGCCTGGGAAAAGCGCATCTCCTTACCACTAAAGCTAACCGATGTCTGCTTATATTAGTTTGCACTTATTTCTGATATTTCTGTATGTTTTTATTGCCTTTTCATGGGAATTGGTCCTATTTTCCCTTTTAGATTGTACATTTCTAGAGGCAGGGAACAAGCCTCCTATCTTTTGCACTTTTTCCCCCTCATTAAGCTTTTTTTTTTTAAATTTTATTATTTATTTTTATTTTTGGCTGTTGGGTCTTCATTGCTGTGTGCGGGGGCTACTCTTCATTGCGGTGGGCGGGCTTCTCATTGCGGTGGCTTCTCTTGTTGCAGAGCACGGGCTCTAGGCACGTGGGCTTCAGTAGTTGTGGCACGTGGGCTCAGTAGTTGTGGCAGGCGGGCTCTAGAGCGCAGGCTCAGTAGTTGTGGTGCACGGGCTTAGTTGCTCCGTGGCATGTGGGATCTTCCCGGGCCAGGGCTTGAACCCGTGTCCCCTGCGTTGGCAGGTGGATTCTTAACCACTGTGCCACTAGGGAAGCCCCATAAGCTTTGTTTTAATGGAACTCAAAATTATGTGACAGATTTTTGGTCAAGTTGTTTCCATTAAAAAGTACTGATTTTCATACACACTGCTATATTTAAAATAGATAACCAACAAGGACCTACTGTATAGCACAGGAAACACTGCTCAGTGTTCTGTAATAACCTAAGTGGGAAAAGAATTTGAAAAAGAATAGATACCTGTATATGTATAACTGAATCACTTTGCTGTACACCTGAAACTAACAAAACATTGTTAATCAACTATACTCCAATATAAAATAAAAATTTAGCATGCCGCAACTAAACATCCCACATGCTTCAACTAAACATGCCGCAACGAAGATCCCGCATCCCAGCACAGCCTAAATAAATAAATAAATATTAAAATAAAAAATTTAAAAAATTGTTCAAAAGGGGAAAAAAAGTACTGATTTTAAAACCTAATAACTTAAAACTGCCCTACACAAAACAAATGGTCCACAAAACATTCTCCTTTTCTTCTGAAGGTTTTATGATGCATGTTATCATTAAGCAGTCTTTTTTTTTTTATTGGAGTATAATTGCTTTACAATGTTGTGTTAATTTCTGCTGTACCATTAACAAGTCTTTTACTATTAAACTTAAATGAAAAAAAAAATCTTAAATGGCCAATTGAGACAAACAGTTCTGAGACTGTTCTTCCACCACTGATTAAGACTGGAGTGGCAGGTATTGGGGATAATATTCATTTAGCCTCTGAGCTTTCTGGGAAGACTTGGTGACCTCGCCAGCTCTAGCTGCCTTCTTGTCCACTGCTTTGATGACACCCACAGTAACCGTCTGTCTCATGTCATGAACAGCAAAATCGCCCAGAGGAGGATAGTCAGAGAGGTTCTCAACACACATTGGCTTACCAGGAACCATATAAATGATGGCAGCATCACCTGATTTCAAGAATTTGGGGCCAACTTCCAGCTTTTTCCCAGAATGACCATCAATCTTCTCCTTTAGCTCAGCAAACTTGCAAACAATGTGAATGGTGTGACAATCCAGCACAGGTGCGTATCCAGCACTAATTTGGCCTGGTTGGTTCAAGATAATCACCTGAGCTGTGAAGCCAGCTGCTTCCATTGGTGGGTCATTTTTGCTGTCCCCAGCCGCATTGCCATGATGAACATCTTTGACAGACATGTTCTTGACATTGAAACTCACATTGTCTCCAGGAAGGGATTCACTCAAAGCTTCATGATGCACTTCAACAGACTTTACTTCAGTTGTAACATTGACTGGAGCAAAGGTGACCACCATGGCAGGTTTGAGAACACCAGTCTTCATTCGACCCACAGGGACAGTACCAATACCACCAATTTTATATAGATGTCTTGGAGGGGCAGACGCAGGGCTTGTCAGTTGGACGAGTTGGTAGCAGGATGCAGTCCAGAGCTTCAAGCAGCATGGTTCCTCTGTTGTTGCCATCTTTACAGGTGAGTTTCCATCCCTTGAACCAAGGCATGTTAGCCTTTGGCTCCAGCATGTTGTCATCATTCCAACTAGAAATTGGCACAAATGCTACTGTGTCGGGGTTGTAGCCAATTTTCTTAACGTAGGCGCTGGCTTTCTTAACGATTTCCTTGTATCTCCTCTGGCTGTAGGGTGGTTCCATAGAATCCATTTTGTTAACACCAACAATTAGTTATTTCACACCCAGAAGGTAGGCCAGAAGGGCATGCTCACAGATCTGCCCATGCTTGGAGATGCCTGCTTCAAATTCACCAATACCAGCAGCATCGATCAGGACAGCACAGTCAGACTGAGATGTGTCTGCAATCATGTTTTTGATGAAGTCTTTGTGTGCTGGGGCATCAGTGATGGTCACATAGTACTGTTGGTCTTGAATTTCCACAGGGAGATATCAGTGGTGATACTACGCTCACGTTCAGCTTTCAGTTTATCCAAGACCCGGACATACCTGAAGGAGCCCTTTTCCATCTCAGCAGCCTCTCTCTCAAGATTTTTGATGGTTCCTTTGTCGATTCCACCACATTTGTAGATGAGATGGCCAGTAGTGGTAGACTTGCCTGAATCTACGTGTCCAATGGCAACAATGTTTTTAAAAATTTATTATTTTTGTCTGTGTTGGGTCTTCATTGCTGCACTCAGGCTTTCTCTAGTTGCAGCGAGTGGGGGCTACTCCTCATTGCGGTGCAAGGGCTTCTCATTGTGGTGGCTTCTCGCGTTGCAGAGCACAGGCTCTAGGCGCGCGGGCTTCAGTAGTTGTGGGATGTGGGCTCGGTAGCTGTGGCACATGGGCTTTGTTGCTCTGTGGCATGTGGGATCTTCCCAGACCAGGGCTTGAACCTGTGTCCCCTGCATTGGCAGGTGGATTCTTAACCACTGCGCCACCAGGGAAGTTCCCGTTTAAAGTGTTTTAAAGAGAGTATATAATGAAGTGTTAGGTAACAAAATACATATTAACTGTGAGTGCAAAATTAATAGGGGCCACAACAGTCACAGAAAATTCATGAAAGAGGAGAGTGGATGAGATTTTGGCTGGTGCTTCCAGGCAGAGGGAGTAAAACAACAGGCCTGTGGAGGATAGTATGAAGACTGGTCTGCAATGGAGTTAACCCTGTAATTCCTTTACAAAGACTTTATCCTAAGAAATTAACCAGAGTTATATTCATAGATGTTCATTACAGTGCTATATAAATTGGTAAAAACTGGAAACAATCTCTATTTTGTTTAAGAGTTTCTCCTAAGAAAATAATAAAAAATACCAATATTCAAAGATGATCATTACAGTGTTATTTAAAATGACAAAAATTGGAAACAATCTACATTTTAACCAATAGGGAAATACAAATGGCTCAGGCTACATTCATTCAATAGAGTATGTGTTCATTTCAAAGCATATTTTTAATGATAAGTTGGCAAAATATTTATGATTTAGTAATATATGTATATAATTATGTAAAAGAAGCAGAATGCAAAACTATAAGTACATTATGCTGTTAATTTTGTGAAAAAAAAAATGCATGTCTTAGGAAAAAAGCCTGAAAGAAAATACACCAAACATTTTATATGAGGATAATCTCAAGGTGATGTAATTCTGGGTGATTTTTATTTCCATCTTTACATTTTTCTATAGTTTTAACACTTCTAGCAATGATTATATATTTTGTTTATATTCCTAGATACTATCTGTATTAGCTTACTGGGGCTGCCGTAACAATATACTAGGCACTTAAACAACAGAAATTAATTTTCTCATAATTTGAGAGGCTAGAAGTCCAAGATCAAGGTATCAGCAGATTTGGTTTCTTCTGAGGCCTTTCTCCTTGGCTTGCAGATGGCAACCTTCCCTCTGTCTTTACATGGTTGTCCTTTTGTCTGCACATGTTTCTGGTGTCTCCCTTTGGGTCCAAATTTCCTCTACTTATAAAGACAATGGTCACTTTGGATTAAGGCCCATCCTAAAGACCTCATTTTTACTTAATTGCCTCTTTGAAGACCTTGTCTCCAAATACAGTTACATTCTGAAATATTGGGGGTTAGAATTTCAACATATAAATTTTGGGGAGACACGATTCACCTATAGCACTATTTAAAAATGTGATTGGTATATTATTGAAAATATGAGAAACAAAAAATGGGGCAAGTGTGAGTAGAATAGAAAGATATATGGTGGCTAATGGTGGGAGAACAGGTGAAATAACAATGATACCTAAATTATTTTTTTCTTTTTTTAAATTGAAATATAGTTGATTTACAGTGTTGTGTTAGTTTCAGGTAGACAGCAAAGTAATTCAGTTATATATATGTATGTGTATATATATATATTCTTTTTCAGATTCATTCTAAGTTATTACAAGATATTGAATATAGTTCCCTGTGCTATACAGTAGGTCCTTGTTGGTTATCTATTTTGTATATTGTTGTGCATATGTGTTAATCTCAAACTCCTAATTTATCCCTCTCCCTCCTTTCCCCTTTGGTAATCATAAGTTTGTTTTCTACGTTTGTGAGTCTGTTTCTATTTTGAATTAAGACCTAACTTAATTTTTTATATTCAGTTCTCTCTGTTCAAATAACTGCTGTAGTTTCTGTCTCTTGACTAGACTCTGATTTTTACAGTAGTGGAACTGGATTTGGGGAAGGTGTTGGGTTTAGTTTTGGATATCTGAATTTGCAATGACAGTGGGATATTCATGTAGAAATATCTTGTACCTAGATGGAAAAATGATGCTGGAGTTTGTGGGAGAGATGGGAAACTGAAAACATTTGTCATTGTCAGCACTGATGTGATGATGGAAACTGTAAGACTACTTGAATTCTCTGAGTGAGCGGTGTGGGAAGCCAAGAGCAGATGGTTGACCATGGTCTCACATATACTCACAAAGAAAAAGTAGCAAAATTTTTAAAAAAAATCACAAACTTGAACATATAATGATGATTTTATGATAAAGCATTGATAAATGAAGCTCATACCAAGATTTTTTTTTTTTTTTTTTGGTACAGTTAACTTCTTACCCAACCTGTGTTTCCAAGTCTATCCCAATATTGGGGCTAGTGTGACAAATCAAAGCCTAGGAACCCTGGAGCTCTTACTTTTTTTCCCCAAGACCTTTGGGGAAAGCCCGCAGGTCACATTGAAGGCAGTGACTTACCTTTCCTCTTTTATCTTTTGGTTTTGCCAGTCTGCTAACAATACTATAGTGGTACTGCAGAACATAATAAAAATTATGAGAAATTTTTTTTGTAATAAGTCTTTATTGGAGTATAATTGCTTCACAATACCGTGTTAGTTTCTGTTGCACAACAAATCGAATCAGCCATATGCATACACATGTCCCTATATCCCCTCCCTTTTCAGCCTCCCTACCATCCTCCCTATCCTATGCTGCTGCTTCCCACCAGCCAACTATTTTACATTTGGTAGTGTATATATGTCCATGCTACTCTCACTTCGCTGCAGCTTTGACCTCCCACCCCATGTCATCAAGTCCATTCTCTATGTCTACCTCTTTATTCCTGCCCTGCAACTGGGTTCATCAGTACAATTTTTTTTTAGATTCCATATATATGTATTAGCATACGGTATTTGTTTTTCTCTTTCTGACTTACTTCACTCTGTATGACAGACTCTAGGTCCATCCACCTCACTACAAATAACTCAATTTTGTTTCTTTTTATGGCTGAGTAATATTCCATTGTATATATGTGCCATATCTTCATTATCCATTCATCTGTCGATGGACATTTAGGTTGGTTCCATGTCCTGGCTATTGTAAATAGAGCTGCAATGAACACTGTGGTGCATGTCTCTTTTTGAATTATGGTTTTCTCAGGGTATATGCCCAGTAGTGGGATTGCTGGGTCATATGGTAGTTCTATTTTTAGTTTTTTAAGGAACCTCCATACTGTTTTCCATAGTGGTTGTATCAATTTACATTCCCACCAACAGTGTAGGAGGGTTCCCTTTTCACCACACCCTTTCCAGCATTTATTGTTTTTAGTTTTTTTGATAATGGCCATTCTGACCAGCATGAGGTGATACCTCATTGTAGTTTTGATTTGCATTTCTCTAATAGTGATGTTGAGCATCTTTTCATGTACCTCTTGTCCATCTATATGTCTTCCTTGGTGAAATGTCTATTTAGGTCTTCCGCCCATTTTTTAACTGGATTGTTTGTTTTTTTGATATTGAGCTCCATGAGCTGTTTGTATATTTTGGAGATTAATCCTTTGTCTGTTGTTTCATTTGCAAATATTTTCTCCCATTCTGAGGGTTGTCCTTTTTTTTTTTTTTTTTAAATAAAGTCCTTCAATCAGTTATTTATTTATTTATTTATTTTTGGCTGTGTTGGGTCTTCGTTTCTGTGTGAGGGCTTTCTCTAGTTGCGGCAAGCGGGGGCCACTCTTCATCATGGTGCGCGGGCCTTACACTATCGTGGCCTCTCTTGTTGTGGAGAACAGGCTCCAGACGCGCAGGCTCGGTAATTGTGGCTCACGAGCCCAGTTGCTCTGTGGCATGTGGGATCTTCCCAGACCAGGGCTCGAACCCGTGTCCCCTGCATTAGCAGGCAGATTCTCAACCACTGTGCCACCAGGGAAGCCCTGAGGGTTGTCTTTTTGTCTTGTTTTTGGTGTCCTTTGCTGTGCAAAAGCATTTAATTAAGTCCCATTTGTTTATTTTTGTTTTTATTTCTGTTACTCTAGGAGGTGGGTCAAAAAAGATCTTGCTGTGGTTTATGTCAAAGAGGGTTTTTCCTATGTTTTCCTCTAAAAGTTTTATAGTGTCTGGTCTTACATTTAAGTCTTTAATCCATTTGGAGTTTATTTTTTTAATTATTATTATTTTTTAATTAATTAATTAATTAATTAATTTTTGGCTGCATTGGGTCTTCGTTGCCGTGTGCGGGCTTTCTCTAGTTGTGGTGAGCAGGGGCTACACTTCGTTGTGGTGCGTGGGCTTCTTATTGCTGTGGCTTCTCTTGTTGTGGAGCATGGGCTCTAGGCGCGCGGGCTTCAGTAGTTGCAGCACGTAGGCTCAGTAGTTGTGGTTCATGGGCTCTAGAGCACAGGCTCAGTATTTGTGGCCCACAGGCTTAGTTGCTCCACAGCATGTGGGATCTTCCTGGACCAGGGATCGAACCCGTGTCCCCTGCATTGGCAGGCGGATTCTTAACCACTGCGCCACCAGGGAAGTCCCCATTTGGAGTTTATTTTTGTGTATGGTGTTAGGTAGTGTTCTAATTTCATTCTTTTACATGTAGCTGTCCAGTTTTCCCAACACCACTTATTGGAGGGGCTGTCTTTTCTCTGTTGTATGTTCTTGCCTCCTTTGTCGTAAATTAAGTGTCCATATGTGTGTGGGTTTATCTCTGGGCATTCTATCCTGTACCATTGATCTATAGTTCTGTTTTTGTGCCAGTACCATACTGTCTTGATTACTGTAGCTTTGTAGTATAGTTTGAAGTGAGGGAGCCTGATTCCTCCAACTCTGTTTTTCTTTCTCAAGATTGCTTTGGATATTTGGGGTCTTTTGTGTTTCCATACGAATTGTAAGATTTTTTGTTCTAATTCTGTGAAGAATGCCATTGGTAGTTTGATAGGTATTGCAATGAATCTGTAGATTGCTTTAGGTAGTATAGTCATTTTTACAATATTGATTCTTCCAATCCAAGAACATGGTATATTTGTCCATCTGTTTATGTCATCTTTGATTTCTTTCATCAGTGTTTTATAGTTTCCTAAGTACAAGTCTTTTGGCTCCTTCGGTGGTTTATTCCTAGGTATTTTATTCTTTTTGTTGCAATGGTAAATGGGAGTGTTTCCTTAATTTCTCTTTCTGATTTTTCGTTGTTGGTGTGTAGGAATGCCAGAGATTTCTGTGCCTTAATTTTGTATCCTGCAACCTTACCAAATTCATTGATTAGTTCTAGTAGTTTTCTGGTGGCATCTTTAGGATTTTATACATATAGTATCGTGTCATTGGCAAACCGTGACCTTTTTACTTCTTCTTTTCCAATTTGTATTCCTTTTATTTCTTTTTCTTCTCTGATTGCTGTGGCTAGGACTTCCAAAACTATGTTGAATAAGAGTGGCGAGAGTGGACATCCTTGTCTTGTTCCTGACAACTCATTCAAACATTCACTGTGTGCCTACTTTGTGTCAGGTGTCTGTTATGTGTGTAGTTTACTGCTCACAGTTGTTCTAAGCCTTTTCTCTCCTTTGGTTCCCTCTGGTTGCCCCTCAGTACCTATACCTTCTTCTCTTTTGACAGGGGCCCTTACCTCCTACTTTCCTAACAGAGAAAAGAACCATGTGAGGTGAGCCTTTTAATCCATTCCAAAATAACTCTGTTTCTTTCTCCCCATCTTAGAAGAACTGAACTTCCTCTTTTTAAGTTTGAACTGTCCTTGTGTTCTCAATCCTCTTTGTTTTCTCCCTCTTTGTCTTTGTGGGTGCTATAACAGCTAGAATCAAAGATTTCTCCCTTAAATATCTTCTTTTTGTCTAGCTTAAGCACCTTTAATTTCCTCTTCTCTCCTTGGCCTGTAGACATAATCTTTTTTCTCTGTGCTGGAACACACACACACACACACACACACACACACACACACACACACCAAAAACCATTGTTTGACCTTGATGTAACTCTTAGCCTATTTTTCTAACCCTTTTATTGTTGCAGGTTCATAATGGAGCAGGAGCCTATGGGACCTTCGCCAGACAGGCCCTTCCCCCATATCCAGTGTTTAGCTTGTCTCTGAAGTACCTAGATAACAGTATTTGATGCACATTTCCTGAGTTGTTTTACAGATGTGAAACCCACCCCCCCACCAAATGGAAGATGTTAACTACTTGATGACCTTTAGCACACAGCCCCAGGCATCCTGGAGCCTAAGGACTAATAATGTTAACCCCTGTGACACTGCCCTGTTCCCTCACCGTCAGCCAATCAGAGAATTGTGCATGAGCTGATCACATACCCTGAAATTGCACCCTGCAACTGCCCTCCCTCACCTGGCTTTTAAAAATGCTTTGCCGAAACCCTTTTGGGAGCTTGGGGGTTTTTTTGGGCATGAGCCACTCTTCTCCTTGCATGGCCTTACAATAAACCTTTCTCTGCTCCAAGCTTTGATGTTTCTGTTTGTTTGGCCTCACTGTGCGTCAGGCACAGGAACTTGTGCTAACAGGTTTAAGAATGAAACTCCATTCTCAATGCACAGTCACTCCTAGTTCTGCTCTCTTGACTCCTGCTGCTCCTTCAGCCTCTGTCCCTGTCATTCAAACTGGTCACTGAAAGGCAGTCCTGGCTTCCTAGTCACGAGGCACAGTGGGTTTTTCTCAGCCCTCCCTGTCTTAGCTTCTCTGTGGTATTTGACACTGTTGATCCCCCTTTTTTCTAAAACTCTCTTCTCTTGATTTTCATAGCACAACATATGATTTTCTTCTCATCTTTTTGCTCTAACATTTTCAAAACAGTTTGGATGACTAAATGTACTGAGCCTAACTTCCAACATATCTGTTGCAGTTTGAAGGGGTCAGGAAGGAATAGTGGGCGTTACCAAAAGCTGATTGCTGCTCAGATAGGCTTTGTAGGATGTTGTCCAATGATGTTAAAAGCTTCCTCGCTTGGAAGGTCTAGATATTTGATTGTGTCCAAGGCTGGTTAAAGTAACCAATCTTATAAGAGACTAATGCTCCCTATGTAGTGTCTTCCCTGAGCAGAGCTTGCCTTTCCAATTCTCTTTATTCCTCTAAGTTTCAATCTTTCAGTTTCTAATATCTCAGATATATTAATTCCATTGTTGAGCAATGGTCAAGCTCTCTCTTCTGATTTTTACTTTTTATTTCCTAATGATATGTGTTGATTTTACTTGTCAGGTTTTCAGAGTTCTGGAGGTGTTTGCTGTCAACTCAGTGTTCTATGTAAGAAAAAAGCCCCGCTTTGTCTGACAGGCTTTTCTCTCTTCTTAAATGTAGGAGTTATTTAACATAATCTAGATTTTGAAAAGTAGAATGCCTCATGGAGATTTTATGTTTGTTACTCAAGATGTAGAAAATAGAGTTCATTTTTGTCTGAGAAGAATTTTCTCTCCATAAATAAAAAGTGATTACTTAAAAAGTCATCATCCTATTGAGACTGGATAAGAATAAGAAAAAATAACCTGGTCTTATAAACAATTTCTTTTTGTATTGTGCTAAGTTATAGGTGAACTTCTAGTTCTTACTGTTGTTAGTTGATACTTTAACACGGAGCCTTCAGCCAAATGAAAAGGGAACCGTGCGTGGTGAGTTGATGGAAAATGGAGTCTTTACGGCAAAGAAAAACGAAGTCTGAAGTTATTTCTCTGTGAACTTTAACTACTGTTTCTTCCTGATTTCAAACATGGCAGGTTTTAATAGAGACAACATTCATCCCTGCTGTTGTCATTTACTTTGAGTTAACCATTTATTACTGAAACTTAAAGATAAAATCTAGGGAGATTTCTCAACTTAAGGTTCATAGCCTTTCTCTAATTTTCCCTCTTCTCTTATGTTGTACTGCCTTTCCCCTATACATTTGTTGTACTTGGGTACATTGTGAAGTCCAAATTCACATTCTATTTTTATTTCAGTATGAGGGAATTTCAGAGTATAAGGTCACTTGGCTAGTAATAAGTCAGGTCAAGAATTTATCCTAGATCTCCTATTAGCCAAATTGAGAACAGAACCTCAGAATTAATAATAACATGGTAATCCACTAACTAAAATAATCCATGAATCCATACTGATGTACACAAATGAATGAATAAATATATAAAAGGTAAAGAAGGGAAAATCTCCTTCCAGCAGAACGCCAACTAATAAATGTGATAAATGTGGAAGGAATGATGGAATTAGAAAATCACCATTTGGCAACCACCATATTAATAATTGCTTCAGGCAAGAATCATCAAAGGAAGCTAAGATTTGTGGGGGAGTTTGCTAAGGAACATGACACTTACATAGTCTCAAGATTATCTAGTGATTACACAGGGAAAAATAGTAATTTTACAGTGGCACAATCTGGTAGACACTTAATCAAATAATCAAAATTAATATTACCAATAAGGAGACCAAGTAGCATCATGTACCTCTGATGTGATGCATTGACAAGTTGGCATTCCTGCCAAAAATGCATAATCTGAATCTAATCATGAAGAGACATCAGACTAATCCAAACTGAGGGATTGTCTACAAATAACTGGCCTGTAGTCTTCAAAAAAGTCAAGGACATGAAAAACTGATTAACTGTTCCAGATTAAAGGAGACTAAAGACACATGACAGCTAAATGTAACATATAATCCTGGAATTGGAGACTGCACTTAAAAACAAAGGAAGGACATTGTGTAACAATTGATGAAATTTTACTTGGGACTGTAGATTAGACAATGGTATTGTATCAAAGTTAAATTTCCTGATTTTGACAATTGTATTGTGATTATATAAGAGAATGTCCTTGTTCATAGGAAATGCCCATTGAAATATTTAGGGGCAAATAGGTACGACGTTTGCAACTTAATTTCAAATGGTTCAGAAAAAAATGAATACACATACACAGAAAGAATAATAAAGCAAATGGGGCAAAATGTAAACACTTAGTGAATCTGGGGAAAGAGTATGTTGGAGTGCCTTGTATGAGTCTTGCAACTTTTCTATAAACTTGAAATTATATCAAAATAAAAAGTTACCAAATAAACCCAATTCTGAATTTTGGGGGATTAATTTTTTTAAGTAAAATCTTTAATTGAAGTATACTAAGCAAACAGAAGAGCACAGACACCAAAAGTGTACAGCTCGATACATTTTTATGAAATGAACCCCCCCATGTAAGTGTGATCCAGGTTAGGATCTAAATTATTACCGACATTCTGGAAGCATCCTTCCTAGTCATTACTCCATCCTTCCACTGCAAAGGCAACCTTTATATGACTTCTATTATCGTGGTTTAGTTTTGCCTCTTTTTGAATGTTGTGTAAATAGAATCATACCATATGATTATTTTTTGTGTTTATTTTTTCCCAACATTTTGTCTGTGAGAGTCATTTCTTGATGCAAGTAGCTGTAATTCATTTGTTTCTTTTTTATTCTTTAATATTGCGCTGTATTTAAATAGACCGTAATTTATTTACCTGTTCTAACATTGTTGGACACTTGGGTTGTGTAGTAGGTAGTCTCTAAGATAGCCCCTAGTGATCCTTGTCTCCTGTTATTTATCACATTGTGTAATCCTCTCTCCCTGAGTGTGAGCTGGACCCAGTGACTAGTCTCTAATGAATAGAATACGGCAAAAGTGATGGATTTTCACTTCTGCGATTAGGTTGCGAAAAGACTGTGGCTTCCATTGTGGGTTCTCTCTCTTAGTTTGCTTACCTGGGGGAAATCAGTGTCATGTCATGAGTCAACCCTCTGGAGAGGTCCAAGTGGTGAGAGATGAATGAGCTTGGAAGCAGATTCTCCAGCTCCAGGCAAACCTTGAAATGACTGCAGCCCAATGGCTGACAATTTGACAGCAACATCATGAGAGACTAAGAGCTAAGCCACACTGGATTCCCGACTCACAGAATCTGTGCGATGTTAATGTCTATGTTATCAGCTGCTAACTTTTGGCGTAATTTGTTTTGCAGTAATTGATAACTGATATTTTTTTTTTCTAGTTTTTGACCATTACAAATAGTGCTGGCCAAACCTTCTTATATGTGTAGTGCACATATGAGAGCATCTCTCTTGGGGTATATACCTGGGAGAAGAATTACTGAGTCATAGGGTACATTTATGACGGCCTTACAGTTTTCCAAAGTAGTTGTACCGGTTTATAACCCCACAACAATGTATCAGAGTTCCTATTCTTCCATACCCTTGGTAGCACTAGGCATTATCCGTCTTTTTAATTTTAGTCAGTATGGCATATCATTTAAAAATATTTTATCTTGAGATAATTTCAAACTGAGAGAAAAGTTGCAAGAACAGTACACAAAACTTCCATATTCTCTTTACCTAGATTCCCTAATTTTTAACATTTTACCATATTTCTCTTTCCCTCTAATGTATATGATGATTCTTTCTCTGAGAACAAGTTGCAAACATAATGACCCACCCCTTAAATACCACAGTGCATTTCCCCCAAATAAGAGCACTTTGATATATAATCATACTACAACCATCCAGAATCAGAAAATCAACATTGATACAACACTATTATTCAATCCATAGACCCTGTTAAAATTTTGACAACTATTCCATTCTCTTCCTCTTTTCTGTGGTCTAGAATCCAATCCAGTATCATGTAGCATTTAGTTGTCATGTCTCTTTAATCTCCTGTAACCTAGAATAGTTCCTTAATATTCCTTAATGTTAATGTCTTTCATGACCGTTGACAGTTTTAAAGAGTATACACGTTTCATTCTGTTAGTACCGTTGATTGGGGTTTGTCTGATGCTTCCTCACATCCAGACTCAGGCCATACATTCTTGGCAGGAGTACCACCCAACCCCCCCAAAACAAACAAACAAACAAACAAACTGATGATGTGCTCTTCTTAGAGAATCACATTGGGAGATATCCAATATCAACCTGTCCCATTGCTGATGACGTTAACCAAGATCACCTGGCTAAGTTGATACTGCCAAGTTTCTCCACTGTGATGTCATCATTTTCCCATTTGTAATTTAATAGTGTTTTGTAGGGAGATAGTCCAAGACTATCCCAATATCCTGTTCCTCATCAAGCTTTACTCACCAATCTTAGTATCCATTGATGACTCCTGCCTAAATCAGCCACCAATATGATGGCTGCCACATGGTGATTTTTAACGTCAATCATTCCTTCTACATTACTAGATGACATTCAATTGTCAGAAAGCACTTTCCCTTCTTTTTTTTTTTCTTTTTCTTTGGTATTTGGGATCCCAGTTCCCTGACCAGTGATTGAACCCGGGCCCCCTGCATTGCAAGCACAGAGTCTTAACCACTGGACCACCAGGGAAGTCCCCTCTTCTTTCTTATTCAGTCATTCTTTCATTCATTTATTCACATCAGTATAGACTCATGGATTCCTATGTTAGTCAATGGATTAAGATCTGGTACTATCATTATTATAACATTATTATGATGATCAGATTGTTCCAGTTTTGGCTAGTGAGAACCCTCTCAAGCTGAGTCCCCTGTCCTTTGGACATATCAAAGTGTTCTTTGAGCACTTCCTTATTTTCTGCTACAACAGGATGTTCCAAGCTCATTTTATGCCCCAGTCCTGGAATCAGTCATTTCTTCAAGGAGCCCTGGTTCCTTTTATTTGTTTATTTTTATTTCAAAATTAATTTTTATTGGTGTATAGTTGACTTACAATGTTGTATTAGTTTCAGCTGTAAAGCTAAGTGAACCAGTTATACATATACATATATCCACTCTTTTTTAGATTCTATTCCCATATAGGTCATTACAGAGTATTGAGTATACAGTAGGTTCTTATTAGTTATTTATTTTATATCTAGTAGCATGTATATGTCAATCCCAATCTCCTAATTTATCCCTCCCCCCCCCCCCCGATTCCTTTTAGTGGAGAATGGTATTTAGAAACCAAGATCTGGGTGTTTAGTATGCTTATAATAACTGTATCACAGGCATCCACTGATGATCTATCCTATCTATCTATCTATCTATCATCTATTTATTTCATCAAGTATGAGTTCACACCAACATCTCTAATTCCAATCCAATACCTCCATTTTTTCTCTAGTCTTCCTCCATTCCATTTGTGTAAATTCCTCCTCAGGCCCTGATAAACCTGGCTCTCATTGTCATATATTTACTTATTTCTCAATCTTCCTGTATGTAACCAATTTCCCAACCACAAAGACTGCCTACTTGGCTGGCCTTCTTCTTGGTCCTGCCAACTTCTCAGTCTCAGCCCTGATGCCATTTCCTTGGCCAGCATCTGCCTTAGTTTGTTCTCTCCCTGTGGCTGCCTTTTTGGCAGCCACACTGCCACCTTCAAAGATTGGGCAAGGAAGGGCAGGGAAGAGGGCAGAGGAAGAGCCATCCTGCTATTTTGACTCTTAGGCCAGCGTTTTATTGATCTGGCTCCTTAGTGAGAATTCAACTCTCTTCAGGAAGAGATACCCACTGAGAGTTTGGCCCCTTAAAATATCCCAGGGTGCTGGGTTATTTAATGACTAAAAGTGACTAATATTTGCAGGATGAAGCATTATTTAATGAGAATAGGGGAAAGAGAAACAGCAGGAGCAGGTGGGGAAGGATAAACAATCACCACTCCAGTTGGGCCTTAGATAGAGCTCAACTTCAGTCTTAGTTTTATAGTGAGAATGGTTCCCATCAGTGCTCCTGCCCCAGAGCGTGAGCTTGCCATAGAAAGGCTGTATTGGGTTGAAGAGGGGATGGAAGATAGGTTTTCAGATCTATTCTGAAGTGGAATGCACATTTTAGGATGGTTTTGGCATCCACTTGGCCTTCCCAGACGCCCTGTGGTCAGGCTAGACCTCTCAAGCAGCTTCAGACTCCCAGGCCCCTGACCCAGGCTGGAGTCAGAATGGCCTCTGGAGGGCAGAGGAGCACCGTGTGATCCTCCTCAGCTCTAACCTGATCTCACCACTTCCGTTGCCTGTTCATTTGCTAATAAACTTCTGGAATTCCTTGGCAGACTCTCTTCCACATTTTGTCTAATAAGCTAGAAAGAATAAGGGTTGCATGATCTGGAATAAAACTCAGAAAAGTTAAGTGACATTTATCTAATGTTATAAAGTTATATATATGAGACACTTTGGTTCATATATGTAAACAGGTAATAGCAACTAGCGAATTCATGAGTCAGAGTAATGTTAAGTACAATGATTTGTTTGATATAGTCATTACTGACAGTCTCAAACAACTACTGACATAGTTGTTTGAATTTTTAACAGTGAGTGATAACTGCCCAGGTGCCACATTTCTGGCTGTATAGAACAGTGGCTAAGCACGAGGATCATCTCAGACTGCCTGGGTTTGTATCCTGATGACACTACTTCCTAGATGTGTGTCTTTAGGCATGTCAGTTACCTTTTCTGTGCTGTAGTTCTCTCATCTGTAAAAGTACCACATGGGGCTCTCATGAGGTTTAAGTGAGATCATACACAATTTTTAGAGTGGTGCCTGGCACATGAGAAGCACCCAATAAACATCAGTTTGGGGGCTTCCCTGGTGACACAGTGGTTAAGAATCCGCCTGCCAATGCAGGGAACATGGGTTCGAGCCTTGGTCTGGGAAGATCCCACATGCCGCGGAGCAACTAAGCCCATGTGCCACAACCCAGGAGCCACAACTACTGAGCCCACGTGCCACAACTACTGAAGCTCGCGTGCCTAGAGCCTGTGCTCCGCAACAAGAGAAGCCATGGCAATGAGAAGCCTGCGCACCACAACGAAGAGTAGCCCTCCCTGGCTGCAACTAGAGAAAGCCAGCGCGCAGCAACGAAGACCCAACACAGCCAAAAGTAAAAAAAGCAAAAACCAAAAAACATCAGTTTGCACTTGTGTGATTGTTATTATCATCTTAAGCTGCAGATTCATCCTTACCAAAAAAATTCCATAACAAATCTAATCAACTTTCTTGTCTTGGTTCTCCTATTGACATCATGAGCTTATTATTTACTACTAAAACTGTAGAGAGACCATCTCCATTTGCTTCTCCATTAGTTTGAAACAGATGAGATTGAGTTGACCTATTCTGCAAAAATAGCTGGTTGGGTCCAGCTGCAGTTTTCTTCAGTCCCATTTATTTTTTCATCATTACCTCACTGGGAAGTTGAAACTACTCTTCATAGATACCAGTGTTCCACTAATCTGACCCAGCGTCTGCTGACAACTTTTCAATCATTGTAGTCTATTCAGTTCTTTTTACTCTAGAGGAATTTCTCTGCTAAGCAAAACCGAACTGAGCAATTTCAAACACATACTTAACTTCCATTAAAAAAAAAAAGACATCCTGTTAATGAAGAAAGACTGAGTGATGTTGGGTGGAACTCTGAATTGGGAGCCAGAAGGCCAGAATTCAAGTTTCAACACCGCAGCTATTTGCACATATCTATTGTGTATCTTCTACGTGTGAAGCAATATGCTTGCCAGGCATTGAGGGGATTCAAAGAAAGGATTCAAACAAGTGGACTTTCTTCTCAGAGTGTTACAACCTGGTTGGAATAGCAAAGCAGCTGTGATAGGAGACAATGAAATAAATGCAGAATCCAGCATCCACCCCATTGTATGCTGGAGGAAAGCACGAAACTGTAATAAGGGCCTGGAGGAAGGGTGCCCTGGGCAGTCAGTGCCTCTTCCGCCCATTGTGTGCTCTCCTTTGTATCACAAAGTCTGGAAACCTGGGAACAGGATTCCCCAGACTCCTTTGCTTTCAGCGTTCTTGCTGTAGTTTATGTTCTGCCAATGAGGCGCTCTTGGCAAGTGTGGAAAGCAGAAGAGAAGCCCAAGGCATTTGCCCCATTCTCTTCTGGCAGTGTTGGTAAGTGGCTGTATGAGCTTCCTGTATGTGAGTTTTCACAGTGGCCCTGGTGCTTCCCAGCTGATTCAGGGCTGTGAGGTCTGCGTGAGCAGTAGCTTCTAGCAGGCTCCTGACTGCTTGAAAGCAGCAGTGTCTCATTCAATACTCACTCTCTAATAAAACTAGGTCTTCTGTAATGTCATGCTCTTTTTTACCTCTGAGTCTTTACTCATCTGTCCCCCGTCACCTATGTTGTCCTTCCTTCCACTTCCTTTGTATTTTATTCATCCTTATGGCCCAGCAACTAGTCAGTGACTGTTGCATATCACGCAACCAAACAATATTTTTTGGATGAATAGATGAAGGAATGAAAGAAAGAAGAGAGGTTACAGGCTTAGGCAGATCTAAATGGGATGGGGGTAGTGAACACAGTGAATAGGGTAGGATATGAAGAGACAAAGCAGAGTAACAATTGAAGGGGTTGCAAATGGGAAAAGAATAAATGGAAATGTGGCTCTTCACTGGCATAATATCACTGGGTTTTTAATAATCTACTATTTATGAAAAAAAGACAAGCCCCATGGTTTGCTAACTATGTGAACATTTGTTAAAGTATAAAGATAAGATGGGTGGGCTTCCCTGGTGGCGCAGTGGTTGAGAATCTGCCTGCCAATGCAGGGGACACAGGTTCGAGCCCTGGTCTGGGAAGATCCCACATGCCGCGGAGCAACTGGGCCCGTGAGCCACAATTACTGAGCCTGCGCGTCTGGAGCCTGTGCTCCGCAACAAGAGAGGCTGCGACAGTGAGAGGCCCGCGCACCGCGATGAAGAGTGGCCCCCGCTTGCCACAACTAGAGGAAGCCCTCGCACAGAAAAGAAGATCCAACACAGCCATAACTAACTAACTAAATAAATTAATTAAATAAAATTAAAAAAGCAATGTTTTTAAAAAAAAAAAAAAGATAAGATGGGTGAAGAAACGGGTCTGCTACAGTTTGAGGGTAGGAAGAAGGAATTGTTTGGTGGTCAACTGGTGTGGAGATGACCTATAGAAGAATGTAACAAAGGAGATCTCAAATAGGAAGACAGGTTCTATACAGGAATGATGGGGAAGGACACTCAGGTTTAGGTAGAGTAGATCATAGTGATACCAGGCAGGGCCCTGTGGGGATCCTGGGCACAAAGCCTTTCTGTATCCCCCCATTTCTTTGATTACCTTCATTCAGCCTCCATGACCTTCCCTGAGTTCCAACGGGCAGATTCAAGCAGTTGTTAATTAGGGAAAGGGGGGGATGCAAGACAAGGGAGAAACAAACAGTCAAGAGAAGGAATAGTGCAGCCTTGGGGCAGGGTCCTGGTTACCCATCAAGGGATACACACCACAATATCTTTCAGCTATTTTGCAGATACTGAAACCCCCTCCAGATGAGAGAAGTTAAGGATTAAAGATGGTATGCTGCCCACAAGCATGTAGACCCCAGACCATTTGGAACCTGAAGGCTGATGATGCTGACTCCTACTTACCTCACCACTAACCCATCAGAAGAACGTCTATGAGCTGATCATGTCCTCTTTGAACCATTACTATAAAACTTCTCCAAGTTGGGACACACAGCTTTGAGGGCATTAGCCTGCTCTGGCCCCCTTTGCCTGGCAAAGCAATAATGCTATTCTTTTCTTTCTTTTTTTTTTTTTAAATAGAATTTATTTGTCTGTTTAAATTTTATTTTTTAATTAATTAATTTTTTGGGGCTGTGTTTGGTCCTGTGGCTGCTCAGGCTTTCTCTAGCTGTGGTGAGTGGGGGCTAGTCTTTGTTGCGGTGAGCGGGCTCTAGGCACGCAGGCTTCAGTAGTTGTGGCGCACAGGCTCAGTAGCTGTGGCTTGCAGGCTCTAGAACATAGGCTCAGTAGTTGTGGCGTGCGGGCTTAGTTGCTCCATGGCGTGTGGGATCCTCCCAGATCAGGGATCGAACCTGTGTGCCCTGCATTGGCAGGTGGACTCTTAACCACTGTGTCACCAGGGAAGTCCCAAAGCTATTCTTTTCTGCTTCACCCAAAACTCTTGCCTCCGAGATTCAATTTGGCACTGGTGTACAGAGAAGCTGAGCTTTCGGCATCAGTAATGTTAGTATAGTGCTTTACACTACTGAAAGTGTTTTTCAGGTGCATTATCCTATTTTATCCTCATTGCAACCTGTGAGCAAAGTATATGCTATTAATACAAATAAGTTTGCTTGGAAAAGCAATGTACTTATTGTGGAAAATTTAAATATATAGATCCCAAAGGAAAAAAATAGAAATCACTCTTAAAGCCACCATTGTTAACATCTTGATGCTGGCCTCTCAGAGCTTTTCGATGCCTATTTATCTCTAAATTTTAAAATGGGATGTTATATACTTTAACTTTAAAAAAAAATAAATTTATTTATTTATTTTATTTTTGGCTGTGTTGGGTCTTCTTTGCTGCGCACTTGCTTTTCTCTAGTTGTGGTGAGTGAGGGCTACTCTTCGTTGCGGTGCGTAGGCTTCTCATTGCCGTGGCTTCTCTTGTTGCAGAGCACGGGCTCTATGCGTGTGGGCTTCAGTAGTTGTGGCATGTGGGCTCAGTAGTTGTGGCACAGGGGCTTAGTTGCTCCGCGGTATGTGGGATCTTCCCGGACCAGGGCTTGAACCTGTGTCCCCTGCATTGGCAGCCGGATTCTTAACCACTGCGCCACCAGGGAAATCCCCCTTTAAATTGTTTTTACGCTTGCTTTTTTTTTTACTTAGGGCATTGTGAACATATTTTCATGTCATTAAATATTCCCCTGTGCATAATTGTTAATGGCTGCATAATATCCCATTGTCTGGTTAAGTAAATTATAGTATAAACTAGTCAGTCATTTACTGCTAGCATTTAGTTGACTCCAGTTTTTTACTTTTGTCAACAATATTGAGATGAATGTCCTTGCAGTTAAGTCTCTGCACATATCTTTAATTATGTTCTTAGGATAACTGCCCAGAAGTGTGTTGAATGAAAAAAATGCACAATCTGAAAGTTGAGAATTATGTTTTATTGACTAACTGAGGACTTAAGCCCAGGAGGCAGACTCTCAGATAGCTCTGAGGAACTATTCCAAAGAGTAAGGAGAAGTCAGGATATGTAAGAATTTTTGCAAAAACAAAACAAAACAGAAACAAAAAACAACCCAGGTAATTGGAACATCAAAAGATTACTGTCAAAGAAAACCAGACCTCAAGTTATGAATTTAGGGCTTTTCTGTGTATGGGAAGATTCAAGAGCCTGGGCTCATTGAAATTATTCCTTTGATACACACCTTATCTAGGGCCAGTATCCTGTTTATCTCCATCCTGAGTTCCCTTAGGGTGCACCATCAGGGCTGGCCGCAGTAGCTGATGGCTGCAACATCCTTTGTTTACTGAAATGGCAGGCAACATTCTTTGTCCACAGGGCCTCCTCTTGGTCATAGATTTGACCAATGTTTGGGAGGCATTTCGTGACTAATTTTGTCCCGTGACACTAGGAAGGTTCATTCCTAGATCAGGGGAAGATTCTGTTGATAGGCCACTTGATGTGCTAATTTTTTGATTAGGCCCTGTTGATGATCTAAAATTCTCTGGTTGGGCTTCCCTGGTGGCGCAGTGGTTGAGAGTCTGCCTGCCAATGCAGAGCACACGGGTTCAAGCCCCGGTCCGGGAAGATCCCACATGCCGCGGAGCAACTGGGCCCGTGAGCCACAATTGCTGAGCCTGCGCGTCTGGAGCCTGTGCTCCGCAACAAGAGAGGCTGCCATAGTGAGAGGCCCGCGCGCTGTGATGAAGAGTGGCCCCCACTTGCCGCAACTGGAGAAGGCCCTCGCGCAGAAACGAAGACCCAACACAGCCATAAATAAATTAAATAAATAAATAAATAATTAAAAAAAAATAAAAAAATAAAAAAAATAAAATTCTCTGGTAATATATTATGATCCAAGGAATGTTTTCCCTTGCTGCCTCTTCCCATATCTAGAGTTGCACTATTATAACTGTTCTATGTAGAGTTATATATGCTCAACTGCCTCAAGACGTTTAGCCATCATTAATTTTGTTGAAGGCCTGGTTATACATTTGTTAATGCAAGAGACAAATAATCTTATAAAACAGACAGGGTATAAGTAATACAGCTAGTAACATTAATAAAGTCATAGTGCACAGAGAGGCACAAGGTGTAATTTGAAAACAAGAGAGAACAAATTAAAACATGATTAGTATAACTAGTTGCAATCTGATAACAAAAAGTCATCAAGTACACAAGGGTGTCAGCTAGAGAGGCCAAATTCTGGAAAGATCAGGTAGAGAGAAAAAGACATGTGTTTCATCTTTGTTTACAAAGGTAAACTTTATCAACTTGTTGTATGTCATACTGTAAGAGGAAAGGTTTTCTGGAAAACAAAGATTAAAAACCAGTATATTTCAGAAAGAAGTTGTAAAATTATAAATCATTTATCAGTTCCTTTACTCCCATGTAATTAATTCCTGTTGATCTGGATGAAGTCGTAGATTTTCCATTAGAGTTTTGTAATTTCTTACCCAGTTCAGTAGTATGATCTAAAAGTTATCAGAAACTTATATTTGTCAAAAAGTCCTTTTTATAAATCTTTTTGAAGATCTTCATTTTATAGGATCAGAGTAAAACAGCGATTGTCTATAAGTCTTTGACAAGACTTTGGTGTGGTTAAAGTTCTGATTACAATGTAATCAACAAGAAACTTGGATATTTCTGTGACGTACAACATTTTAAAACAACTAGAATTGCAACTGATAACATTATACCAAGACATATCAGAATTTTATGAATTATATAAATATTGGAATATCTATGTTAATGACATCTAACCTAAGATGATTTTTAAAAAAATTTATTTATTTATTTTTGGTCGCATTGGGTTTTTGTTGCTGCGCGCGGGCTTTCTCTAGTTGCAGCGAGTGGGGGCTGCTCTTCGTTGTGGTGCGTAGGCTTCTCATTGCCGTGGCTTCTCTTGTTGCGGAGCACAGGCTCTAGGCACGCGAGCTTCAGTAGTTGTGGCACGTGGGCTCAGTAGTTGTGGCTCCTGGGCTCTAGTTGTGGTACACAGGCTTAGTTGCTCTGTGGCATGTGGGATCTTCCTGGACCAGGGCTCGAATCCGTGTCCCCTGCATTGGCAGGTGGATTCTTAACCACTGCGCCACCAGGGAAGCCCTAAGATGATTTTATAACCACTTTTTGATAATGTTTCCCATGTAATATAACATAAATAAACCTAATTAGTTTTAATATCTCTCTTTGGGATGTTTCAAGGGCCCTTTGAAGCATCCCAAAGTCCGCTGGAAGTCAAAAGAACTTTATTTAAAATTCGATATTTGGGAAGTTTGTCAAAAAATATCAAAAAGGTTTCAAAACACTTGGTCATATAGGATCATAGGTCACTGTGAAACTATTGTTGAACCCAGGTTTGTGTGCCTGATGCACAGTGGGACCAAACTAACTGAAATGTCAGTTTGGGGTGGAGAAGGGTATATTGCAGGGCCAAGCAAGGAGAATGGGGTGGCTCATGCTCAAAAGACCCAAACTCCCCAGTGGGTTTCAGGAAAGCTTTTTTTAAAAAAATTTAAGTATAGTTGGTTTACAATGTTGTGTTAGTTTCTGGTGTGCAGACTAAGTTATACATATGTATTCTTTCAGATTCTTTTCCACTACAGGTTGTTACAAGATATTGAATATAGTTCCCTGTCCTATACAGTAGGACCTTGTTGTTTGTCTATTTTATGTATAGTAGTGTGTTTTAATCCCAAGCTCCTAATTTATCTCCACCCCTCCCCCTTTCCCCTTTGGTAACTATAAGTTTGTTTTCTATGTCTGTGAATCTGTTTGTTTTGTAAATAAGTTCACTTGTACCATTTTAGATTCCACATATAAGTAATATCATATGGTATTTGTCTTTCTCTTTCTGACTTACTTCACTTAGTACGATAATCTCTAGGTCCATCTACGTTGCTGCAAATGGCATTATTTCATTTTTTTATGGCTGAGTAATATTCCATTGTATATATATACCATATCTTTATCCATTCATCTGTCGATGGACATTTGGGTTGCTTCCATGTTTTGGCTCTTGTAAATAGTGCTGCTATGAACATTGGGGTGCATGTATCTTTTTAAAAAAATATTTATTTATTTATTTAGGCTGCGCCAGGTCTTAGTTGTGGCATGCAGGACCTTTGTTGCAGCATGTGGACGTCTTAGATGCGGCATGTGGATATCTTAGTTGCAGCATGCATGCAGGATCTAGTTCTCCAATCAGGGATCAAATCTGGGCCCCCTGCATTGGGAGTGTGCAGTCTTACCCCCTGGACCACCAGGGAAGTCCTGCATGTATCTTTTTAGAGTTTTCTCTGGATATATGCCCAGGAGGGGATTGCGGATCCTATGGTAACTCTATTTTTAGTGTTTTAAAGGAACCTCCATACTGTTCTCCATAGTGGCTGCACCAATTTACATTCCCACCAACAGTTTATGAGGATTCCCTTTTCTCCACACCCTCTCCAGCATTTATTATTTGAAGACTTTTTGATGATGGCCATTCTGACTGTTGTGAAGTGATACCTCATTATAGTTTTGATTTGTATTTCTCTAACAGAGATGTTGAGCATCTTTTTATGTGCGTATTGACCACCTGTATATCTTCTTTGGAGAAATGTCTATTTAGGTCTTCTGCCCATTTTTGGATTGGGTTTTTTTTTTTATATTGAGCTGTATGAGCTGTTTGTATATTTTGGAAATTAAGCCCTTGTCAGTCGCATCATTTGGGAATATTTTCTCCCATTCTGTAGGTTGTCTTTTCATTTTGTTTACAGTTTCCTTTGCTGTGCAAAAGCTAGTAAGTTTAATTAGGTCCCATTTGTTTACTTTTGCTTTTATTTCTTTTGCCTTAGGAGACTGACTTAAGAATGCTTTGCTATGATTTATGTCAGAGAATATTTTGCCTATGTTCTCTTCTATTGGGGAAGCATTTTTAAAGACAAGGTGTGGGAGGGGAATAGGAGGGTGTGTGATCAGCTCATGCACAATTCTGATTGGTTGATGGTGAGGTTAACAGGGCAGTGTCACAGGGATTGACATTATCAATTCTCAGGCTCCAGTAGGTCTGGACATGCTCATGGTCATCAAGTAGTTAACTTCTTACATTTGGTGGGGTTTTAGCATCTGTAAAACAGTTTTCCTAGCCCAACTGCTATTTTTGTCACTGCATGTTCACATCCTTGCAATTATTAATTCTCTCTTTTTTTTTAACATTTAAAAAATTGTATTGTTTGCTTTTTTAATTGAAGTATAGTTGATGTACAATATTATATAAATTACAGGTGTACAATACAGTGAGTTACAATTTTTTAAAGGTTATACTCCATTTATAGTTATAAAATATTGGCTATATTCCCTGTGTTGTATCAATACATCCCTGTAGCTTATTTTATACCTAATAGTTTGTACCCCTTAATCCCCTACCCCTTTATTGCCCCTCCTCCTTTCCCTCTCTGCACTGGTAACCACTAGTTTGTTCTCTATTATTTGTGAGTTAGCTTCTTTGTTATATTCACTAGTTTGTTGTATTTTTTAGATTCCACATGTAAGTGATATTATACAGTATTTGTCTTTCTCTGTCTGACTTATTTCAATGATTAATTCTTGAACCAGGCTTTTGTGACTCAGGGGAGGCCTGGGAGACCCAGCTTTTCTACAAAGAGGAGGCAGGCAGAGGATATGGGGAGAGAGGTCTGTCCTGGGAAGGCCCCATAGGGTCCTGCTTGGTTACAAAATAATACTTATTCACTTAACCAAAGTGACAAAAGATTTCAAAAAGCAGATGCAGATCACTTGAAGGCAAAGAAGCTCACACAATCTGTTATCAAAAGCAGTATTCTAAGAAAACTTTGTTCTCTTAACAGAGAGAAGAACAAAATCCAGTCCTGCACCAGCCTACTTTTAATAACAAAAGACATTTGCCTAATTAAGTTTAATCTGATCCCAGCCTGACCATGCATAAAACTCCTTTTTCAGGGCTCCCTTTCTACAAACCTTCCACAACTTTCTGTATCTATATTAGTTCCTTTTTCCATCCAGAAACAACCAGTTGTAGGACAAAAATCACTGTTTCCCCTTAACACAATGTACTTCCATTCCTCATACCTTCTTGTGCTGAAAGCCACATTCTCCTTGCATACTGAAATGTTTCCCTTAATATTTTTTATTAGCTTTAATTACATATTACAAATTTAACCCTTAAAAACTTTAATCTCTAGTGAAAACTGACAAGGAACAAGTAATTGTGAATTGTTTGTCATACCAGCATTTTTAAAAAATTATTTATTTATTTATTTATTTATTTTTGGCTACATTTGGTCTTTGTTGCTGCTTGCGGGCTTTCTCTAGTTGCGGTGAGCGGGGGCTACTCTTCATTGTGGTGCACAGGCTTCTCATTGCGGTGGCTTCTCTTGTTGCAGAGCACAGGCTCTAGGTGCGTGGGCTTCAGTAGTTGTGGCATGCGGGCTCAGTAGTTGTGGCTCGCGGGCTCTAGAGCGCAGGCTTAGTAGTTGTGGTGCACGGGCTTAGTTGCTCCGCAGCATGTGGGATCTTCCTGGACCAGGGCTCGAAGCCGTGTCCCCTGCATTGGCAGGTGGATTCTTAGCCACTGCGCCACCAGGGACGCCCCCATCAGCATTTTCTGATTGGAATATTACATAACCACGAGAAACATCCATGTTCTCAGAGAATAATTTCTTTCTTCAATGTGGTACAAGATGTGCATCTAATAAACCCAAACACCTTTAGCTTCCCTCTTGTAAGGAGACAAAAGTAGGCAAATTTAGACTTGCTTAGCAATTAATATTCCAGTATTTTATCTTATTTGAAATGACCTGGATATTCTATGAATTCCCATCATTTAACTTAATTTAGCAAAGCTCAAATTACCAAAAATCTGGAGAAACTATTTTAGACAGACGTACCCAAAACAATTATTCCTAAGAGTTCACCTGAAAATTCTTATCTCGGGTAACTTTAAACTTATAAAGTATCACCATACCAAGTTAATTTTTTTTTTTTTTTTTGCTGACAAACTCTGCAACACAAATAATATGAACTTACTGACCTTCAGTAAACCTTGGTACAATAAAAGACATGTCTATATTGATTAAGTCAGCAAGCTTAAAAAGCTATTAATATTAATAGATATTAATTTAATATTGCATATTTCCTAGATCACGTGAACCTGAAATTCATTCTGGCCAGTTTCCTTTATATTTAGAAATATTTAGTTTGTAAGCCCTTACTTTTAAGTCAACTACATAGAGGTCTTTTATAAATTTAATTTTGAGAGTATATCCAGAGGTAGTGACATCTCATATGTATGATATGTACACAGACATTTAAATAGACAAAACTAGAGATCTCATAGTTTCACTTAAAAAACTTAGTTATGAATCAGGTATTACAATATAAACTTACTAGCTTATAAATAACAGTTGGAAGAAGTTAAATTTATTTGCTCAGATGACTAAGGATTTACTATTTGTGGGAAAGACTTAAAATTTGTATTTTTCCTTGATAAACCCTTAAGGAGGCTATGAATTAGGTTTTGGGTGAGGGAGCCTTCTGGGTGAGGGAGCCTTTCTAGCAGTTTAAAAAGGCCTTTCTCTCTTTTTTTTAACCTTGGTTTCTGGTTTTACCTGATTGAGCTAATTAGGCTCAGGCTCAGGTCACTGTGGGCTATATTTACATTTCTGATTTGTAGAGATTTTCAAGACAAAGACCGTTGCTTTTAAATTTCCAAAGAACTGGTTTGTTGCCTACATGATATTAAAAGATTGATTTGCCAAACCATATTTTCTTTTATTTGCTTTTTTATATCAATGAGATTTCCAACAAAACTGAAATTCAAGAGTTCTATATTCTAGAATTTTAGGGTTTAATTTATCATGGCTTCAAAAACTTGCATAAGGCATTTAACAAAGGTCCTCTTTCTGAGGCACAGGTTAAATCCAGAACAAAATCTCTATTATTTTTTTTAATTTGCCCCTGAATATTGCTCCCAGTTTTTACTTTATATTGTGCAGGCCCAGGTAACCCTATTGGTTTCCTTTAGTATATTTAATATTTCCTTAGTGGCAGATTCATATGCCGTGTCTTATAATACCAGGCAGGGGAAGCATTCTCCAGTGAGACATAATGTCTATCCCACAATATACTTAGGCAAAAGAAATGGAACCATCTTACACAAAGCCCATTTAAATATACCAATTTTGATAAACTTTTACCTTAATTCTATCAACTTTTATACTTTTAACCTTAATTTCCATTAAGATCCCATCAACAAGCCTTGGTCTTACAAGGAGTTCAGAAACATTCCTTTTTATCCCAACCATTTTATCTTTTTTTGTATAAAAGTCTCTGGGGTCCCCAGTGAGATGCTGAGCCAAGGGTCTCAGTCCCTTTTCTTAATTTTTTTCACTTGATTAGTTGGTTCAAGAAATTGTTGATCAGGTATCTCACTGCAACTTTCTTCCATCCTTTTAAATATGTATATTTTAAACTGGTAAATAGAGCAGACTTGTTTGGGGCCCTTTAAAGTTGGTGTTGGGCTGCACTCCGTGGGCCTGCAAGCCTTGTAGTTGCCCAGCCTTGAGACCGAAGAAACAGCCCCAAGACAGCGACAGAGACATCAGTGGTTTAATAGACAGGGGATCTTACATACCTGAAACAAGGTCCTGGAGTGACATCCCGCTGTGTGTGGCAGAGGGCAGGCAGGACACAGCAGCAGTCTCTGCTACTGAGGGGAGAAGGAGGCTACCATTTATAGGGGGAATTGACGTTGGGTTGGCTCATCAGTTACCAGGGCAACCAGCAGCTGGGGCATGCCCCTCACAGCCCCTCAGGTCAACGACCCTCACAAGGGCAGATGTTTCCCTTTAATAAACTAGCAGGTGGAGACTTTCTGGTCTAAAGGACAGGGGGTAAGCATGTTCACATGAGTAGGGTGCAGGTGAAGCAGAGACTGGTTGATCAGGGGCTGTACAAAGAGCAAGAGGACAGCCATGTTGAGTGGACTGACCACACAGTTAGGGACCAATAAGGGGTCCCTTTGACCCATTCAACCTTAGGTAGCGTTGTATCAAAACTTTTTTGTTTTTAATCCCATTTCTTAATAATCATTGAAAGATTTTTATCCTTTTAGGATGAGTCCCCTTAAAATTTCCACCTTGTTGGGAAGAAGCCTTTAGACTTTTCTTCAGTTTTTTCTTACTTCCCTGTTAATCAAGCTAATTAATATTAATTATTCTAATGTTTTTTGTTAGCATCTATAAGACTTATTGAGGGGAAGCAGAGACCACAAATAAAGATTCTCAAACCATTTTTTTAAATTAAGATAGTTCTTAGGTTAACTATTTTATGTATGTATATATATTTTCCACCATCTAATCTGTTTTTTTCATACGTACCAATAAAACAGCTGTTTATAAGGAGAGCGCTTTAAAAATTTACCAGTTTAGAAGTTTCTCCAATTTAAAGGATCCATCATCTGGCCATTGATGAGATATATCTTAATAGTGACTCAAACCAATAAGACACAAGAGGTGTCCCCACAAGAGAGTATGAAGAATGCCACCTATACAAGATCCAGAAAGTTTATTCCCCCAAATAGCCTAAAAATGTAAAGGCCTTCAGTGTATAGCTGATGCAATGAAGGTTAAGATGTCAAAAAGCCCCTGAGAGTTGACACAGTCAGAAAAAAGACTGCTCAGAATCCCAGTCTATTCACCTGGCTGACAAATGTACAAAATATGTGTATCTTCTGGATGGCAGAGACTAAGTTCTCAAAACACAACACACCCACACACACACACACACAATGCCTAAAGAAGATCAGTTGGAATATTTACATCTCACAGGAGAGAAATGCAAGATCCACCTAGAAAGGCTTTTGTTTCTTTAAGGTCAGAATTCTGAAAAGATGTTTTATGGCCTGTTTTCTGTTACTTAACTGTGTATGCAATAAAAGAGCCCCATATTGACCATCTTTAGGGCAAGACTTCCTTTTATTCCCAATTAAGTAAGTACTTGTAAGTGTAAGTTTTTTTTTTTAATTTATTTTATTTATTTATTTATTTTTGGCTGCGTTGTGTCTTCGTTGCTGCGCACAGTCTTTCTCCATTTGCGGCGAGTGGGGGCTACTGTTCGTTGCAGTGCGCGGGCTTCTCGTTGCGGTGGCTTCTCGTTGCGGAGCAGGCTCTAGGCGCGAGGGCTTCAGTAGTTGTGGCACACAGGCTCAGTAGTTGTGGCTCGCGGGCTCTAGAGCGTAGGCTCAGTAGTTGTGGCACACAGGCTTAGTTGCTCCGCGGCCCGTGGGATCTTCCCATACCAGGGCTCGAACCCATGCCCCCTGCATTGGCAGGTGGATTCTTAACCACTGTGCCACCAGGGAAGCCCGTAAGTGTAAGTTTTGTATGAACATAAACCTGGCTGAGTGTTAGTTGGAGGCAAAAATGTTAGTCCAGCCTCTCACCTAATCACCCAGTCCAGATTGTTCACTGTCTCAACTGAACAACTCCCAGTGTCTTTCAACCGCGTTTCCCCAGTATCTTTCAACTGGGGAGCCAGGTACCTGTTACACACTGCCAAAACTCAGGATCATAAGCCAATAATTGGGAGATCTGAGAACCAGAAGAGACTCACCCAAATTCATCTCGACTCTCTGAGAAGGTGGATGGGCACAAGAGGCCTCCTCTGGTACCAAGGCTCCAGTTCTTGTAGAGTTCAGGTGAAGGAAAGAAGTCTCCCCTGGGTCCTTTCTTTGGTTGCCAAAACTGTCAGCTGAAAAAAAAATGCACAACCTAAAAGTTGAGAATTATGTTTAATTTGGTGGACTTACTGAGGACTTAAGCTTGGGAGACAGCCCCTCAGATATCTCTGAGGGACTGTTCCGAAGAGATGAGGGAGAAGCCAGGATATATAGGAGTTTTCACAACAAAAAAACAGGTAGTTGGGACATTGAAAGATTACTATTAATTAAAGAAAACCAGATATATCAAGTTAATGAATTTAGCGCTTTTCCCTCTATGGGAAGATGCAGGACTCTGGGCTCATTGAAATCATTCATTTGATATGCATCTTAAGTATTGAATATCTAGGGCCAGTATCCTGTTTTTCTCCTTCCTGAGTTCCCCTCAGGGTACACCACTGGGGGCTGCAGCAGTGGCTGATGGTTTGATGGCAGTAACATCCTTTGTTTAGGGATATGGCAGGTGACATTCTTTGTCCACAAGTGGAATAACTGGATCAGTAGGTCTGCACATTTCAATGCGTTTCCCCCACATTCCCAGATCGTGCTCCCGAGGAATCACACTTGCTTTTGGAGAGCATCTTTTCTCTGAATCTTCTACAACATAGGGTATTTTAATTTTATTTTGCCATTTTTAGATGTTGAAATAAACATTATTCTCATTTTTAAAAGCAAGAGTTGAGGCTGAAGGAGGCTCTCTATGGTATAGAATAGATGGTGGAGCCTGAATATATCCAGGCCAACTCTTCAATCCCATGTACTCTCAGTTACTCCTCCCCCAGGGATGCACTGTCACTAAAGGGCCATATTTCCTCTCAAGTAAAATAGATATCAGATGACCTATATTACGTTGTTAAAAACTCCAACATGATGGTGGATACCATTAACTGAATATGACTACTAGTCATAGTAGGAGTTAACTAGGAGTAGTAGGAGTTTAAATAGGAATTAAAGAGTAATTCTGTTTAGTCATCTTTGGTTAGAGCCTTCTTCATGCATTAGGTTCAGTTTAATGCTATAATAACTAAAATAAGACATTTAAAATAGTCTGTAGACAGGTCATAAAAATGACCAAAGAATTAGATGAAAGGACTTAGGAATGCAGGATACTAGGTATTGAATTAATTAGACAGGAGAATGGGCTAGGAGGAGCTCTGATCTTTGAAGATTTGATGGCCTCAGCTTGAACCAGAGGAAAGGGACTCTCAGTGAGCCTGGAGTGTTCAGTTGACAGCAGGAAGTACATTTTGCAAGTGAGACACTGGAAGAGGGTGTGTTATATTTCTTGGAAATCTCAAAGAAAGGATCCCTTCACTGTTCCCCACCCCAGTACTTCCCTATGACAATTGCTTTAAAGGCAGGGAGAGAAGAGAATGGCTTGTTTGACTCTGTGTATATGTAAGAGAATCGTGGTACATCCTGATGTGGGCTTAGCGAGGCCGCTGTCTTGCAATTGGTGTCATCTGGATCTCTTTGCTAGCAGCCACCTTCCTTTTGTGTTCGTAGGTATTTCTGGTGGATGTAAGTGGGTGTGTGGGTGAGAAGGTAATGGGGTGACATGGACAGTTGAGGAAAAGGAAGGGCCTGGAGAGAGGTGGAACATGGGAGCTTCTCAACTCCCTGACTGTCCTCTTGTTTCACATCTGTCCATATGACTGGCTGGCACTTCTTGGGTCTTTATGGGATGAAGGTAAAAATCTAAAAAGGCTGAAAGAAAACTCCAAAAGGCCTCGTTTCAAGGTGGTGGGGTAGAGAGAGCACTGGCCTGAAAGTCTTGGGTTTGTTTCCAACTCAGTCACTCACTGTCTGTGTGGCCTTTGGGTCCACCATTTCACCTTTTTTTAAGTCTCAGGATTTTCTCTTTCTTTTTTTTCCACCTTGAACAACTACAACCGTAATAGTGTATTGAATGTTTACTATCAAATCAGGTGCTGTACAATGAAGGGATTTGAATATATCAGGGCCTTTAATTTGGAGTTCGTGGACAAGATTCAGGGGGTCTGTGAACGTGTAAAGCATTTTTCTGGGGAAAGAATTGAAATGTTCATCACATTTCATGGGAAAAAAACACAAAAATTTCAAAACCAGTGGGCTGAATGAGCTCTAATCTCCTCCCAGCCTGACTCCTGGGGTCTTCTCTTCTAGAAGGGATGCGGCTGCACTTGGCAAACAGTTCCCTCCATGCACCTGAGTCTGCTCTAGGGAAAAGCTGGGTATGTGCTGGTTGTGGGCACAGACTTGTGAGGAGCCTGGCAATAGATGTGTCGGCAAATGTGGCAGAAACTGGTCTTCGGTGCCACACAGACTGGATTTAAACTTCACTTTGTCACTTACCAACTAGGTAACTTTAGACACGTTAAGTCTTCCTGAGCCTCAGTTTCCTACCTGTAAAATGGGGATAATACTATACCTTCAATGCTGTTAATTTAGTAAGATGTTTAGAGGAATACTTGGCAAATAGCAAGCATTATTTGTTTGCTCTTACTATTTTTAAATAAATTTATTTATTTTATTTAATTTATTTTTGGCTGCATTGGGTCTTTGTCGCTGCACGCGGGCTTTCTCTAGTTGTGGTGAGTGGGGGCTACTCTTTATTGCGGTGCGCGAGCTTCTCATTGCAGTGGCTTCTCTTGTTGCAGAGCACAGGCTCTAGGTGCGCGAGCTTCAGTAGTTGTGGCGCGTGGGCTCAGTAGTTGTGGCTCACGGGCTCTAGAGCGCAGGCTCAGTAGTTGTGGCGCATGGGCTTAGTTGCTCCGCGGCATGTGGGATCTTCCCGGACCAGTGCTCGAACCCGTGTCCCCTGCATTGGCAGGCGGATTCTTAACCACTGCGCCACCAGGGAAGCCCTGCTCTTACTATTGAAGATGAATATAGATGAGTGTAAGTGAAAACGTTTTGGAGAGATGGTGTGTGTGTGTATTTGCGTTGGGTGTGGGGGGCAGAGTATACAGGAGACTCTACTTGGGTAGTAGGATATGAATTTTCAAACCATTTTGTGTGAAATTTGAATTCATTCTCTTTTTTTCTTTGTATCAGAAGTCCCTTCAACAAACACCTGAAATGTTTGTTCTGTCCTGGCAGAGTAGAACAGGGTAGAACTCCATTTCCCATCACTACCTTGCTCCCAGGATTGGCATGAGTCAGGCCCAGATACTTGCGGCCTGATCCTGGTGTTTGATAGTAATTTTCCTATCCTGGACATCCTCAGACAAGCCCATCGAAGACAGTACTTGGTGAGTTCCATGATTCAGGACCCTATGCCTAGACTGCACCAGAGACCTCATCGGCCCATCCTTGGCTGGGAGCCTGGCATCATCTGCAGCAGGAGCTCTGGAGCCAACTGTCCAGGCACCATGAGCAGAAATGACGTCTGCCCGTGTCTCACAGGTGCCCTGTGAGGTCACCGTTTGGCTTTTGTGACCCTTGGTGGAGTGGGGGAAGCCATCCCTGTGCCTACACTTTGGGGCGTCCCAGAGTGGCTGGAACACTCCCAGCTGGGACGGCTAGAATGGCGCCTCGGCTTCACTTGCTGGCCACAGCCTACTCTGTGAATCCTCTGTCTAAACCACGCTGACAGCCTTCCCTTGGTTCCATTTAGACGTGGAGAGAAAGCATCCTTGTCTTTGATCCTGTCCTCTGTTCCTCTGTATATTCTATGATTGGCCAGCGGCATTTCTTTGTGCAGGACAAATTTTACCAATGATTTCCTGGAAACGATTGGGGGACCCTGTCTCAGTCCATTCTGGGTGCTATAACAAAATAACACAGACTGGGTAGCTTATAAACAACTGACATTTATTTCTCACAGTTCTGGAGGCTGGAAGTGTGAGATCAGGGTGCCAGCATGGTGTGGGAGGGCCCTGTAATGGGTCGGGTCGCAGAATTCTCACTGTATCTCACGTGGTAGGAGGGGCTGGGAGCTCTCCGGGAATCTCTTCTATGAACACTAATTATCTTCATGATGGCTCCACTCTCACAACTTAATTACCTGCCAAAGGCCCCACCTCCTAATACCATCACTTTTAGGGCTTAGGATTTCAACATATGAATTTTGGGGGAGCACAAACGTTCAGACCATAGCAGCCCATCTCTTTCTTTTTCTTGTCAAGAAGTTCTCTTCAGCACTTATGAATCCTTGTAATCTCATTCCAGGGAGGGGTGGGCCTGGAATTAGAAGCTTTGGCCCTTTAGAGATTCAAAGTGAAGAAGACAACAGAGTTAAAAAGGAAACCATGAGAAGAAAATTAGATTTCATACTGAGATATAGTTTAGATACAGTGAAATTCACTCCTTTAAAATATACAGATTAATGGTTTTTTAAAAAAATTAATTAATTAATTAATTATTTTTAGGCTGTGTTGGGTCTTCGTTTCTGTGCGAGGGCTTTCTCTAGTTGTGGCAAGTGGGGGCCACTCTTCATCGCGGTGCACGGGCCTCTCACTATCGCGGCCTCTCTTGTTGCGGAGCACAGGCTCCAGACGCGCAGGCTCAGTAGTTGTGGCTTACGGGCCTAGTTGCTCCACAGCATGTGGGATCTTCCCAGACCAGGGCTCAAACCCATGTCCCCTGCATTAGCAGGCAGATTCTCAACCACTGTGCCACCAGGGAAGCCCCAGATTAATGTATTTTAACAGATGTATATAGTTGTGTTATTACAACCGCAATTAAGATATAGAAGAGTTCCATAACCCCCCAATTTTTCCTCCTCTTTGGAATCAGTTCCCTTTCCCTATCCTCAGCCCCCGGTAACCATTGATCCTATTTCTGTCCCCTTTGCCTTTTCCAGACTATCACACCAATAGAATCATGCAGTATATAGCCTTTAGTGTCTGGCTTATTCCACTTAGCAAATGCTTTTGAGATTAGTCCATGTTGCTGCCTGTATCATTAGTTATTCCTTTTTACTGCTGAGTAGCATTCCATGGTATGGGTATCCCATCGATTTATTTATGTATTCACCAGTTGATGGACATTTGGGTTTTTTCCAGTTTGGGGCTATTTTGAATAAAGTTGCTATGGACATTTGCATACAAGTCTTTGAGTAGACATATGTTTTCATTTCCTTTGGGTAAATATCTAAAAGTGGGATTGCTGGATTGTATGGTAAGTGTATGTTTATCTTTATAAGAGACTGTCAAACTGTTTTCCAAAGTGGTTGTATCATTTTGCTTTCCTACTAGCAATGTAAGAGCTCCTGGGCTTCCCTGGTGGTGCAGTGATTAAGAATCCACCTGCCAATGTAGGAGACACAGGTTTGAGCCCTGGTCCGGGAAGATCCCACATGCTGCGGAGGAACTAAGCCCATGTGCCATAACTACTGAGCCTGTGTGCCCCAACTACTGAAGCCCCTGTGCCTAGAACCCGTGCTCCGCAACAAGAGAAGCCACAGCAATAAGCTCACGCACCACAGCAAAGAGTAGCTCCGGCTCGCTGCAACTAGAGAAAAGCCCGCGTGCAGCAACAAAGACCCAATGCAGCCAAAAATAAATAAAATAAAATAAATCAAAAAAAAAAAAAAAAAAAGAGCTTCAGTCATCCACAGACTCTTTAAGGATCCTTCACATACATATATTCTACTTTTCCTGCCATAATATGTCCTTTGGGGAGGATCCTGTCTCCTGTGAAAGCTTCAGAAAAGGTTTTGTAATCTGTTTCAGTTACAGCGGTTAGCACAACAGACTCCACCATTAGGAGACTCTCCTGTTTAGAAATAAAGACTATCCACTCCCAATCCTCGTTATCTCTGACCGTTATTCATCACTCCTCTGAATTTTCTCCACCCTCTTCATTAGGATGACCAAAATTAAAAACTTTGGCTAGCTAACTAATGATTAGCGTCAAGGAGTTTTATCTTTGATATTAAAGAAAGAGCAAAATGCATTTCTGGGCTTCTCCTACTCATTCTTCAGTTTTTCTTTATCTGTTCTCTCTGAACTTTAATTTTATAAACAAACACATTTCCCTTCAGTTTGACTTTTTGGAAGCGCTTCCTTTCCTTCCGCTCCTCAACAGTGTATCTCTCCATTGTCCCCTGTGTTCTTTGCCTTCGGGATTGGTGGCTGCACCTGCCTGCATGGCTGCTTGCATGGGGACAGCCAGGCCCTGGCTTATTCTTGGCCTTCTGGGATGCAGAGCGTTTTTGCTTCTTTTTCCACCCTCTTAGAAGGGAAAGCGAGAAAATTACACGATGCTCTGACTGCGTGTGTCCAGGAAAGGCCCTGTGAGCATGAAAGCCCTGGGTTTTTATTTTCATTCTATTCCACTTGAATAGAGGCACTCAGCTCTTTTCTAGACTAGAGCTGGCTATTCTGCATAAAACAAAGAAGTTATACATTAGCATGGGGTAACTGGCTTTTCTCAGTAGCTATCTAGCAATGACTAGAGACAATGGTTTAATTATAAGCCGCCCACAGTTAAAAGACTCATAAGCCACACACAATACCTTATCAAAATTTCACCATTCCTTTGGAAAGAGGTTTAAACTGGTTTACGGATCTAATGAAGAGCCTACTTTGTCCTTTCCATTTCCTCGCTGCTCCCAAAGCATCTCAAGCCTACTTTAGCCTCTGGCTTTTGCCAAAGCTGTTCCCACAGCCTGGGGTGCCTTCCCTCCTTTCTTTTGCTTATCTATTATTTACTTCTCTTTCAAAGCTCTTTTCAGGCACTTCCTCCTTTAAGAAGGTTTTTGGGTTTTTTGCATCTTTACAATTTCAGTCCACCGAGCTCCATGAACATTCATTTCTAGTACACATAATTTAACTCAGATTATTCTTCAGTTGTATGAGTTGGTGGTCTTGTCTTTTTTTTGCAGAAATGAGCTATTGGAGAGTAGAGACCACATCTTACTTATTTTTGCATTTTAGCCCCTAACACAGATCCCGGCAGCATAAAATTCTGTTGAACTGACGAGTGATTGAATGTTAGGCATATGGCAGGTACTCAATAAATAATTGTTGAGTGATTGATTAAGGGGCCGTTGTAGGAAATGCTCCGTAACCGCATTCACAGCATCACCGTTTTAATGCTGTTCTGTACTGTCTGCAGAAGTTCAGTTAGAAACTACCTACCCTCATGTCTTCCTCTAGCATTGACTCCTTTCCTCTCCCTCCAGTGAGTTGGATAGCAAAGGGGTAGATGACCTAAACAGTAGAGAATACGGAGGATTAGAAGGAATAAACAGACAACTGGAAAATATTTTTAAAATATTTTATAATCTTGGTTATGAATTGTATTCAGCTCCACAGGTTGGGAATTATATTTCATAATGATTACATGAAAAATACGGGACACGAGCCACAGCTACTGAAGCCCACGTGCCTAGAGCCCGTGCTCCGCAACAAGAGAAGCCACCGCAATAAGTCCGCGCACCACAACGAAGAATAGCCCCTGCTCGCCGCAACTAGAGAAAGCCTGCGCACAGCAACGAAGACCCAATGCAGCCAAAAATAAATAAATAAATAAATAAATTTATTAAAAAAGAAAAGAAAAATGCGGGACAAATACTGACTGAGAGGCATGGTCTTGTTCACATGTAAAACCACTGAGCACAGTGCCTATTTCTAAGGATGGCAGGGCATTTTGAAGTGAGGATCCCATGCAGCCTCTGGAGGAAGGCACTCTTCACCCAAAGAGAAGGTTTCACCCGGAGGTAATCCACAGAGTCAAGATTCAGGATTGTGTTCGGGAGGAGGACCCGGATTAGCACCTCAGTGTGCCTTCTCCATGGCCAATTCTCTCTTTCCCCCTCTCTCCAGCGTTACTCCAAGGCAGACAATTGTGAGCAACACAGGGAGGGAGGAGAGCCGCTCTGCACTCCTTGGGCTCCTACCTCAGCCTCCTAAGGAGCAGCCTTCTGGCAGGGAAAGAGCCTTCCAGACTGAAGAGCTAGCAGGATCTTTACTTGAGATTTTTCTCTCCAAGTTGTTCAGGTGATTAAGGCTCAAGTATAATTTTAAGTCAACTCTGTTCTCCAGGGAACAAGCGAAGAATGATTTCACTCAATTGTTAAAACTTTGTAATGTGATTTGAGAACCATAAGGGACAAGGTAGGTAGTGGCAGATAAATACAGATGAAGGGGGACCTTGTTATCCTATCTGTAGGCAGCAAGAGGATGATGAAATAACAATATTGAATGAATGGATATATGTACAGCATGATGCTCCACCATTCATTAAATATTTACTGAGTACCAACTATATGTTAGACGTAAAACAAGTCCTTGTCTTCAAGAAGCTTACAGTGAAGTGGGGAAGGAAGGATTCATTTCATTCTACTTTATTTTATTTATTTTTGATCAATATTTTAAAATTGAAGGATAGTTGATTTAAATTTCTGCTGTACAGCAAAGTGATTCAGTTTTATATATATATATATATATATATACACATACACATATATATATATATATATATATATATATATATATATATATATACATTCTTTTTAAAAACATTTTTTTCCATTATGGTTTATCATAGGATATTGAATATAGTTCTCTGTGTTATACAGTAGGACCTTGTTGTGTATCCATTCTATATATAAAAGCTTACATCTGCTAAGCCCAACCTCCCAATCCATCCCTCCCCCAACCCCTTTCCCCTTGACAACCATCAGTCTGTCCTCTATGTCCGTGATTCTGTTTCTGTTTCATAGATAGGTTGTTTTTGTCATATTTTAGATTTCACAGGTAAGTGATATCATATGGTATTGTCTTTCTCTTCCTGAGTTACTTCACTTAGTATGATGATCTCTAGTTGCATCCATGTTGCTGCAAATGGCATTATTTCATTCTTTTTTATGGCTGAGTAGTATTCCATTGTATATATGTACCACATCTTCTTTATCCATTCATCTGTCAGTGGACATTTACGTTGTTTCCATGTCCTGGCTGTTGTGAACGGTGCTGCTATGAACATAAAGGTGCATGTATCTTTTTGAATTAGAGTTTTCTCTTGAGTGGGATTGCTGGATTATATGGTAACTCTATTTTTACTTTTCTGAGGAAACTCCATACTATTTTCCACAGTGGCTGTACCAACTTACATTCCCACCAACAGTGTAGGAGGGTTCCCTTTTCTCTACACCCTTTCCAGCATTTGTTATTTGTAGAGTTTTAAACGATGGCCGTTCTGACTGGTGTGAGGCAGTACCTCATTGTAGTTTTGATTTGCATTTCTCTAATAATTAGCAATGTTGAAGATCTTTTCATGTGCCTATTGGTCATCTGTATGTCTTCTTTGGAGAAATGTCTATTTAGGTCTTTGCCCATTTTTTGATTGGGTTTTTTGTTGTTGAGTTGTATGAGCTGTTTGTATATTTTGGAAATTAAACCCTTGTTAGTCACATCGTTTGCAAATATTTTCTCCCATTCTGTAGGTTGTCTTTTCATTTTGTTTATTGTTTCCTTTGCTGTGCAAAAGCTTTTAAGTTTGATTAGGTCCCATTTGTTCATTTTTGTTTTTATTTCTATTGCCTTGGGAGACTGACCTAAGAAAAGATTGGTATGATTTATGTCAGAGGACGTTCTGCCTATGATCTCTGCTAGGAGTTTTATGGTGTCATGTTTTATGTTTAAGTCCTTTTGAGTTTATTTTTGTGTATGGTGAGAGGGAGTGTTCTAGGAAGGATTCATTTTAAATTTGAAGTGTGTCAGTGTAACAAATAGGTGTTGGGGTAGAAAAATTGAGGGCAAGAGGATCTGTGCAAATAGAATGGTCAGGGAAGACTTCTCTGGGGAGTGACATTTATGGTGACACCTGGTGAATGAACTGAGCTCATCACAGTCAAGGCCGGGGGAAAAGCAACTCTCCAGAGGAAAGAACAAGGGCAAAGGCTCCATGTTGGGGAAGAGCTGGTGTATACCAGTACCAGAAGGAGGTCAGTGTGTTTGGAGGATGGTGGAGGAAGGGCAAAGGCAGGAGCTGCTGCTGGACAGCTAGATCTGGGCCAGGCAAGACAACTGCAATCAACTGGGTCTCTCTTAGAAAATCAAATGCTCTTGAAATCACCAAAGGACACTGGGGGTTAAGGTAAGGCGTTTGAGTTTTATTTGAAGATTAAAGGGAAGCTACTAATGAGTTTTACGGAAGTGGCCAGACAAGACAACTGCAATCAACTGGGTCTCTCTTAGAAAATCAAATGCTCTTGAAATCACCAAAGGACACTGGGGGTTAAGGTAAGGCGTTTGAGTTTTATTTGAAGATTAAAGGGAAGCTACTAATGAGTTTTACGGAAGTGACCTGACCCCATTTATGTTTGATAAAGATCACTCTGGCTGCTGTGGGAGGAAGGACTGGAGGTGGGCAAAAGAGGGCTCAGGAGATGGGTGAGGAGACCATCACAAGTCATCCACGACAGATGCTGGAGACCTGAACCAGGTGGGAGCAGTGGAGATGGAGAGAAGAAGTTGATACTAGGATTTGTTTTCAAAAAAAAAATGATAGAGGTTAAATGTATATGTTCCTTTTCAAAAGTGACAGAGGTGCTATAAACTTGAAAGTCTCCGTGAATCACTGAAGGCAGCCCCTATGCCATGTCTTCTCCCACAAAGGGACCAATGGGCACCTTGGAATCAGATTGGGAGTTTCCTTTAGAAAGGGAAATGACCATGGACTCACTAAAGGGCGTTCCTTTCAGAAGACTCCTTCTGAAGTCATCCTCTCTAAAGGAGAGTAGGTGAGTGGCTTCTCCTGGTTCTGTGAGCATGGCAGAGCAGCTCCTGTGGCCTTAGAAAGCCTTCCAATCTCTTTGAAAGGCGATGTTGGAAGTCACTGGTGTGTGTTGAAATGGTGAAAGGCTGAGTGGATACGTGTGTGCACGCACACATGCGCTTGTGTGAGACCAGCCTGTCTGCTATACCCCCTTTCTGTGTAAGGACTGGATTTCAGGGACCCTTTAGGAGAGAAACAGGTAGGCCCAATAACAGATACTAGAATTGATGTCAATACAGAAAATGGGGATTTGCATAATTAACTGAAAAAATAAAAAAATATGACCACATGTAGCCACATATCTCCATGGGTTTGTGGAGCAGTTGATATATTGGTTACAAATAGATAGATGGATGGCTGGATGGCTGAATGAATGAATGAATGAGTTTATTTCACAGCAAGGGAATTTGGAATAGTTTGTTTTGTGGTCTGAACAAAGCTAGATACTATATCTAGCTTACACCACATATCTGTAATTTACCTTCTACTATAGAAGGCCTTAGACCCTTTACATCTGCAATGTGAATATTCTGAGATTCCTAAAATAGTGTAACTCTCAAGTATCTAATGCAATGTTGGAGAAAGATAAAGGGAGAGCGCTAAAGGAAGTAAGTTGGGCACTGAGACCAGAAGTCTGCAGCGTGGTGTAATAATAAAATGGGAAGGAACATTACCATTTATAGTCCCTATTGCTCTATAAAAAGGCAACATCCTAAGAATGTTGTTTGTTGAGCAGCGTGTGGGAATTTAAGACTGGAGAAGCTGGGACAGGGCTAAATTCTCTTTTTAAGAAAGATGTCGGTAGCATCATAATGGGGTAGGTAGGGAGGAACCCAGAGGCAGAGAATGCTGGAACCAGTGGGCAGAGTCATGGAAATATGGAGAGGGCATGAGAAGATTGGAGATGAGAACCAAGACAGCCAATGGAGATTTCTGTCCTGCTGTGATGTGACCCCCCGATTCAGGCTTGGTCCTAGGCAAAGCTGTTAAGTTGGCCAAAGTTGTCTTCCCACCTCTCTTCCTCTCTGAGTCTACATCCCCCCTGGCAGTTCTTTCCCTGCCACATGCTTCCACGCTGTCCTCAAGGTGAGCAGATCTGTACACTGGAAGTGCACTCGACCTGGAACTGGAAGGTCTGGATTCCCGTTCTGACCCTGCCACTCACCAGCAGTGGTGTGATCTTAGGCATGTCCCCTTAACCTCGGAGATTCTCAGCTTCCCCTGTTGAAAAATGGAGATCAAAATATTAGGTACTGCATCTCAAACAACTGTTATGAGGTTCAACTGATACGATGCTTGCTAAGTGCTTTTTAAATATTATAATCTCTCTACTTATTATAAAGGCCTATTGCCCCTCTACCCTCGCCAAATGAACTATACATTACTCAAAATGAAATACCTGCATTTTCCTCTTATCTGTCATCCTCACATCCTTTAGTGTGAAGTCCTCAGCCAGCTTTTGGCAGAATTATATGTAATTCTCAGCAGGTTGTGTGCCATTATTAATTTTGGCTCGAAGTGCTTCTCATGGGGATTTTAATTGTATTTTATTTTAAATTTTTTTATTAAACATTAAATAAATACTTACGTGTATTTATAATCTACACGTAAGATAAAAGGACAACCATAAAATGAACACAGATGTACCTACCACCCAGCTTAAGAAATAGAACACCAACACTGTTGATGGTCTGTGTGTGCCCTCTCCAACTCCATCTTCTTTCCCCACTTGAACTAACTGCAGTCTTGAATTTCTTGAGCTTATCTTTCCCTAGCTTTCCTTTATAGTTTTACTATATGTGTATATGTTCCTAAACAATATATTTTTATCTTTGCACATTTATTTATTTATTTATTTATTTATTTATTTATTTGGGGCTGCATTTGGTCTTCGTTGCTGCACGCAGGTTTTTTCTCTGGTTGCGTCCAGCGGGGGCTACTCTTTGTTGCAGTGCACGGGCTTCTCATTGCGGTGGCTCCCCTTGTTGCAGAGCACGGGTTCTAGGCACACGGGCTTCAGTAGTTGCAGCACATGGGCTCAGTAGTTGTGGCTCGGGGGCTCTAGAGCGCAGGCTCAGTCATTGTGGCGCACGGGCTTAGTTGCTCCACGGCATGTGGGATCTTCCCAGACCAGGGCTCGAACGCGTGTCCCCTGCATTGGCAGGCGTATTCTTAACCACTGAGCCACCAGGGAAGTCCTCTTTGCACATTTTTGAACATTATATAAATGGCATAAAGTTGTGTATATTCTTTTGTTACTGTAATATTATGTTTCCGACAGTCATCCATGTTAAAGTATGTGGTTATCATTCATTCATTTTCACTGCTGTATAGTATTCCACTATGTAACATTGCTTTTTCCATTACTTTGTGGAGAGACATTTGGATTGTTTTCAGTTTCTTCCCCCCAATTTCTAGCAGTGTGGCTATGAATGTTTTTGAACATGTCTCTTGGACACACATGCAAGAGTTTCTCCAGGGCACATGCTAGATTTAGTGGTTTTAGTAGATTGTGGGTTATGCAGATCTTCAACTTCATTAGATAATATGAAATTGTACCAATTTATGATTTCACCAGCAATTTATGAGAAGTGACATCATAATAATAATGTGTCTTGCAATTCATCAATATATTTCTCCTTTTATTATTAAAGTCTTTATTTTTTCTCAGTACAGTTTTATTGTTTTCAGACTTGCATATTCAAGTCTTAAAAATCTTTTGTTAAATTCATCCCTAAGTATTCCATATTTTTTGGTGTTGTTGTAAATGTTTTTTAAAAAAATTCAATTTCTGATTGTTTATTGCTAGCATATAGGTTAGCGTATAGGCTTCTCTATAAGAATATTGTATTCTACAAACTTACTACACTTATTCATTAATTCTGGGAAGATTTTTGGGTAGATTCCTTAGGATTTTCTACATAGATGATTATATCATTTGCAAACAAAGACAATTTTACCTCCTCCCACCCCCCAAACTGTGTGCCCTTTTTTTCTTTTTATTGAGGTACAATTGACAAATAAAATTGTAAGGTATTTAAAGTGTACGATGTGATGATTTGATAGATGTATATATTGTTAAAGGATAACCCCAGAGTTAATTAACATATCCATCACCTTACATAATTACCTTTTTATTTTGGTGAGAACGTTTAAGTTCTACTCACTTAGCAACTTTCAATTATACGGTACAGCATTATCAACTATACCCACCACATTACACATTAGATCCTCATACCTTATTCATCTTATAATTGAAAGTTTGTACCCTTTTACCAACCTCTCCCTATTTTCTCCACCTCAGCCCCTGGCAACCACTTTTCTACTATCTGTTTCTATTAGTTCAACTTTTTTTTGTTGTTGTTACACATATAAGTGATATCGTGCAGTGTTTGTCTTTCTCTGTCTGGCTTTTTTTACTTAGCATAATGCCCTCCAGGTTCATCCATGCTGTCACAAATGTCAGGATTTCCTTCTTTTTTTACAGGATGAATGATATCCCATTATTTATATATACCACATTTTCTTTATTCATTTATCTGTCAATGGACTCTTAGGTTATTTCCATACCTTGGCTGTTGTGAGTAATGCTGCAATGAACATGGGAATACAGATAACTCTTCGAAAAAATGATTCTGTTTCCTTTGGTTGTATATCCAGAAGTGGGATTGCTGGATCTTACGATACTTCTATTTTTAATTTCTTAAGGAATCGCCATACTGTTTTCTATGGTGATAGTACCAGTTACATTCCCACCAAAAGTGCATGAGGGTTTTCTCCTCTCCACAACTTTGCCCACATTCGTGATCTCTTTTCTTTTTAGTAATAGGCATCTTTTTTTTTTTTTTTAATAACGATTGTTTCTTTTTTTTTTTTTTTTTTTTTTAATAGCTACTTTATTTATTTATTTATTTTATTTTTGGCTGTGTTGGGTCTTAGGTTCGTGCGAGGGCTTTCTCCAGTTGCGGCAAGTGGGGGCCACTCTTCATCGCGGTGCGGGGACCGCTCTTCATCGCGGTGCGCGGGCCTTTCACTATCGCAGCCCCTCCCGTTGCGGGGCACAGGCTCCAGACGCGCAGGCTCAGTAGTTGTGGCTCACGGGCCCAGCTGCTCCGTGGCATGTGGGATCTTCCCAGACCAGGGCTCGAACCGGTGTCCCCTGCATTAGCAGGCAGATTCTCAACCACTGCGCCACCAGGGAAGCCCTAATAGGCATCTTAACAGGTGTAAAGTGATATCTCATTGTGGTTTTGATTTGCATTTCCCTGAGGTTTAATGATGTGAATCACCTTTTCATTTGCCTGTTGGCCATTTGTATGTCTTCTTTGGAAAAATGTCTGTTTGGGCTCTTTGCCCATTTTTAAATTGGGTTGTTTATTTTTTTGCTATTGAGTTTATGTGTTCTTTGTATATTTTGGATATTAACCCCTTATCAGATATATGGCTTGCAAATACTTTCTCCCATTCCATAGGTTGACTTTTCACTTTGTTGATGGTTTCATTTGCTATGCAGACACTTTTTAGTTTGATGTAGTCTCACTTGTTTATTTTGCTTTTGTTGCCTTTACTTTTGGTGTTATATCCAAAAATCATGGCCAAGACCAGTGTCAAGGATCTTACTCCTTATGTTCTCTTCTAGGAGTTTTAAGGACTCAGGTCTATGTTCAATCCATTTTGAGTTGATTTTTTGTGAGTAGTATAAGATAGGGGTCCAGTTTCAGTCTTTGGCATGTGGATATCCAGTTTTCTCAACACCTGTTGAAGACACTATCCTTTACCCATTGTATATTCTTGGCTTCTTTGTTAAAAATTAATTGACCATATATGCATAAGTTTATTTCTGGGCTCTCTGTTCTGTTACACTGAGTTTTTAGGCCAATACCATATTGTTTTGATTACTATAGCTTTGTAATATAGTTTGAAATCAGGAAATGTGATGTCTCCAGCTTTGTTGTTCTTTCTCAAGATTGCTGTGGCTATTCAGGGTCTTTTGTGGGTCCATACAAATTTTAGGATTGTTTTGATAAGGATTGCATTAAATTTGTAGATTGCTTTGGGTAGTATGGACATTTTAACAATATTAATTCTTCTAATCCATGAACACAGGATATCTTTCCATGTATTTGTGTCCCCTTCAATTTCTTTCATTAATGTCTTATAGTTTTCAATGTACAGATCTTTTACCTCCCTGGTAAAATATATTCCTAAGTATTTTATTATTTTTGATACTATTGTAAATAGGATTGTTGTCTCAATTTCTCTTTCTGATAGTTTGTTATTAGTGTATAGAAATGCAACCCATTTTTGTGTGGTGATTTTGCATTGTGCAACTTTACTGAATTCGTTTATTAGTTCTAACAGTTTTTTAGAGGAGTCTTTAGGGTTTTCTATATATAATATGTCATCAGCAAATAAAGACAACCTTACTTCTTCCTTTGCAATTTGGAGTCTTTTTATTTCTTTTTCTTGCCTAATTTCTCTGGCTAGGATTTTCAGTACTATGTTGAAAGAGTACTATAAAAGTGGAAAGAGTGGGCATCCTTGCCTTGTTCCTAATCTTAGAGGAAAAGCTTTCACCGTTGAGTAAAATGTTAGCTGTGGGTTTGTCATATATGGCCCTTATTATGCAGAGGTAGGTTCCCTTTATATCAGCTGAACAGACCAATTACTAGTAAGGAGATTGAATCAGTAATCAACCCCCCCAGAAAAAAAAGGAAAAAAGAAAGAAAATCCAGGACTAGATGGCTTCACTGGTAAATTCTACCAGACATAAAGAAGAATTAATACCAGTCCTTCTTAAACTCTTGCAAAAAAGTAAAGAGGGGAAAATACTGCCAAACTCATTTTGTAAGGCTAGTATGACCCTGATACCAAAGCCAGACAAGGACACTACAAGAAAAAAAGTTATACCTAATATCCCTGATGAACACACATGCAAAAATCTTCAAAAAAGTTTAGCAGGGGCTTCCCTGGTGGCGCAGTGGTTGAGAATCTGCCTGCCAATGCAGGGCACACGGGTTCGAGCCCTGGTCTGGGAAGATCCCACATGCCACGGAGCAACTAAGCCCGTGAGCCACAACTACTGAGCCTGTGCGTCTGGAGCCTGTGCTCCGCAACAGGAGAGGCCGCGACAGTGAGAGGCCCATGCACCGTGATGAAGAGTGGCCCTCGTTTGCCGCAACTGGAGAAAGCCCTCGCACAGAAACAAAGACCCAACACAGCCAAAAAAATAAATAAATAAATAAATTTATTAAAAAAAAAAAAGAATCTACCTAACTTAAAAAAAAAAAAAAGTTTTAGCAAACTGCATTTAACAGTACAGTAAAAGGATCATACACCATGATCAAGTGAATTTATTCCATGGATGCAAGATGGTTCAACATCCACAAATCAAGAAATGTGATACACCACATTAACAAAATGAAGGATAAAAATCAAATGATCGGGACTTCCCTGGTGGTCCAACAGTTAAGACTCTGCGCTCCCAATGCAGGGGGCCGGGGTTCGATCCCTGGTCAGGGAACTAGATCCCACGTGCCGCAACTAAAGATCCTGCATGCCGCAACGAAAATCCTGCACACTGCAATGAAGATCCCACGTGCCGCAACTAAGACCCAGCGCAGCCAAATAAATAAATAAATAAATAAATAAATAAATAATTTTAAAAATCACATGACCATCTCAATAGATGCAGGAAAAAGCAGTTGACAAAATTCAGCATCCTTTCATGATAAGTCTGCATGCCTTTTATTTCTTCCTCTTACCTATTGCATTGGCTGGGATCCTATAGTACAATGTTGAGTAGAAGTTGTAAAGTTCTTGTTCCTAATCTTAGGGGAAAGTATTCAGTCTTTCACCATTTAGTACTTTACTGTAGGTTTTTCATAAGTATCCTTTATCAGCTAGAGGAAATTCTCTTCTATCTTAGTTTGCTAAGATATCTCTTCTATCTTAGTTTGCTATCCAGTTTTCTTTTTTTAATCATGAATGGGGGTTGACTTTTGTTAAATGCTTTTTCTGCATCTATTGAGATGATCATATGGTTTTTCTCCTTTATCTGTTAGTATAGTGAATTACATATGATTGACTTTTGGTTGTTGAACCAATCTTGTAATTGTGGGATAACCTCCACTTGGTCAAGGATGTATTACCTTTTTGCTATGTTGTTGGAAATAGTTTGCTAAAGTTTTTTTAAGAATTTTAAAATCTATGTTCTGAGGAATATTTGTAACTTCTTTCTTGTTAATATGTTTGTCTGATTTTGGTCAGGATAATGCTGGCTTCATAGGTTAATTTGGGAAGTGTTTCTTCCTCTTCTGTTTTCTGAGAGTTTTATAGCATTGGTATTATCTCTTTTTAAAGTAATTAGTAGAGTTAACCATGAGGAAATCTGGGCCTGCACTTTTCTTTTTGTGGAAGTTTTTAACTACAAATGCAATTTCTTTAAAAGATATAGGACTGCTAGAGTTATCTATTTTATTTTGGGTAAGCTTTGGTAGCTTGTGTCTTTCAAGAAATTTATCCATTTCATCTAAGTTGTCAAAAACATTAACATAAGTTGTTCATAATGTTCCAGTATTACTTTTTAATGCCTATAGAATTCATAGTAGTGTCCACTTTCTTATTCCCCTTATTGGTAATTTGTGTCTTCTCTCCTTTTTCCCCTACTTTCTCCCAACCTCAAGTCCAGCAGAGAGACTCTTCCACCAGTTCCCACAAGTATCTCAGAATTGAGACTTGTTTGGTTTCACTGGCCTGATTTTAGTGATATGGCCATTCCTGAGACAATAACCATGGTCATGCTCTGACTGGTTAGGGATGAAGTCACCACCACCCCAGCTACATGAACTGAGAGGGGGAAGGGCCTTACTGAGAAAGATCAGGGACCTACTACTTTAAGAATGGGAAATGGATGCAGGCAGATAGAAAGTACATATGGCCATTACAGCATTTATGGTTTTTTTCCTAATATAAGGAAGTCTAAAACTTTTACATAGCCAAATTTGTAAACTTATTTTTATATTTCTTCCATCAAAAAAGCTCCCTACATGTCTTTAATAAAATAATTTTTACCTAAATTTTCTTTTTCGTGGTTTATATCTATCTACTTAATTCATCCTGAATTTATTTCAGTTTAAGAGATGAGGTGAGGCTCTAACAACTTTTTCTTCAAGGTCCTAGGTAATCTCTTCATTTACCTTCATTTATTCAGCTTATTCCTTCAGTAAAATATAGTACCTGACACTTAACATGGTTCTTAACTTTGTACCAAGCCCTGTGCTAAGCATTCTAACATATACTAATACATTGATATTTATAAGGTTTCTATGCGATAGATACTATTATTATCTCCATGTATATCTGAGATACTAAGAAATATTGCTTACTCAAGATCAAATGGCTAATAGGTAGCTGAGATCTGAACCTAGGTTTCTAGTAGCTCTTCTCAGTCTTTGTGCTATACTGCTTCTAAAACTCGTTGATGTCCACAACATGCCTTGCAGCTACTACCTTTGCAGCTAGTAGGCTTCTGCTGTACCCGTGCATATTATTGTTCCTACCAGTTGGCTTGTACCAAGAATCAGTTGTTTGTTTCTAAACCTTGATGTAATAGTTGGACTTGTTCCTGTACTGACATTTTAACTAAATAAAGATAAGCCAATGAAATACGAGTATAAAAACAAAGCTAGTTCTATGGAAATGAAGTCAGTTCCTTTCAATAGATTCCATATTGGAATCCATTGAAAAAAAATTGACTATTGAAAAAAAAAATTGTTGACTGAGGTGTGGGCAAGGAATGTGAAGACTGGAAAAAGACAAACAAAAAGCGAAAATTCTGGAATTCTGCTCACAGATAGTTTCTTAAGCATCTTTACAATTTTTGTGCTGCTGAAACCAATCTTGAAATTTCATATTATGAATGTGGTTTAAACAAGAAAGACTACAACAGTCATTGTATTCATTCTCAAAGAAAAGGATATTTATAGACTAGTGAGTACATATGTGTTTCTAGGTTTTAATTTCAAATAAATATTTAAGGCATGTATCACATTCAAATTGATATTCTGCTCTAACCTTTCCCCCACCCAAATAACCAACTACGTACTAGACCCCAAGCTTTTTTAAAGGAAGTCTTCTAATGTGGTTAGCCAGTAGTCTTGGCATCATTTATTGACTTGACCTTCTTTACTGATTAGAAAGTCTACCTTAATCATCTATTAGATCTTTATGTCTACTCTGCATTATCTTTCTAGAGTATCCAATTCCACTGTTGTATTTGTTTGTTCTTAAGCTAGTGTTTTAATACCTGATCCTTTCTTTGTTCAACATTTCTTGGCAATTCTACCTCATTAATTTTTCTGTATATATAATATTTCTGAAGCCTATCATGAATATATTCTTACTGAGAATATTTTTTATCAATTTTGAAATATTCTAGTGAAGAAGGTATGCTAAGTTTATAATTATAACTTAAAAATGAGGCAAGATTAAGAAACTCAGATATAGGCTAGGGTCAGAAACATTAAGACATACCAGACGTAGCTGTGGTACGCTGAGCTTTCTGTACTCTGAGAAGACTGCGTGAGCCAATAATGATGCATGTGAGAAACCACTGTAGATTAGAGGACATGCTGAAAACTGTCTAGGAGGGAATAGTTCATGGAGATCAGGACAGAAGCTGCATTTGCAGAGGTTCAAGCAAGGAGGTAACTTCCTCCCCTCCTCTCAGGTCCAGTACATCTTTGTAAGAAGAGCTTGTTCACCTGCTCCCTAAACACCTGCTTCACCTGTTTGTTCCTCAGGGTGTAGATGAAGGGGTTGAGCATCGGAGTCACCATGGTATTGAGCAAGGCCACCACCTTGTTCCTGTCCTCGCCCTAGCTACCCTTGCCTGACTGGACATACATGAAGATGCAGCTGCCATAGAAGAGAGAGACAACAGTGATGTGGGAGGAGCAGGTTGAGAAGGCTTTCTGCCTCTCCTTGGCTGAGGGGTTGTGGAGGATGGTATGGAGGATGTGGCCATAGCAGATGGCCTTCACAGACAGAGTGCCCAGTAAGCTGAAGTTGGCCAAAATAAAACCCAGAAGCTCAATCAGACTTGTGTCCGCACATATGAGTTCCAGGAGTGGAAAGTTGTCACAGAAGAAATGATTAGTGATATTGGGGCCACAGAATGGCTGCTGAAATATAATGAAACTTGGAACGATGATGATAAGGAATCCTGTCATCCATGAACAAAGAACTAGCTGGACACAGACCCTTTTGCTCATGATGGTGACATAAAGCAAGGGTTCACATATGGCCACATACCTGTCAAAGGACATCACTGCCAGTAGGTAGAATTCTGTGGTTCCCAGGAAGAAATAGAGGAAAAACTGAAGAAAGCAACCTGCCAGGGAGATGGTCCTGTATCTTGTCAGGATGTTGGACAGCATCTTGGGGAATATGACCGAGGTGAACCAGATCTCCAGGATGGCAGAGTTGCAGAGGAAGTAGTACATGGGGGTGTGGAGGCGCCTGTCCATGAGGGTGAGGACCACGAGGAGGTTTCCCAGTAGAGTGAGGAGGTAGGTCAGGAGGAGCCCCAGGAAGATGAGCATCTGCAGCTCACAGGCACCTGAGAGCCCCAGGAGGACAAACTCGGTGACAGTGGTGTGGTTCCCCATGGCTCCTCTGACCTCTGTGGGGGATGGCCCATCAGAGGTGTGCTGCACCAGGAGTCGTGATGTTCTGGGGATCTGAGGATGTTTGGAATTGATAGGAAAAAGTGGTGAGTGTTGCATTTTGAGTTGAAGGATTCCTTTATTTTTGTTTTACAGAGCTCCCTTGGGGCTATCTGTCTCATGTATGGTCCCTGTTATGTCTCTGTGTTAGAGGCGAGAGTGGTGTTGCAGGGGGGCCTAAGTAAGGCCCCAAACCAAAAATTATTCTTGCTTACTTTTGTTAACCAAAATTTTATTTCTGATTCCTCAACAATTACTTTGCCTCTAACATTATACCCTGCTTTCACTACCTTTCATTTTTATCTTTATTCTAATAAGGGTCTTCCTCCATAAGTAGTTCATATTTGAGACTGGTAACCTTTTTGCTTAACTTAGCCATTCACTACACAGATCCATTTCCTCAGGTAAACTGATTGAGAATGCATAGACACTCTATTGCTAATTCAATATTACCTGAAAATTTGATGCCTTTCACTAGTATTTGGATTAATAAAAAGACAAGAGGAAATCTATGAGAGAAAAGTACAACTCTTACCAATCAAAAAGAGAAAAATACAAGTAATGTATGCACAAATAAAAATTCCTTAGTGGGAGTTTGGTATTTAAGATTCTTAATGATCCATCCTCATATGATATATCCACAGTCTCTTTTGATTACATCCTCCTGTGGGCTCAAGATACAATAAACCCTTTGTGATTTTTTTATTCTTTATCTATTTTATGCACCTATGTTTTAGCACATGGCATTCTTTCAACTTGGAATCATCAGCCTTTTCAAATCCTATTTATCCTTTAAGTCTCTCCTCAATAAGTGCTGTCATTTCCATGAAGCCTTCTCTTTTGAATGCCTGAGTCTCTGTATCTCTCATAGTTTTATTATATATCACTCAACTTTTATTGTATTTTATGGTTGTTTTTCATTGTTGCTCAAAGATGTCTTTATTAATCTTTGCATTTTATATAGCTCTTAGAACAACTTTCTTGAAATAATCAGCTTTAGTAAACATTTACTCAATGAGTGAATAACACCTCAGATGTCTGTGAGATGGATTTGGTGTTGTCTGACACAGAATAGGTTGAGGACATGTTGCTTATGTAGTACTTCCTAGAGGACAGTAGCCTTGCAGAGTAATATGTCAAGTAGTACGTTAAAATGACCCATCTGAAGAGGGTTTGCTTTTCCTCATTAGAACGTGGAGATGTCTCCCCACAAAGATTCTCTAAGGGGAAACTCTCCATCTTTGAGACAGTCTGGAGTTTGAGCTAGTAAAGGGACAGAGGTCTGTTTGGGTCTGCTAGAGTGCTTCCAGCAGCAAAACAAAACCAAAACAACCCCCCCCGTGCCCCCCCAAAAAAACCCAAACAGGACTTCCCTGGTGGCGCAGTGGTTAAGGATCCACCTGCCAGTGCAGGAGACACAGGTTCGACCCCTGGTCCGGGGAGATCCCACATGCTGCGCAGCAACTAAGCCCGTGCACCACAACTACTGAGCCTGCCCTCTAGAGCCCACGAGCCACAACTATTGAAGCCCGCACGCCTAGAGCCGGTGCTCTGCAATAAGAGAAGCCACCGCAATGAGAAGCCCACGCACCGCAACGAAAGGTATCCCCCTCTCGCCGCAACTAGAGAAAGCCCACGTGCAGCAACGAAGACCCAAAACAGACAAAAATAAATAAATAAATTTATTCTAAAAAAACAACCCAAACAAACAAACAAACAAACCCAACAAGAACAACAACAAAAAACCCCAAACCCTAAAAAAGATCTCTTTTTAAATGTCCGCATCCCTGGAAGTTTCCTTCCTTAAGCATTATCAACTATTCCCTTAATGATCAGGCAGAACTGTAGCAAGAATCATTTACCAGTCACTGGAGAATAAGATTGGGACCCAGTTTAGGTACCTGGGATGAAGGAGATGCTAGGGGATATTAGTAGAGAAGATGAAATGGTAAACTGTATAAACTTTCTCTTTTTTTATGGTTTTACCTTCTCTTCAGCACAGGCTGCACTATTCAAAGTTATTCCACAAACTACTATTGTATATAACATTTGTTGACAGTTACTAAAGAACACAAAATAGTTGATCAGCCTCTGAGGATGTAACTAAGGGCTATTCCCCAGGGGTTATTTTGAGGCTCAATATTGCTTAGATACTCAGCGACTTGAAAAAGAGTTCTCTGTAGCCCAATCATTTGGTTCAAAGGTGAGCCCAGGCAGCCAAGAAACTTACCCAGCTCTTTCCAGGACAGAAGCAGGACACAACATGAATGTGATACCCAGACACATCATCAGGAGCTAATAGAATGAGTATCATTTAGGCGAAGTCCTGGTGGGACACATTGGAAGAGAAGTGGGAATAGAGACTAAGATGAGGAAGAGTTCGATGGGAGTGGAAGGCAAGGAGAAAGCTCTGGGTTCATACTGAATCATGAGCTTAGCGCAGATAAACCATGAAAAGACATTGTGATTAGTCTAAGGATATAGCTCATAGACAGGGCTGCTGATAAACTTCTGTTTTTTTCCTGTATCAAATGGGAGGTCAACAGCCAGGGGGAGGGGCTTCCAGATACAAAGGGAAGGGGTCCACTTCATGAATTCAGGTATTTCTCCTTTTATCCTTCAGGCTTGGTGAGTGAAAGGGGAGACTTGCCTGGCAGCCTGAGAGCCTGGGCATGGCTGCACCATCCACTCACACCATTCATTGTTTTTTTGTTTTTTTTTTTTTAATTAATTTATTTAATTTATTTATTTTTGGCTGCATTGGGTCTTCGCTGCTGCGCGCAGGCTTTCTCTAGTTGCGGCGAGTGGGGGCTACCCTTCTTTGTGGTGTGCGGGCTTCTCATTGCGGTGGCTTCTCTTGTTGCGGAGCACGGGCTCTAGACGTGTGGGCTTCAGTAGTTGTGGTGCATGGGCTTCGGTAGTTGTGGCTCGCGGGCTCTAGAGCGCAGGCTCGGTAGTTGTGGCGCACGGGCTTAGTTGCTCCGCGGCATGTGGGATCTTCCCGGACCAGGGCTCGAACCTGCGTCCCCTGCATTGGCAGGCAGATTCTTAGCCACTGTGCCACCAGGGAAGCCCCATTCATTGTTTTAAGGGTCAGTCATGCAGTGGCCAGTGGGAAAGTCTCTGTGGATGCCCTGGAGGTTCGTCTTGCCTTCTGGATAGTTCTAGCACACTTAGAAGGTGGGTGAGATCTTCTCCTTCTAAGGAAAAGCATTAAGAGTTTCACCCAAACTTGATGCTCTCCAGAGCTTTGGGTTTTCCAAGGGGACAGTTACACAGAGCACAAGGTGGGACAGGCAGATCTCCTCAATGTGAGTAACTTAATGGTTCTGCCTGGATAAACGTTGACTTGCCTAGCATTGACCTGGACGGTGGGGCTGAAGTTACAAATGAGACCCAGTGTGTGTGCTCGATGTGCCACATCTTATAAAAATTATCGAAGACAAGTGCCAGGAAGTGGACGGTTTGGGGAAGCCATTGCTGCTCTGCCATCCTCTGCAGTGCCATGGTGGAGATTACCCCTGAGGCCCAGGGTTAGGTGTCTAGCAGCCCTCTGGGGAAGTCCCAGTCAGGCCATTCCAAATACACTACTCACAGGATTCCAGAAGATACCTGGTTCACATGGGTATTTCTTGAGCTTGCGATATTGTCTATGGGCTCTAAATGCAGATCTTATTCTTTAAGAATAACTGTTCCTTTCCATAGTATCCTGAATGGTCAGCTGGCCTTTCCTGGATGGGAGAATGGTTTCCTTGGACTTTGTCATCATTCAGCTCACAGGATCTGATGAGCCCAGAATGTTTTGAAATTTTCCACATTCCTCAAGCTCATCCTGGGAGAAGCCTTGGAAGAGTTCAGTTATCATTTAGTGGAATCTTCCTTCATCCTCCTTTTAAACTAATGGGGGTGATTTCAACTGATAAAGACTTTTATTACATTCTCACGTTGGGCAAGTTTCTGCGAGATGATATTTCTTCTGCGGACAATGGGGCACTGTAAGACAGTGAATGAGCTACTCCTGGAATAAACACATCTCTTTGTGCAGGTGACATAAGGGCTGAGGGATTTGGATTGCAGCTTGGTTTTCTTCAGGGATCTACTCTTCTCCTAAGTTTTATGGTGCTTGTGATCCCTGGAGAATTAGTATAACGAGCCTCACTCAGCTTCTTCCCAACTCTCTTGGCTGTTACTTACTACAGCTTTGCAAACAAAAGTTTCACTTGTTTGTTCAGATCAAGAATAACAGTTAATTTTAGTTAAAGTAATAAATCTAATTATTCCTATGAAATTGGGACTCCTGTCTAATATTAGGCAGTCCAATTATTACAGGGATGTAAGGAACCATCACAAGTAATATAGAACCTTGGTTAATCCTACCCTGGTCCCTACCTCACTGGGGCTAGGAGATGATAGAAGATGGGGTCCTAGGGGAAAGGGAAATAAGGGAAGGAAATGAAAAGGTTAGGATTATATTTTTCCCCAGCTTTATTGAGATATAATTGACAAATAAAATGGTATATATTTAAAGTGTACAGTGTGATGATTGTGTACATCGTGAAATGATCACTACAATGAAGTTAACTAACACATCACCTCACATAGTTACCATTTTTGTGTATGCATGTTTGGTGAGAATGCTTAAGATTTACTCTCTTAGCAAACTTCAAGTATAAAATACCATGTTACTAGCTATGAACACCGTGCTGTACATTAGGTTCCCAGAACTTATTCATCTTATAGTTAGGAGTTTGTACCCTTGACCAATACCTACCCATTTCTTCCACCCTCCCAGGCCCTGGAAACTACCATTCTCTCTGTTTCTATGAGTTGGACTTTTTATTTGTTTGTTTGTTTAGATTCCACATATAGGTGATGCCATACAGTATTTGTGTTTCTCTGTCTGGCTTATTTCACTGAGCATAATGCCCTCCAGTTTCATCCATGTTGTTGCAAATGGCAAGATTTCCTTCTTTTTTTATGATTTAATAACATTCCATTGTATTGTTTACCTGAGATAAATAGACTGTCAGATATTTTTCCAGCAAAGATGGGTTTATTTGGGATCAGCAACTCGGGGTTGCAACCATGGTGAGCCATGTGAAAATCCCTGCACTACAAGGGAAGGAAAATGCTTTTATAGAGAGGAAAAGGAAGTTGGGAGGGCTATAGTAAACAAAGCGTCCATGACTTTTCGTTGGCTGAGTCCTTGCCAGGAAAGAAAAGGAGTCTCTCTTCTTCCTGTTGGGCTTTGCTATCATCTCAGGGCGTGAGAACTCCCCCTTCTGGTCTCTCAATTCTATTTAACTGAGATTTCTGCTTATTAATTTTTTTACATTTTATATATATAAACCATATCTTCTTTATCCATTCATCTGGTGACAGACACTTAAGTTGTTTCCTTAGCTATTGTGGGTAATGCTGCAAAAAACACAGATTGCCGATATTTCTTTGAAATAGGGGGACACCCTGGATGCACTGGGCCTTAAGGGCTACTACTGCCGCTGCATGCTGCTAGCCCACTGGACTTGATAGAGAAGCTGCTCAGCTATGCGTCCCTGGAGAAGTGATCACGGACCATGGCAGTCAGTGTCTTGCCCACAGTTTGTTCCCCCGAGGTGTGGGGAGCTGGAAGCAATGCCTGCCCACAGCCCTGTCAGTGTGTGGCTCCCTCTCTGGAAAGAACCATCCAGTAAAGGGCTTTGAGGACCACAAGGACGTCCTAACAGTTAAAAAAATTTTTTTGTTTGTGTCCTTTGGATATTTACTCAGAAGTGGGATGGCTGGATCATGTGGTAGTTCTATTTTAATTTTTAAAGAAACCTCCATACTGTTTTTCATAATGGCTGTACCAATTTCCATTCCTAACAACAGTGTACAAGTGTTCCCTTTTTAAAAAAAATATTCATTTATTTATTTGGCTGCGCTGGGGCTTAGTTGCGGCACATGGGATCTCCGTTGCCACGTGCAGAATCTTCATTGCGGCATGCGGGATTTTTTTTAGTTGTGGCAAGCAGACTCTTAGTTGCAGCATGTGGGATCTAGTTCCCTGACCAGGGATCAAACCCGGGTGCCCTGCATTAGGAGTATGGAGTCTTAACCACTGGACCACCAGGGATATTCCACTGGACCACCAGGGAACTTCCAACGGTTCCCTTTTCTTGACATCCTTACCAACGCTTGTTCTTTCTTTCTTTTTTTAAAAATAATAGCCATCTTAACAGGTGTGAGGTATGAGGTGCCATCTCACTGTGGTTTTGATTTGCATTTCCCTGATGATTAGTGATGTTGAGTATATTTTCATGTACCTGTTGGTCATTTGCATGTCTTCTTTGGAAAAACGTCTACCCAGTTTCTTTGCCCATATTTAAATGGGCTTATTTGATTTTTTGGTATTGAGTTGATTTTTCATGAGCCCAGGTATCTCTCTCGAACTCCAGAACCATCTATCTGACTATTTACTGAAGAGCTCTACCTGGGTTCCTTAAAGCCAATGTGTTGAAACTGACTGGAACCTAAATGGGAAAAGAATTTGAAAAAGAATAGATACTTGTATATGTATAACTGAATCACTTTGCTGTACACCTGAAACTAATACAACATTGTAAATCAGCTATACTCCAATATAAAATAAAGATAAAAATAAAACTAACTGGAAGAATATACCAGAGACCAATAAAACAACAATACTTGTTTCAGTTGGTGGTTTGGGGCAGAGAGGGGCAGGGTTGACAGCATGATTTCTCACCATGTATCTTTTAGATGAATGAAAAAATGTGAATGTATCATCCTCCTCTCTCCCCCAATCCACTTCTGCCCAAACTTGCCCTTTTCATGTGTATTCCTGTTTATGTGAATGGTATCATCATTTCCTTGGTCACCCAAGCCAGAATCTGGGGAGTTTTCCTCGACTCCTTTCTCTCCTTTACTCTCTTACCCCAACTTCTGTAATTTTGCCTCAAAAATATCTTGCAAATAAATTTCCTGTTTTTTCCATCCCCACTGTTAGTGCTTTAGCTTGGGTTCTTTTATCTCTTACTTGGATTTTAATATCTTTCTCACTTTAGTTGCCCACATTCTGCTAGAGTGATCTTTTAAAAACACAAAACAGGTTATAATATTTTCCAGCCTAAAATCATTGGATGCCTTCATTAACCTTCAGAGTAAAATGTAAGCTTTCTAGTGTAGCATCCTTTTGATCGTGGGTCCACCTACTGCTCCAGTTTCTTCTTCCGTGATTCTTTTTCCATAGCTTAGTCTTCAACCAAACTGCCTGTCCTTCTTGAAAAGAACATGTTCTCTCTGGCCTCCATACCTTTACATATGCTGTTCTTTCTACCTGAAATGCCTTTCTAACTTTGGCAAAAATCAGATCGAGTTTTCCATGAGAAAACTTTTCTGAGTAGTTCTCCTACCCACCCCCAGCCCAACCACATTCCTCTCATCTATAAATATAAATTCTGATATTGCACTAAATACAATATTATCACTGTTGAGTTTTTCCTCTGTATTTCCCTACTAGCTGTGTGACCCTGGACAAATCCTAACATCAGAAATTGAATCATATTTTTCTTTGTCTTTCAGACATCTGGCACAGTACCCATGTGGTGGTATCACAGTTTTGAATTGTTAACCATTGTTTTTTATGGGTATTTCTTATCCCTCCGAGCTGTCTTATTCCTCCCATTTGGGTAAGGAAACTGGGAAAGAAATGTTATTGCAGAAGGCAGAATAAAGCCTTTTCAAGTTTAGGACTCAGGGCCTAGAAAAAACCTGATGAGTCAGGGCAAGGCTTCTTATTTCCCGAGATTCTGCATAACAGGGGAAAGAGGAGACTTGAAGAGGAAAACAGGATAGCTCAGAACTGTTGGGTCTCCGGGACTGTACTCTGCCCTTTCCCAACCCCAGGCTGAGTCTAAGGGGGGAGATGACAGAACCCCACACAGAGTTGTGGGTCTGAGAACAGAGAGCACTTGTAATTTGCTTTCTGGGAAGGTCCAGGGCAGTGACCGTACCTTAGGGGAAAAGTGGCTGCATAAAATTCCTAGGCAGGTGGGACGTTTGAGAGCATCAAAGAGTTTCCCACAGCTCAGAGAGGTGCAGTAATAAAGGCTAGAGTGTCTGAAAGGGGCACAGAGAGAGCAGGGAGAGCCGCCCAGCCTGCAAGGGCCTCATTGATGAAAATGAGGAGCAATGTACCTGCTACCTGTGGACTGATGACCGGGGTCAAGATGGGAGGATCCAGAGGACCGGTGGGCAAAGGAGGCCTCCTTGCCTCCTCGCAGCTTCCTCAGAACTTAGACACAACACTGGAGAAAAGTGTGCTTGTGGGAGAACCCAGAACTGACTGAGATTTAGTTTCTACCATCAGGTTAATGGGGCGTCTACGGAAATTAAACTGAGTTTTAAGAATAGCAAGGAGGGGCTTCCCTGGTGGCGCAGTGGTTGAGAATCTGCCTGCCAATGCAGGGGACACGGGTTCGAGCCCTGGTCCGGGAAGATACCACATGCCACGGAGCAACTGGGCCCGTGAGCCACAATTACTGAGCCTGCGTGTCTGGAGCCTGTGCTCCGCAACAAGAGAGGCCGCGATAGTGACAGGCCCACGCACCGCGATGAAGAATGGCCCCCGCTTGCCGCAACTGGAGGAAGCCCTCGCACAGAAACAAAGACCCAACACAGCCATAAGTAAGTAAATAAATAAATAAAAATTAAAAAAAAAAAAGAATAGCAAGGAAATTAAATTTGGTATACACGAGTCTGTGAACTAAGATTAATATTTGCTTTACCTGGCATCATATAGTGTTACAAATTAATGAATTAAATATTAATGTAAAATTTACAAAGGAGTAGAAGTACATATATTAAATTGCTCTAAGTAAATTTTGCAATATGAATATAATTTAGATTATTAATCCTTTCTCAATAAAAATGTGAATATCATGAAGGACTTTGAAATGGAAAAAAAAGATTACAAAATTAGTGAGTGTCCTAACTCACTCACTCAGGTCATCTCTGCCTTCCAATGTTTTTAAGATGTTTTAGCACTTTGTAAATTGTAGAAAACTAATCATAATGTAAATTATTCTTGTCTGTAGAAAAACACAAGGATTGTGTTCATTAGAATGCGACTGACAATTTTCTGTAATAGACCCAGTGTGCACGTATTTACAAATTCATTTCAGAATTTCGTATCCCTATAAATGTCATTGCTCTTTGAATGCTTCTTTAAGCTAGTTGTAATATCTTACCGGTTTCCCTCATAAATGAATGAGTTGTTAAATAAAATCTTTGACATGAGTCCATATAGCTCATGCTTTGAGAAAAGTCTGCAAGAATTGACCTCTGAAATGTCAACACAGCCTGCTAGAAGTGATTTTAGGGAGAGACAGAGAGTCATCTCCTGGGATATCTCTTATTAGGACACTTGCCTACTGTAGGTTGGAGCACTCTGCTGTAATAGCATAAGTAATTTGTAAGAGGTTTTCAACATTTTAGTTAACAGATCAATAGACGGAAACAGAAAACCACTTAATCACAGAATGCAGTGAAATAGACTGCTTTCACTTTAGTGAAGTCACAGTTTTCCTCCCACAGTGTGTTCTGCTGATGGACGTGTTGGAATAAACATGTGACTTGAGAGAGATATCTTCTGCATGGTACAAACTTTATTATGCCAACATCTGGCAGCCGGATAAAATGATAGTCAAGACCTGGAGTCAAATCACTCTTTAAGCCTCAATTTCCTCATTTGCAAAATGGTGTGTTCTGCTTACAGTTGCCGTGTAGCAAAGCGCCCTGAACTTGGTGGTGTAAAATGTGAGTCAAGACTTCAGGAAGGGCTTGGCTGGGAAATCTTACCTGGAGGATCTCTCATGAGACTGGGACTGCAGTCATCGGAAGGCTTGACTGGGCTGGATGTCCAAGATGGTCCACTCACATGGTTGGCAGTGAAGACTGGTTGTTGGCTGGGAGTTCAACTGGCACTATTGATTAGAAATATCTACACATGGCCTCACAGCATGATGGCCTAACTATACTAGGAGTTCTTAAGTTGTGGCTGGTGTTCCCCAGAACAAACGTCCCAAGAGCCTGGTAGAAGTTGCAAGGCCTTTTCTGACCTAGCCTTGGAAGTTATATGACATCATTCTACCATACTCAGTTGGTTAAAGCCTGCCCTGGTTCAAAGTGAGGGTATATAGGCCCCAACCTGTTGATAGGAACTTTGGCAAAGTCACATTGTGGAAAGCATTTGGGATGGGAGATATAGTTGTGGCCATATTTAGAAAATACAATCTGCCACATGTAGATAATATTATTGCCTATTTCATGAGGTTTTGTCAGTATCAACATGAGAAATGGTCTTAATACAGGACTTAATCAGCATCTAAATACTGATTTAATTGCTTAATTTAATTAAGTGCTTAAGTACTGATTAAGTACTTAACAACACTTAAGTACTTAATCAGTACTTAATATAGTGCCTGGTGCATTGGAAAAGCTCAATAATTGTTACCATAATTATTACTTCAGCACTGCTCTTTACAGTTTTTCAGTTTGTGGTAAACACTATTTTGATTTTCTGAATTCTCATTCTCAGAGAAATCTGATTAAGATTAGACAAAGGCCAAAAATTACAAGTGAAATTGAATGGAAGTATATTGTTGTTACCTTTGAAGTGTCTTCTTGTCACTTTAAAAATTCTGAAGTACAGGACGGCCTTTACTTGGAAGTAAAATGTCCCAAATTGCAGGGGAGTGGTGATTTGTGACCCTCTTACTTCGAGGTGATGAAAATGCTTTGGATCCGAACTTGCACTAGAGCATTAGTACCTATTGCTTTTGGCTTTGTTTTCTCACTGTTAAATCTGTTGTAATGAAGTCAACGTAAACTTTCTTATCAAGGTTTGCAGGACTGTTCTTTATGACTGGAAAAATCACAGATTTTCAGATGTTTTGAAATTTAGCAGCAGTAAGTTTCCCTTCCCAAAGCGATTTGAAATGAATATCCGAGACAATGAACTACCTCTGACAAACTCAGCTTGTGTTTTGTTGTCATCTGTGATGATTTAGATTCCCCTTTCCTTGGCTGTGAAATCGATGTCACAGCTGCACTAGGTACTGGGCAAATGATGTTCTTTTTATCTGCTTTAAATATGAAACTGCATTCTTATCACTGTGGGTTGAAGGACATTTTTGTACCTGAACACTTTGATTTGAGGGTGATGTCAAACAGATTTTGACTCAGATAAATATTCAGTTGTGCCAGGAATTACAAATAGACCTTGTGACCTTGTTTCAATCAGCAGAAACGTGGAATGGGTTAAGAAAAAATGTATTAAAATAACATTTTTGTTTTCTTTTTGCTATAAAATAATTTATGTTCCTCATAGGAAATTTTAGAAAATCCAAGCAAAAAGAGAAAAATAAAAATCACCTGCATTCTTACCACCTGGCTGCAATAATTATTCACATTTTAGAATAAGCATCTTGTGCATACACACATTTATATACACCACAGATTTTAAAATAATGGATCGTGATGTACATGTTATTTAGCATTTGGATTATTTTTAAATAAAAAAACTTGATAGAGTGTGGGGATCTTTCCATGTCAGTAAATACATAAAATCAATTTAAATTATTTTAATCAGTTTCCTATTTGTCTCTCTGCATTTAATTGTTTCCCATTCCCACAGTTACAAACATTATAAAGTATATCCTCGTACAGATATTTTAAAAAGTTGTTTAAAAAATTATAGAAGTAGTACACATTAAAAAAATTCAAATATTATAGAGGATTGTAAGATGGGAAAAGTAAAAAATTTTCTTTCCTCTTCCCCTAGTTCAATTAACAACAAGCATCTGATAATACTTTCTGACTGGGATTGTTCACATGATTATTATTTTATCTTTAATTAACATCCTTTGGTTAATTATATCTTTAATTAATATTTCTGTCTTTAGTAATATCTCTGCCTTTTTCCTTGGTTTATCATCTTTCAACAGTGTCTGGGGCTATATTCTCAAAGATGAGGAATTTATCACTTCTGCAGTACCTCCCACTTCCCTGATCCCCCCAACTCCAGACTGTAGTAGTTACTTTTTTGTTCATGTAGTTAACAATACATAATTGAATCTCTATTCTTATTGTCAACTTTAGTGTTCCTAGATACTCCCTTACCAAAGATTAAAAAATTGATTATCCTTCTGTCTCTCTTCCCATGTCCTAATATTTTTAGCTATATTGTAATTTTGTTTTATTTTTTAAATTAATTAATTAATTTATTTATTTTTGGCTGTGTTGGGTCTTCGTTGCTGTGCGTGGGCTTTCTCTAGTTGCGGTGAGCAGGGGCTGCTCTTCGTTGCAGTGCGCGGGCTTCTCATTGTCGTGGCTTCTCTTGTTGCGGAGCACCACCTCTAGGTAGTTTGGTACTTTTCTATCCTAGTATATCTGTCTCTGGGTCTAGCAGATCCTCCTCAACTTCTTTTAAGCTTCTTTCACTTTTCATAGGTCATATTCAGCTGGCTGCCATATAACTAGTGTCTATCCTGTGTGTCCTCTTTCTTGGTTCCCTTTTCATTTTGCTAGAATCTTTTTCTAGCATTTTATTTCCCAAAAACCCCATTGTACGCTATACTCTGAGTGCTTGTGTCGCATATGCAATTATTTTGCCCAAACTTGATTGATTTTTTGGCTTGATTTAGATTGATTGTTTAGAAATCTAAGTTCAAAATTGTTTTTCCAACTTGGAGGATAAATGAGAAACTAATAGAAATGGTTATTACCTTTGGAGACAGGTGAGTGGGGAATGGAGCAAGTGGGGATGGGAGTGAGACTCTGAACACTTTTTAATATAGTTTCATTCTTTTACCAAGTAAAAGTATTATTTATAAAAAAATTAATTGAATAGTAAAAACACACAAACCTTTTCCCACCCTCAAAAATTTGAAATATTGTTCAGTTGTCTTTGAGAATTAAATGTTGTTGATGGGAAGTTTGGTGCCTTTCTTACCCTTGTTTCTTCTGGTAACCTGTTTTCTCACTCCCTCTCTGGGAATTTTCAGGATTTTCTCTACCCTTGGAGTTCTGAAATTTTACTAGATGGAGTCTAGGAATGAGTCTTTTAAAAACTAATTTTGTTTGCCTCCACATAGATCATTTCAAAATGAAGACTCATGAAGTTTGGGGAGATTCTCTTCAGCTATTTCCTTGAATGTTTCCTTCCTGCCATTGTCTCAGTTTGAAACTTCTCTTAGACAGATCTTTGATTTCTGGATCCATCTTCCATGCGGCTTAAATTTATTTTTATATTTTGAAATTATTTACTTTCTAGTCTCCACTATAGGGCATTAAATTTAATTCTGATTTCTTATTATCTTATTTTCATTTTATTATTCACACAGTCCAGTGCAATTTTTTAAAACAACTTTATTATTATTTTTTTAATACATTTATTTATTTTATTTATTTATTTTTGGCTGCGTTGGGTCTTTGTTGCTGTGTGCGGGCTTTCTCTAGTTGTGGCGAGCGGGGGCTACTCTTTGTTGCAGTGCGTGGGCTTCTCACTGCGGTGGCTTCTCTTGTTGGCGAACACGGGCTCTAGGCACACGGGCTCTAGGCACACGGGCTCAGTAGTTGTGGTACTCGGGGTCAGTAGTTGTGGCTTGCGGGCTTAGTTGCTCTGCGGCATGTGAGATCTTCCTGGACCAGGGCTCAAACCCGTGTCCCCTGCATTGGCAGGCGGATTCTTAACCACTGTTCCACCAGGGAAGCCCCAGTGCAATTTTTTGACATTTGTATTTTTAATGTCAAAAAGCATTTTTGTTCTCTGATTGCTCCTTTTTCCTCACAGATTATATGCTTTTATGAGTATCATATACACTCAATCATTTTGAGTATTGCATAAATTTTAAAGCAATTTTAGTTTCCTTATCACCTCAGGTTTCTCTAATGTTAGTTGCCCATTTGGTCATCTTTGTACCTCTTTCTTCATGCTGTTGATTTTTATTCAAATATCTGGTGGTACTTGAGAATCCAGTTATATTTATGAATAAAGGCTTTGTTAAATAAAGATAGCTGCTGTGGGTTTTTCTCCCAAGAGGAGTAGGTCTATTTGCATAAAAGGGCCATTCCTTGAATGAGAGAGCCAACTGTTGGCTCTGTGTAAGTTGGCTAGGTTTGCTGAGAGGTAAACTTCTCTCTAGGGTGAGAAGGTGTGAATTAGGCAGGCCAGTGGCAGTCTGAGTAGACCAATTAAATATTGAAGACTGGAAAGGTGATTAAAGATTTAATAATAAAAAGAGGCAGAACCAGATAGATTCACAGCTATATTTTGTGAGATTGATTGAGACCAGATAATCTCAATGTTATTTAAACTATTCTAGGTCACAGAAAAAGATGGAAATCTCTATGATTCCTTTTGAGAAGCCAATATAACTTTAACCTAAAACCTAAAAATAAGGGAAAGGAATACAGAACAAGCACGCTTTTGAATATAGGAGGAAAATCCCTAAATTAAATACTACTAAGTAAAATCTGGTATTTATCAAAAGGATAATAAATCATGCCTAGAAAAGTTTATTCCGGGAATACAAGTGTGTTCAGTATCAGAAAATCTAGCAACATAATCTAGGACAATAACAAATTAATTAAAAAATATTATGATCGGGCTTCCCTGGTGGCGCAGTGGTTGAGAATCTGCCTGCCAATGCAGGGGACACGGGTTCGAGCCCTGGTCTGGGAAGATCCCACATGCCGCGGAGCAACTGGGCCCGTGAGCCACAACTACTGAGCCTGCGCGTCCGGAGCCTGTGCTCCGCAACAAGAGAGGCCGCAATAGTGAGAGGCCCGCGCACCGCGATGAAGAGTGGCCCCCGCTTGCCGCCACTGGAGAAAGCCCTCGCACAGAAACGAAGACCCAACACAGTCAAAAATTAAAAAAAAATTAAAAAAAAATATTATGATCATATCAATAGATGCTGAAAACTTTTGATAAAATTTAGCAGCCATTCTTAATTTTAAAACTCTATAAAAATAGGGACAAAAGCAGACTTCTTAAATATAACAAAAACCAATTACCAAACACACCAGTAGAGCTCATTGAAATATGATTTCAATTAAAATTAGGAACCAGATAAGGATGCTTGCTATGGACATTATTATTTGATATTATCTTGTAGGCTTTCTAGCAAATACAGTCACACAAAATGATATAGCTGGTAGAGACGTTGGAAAAGAAGAGATAAACACAAGCTGGTAATATGATTGTATAAAGCCCAAGAGATTTAGTACTATATCACTAGAGTTAATAAAGCATAAGAAAATAAGGAAAATAATGTATCCACAACAAGAACTACAGCAACAAGGACTATAAAATGCTCCAGGGCAGCTCACCGACTGTGGAGTTCCGGCCCTGTGGGGACCCGGACCCCATTCCTGCTTCAGGTCAGTCCCCCTGCGCCAGGATACTTTTAATAGGTAGTGATGGCACAGCTGGCTATCCACCTGGAGGATATAAACTTCCTCTGTGTAAACAAGGACTTTGTGGCTCTAGAGAGACAGTTTCCTCTGTCTTCGTTATTTTGATTTCGTTTGAGACTTGTGGAAATGAAACACAATTTTATTTTCTTTTAGCTTTTTATTTTAACATAACTTTTGATTTATAGTCAAGTTGTAAGGAATTCCCATATATCCTTCACCCAGATTCCCCATATGTTAACAATGTACCACATTTACTTTATCTTTTTCTCTCTTGACATATTTCTCTTAACATAAGTTTAATAATTTCTTGATATTTATACTAATAATATTATATATTAATATATACCATACTAACAGTGCATATAATCTAATACAGCATAGGGAGCTTAGTACATTAAATAGCCTTTCATATTTCCTGTCCATATTTCTCTGGTCATCTTGAAAAATTTTTTAACATAACATAACAGACCATACTTTGCAACTTGCTGATGTTGCCCTAAGGTTTCTAAAATCTAGATCCTCATCCTGGCTCTCTCTTTCTGTTCCCCTTACAATTTAGTTGAGTGAACCGGTCATTTGTCCTATAACATGCCCACAGTCTCTGCTTACTCTTTGCATCCTCGTGGTGCTGTGCAACCCATTCCTCTGCCCCTCTGTATTCCCTGAAGACTGGTTGTTTGATGTAGAGGCTTGATCAGATTCAAGTTTGATTTTCTTGTCAAGAATATTTCATACTGTTGTATTCTAATTCTTTCGTACTTTCTTTAGTAGCTGGAATACTTCCATAAGGAGAATATTCATCAACTATTTGGTTATGCTGTCTAGATTGTTTTTAACTTTTGCAGAAAGGAGTCAATGAATTATGGTACCTAGCTCAATAATTAAAAGTTGTTTGGGCTTTTTTATAGCTTATGAAGAACCACATCCGAATACCAAGCAGGAGTTCATTGGCAGATCAGATTTACTGGAAGTGATTCACAAATATCATTAATAAACTATTATTATCTCCTTCACTTAGCTGTGCCTCATGACTTCTCCTATTTAACTAAATCCAGTTCATGATTCTTGACAAACTTTAAGGTATTCATTTAAAATGAGTTATGAAATAATTTAACAGTGAATCACCTTTACTTATGTATTTTTATATTGAATAGCAGGAAACCAACAGAGAAATTTGTCACTTTTGTTTGAGAACACAGTTAAATTTATTCTTATTTGACTCTTTCACCCTGGTTGATTAACCAGCTGTGTTTAATTTGAAAGCTTATGAAATTAAGTTTCTTATCAGCACAGAACAAGGCATTTTATAATACAGCATCTGGATTTAAAAATGGTTTAAGTCCAAGGAGATTATTTTTACAGCTTTTCATTAGAGCTGACTTTCTATAGCTGAAAACTACATTTCCAAGACTGCATTATAACTAGTATTCTGGATGAGATCTAGATTTTGTACATGCAGAATACAGAATCTGGAGCTGTGTTATGTGGGGAGAGTGGCAGGGCATGAGATAACCGTGTTCCAACATGGTTCCCGGCAGACAGTGTCACTTTTCCTGCTCCAGCAGCTTCCTGCAGTAGAATTGGCAGTGCACCCCATCACAGCAGAGATAGTCTGGCTAAGCGTTCCTGGAAGTTCTGCTTAGATCCTATTCTTCCATTCCTTCCAGTGACTTTGTAAACCACACACAAAAAAATCACTTTCTGCTTATACCAATTTGAATGATTTCCGTTATCTGCAACCTATTTCTCACTAATAATAAAGCTACTGATTTTTGTATATATATATATATGTTGATTTTTGTATATTATCTTTGTACTGAGCCATCTTACTCAATTTATTTATTGGCTGAGATAATTTTCTGGAAGTTTCCAGTTAAAAATTGTACAGTTTTCATCTCTTTGCTAATTTCATCCTGATTTCTCTTGAATATTTGCACCATATATTGTAGGCAACAGTGAACATTTTGCGGTTTTTCTAACTTTAATGGAAAGCTTCTAGTCTTTCCCAACTGAAAATAATTCTGACTTTGGAGATTACAGATATGTAATGTTATGAAGGTATTCATCTTTTCTCATTTTATTAAGAACTTTCTAAGCTAAAAAAAATTAAGAATGTTAGTTGGTTTTTATAAAAAATTTTTTTCAACATCCATGGAAATGATTATAAGATGTTTCTCTTTTTTTCTATTTGTATGATGAACTATATTTATAGATTTCCTAATATCGAATTGTCTTGCATTCCTTGAAAAATCCCACTTGGTTATGGTATCTTATTTTTTTAATGCTTTACTGGATTCTTATTGTGACTATTTTGTGATTTTTGCATTGATACGCATAAGTGGGTAGTTTTCCTTTTTTTGTACTAGTTTTGCTGTTTTCCTATTGATATAATGTTTGCTTTATGATAATAATTAGAAAAATTTCCTTATTTTCTGTGCTTAGTTCTGTGAAATTATCTGCATCTGGCGATTTTTGGCGGGGAGCATGTAGAGGGCAACTCTGACAACTTTCTTTATTCTATGCTACTTCTGTATGTTTAGATTTCCCATCTTTTCTAGGGTCAGTTTTGATCCATTTCATACAAGTTTTCCAATGTATTTGGATATATGTGAGCAAAACCAAATATATATATTATGTCTTTACTATATATATACATATATGTATATTTCTGCTGTATCTGGTTATTTCTTCCTTTCCTATCTGGTGTGTTTGTGCTTTCTCCTTTTAAAAAAAGTTAGGCTCACTAATAGTTAATCTGTTTAGTTGATTTTCAAAAATCAGTTCTTGTATTTGCTGTTTTTAGTTATAAAAATTTATTACTTTGTGCTTTTCTCTATATTAATTCCTTCCTCTTAATTTTTCTTCCTAATTTATTGTTTTGCATACTCAAGTCATTAATTTTTATTCTTTCTTGTTTATAAGCATTTTAGGCTATGAGTTTTCTCCTGAGCATTTATTTAGCTATATAATTCCATATGTGAGGTGATAATAATAGTGATAGATAAATCAGCCTCTCATGAAAATAGTTTGCAACTTTACATGAACACAGTCTTCTGAAAATAAACATTTTAAACACATATAGTTTCCTATAACAAATATTTTTAATTTCAATGTTACAAGACAACTATCCATGGAAGTATTTTTTTAAATAATTAATTAATTAATTTTTGGCTGCGTTGGGTCTTTGTTGCTACGCGTGGGCTTTCTCTAGTTGCAGCGAGTGGGGGCTACTTTTCGTTGTGGTGCGCGGGCTTCTCATTGCGGTGGCTTCTCTTGTTGCGGAGCACGGGCTCTAGGCACGAGGGCTTCAGTAGTTGTGGCATGCGGGCTCAGTAGTTGTGGCTCTCGGGCTTTAGAACGTAGGCTCAGTAGTTGTGGTACACGGGCTTAGTTGTTCCAAGGCATGTGGGATCTTCCCGGACTAGGGCTTGAACCCATGTCCCCTGCATTGGCAGGTGGATTCTTAACCACTGTGCCACCAGGGAAGTCCCCATGGAAGTATTTTTTTTTTTTTTTAATTATTTATTTATTTATTTATTTTTGGCTGTGTTGGGTCTTCGTTTCTGTGTGAGGGCTTTCTCTAGTTGCAGCGAGCGGGGGCCACTCTTCATCGCGGTGCGCGGGCCTCTCACTGTCGTGGCTTCTCTTGTTGCGGAGCACAGGCTCCAGACGCACAGGCTCAGTAGTTGTGGCTCACGGGCCTAGTTGCTCCGCGGCATGTGGGATCTTCCCAGACCCGGGCTCGAACCCGTGTGCTCTGCATTAGCAGACAGATTCTTAACCACTGGGCCACCGGGGAAGCCCGGAAGTATTTTTTAAAAACTCTTTCAATAATGTGGGAATGCTCCTTGGTCTTTTTAGTTGACTGATTCAGACAAATGCTCAATTCTGTAAGCACAAGATCCAGGAAAAAAAAATGTAGATTTCACTAAATTTTCGAGTAACTGATATGTAAATATTTTTGCTGTCTTCTTATCTATCTAACAAGACTCAATGGTTGGTTTATGTTTTCTTTTTTTTCACATCTTTATTGGAGTATAAATGCTTTACAATATTGTATTAGTTTCTGATGTATAACAAAGTGAATCAGCTATATGTATACATATATCCCCATATCCCCTCCCTCTTGAACCTCCCTCCCACCCTCCCTATCCCATCCCTCTACATCATCACAAAGCACCGAGCTGATCTCACTGTGTTATGCAGCAGCTTCCCACTAGCCATCCATTTTACATTTGGTGGTGTATATACATTAATGCTACTCTCTCACTTCATCCCAGCTTCCCCGCCCCCTCCGCGCCCTCAAGTCCTTTCTCTACGTCTGCGTCTTTATTCCTGCCCTGACACTAGGTTCATCAGTACTGCTTTTTAAAATTCCATATATATGAGTTACATATGGTATTTGTTTTTCTCTTTCTGACTTACTTCACTCTGTATGACAGATTCTAGGTCCATACACCTCACTACAAATAACTCAGTTTTGTTCCTTTTTATGGCTGAGTAATATTCCATTGTATATATGTGCCACATCTTCTCTATCCATTCATCTGTTGATGGACATTTAGGTTGCCTTCATGTCCTGGCTATTGTAAATGGTGCTGCAGTGAATATTGTGGTACACTTATCTTTTTGAATTATGGTTTTCTCAAGTTATATGCCCAGTAGTGGGATTGCTGGGTCTGGTAGTTCTATTTTTAGTTTTTTAAGGAACCTCCATACTGTTCTCCACAGTGGCTGTATCAGTTTACATTCCCACCAACAGTGCAGGAGGGTTCCCTTTTCTCCTCTCCAGCATTTATTGTTTGTAGATTTTTGATGATGGCCCTTCTGACTGGTGTGAGGTGATACCTCATTGTGGTTTTGATTTGCATTTCTCTAATGATTAGTGATGTTGAGCATCTTTTCATATATTTGTTGGCTATCTGTATGTCTTCTTTGGAGAAATGTCTATCTAGGTCTTCTGCCCATTTTTGGATTGGGTTGTTTGTTTTTTTGATATTGAGCTGCATGAGCTGCTTGTATATTTTGGAGATTAATCCTTTGTCAGTTTCTTCATTTGCAAATATTTTCTCCCATTCTGAGGGTTGTCTTTTCGTCTTGTTTATGGTTTCCTTTGCTGTGCAAAAGCTTTGAAGTTTCATTAGGTCCCATTTGTTTATTTTTGTTTTTATTTCCCTTACTCTAGGAGGTGGGTCAAAAAGGACCTTTCTGTGACTTATGTCATAGAGTGTTCTGCCTATGTTATCCTCTAAGAATTTTATAGTGTCTGGCCTTACATTTAGGTCTTTAATCCATTTTGAGTTTATTTTTGTGTATGGTATTAGGGTGTGTTCTAATTTCATTCTTTTACATGTAGCTGTCCATTTTTCCCAGCACCACTTATTGAAGAGGCTGTCTTTTCTCCATTGTATATTCTTGCCTCCTTTGTCAAAGATAAGGTGACCATATGTGCGTGGGTTTATCTCTGGGCTTTCTATCCTGTTGCACTGATCTATATTTGTGTTTTTTGTGCCAGTACCATACTGTCTTGATTACTGTAGCTTTGTAGTATAGTCTGAAGTCAGGGAGCCTGATTCCTCCAGCTGTTTTTCTTTCTTAAGATTGCTTTGGCTATTCGGAGTCTTTTGTGTTTCCATACAAATTGTAAAATTTCTTGTTCTAGTTCTGTGAAAAATGCCATTGGTAATTTGATAAGGATTACATTGAACCTGTAGATTGCTTTGGGTAGTATAGTCATTTTCACAATATTGATTCTTCCAATCCAGGAGAATGGTTTATCTCTCCATCTGTTCATGTTACCTCTGATTTCTTTCATCAGTGTTTTATAGTTTTCTGAGTACAGGTCTTTTGCCTTCTTAGGTAGGTTTATTCCTAGGTATTTTTTTCTTTTTGTTGTGATGGTAAATGGGATTGTTTCTTTAATTTCTCCTTCTGATCTTTCATTGTTAGTGTATAGGAATGCAAGAGATTTCTGTGCATTCGTTTTGTATCCTGCAACCTTACCAAATTCATTGATTAGTTCTAGCAGTTTTCTGGTGACATCTTTAGGATTATCTATGTATAGAATCATGTCACTGGCAAACAGTGACTGTTTTACTTCTTCTTTTCCAATTTGTATTCCTTTTATTTCTTTTTCTTCTCTGATTGCTGTGGTTGGACTTCCAATACTATGTGGAATAATAATGGCAAGAGTGGATATCCTTGTCTTGTTCCTGATCTTAGAGGACATGCCTTCAGTTTTTCACCATTGAGAATGATGTTTGCTGTGGGTTTGTCATATATGGCTTTTATTATGTTGAGATAGGTTCCCTCTATGCCTACTTTCTGGAGAGTTTTTATCATAAATGGTTGTTGAATTTTGTCAAAAGCTTTTTCTGCATCTATTGAGATGATCATATGGTGTTTTTTTTTTTTTTTGATCATATGGTTTTTATTCTTTTTTCTTAAAGCCTCTTTGTCAGTGTTCTCCGTTTCCTTCAAGGCAGTTTTTTACATTGTTAACTAAGGCTTATAGCTTTTGTCTTCTGTTATAATTTTTAACCAAGATCAAATTAGTGAATATCAAACTTATATATTTCTGATTTCAATGTTATTATTTTATGAATGAATTATTTTAATATTTCACCATTGAGTATAGTCATTAATTAGGTTTCTTGTGAATATTTGAAACTTTTTCCTGTCTTTAGAAATGTCATCTATCCATAGAAGCATAGATGCTCACTAAGAGTTAAAAATTTGCATCAGATGGTGGGTTTTGGGTGTTCATTGTACTATTTTTTTATGCTTTCCTGTGTATTTGAACATTTTCATAATAAAAAGCTGCAAAAAATCAGATCTACTTATATAATTATAAGAGACATCTAAGAATGCTTCAGAAATGATCAAAGAAGAGAGGGAGTTGACCATTGGAAGGGACACAGTGACTGTTTGAATTGTAAGCAGACAGTTGTTACCCTCTGTTGTTTTTCCTCATGGAGAGTGGAAATGCTCTGGTGTGTGACAGGAAATATTTAGGTTGGATAGTAGAGGGAATGGCCTTCCGTAGGAGACCATGCAGCTGCATCCCCTTGCTTGTCTTTAAGAGCTCCACAGATGCTCTCTGTGTCACATGGTGGAGGTGAGGTGGCTATCCCTTTGGTTGGAGAGAGAAGACAGTTGAATGGTTTCTCAAACAGACCCAGGGGCAGCTGCAACTCACATAACTGTATAGGGTTAGCCAGGACGGTGTCCAGTGCCCTGAAAACAGCAAGGGTGTAGATCAGGTTCTGCCTGCAGTGGACCTGCTGAGCTCCACAGATTCCCTCTGTGGATTAGCCTCTGCCTTGTATCTCACCCAGAGCAGTTCCATCAGAGAACTCTGAGCACAAGCCAGGGAGGGGTCCTGGAGTTCACAGAGCCCAGCTCTTTACTCTTCTGGGAATGAAGAGTTCATACCAACCAGGCACTTAACAAAAGTATGAGATTTTCTAAGAGAAACAATACTTATGACATTGGTCAAGCAAATTTCCCTGATAGTAAAAAGTCATTCACAGGACTTCCCTGGCGGTCCAGTGGTTAAGACTCCGTGCTTCCACTGCAGGGGTCACAGTTTCAATCCCTGTTCGGGGAACTAAGATCCCACATGCCGTGCGGCACAGCCAAAAAGAGAAGCAAAAAGTCATTCACCCAAAAGATAGTTGGTGCCCACTATATCCAGAGCCATACTGAGACTATTCGGGCTACAGGATCGTTTCCAGAGTGCCATGCATGGTAACATCTAGGGGGACGGGTTCTGGATTCTGACCTGGATTTAAATCCTGACTCTTCCATTAACTAGCTATGTAACTTTGGAAGCAAGTGCCTTGTTGGTCTCTGTGCCTCAGCCCCCTCCTCGGTGGAGTGGGTTTCAGGATTACAGCACCTAGCTCATAGGGTCTGCTTAGAGGATTTGGGATAACATGTGTAGTCTTTGAAACACATGTAGTAAATGTTCAGTAAGTATTCACTGTTGTTATTTAGCCTGGTTGTGTTGCATCCTCTTTGACAAGCCCCATGCTCTTCATTTTCCAACCACTCAGCTACCTTAAACAGACCCCAAGTTACCTCAGGGCTGAGAAGCAGCTACTCTTGGATCTTCCTGGTCACCCAGCTGGAGGGGGTTTCCAGGCTCTCAGGAGCTTCTTTCTAGCCTTTCTAGCTTCATCAAAACCATTACATTCTCAGCTCTGTCAGAGGACTCTGACCCTTGCCGTTGGGTTCTGTGGGTGAGGGAGCAAGTGAACCACCCTGTGGCGATGGCCTTGGGGTCTGTCCTCCTGTCCTTTCCTTTTGAGCTATAGGTGTAACTGTGGGTGATGAGATTCATTTAACTCCACCACGGGCAGCCCCAGGGGTCCTGCTGTATTATCCTTCATCTACATTCAGGAGTAACGTCCCTACCAAGGCCTTGGTGTAAGTCATTTTGGGGAGACTTTGTGACTCCATGTGCATCTAGTACATCGCTGTGTTTGGATGGTTTCCCGGTTTCTGTGGAATTTTGAGACTTGGAGCCCCAGGTATTGATTCACTGACGGAAACTTGCCCCTCTCTGGAGTGAAGTTGTGGGGCTTCTCTGGAGACTCATTACAACATTGCGATAATAAGGCCCCAGCCACCTCAAATCCCTTGGCTGTTGATTGCTCTAACTTTGAAGCTGGAAGTTTACCCTTTTATCCCCCAGTTGCAGAGCATAGTAACTTTGGGAAAGTTTATTGAGTCTGGTTGAGGGAGTGAGGGAAAAATGGCAGGCAAGGCCCTTCCAAGGGCTGGATCAGTGGGGTTATGACCATGGGCATTGTGTGGCTGTGATGGGTGGGAGTGGTCCACGTCCAGGAGCTACAGGATAATTCCTCCTTTGTCCCTTTCCTAGGAGTCTCTGTCTGCCCCTCCACCTCTTCATCCACTGTGTCCACTGAGCTTGCCCACCCACAGTGGCCTGTTCAAAACCTGGGCCCATCTCAAGGCATGGGCCTCCACACCTACAGCCTCTCTCTGCTCAATGTCACCTCTTTAGATGGGCTTTTCCTGTCCATCATGTGTAAAACAGAGCCGCTTCTGGATTTGCTCACAAATCCTTCCCTGTCCCCTTACTATGCTTATTTACTTTTATTCATAACACTACCTGACATTTTATTTACATATTTATATTTGTCTGTCTTCCCTACTAGAAGGAAAACTCTATGAGGGCAGAGACTGGTGTGTTCATTGCTGTGTACTCTATACTTAGAACAGGCTTGGCACAGAAGAGGTGCTGAATAAGCATTTTTAAATGAAAACAAGAAAGCAAAACACCTCTTTCTCAGAGGAGTCTTTGCACAGAGGAGAGTAGCTGTGGGGTCTGGGCAGAAGAGGAGATGTGGATTTCTTGCAGCATTTTTCAGCAGTTTTGGGTGTAAGATGCAGGAGTACCTTTTGAGAAGGGGATGTGAGGCATGAGAAAACCAAGGGTGAATCATTTAGAACAGTTCTCATCCTCTTGGGATGATTGGTCTCTCTCTGAGAATGATACCAGTGGACTCGAGATGTCTTCAGCACCTTTGATTACTCCACTGAGGTGAGCATAATATGTTCTCATCCTTGGACCTCAGGAATGGGACCTAAAGTAATTTGAAGTATGGAGGATGAATACTCAAGAATATAGGCTTGCTTCCAGCCAGACAGGACCATTCCTTGTTTAAAGCACAATTACCCTTGGTCTTCCTGCTTTTTCTCCTGCCATTTCTCCTAACAAGAGTGCTCTTCCTGCTCCTCCCCCTTTCCAACTGCTACCTCCTCTTCTAGATCAAGTTCAAATTCTTCTTTTGTGAAGCCTTCCCAGCCATCATGGGGAAGAGCAACCTTTCCTTCCTCTAAACGCCTTTAAGTCTTACCATTCATGCTTTCATGACATTTGGCCATAAATGATTTGGGGGCAACTCAAGTACTAACTAACTAACTAACTAACTAACCAACTAACTAACTCTGAAGTCTTTGGCTTCTCTAGTCTCCAAAGGTCATCCTTCCCTTCAGTGTTTAAAAACCACAAAAGTCCAAGCTCGGATCCTGATCCACCACTGAAAGTTCAGCTGTGGACTGGTTCCCCACCCATGTAATTCCCAGAGTATGCTTACATTTTCTGCCTAGCCCTGCTGGTTCTGGAGTTCTGCTGGACTTCTGGCTATCTTGTGACCAGCTTCTCCAACTGCTACTGCTTTCTCCATACCTCCTCACCCCAAGTACAGACGAAGACCCCTGTATTATCTGTCCAAGCACATCACAGACCAGCACCTACCAAAGCTTTGGGTTAATAGAAAGGACTTCTAGTATAGGAAAGAGGGAGGAAAACCCCATAGAACGAGATACAGGAAATTATTATTCTTGGAGTCCACCAGCCATATATACCTAGACAAGGTTTTTTTTTTTTTTTTTCTTTTACACTTTCCTCATCCCTCATTCTGCTGCCACATGGCCACAAAATCTACCTTCTGCCATGTAGTACCCTTGCCTATATCTCTCTCTGCTCCTTTCATCCCTGGATGCAGGACCCTGATCTTTGAGACCCAGTAAGAAGGGAAAACCCCATTTTAGTCCCAGGCTCACTTCTCAGGACACATCTTTTTCTGCAGAGATGGATCTCATTCCACAATGCAAGCCATTTCAATGTCATGAAAGACAGCAGTGTACCTCTCTCTGTCTTAACCATTGAAAACACTATTTTGGCTTTGCTGCCATAAAGCCATTGGAATGTTTTCCCAAACAAACATAGTCTGTTCCCAAAATTGAATCTGAAAATTGCTGATAAGTTTAAAATAACTTATTCTGGCTTTTAGACATTACATTTTCAAAAATTGGGGGCTTCAATCTCATTAGAACACTTCAGCACACATTTTTTTTTCCTTTAAATGTGTTTTCTATCTTACAGAAATCGGCAGAATAGTAAAGCATCTAGGAGGAGATTGGTGGTGCCGTCTAAGGGAAGACCAGGGGAATCTGTCCCTCCCTTTTGAAGGCTCCGAGAGTGTCTGGAGGTAGGTGTGTTGTGTTTCAAGGGTCACACTAACAAAAATGTGCTTAGGAGTGATGAGCATTTCGGAATGACATTTGGTTACTTTGCATGAGAGATAGGACTGCTAACCAGAAATGCTCTGCCCAGTCCATTCCCTCCCTCTGCCCTATTCCTCCCAGTCAGAAGCACTCCCTGAGATCTCACTGACCCTTTGTAAAAGAAAAGTGTGTTCTTCCATCTCAGTCAATGGATGTCTAGCATGGAGAAGTCTCAGGAAGCAAGCAGTACTTCAGAAAGAGTTAAAAATTCCTCCCTAGTCATTCTGCCTGTCAGGGAGTAGGCAGTGGCCTGCTCACTGGATGAGCCCAAAGTCATCCAAAAGAGCAGGGGCGGCCACTCCCTGGGTTAAACTCATCCTTCCTGGGACAGAGCCCCTGGGAACTGAGATAATGACAATCATGAGGTGTGCTCCCCTCCTCCACCGCCAGGGGTCTGCTGTGAGCTGGCGAGGAAGGCAAGTCATGGACACAGTAAAAGGTGAGAGACACCGGGAGGTGCGCTAAGTGGTTGATTACTTGACCAAGAACCTAGAAATGAGGGAAATGGATGGTTCCAATCAGTGGTTCTTAACCTTTTTTGAGTCACAAAGTCATATGAGAATTTGACTCTTCCCATCCCCACCCTAATCTACGTAGACACACCATTTCACATATATTTCAAGAGTTTTCCCAGAATACCCTGGAGTTCATCTGTGGACCTTCTGCTCGAGACTGTAAACCCCTGGAAGGCAAGGACTGGGCTTGTTCGCTGATGTGTGTCCAGTGCCTACCCAAAGTGTCCAAGATGAAGGAAGTGTCAATAAATGTTGAGAGCTAAAAGGCAAAAGCAAACCCGCGCTTGCCTGGCAGAAGCCAGGCCAGGGTGTGCAAACACCAGTGGCATCAGTGCCATGAGGGGCTTTGATGGTGACATCCCTGTCACTATCCTTCTTGACATTTAAAGCCAGGGCTGCTGAAGTATGAACTCTTCACTCTTCCGACCCTCTGGTCCTGACCTAGTGTGGTGACCTGAGACATGTACGGTCAATGATAGTCTGGGGAAGAGATAAGTGACATTTTGAGGATTCTCACACTGCTACCTGGTTTTTGCGATGCCTTTGACATCAATTTATTCTAAAGGCTTCTTTGAAGTCATCATTCAGCTGCATTTACTGAGCATCTCAGGGTCTACTGTGTTTCAGGAGGGTGCTTGATAAATGCTGAGGACTGAATCGCCATAACAGCTGGTCTGGGTCACTTCAAAGTCCTCTGCCACTGCCAGCGAGGGAACAAGAGGAACCACTGTAACCACTACCACTTTCAGAAACTCCTACGTCACTGGTCTGCTATGAGCCATGCTGAACACAGTCAAGTTGCTCATAGAACCTACTCCTAGGCCAAATAAGTTCAGAAAGGGATGGGGCTCCATAGTAAAGAGAACTGAGCCCCAAAATATCAGAAGCTTTAATGAAAAAGGTCTATCAATTCAGAAGCCCCAAAACTCGCAGATTCTTCCAAAGAACTGCCAGAATGGAAGACACACGGTGCACCAAAGATTTGGTGCTGAGCATAGCCCACCAGTTCACACACTTTCTTCCCTGTGGTAAGCTCCCTGTTAGGGATTCCATTGTCCTTTCCTGAAACTTATCCTCAGGCTGGGGCCACCGTCAGATCTGTTTTTATGTCCTTAAATCTACAAGAAGATTAGAGTTCCAGTCCCTTTGAACCCCTGGGAGAGTCCTCATTTTATACGCAAATTGGTATATGCAAATAGATACGAGGGGGCACTTCTCACCTCTGCTGCAGCATTCAAGGCACTGATTAACATAAGTGGATGCTCTGGGGTGTGACCTTAGGAAGCATGTCAATGGTGCCAGGTGGAGGATGGATGTTATCTGCTCTTCCCTGATGCACTGGAACCCCAACTCTTGCCCAGCCAAAATATGCTGCTGGTCTAGCTTAGTAACAGACATTTTGCCTTATTTCTGTAAATTGACTAACGACTTTTTCTTCATTCTTGTTCTTCATAACCTCTCCATATATTTGGCACTGTTGACGTTCCTGCCATCTTGGATTTCTCCTCCCCTGCTTCTTAACCCTGCACGGTTCTGTTTCTGTTGGTTTGCTTTCTGACTATTCCTCTTGTTCCCCATGGTGATTTAACCAAGGTCTTTCCCCGAAGCTCCACCCTTTTTTCCTTCTCTACATAAACTTCTCCAGAGTGTACGGTTTCATATCCACTTGCTTGCCTGCTTACTCACTTACTGAGCCTCTCTCACATCCCTTATGTGGTACTAGGCTTAGAGAACACCAAGATGAATAAAATCTAGTTTCCGCCTTCAGGGAGTCATATAATTGATAAGTGGTAACTTGACCCGGTACCTGGCTCCTTCTACTCACGTTCCGGTGCTCATTGCCCTCTGTCTAAAGACTGTAAGTTATTTATGCATGCTCAGTCTTAATCTCACATGACTCCTTTGCCTGTAACTCCAGCCTTCTTTGATTTTCTTCTCCAACAAACTGCTTTAGTCAGGAGAGCTGTTTGTTTTTTTTTTTTTAATTGAAGTATATTTGATTTACAATGTTGTGTTAATTTCTGCTGTACAGCAAAGTGATTCAGTTATATACATTATTTTTTATATTCCTTTCCATTATGGTTTATCACAGGATGTTGAATATAGTTCCCTGTGCTATGCAGTAAGACCTTGTTGTGTTTCCATTTTTTAAAATGTATGTATCAATTTATTTATCTATGTATCTATTTATTTATTTATTTTTTGTGGCTGTGTCGGGTCTTAGTTGGGCATGTGGGATCTTTCGTTGTGGTTTGAGGGCTTTTTATTGTGGCACGCAGGCTTCTCTCTAGTTGTGGCACTTGGGCTCCAGAGCATGTGGGCTCTGTAGTTGTGGCGTGCAGGCTTAGTTGCCCCGCAGCATGTGGGATCTTAGTTCCCCAACCAGGGATCGAACCCACGTCCCCTGCATTGGAAGGCAGATTCTTAACCACTGGACCACCAGGGAAGTCCCTCCATTTTATATATGCTAGTTTGCATCTGTTAACCCCAAACTCCCAATCCATCCGACCCCCACCCCACCTCCCCCTTGGCAACCACAGATCTGTTCTCTATGTCTGTGAGTCTGTTTCTGTTTCATAGATAAATTCAGTTGTGTCATATTTTAGAGTCTATATATAAGTGATATCATATGGTATTTGTCTTTCTCTTTCTGACTTAGCATGATAATATTAGGTCCAATCATGTTGCTACAAATGGCATTATTTTGTTCTTTTTATAGCTGAGTAGTATTCCATTGTGTATCTTTTTTATCCATTTATCTGTCGATGGACAGTTAGGTTGATTCGATGTCTTGGCTATTGTGAATAGTGCTGCTATGAACATAGCGGTGCATGTATTTATTTATTTATTTATTTGGCTGTGCTGGGTCTTAGTTGCGGCACGCGGATCTTCATTGTGGCTTGCAGGATCTTTAGTTGTGGCATGCGGGATATTTAGTTTCGACATTTGAATTGTTAGTTGCTGCATGTGGGATCTAGTTCCCTGACCAGGGATCGAACCCAGGCCCCCTGCATTGGGAGCGTGGAATCTTAGCCACTAGACCACCAGGGAAGTCCCGCATGTACCTTTTAGAATTACAGTTTTGTCTGGATATCTACCCAGGAGTGGGATTACTGGATCATATGGCAACTCTATTTTTAGTTTTCTGAGGAACCTCCATACTGTTATCCATAGTAGCTGCACCAACTTACATTCCCACCAATGGTGTATGAGGGTTCCCTTTTAGGAGAGCTGGGTTTTATTCCTTCAACAGTTTTATTACCTTGGGTAACTCATTTGACCTGTATTGGATTTAATATCTCTATCTGTGGAATGAGAAGGTTATAGCACCGGGATTCTTTCATCTCCAAAATTCTATGATCATTTACAGTTGGAGGGAGGTAGTGGCTAATACAAAACAGCAATTATATAGTGAAGCTAATGCTTTAAAAAAAAAACTTATGAGCAGCATCCTCATGGGGATTGCTAGCACATCATAAAATTGTTGGCTGGGTCTGGAAAATATTTGTCCTTATCACTTATTATAATTAGCCAGTTGCCAGAGCTATTAACATGCTCAGGTAAGAGGAAGGCAGGCATGGGAGTGGCTGAAGTTAAAGCAGGATTAGATGGCAGCCTTAAACTTTCTGGAAGGATTGTCCTCATATAGGTACTGTTCTGAGATCATTGATCTTTATAGTAAGTTTGTACCTTAATCCGTAAATTTATACATGTTATTCATGTTAAATAAATTTCTATAGAGTAAGAGTTCTGCTTCAGATCTTAAAAAAAAAATTCCTGATTAGAAAAATGATATTATTTCCTTAGTCATTGATACTTTGAATTAAAAAAACAGATCCATTCAAGTTAGTTGACTAAAGGGGTATGTGTACATATGTGAAAGAATGAACTATTAAATGGCAATGAAAATGAATCAGACGCAGCACAGTTGAACCTCCCAAATGTAAGATTGAGCAAAAGATGCCAGACACAAAACAACAGATACTATATGGATCCATTTATATGAATTTCAAAAACAGCCAAAACTAACCCATGATGTTAGAAATCAGGATAAAGGTTACCTTTGGGATGGAGGAAGGGAGTTAGAGAGGGACTTCTGGGGCGCTAGTATCATTCTATCTCATGACCTAGGTGGTGGTTACACGGGTGTGTTCACTTTATGATAATTCGTTGAGCTTGTGATTTGTGTGCTTGTCTGTGTATATGTTGTATTTAAATTTAAAAAGTTAGGACTTCCTTGGTGGCTCAGTGGTTAAGAATCCGCCTGCCAATGCAGGGGACATGAGTTTGAGCACTGGTCCGGAAAGGTCCCAAATGCCGCAGAGCAACTAAACCCGTGCGCCACAACTACTGAGCCTGCTCTCTAGAGCCCGCGAGCCACAACTACTGAGCCCACGTGCCACAACTACTGAAGCCCACATGCCTAGAGCCCGTGCTCTGCAACAAGAGAAGCCACTGCAATGAGAAGCCCACGCACCGCAACAAAGAGTAACCCCTGCTCACGGCAACTAGAGAAAGCCCACGCGCGGCAACGAAGACCCAATGCAGCCAAAAATAAATAAATTAATTAATTAATTAAAAAAAATTTTTTTAAAGTTAAAAACACTTGAGTTCTACACTGTGGATTCCTGATTCCAAGTGGCAAGAAAAGTATGTCTAGAGAGGGAGAACCCAGCTTAGGCTTGAGCAGGAGGGACAAGAGCTGGGCTCTGGAAATAAGGTGGGTGGAGAAGACATTCCAGTTGGGCCAGCTGGGGGCAGAGTGAAGACAGTGGTCAGACTGAAGTAAAACATGTGTACAATAGTGTGTAAGGTGGGAGCTGAGGCTGGGAGGTAATTCTGGGAGAGACCGTGGGTGGGGCTCTTGAGTACCCAGCGGAGCAGCTTGGTTTTCTCTTTTGGATAGTGGGAGATCACTGAAGATTTGGCATATTGAGAGCAGAACTTTAGGATGCTGGAGAGGAGGGTACTCGGTAGCGTGGAGTGGTAGGGGTGGACACAGTTGCCACGGCGGTACTGGAGAGGGGCGGATGGAGGACTGCACTCTGAGACTCTCTGAGACATGTCTGGTAGTGTTGATCCTGGCTAGTGTTCCACCTCCTGTTCTTGCTAGTGTAGACATGTTTGGGTTTTCATCCTTTCCTAGGTGGGCCTCAGGGGCATCAGGCTCAGGCTGTGTTCAGGGACAGCTTGGTAAATTGTGCCCCTGAGGATTCCCCCATGATTGGATCCTTCTCAGAAAGTGCGTGCTCTCACCTGAGCCAAGCCTGCCCAGCCCTGCCCCAGTGGGGGCCAAGCATGGGACCCATACGTGAGACCCTTCCATTGTATTGCCCCTTTCAGCCCTGATCAAGCAGAGTCTGCGGCAGTGGAAACCTCGGTGTGACGGTGCCCAAGCCTGGGGCTGCCCTATGGGCAGGACATACTGGGGATTGGCCAGTGTGCCTCATTCAGGCTAATGTGAGTATTGCTGAGTCCCCTGGGTGAGTGTTGCTGATCACTCTGTAGAATGCAGATGGCGGAGGACAGTGGGGGTGGTTTCTTCATTCCAGGAATCCTAGGCAGGGAGGGTTAAGCAAAATTCCCATGTAAAGAAGCATCTTCCCTTGTCTTCACTCTTTGTAGCCAACCAGATATGCTGTCCAAGGAGAAAACAATTGATTAAGGCAGAACTGTGGTCTGATGAGATGTATCCTGGGGTCAGGAGTGACAGTGTTCTAAGGTGGGGTGGTCCATATCTCATAAGGACGAGGAAAACAGGATTTGTTCTTTGCCCAAAATGGCAGCATAGCAGAGCTTCTTGAAATAACAGCAACATTTGATTATGGTGGTTTATGATTTTCTAAGGCACTTCATATGCATTATCTTATTTTCCATTTTGAGCTTCTCAACCAGGCTGTGAGAAAGATAGGGAAAAGAGGATTATCCCTGCTTATCATGTGAGGATTTATGTGTGGATGTCCGGAAAGGTGAGGTGATTTGTCCAGTCTCAAAGGTGGTAAGGGGTGGAACTTGAAACCAGGTCTCTCCACTCCAGGTCCAGATTTCTCTCGATGTACTAGCTATATTTCCCCGACAGGATTCAACTGTCCTGCAGTAACCATAGGATAAGTTTAGCCCCAGGGACATTTGGCCAACAGTGTCTGAAAACATCTGATGGGGAGGTGGTACATGTTGGATTGAGGGGACATAGGAGGAGGAAATGAGAGAAGCGGGATGATAATTGTTGCCTGTCAGGTGAGTGCAGTGTTCCTTTTCCCAAGAAGCAACCAAGACTAGACTATAGGCATTGAGCAGAGGACGACACAGGAGGCAGGGAAGACGGCAGCATGAGAGGGGGACAAAGCACCATCCAGTAGCTTGCTGGAGAGGCTCCCCCCGACCTTCCCTACCTGCGTCAGATGGTATAGACAGCATGGGAGGCTCCAGTTGGTCAGTAGATGGCCCAGTTGGACTGAAGGCTACTTCCTCACCCATTCAGGGTGAAGGCCCAGAAGATCTCTAGACCTCTCAGTACTGGAATGGGTGCCACTCCCTGTAACTTCCTAAGGAGTGTAAAAACCCAACAGACTAAACTTTCCAGCAGTCTACACCATGTGCGCACTCATCAGGGAAGACTTCACAGCCAGGGCAGAAGTCCAGATGAGTTGGGAGGGGTTCATTTCACCTGTCAGATGCTGCTGGTCTAATGTGAAGCTCACTGTGGCTTTTGACCAAGGTAATTACTGTAGAAGGTTCTAGGTGGCAGCAGAGTCTGGATGAGCAGACCTGAGCTTAGAGGTGGCATGAGGGGTCCCCAGTTGAGCTGAATGCAGAACAACCATTTGGCTTTTCTGGGTTGCCTAAAGGGCAGAAGGTCCTGTTATAATCTAAGGCATGTATCTTTGCCTTCATTAAACTTCTTGAAATTTTTGATACTAAGGGGTTACTTTCCACTGGGTGCAGTGGCAGTTCCTGCAAAGATGTATTTTGAGAGTTAAATGAGATGTCTTGCTCCCTCATCTTATTATTTCCAGCCTTGGTGACCAAGATTCACCCTCTGCATCATTCTTCTTGATTTTCTAGAATTTGAATATGTCTGCTCTTGGTAATTGCTGTGTGTGTGTGTGTGTGTGTGTGTGTGTGTGTGTGTGTGTGTCCGAGCAAGTGTGTCTGCCGTGACTAGGGGTCAGGGCTTCTCCCTGGGGCCATGACATTTCCTCCTGCCACATTCCTTCTTCGAGATCCATGCTACAACGTGGTAGAACCTTGAAAACATTATGGTAAGTGAAGGAGGCCAGACATAAAGGACCACATATTATATAATCCATTTATATGAAATGTCCGGAATAGGCAAATCCACAGACACAGAAAGTAGATTAGTTGCCAGGGAAGGGGGTGAGGGGAGGGATAAATTAGGAGGCTGGGATTAACATATACCCACTACAATGTATAAAATAGATAACCAACAAGGACCTACTGTATAGCACAGGGAACTACACTCAATATTATGTAATAACCTATAAGGGAAAAGAATCTGAAAAGGAATATATATATAACTGAATCGCTGTGCCGTACACCTGAAACTTACATGATATTGTAAATCAAGTATACTTCAATAAAAAAATTTTTTTTAAATTGGTTGCCCGGGGTTGGAGGGGTTGATAAAATTGTTCTGAAATTGATTGTGATGATGAATGCACAACTAAATACTAAAAGCTATTGATTTGTACACTTTACATGGGCGGATTGTATGGTATATGAGTTATATCTCAAGGAAACTTTTTAAAAAGAAAAGATCCTTGTGCAATACAGACACAGTGAGTTGGCTGCAGACACTGTGTGATGTGACTACAGTGAGGTGGGGGCAGGTCCTGGGGGCAGACTCCATGCGGGAGTGGCTGAGAGTGAATTCTGAGATGGGCAGAGGTTAACTCAATCCTTGGGATTTTTGCAGCTTTTTTCTTCACTAGTTTATTTTTCTGTCTTCCCTAGTCCAGTCCATAGACGGTCTTGGTCATTAGTAAGCAGCAAGGTCCTACTGTATAACACAGGGGACTATATTCAATATCCTGTGATAAACCATAATGGAAAAGAATATGAAAAAGAATATATATTGTATAACTGAGTCACTTTGCTGTACAGCAGAAATTAAACACTACATTGTAAATCAACTGTATTTCAATAACATTTTAAAAAAATTAAAAGAAAAGAACTTGTATGGATTCACAGTCTTTTCAACACTTGTTTTTATCATGTGTCTATTTTTTTCAATATGGGGGTATAAAATAGTATCTTGCTACTGTCTTAATTTGCATTTCCCTAATTACTAATGAGATCAAGCATCTTTTGGTACATTTATTGGCTATATTTCTTTCCTCTTTAATGTAATTCAGGTCAAATGTTTGGCCCATTTTTCTATTGGACTGCTGCTTATCTATTCCTTACGGCTTTGTAAAAATCAGTATACTGATTATATATTATGGTTACTAAACATTTGTCTGTTATCTGTGTCACAGATATGTTCTCCCTGTTTGTAATTTGCCTTTAACTTTACTTTGGGGGTCTTTTAATAAACAGAAACTCTTAATTTTAATGTAGCTTAATTTATCAATATTCTCTTTTTTGTTTAGCACTTTTCTGAACTTCTTTAGTAAATTCTTTTATATGCTAGGGCCCAAAACAATATTCTCCTATCTTTTCTTCTAGAAGTTTTGATTTTTACACTTAATTTTTTTGTCCTTCTGGAATGGATGTTAGTGTCTGCTGTGAGACAGGGAATCTAATTTTACTTTTTCCCCATATGGACAATCAGTAGTACCAGCTTCCTTTCATCTCTGACATGTAGCACTGTTCCATATTGTGTGGGGTTGTTTCTTGGCTCTTTATTGTGTTCTGCTGGTCATTTTACGTATATTTGTGCCAATACCATCTTGCCTTCATCACTCTGGTTTTATGTCGTGATATCTGCTCAGGCAAGTCCTCCCCACCATCTTCTCCTTTAGCAACGTCTTGACTATATTAGGATCTTTGCTGATTTACATTTTACCCCCCAAATGGGATCATAATGTTACTACTAGTTTATAACTTGCTTTTAAAACAAACCCTTAATAATAATAATACATTGTGAATATTTTGGCATTCTTATATAATTTTTAATGACTACATGATATGTTACTGTTTAGATATTCCACAGTTTACTTATTCCATCCCCCATTTTTGGATATTTAAGTTGTTGCCAAATTGTCATTATTGTAAACAATTTTGTGGTGAATGTCCCTGTGGCAAAATATCCATGACTATTTCCTCAAGTTGGGAGTAGGATGTCTAAGTCTAAGGATTGGTGCAATTTTCAGGTTTTTTTTTTTTAAAGTTTTTTTTTTTTTTTTTTTTTTGATGTGGACCATTTTTAAAATCTTTATTGAATTTGTTACAATATTGCTTCTATTTTATGTTTTGGTTTTTTGGCCACGAGGCATGTGGGATCTTAGCTCCCCAACCAGGGATCGAACCCACACCCCCTGCATTGGAAGGCGATGTCTTAACCACTGGATCACCAGGGAAGTCCCTAGGTTTTTGATAGAAATTGCTAAATTATTTTTTAGGAAGTTCACATGAACTGTGTGATAGTGAGGTCTCATGGCAGGCTCCCTTACTAACAGCGAACATTATCATTAAAAAAAACAGCAACAACATACATTTTCCAACTCCATAGGCAAATAATTTAAAACCAAGTTAAATTTGGCTCACATATCTAATCTGGATTAGCACATTCTATGTTTGTATTTTTCTAGTGAACAGCCATGGGGTTTCATACACTGAACACGCTCCTAAATACATCTGTTCCATTAGGGGAACTGAGCTGGGCCTGCGGGCTCATGGAGAATCAGACTGTCAGGCGATGGAGTTTATTTTGCTGGGATTTCCTCTCAGCAGGCAGGTGGAGCTGCTGTTCTTGGTGCTGCTACTGCCCACATTCCTGCTGACGCTCCTGGGGAACCTGCTGATGATCTCTGTGGTGCCGTCCTACTCCCGCCTCCACACCCCCATGTACTTCTTCCTGTGCAACCTCTCATCCTGGACATCCTCTGCACCTCCGTCATTTCTCCAAAAGCATTGGCCAACTCAGTATCTGGGGATAAAACCATCTCCTTTGCTGGCTGTATCACCCAGTGCTATTTCTACTTCTTCCAGGGCACGGTAGGGTTTCTCCTGCTGACAGTCATGTCCTATGACCGCTATGTCACCATCTGCTACCCCCTGCGGTATAGCACCATCATGAGGCCTTCTGTCTGCATTGGGACCGTTGTGTTCTCTTGGGTGGGAGGCTTCCTGCCTGTGCTCTTTCCAACCATCCTCATCTCCTAGCTGTCCTTCTGTGACTCCAACATCTTTGACCACTTCTTCTGTGACAGTGGGCCCTTGCTGGCCCTGGCCTGTGTGGCACCACTGCCATTGAGCTGAGGGATTTTATGCTTTCGTCCACAGTCATCCTCTGCTGCAGGGTCCTCGTGGCCTGTTCCTATACGTACATCGTCCTGACAGTAGCATGCATCCCTTCTGCAAGTGGGAGGAAGAAGCCCTTCAACACCTGTGCTTCCCACCTGACCATAGTTGTGATTTCTGGTAGCATCATGGTGTTATCTATGTGACTCCCTCCCAGAAAGAATATCTGGAAATCAACAAGGTCCCTTCCATCCTGAGCAGTATTGTGGCTCCATTCCTCAACCCCTTCATATATACTCTAAGGAATGACACGGTGTTGGGGTTCCTCAGGGATGTGTGGGTCAGGGTTCGAACAGTTTTGGAAAAGAGTATGAGAACAATGCCGAGGAGCGGATTGTCCTCCAACAGTGACCACAGAGGAGGGGCTAGTTCCTCTTTCTCTTCACTACCGGGTATCCGTCGTTCAAATCCCCAGTATTAAAAGAGAGGATTGCCTTAGCAAAACGGTGAGCTAGCTGAGGGATCCTGAATGGTCTATAGCAGAAAGAAGTGGAGCTTGGAGACAGGGACTTGGACTCTGGCCTTGGTTCTAACTCAAACTCTGTGGCCACAACTGTATCACCTTGTCACCTGCCACTCTGGCCCTCAGTGCTCTCATCTGAAGTATGACAGCATTGGACTTGATGATCTCTAAGATCTGTCCACACTGAATATTCCAAGAATTGCAGAAGGGCCATACAGCCTGTGTCCTGTTTGAAGTCCCATCACGTTTGACCCCGTTTCCTCGTGGATCCTGAATACAACTCTTCTATCAGCTTGGCACAAAGTCATTCCTGGTCCCCTCTGCATAGAACCCCTTTCCTTCCATCTTCTCTAGGAATCTTTCTAGGAATAAGCTTCATTATTCTCCGATCCACTGTCATATCCTGTAATCCACTGTTTTCCCTCAGTGGACATTTGTAATGATTGGTGGATATACGTAGTCCGTGTTATTTAATAACACTGCTTTCTGTACTAGAACATGTCATAACATTCAACGTGATCCCATTCTTATGTAAGACATGCCCTGTTCCCTCAGCCTCCAATGATTGAGCCACTGATGGATAATTTGACTGAAGACAGAATCCATTGCCGGGCCAATGATCTATGACCTGTGTGGCTTGGCTGGAGCAAATAAACTGTGCAAACAAATGTCTCTTTTTTGAGAGTTTGAACTAAGACATGCAGAGACTATATTGAACAATGGTGATTCTGCCCCTGGAAACTCAAATAGACTTGGTGCCTGGAGTGGCCATTTGGGGGCAAACACAAGCTGATGAGTAATTCTATTTTTTGTTGGGGGATCCTCCATCTCTTCTTTTTTTATCGAAGAGTAGTTGATTTACAACGTTGTGTTAGTTTCAGGTGTACAGCAAAGTGATTCAGTTATACATATTTAGTTTTCAGATTCTTTTCCATGATAGGTTATTACAACAAGCTGATGAATAATTAGAGGAAACCAGTCTGCCCATCAGATAGAATGGAATTGGTGTGTAGAGAAAAATAGACAAGAGACAGATGAGAGCCCACTCAGCTGCAGAGACACAGAGTAAAGGGCCCTCCTCTCTAATGACTTCCCAGATCAGGGAGCTGACAGTTTTATTTCCTATTCCCGGATTTGATGAGGTTGCCAGTACCCATACATCAAACCCCTTTTTACTGAACTCTTTTGAGAAGGTCATTGTTTTTCATGACCAAAAAGCAGCTTGCCTAAAGCTCCCTCTCTGCACCAAGTGTAGCCCTTCCCTCTTTCTAGCTCCGAGGAACTAGAAAGATGCCCGTTTCTAACTAAACTCTTTGTCTGAATTCCTGGTGCCCAAACACTGCCTGAGATGCTTGACTGGCACCATCTAGGCCTATGGTTCAGGTCAGTGCAAGCCAGATTTTTTCAGTGTCATCAGAAACACTAAGGTTTCCTTCCTGTCCCCTTCGGCCTCTAGCACTGCAGGATCTACTTTGCCTGAATTAGCACCTGTGCTTCACGTGCACACCTAAGGAAACTCTGTAGAGTGCTGTGGCAACAAACGAAGACCACCCAAATGAGAACAGAGTGCTATTTATCCAGAACTGGCTACCGCAAGGAAGTCAGCCGCCATCATTTGTATTTGACTGAGACTCAAAGGCAGGCAGGGAGCTGGGAGGCTTCGTAGCAGAAGAAGAGGGTAAGGCTCAGGTGTGCTCTGATTGGAGGGTTTTGGCCTGGGGAAGCTGGAAGTGGGCTAACTAGAAGCAAGGTATCTTTGGGAGCGTGTATTTGGCTTTCTCTGACTAGTGCTGAGTTGGAAAAAAAGTGGGGGAAAGAATGGGGCTGCAGAAGAATTGGGACATTGGCAGTCCTGACCACCTCCTGACCATTCTGGGCTGACTGCTGCAGAGGCTGTAGATTGGTTCCCTGCCTAGTTGCTTCGGGTTTTCTGGGTCAGAGTTCTATTGTCATATACGGTGTGACTGTTGTCCGTTTGTGTATTCAGTGTCTCAGTTCTTATAGCATTGAAGTTCTTGCACCATTTTAAAGTTTAAGCAGAGGGACAATCCTTCCTAAGCAGACAACCAGATCCCATCAGTAACAGATGATGAAAGGTGACCTCAGACAAGCAGAGTTTAGTTGGTTCTCAGGCCCGGAGTGGGACCTGGAGAAACAGAGGAGGTCTTGCATGTGCTGAAGACCCTGCTTCTTTGAGTGACCCAGACTCCAAGGTTTAGACCCTTTGGCTGGTGGGGCCTGCCCAGGGCACCCCGGCACTAGAGGCAGTTCCCTGTTGCAGTACATCTGGCAAAGCATCTGGGCTCTGAGGTCCAGTCTTCCGTGAGATTAGGAGACAGAGCAGATGTCTTGGGTCGGATTATGGAGAGAAGGAAGCTAGGCCACTCTGCTTCCCCGTAGGGCGCTGACAGGGCCTCAGAACCTTGTCCTCTCTGCCAGAAATGTTTCACTGAAAACATCTGGAGGTCCATGACCCCTCAGTTGTCCTTCTTTCCTAGCCTCAGGAACTCTTTAAACCACCGACTAGACTTAAAAGCAGCGACAGGGACTTCCCTGGTGGCGTAGTGGTTGAAAGTCCACCTGCCATTGCAGGGGACACGGGTTCAATCCCTGGTCCGGGAAGATCCCACATGCAGCGGAGCAACTAAGCCCGTGTGCCACAACTACTGAGCCTGCGCTCCAGAGGCTGAGCCACAACTACTGAGCGCACGCACTGCAACTACTGAAGCCTGCACGCTCTAGGGCCCATGTGCTGCAACTACTGAGCCCACGTGCTGCAGCTACTGAAGCCCACGCCCCTAGAGCTTGTGCTCCGCAACAAGAGAAGCCACCGCAATGAGAAGCCTGCGCACTGCAACGAAGAGTAGCCCCCACTTGCTGCAGCTAGAGAAAGGCCATGTGCAGCAACAAAGACCCAGTGCAGCAAAAAATAAATTAAATTAAAAAAAAAAAAACAGCAACAAATTCCTACAAATTTCCAAGTTCCCACTGGGAACCTTTAGCCAAGTGCTTCTGCTCTCAGCCCACAGAAGTCACTTCCTTCTTCTAGGCCTCCTCGTCCTTTGTGTGGTTGGTACACTTGTCTGCCTGTCTTCCCCAAGAGACAGCAAATGCCAGTGAGGGCAGAAAACTCGGTATTGTTAATTTTGGGTCCCCTACCCTCTTTCTCCTAGGAACCTACATTAGTGTGACAAAACAAAATTATTTTTAAGGCAGGACAAGAAAATTTTAACCGTCACCATTTTCTCTGCCATTTGACCCACTCCTCCCTCCTCTTTAGTGTGCATTGTGCATCTGCATTATACATTAACTAGATCCCCTTAGAAGACACAGGAATGATGCCGAAAACTCAGCTTCTCTGTACACCAGTGCCGAATTGAATTGAAACAGGAAGGAAGGAGGCAGGGCACAACCTTTGTAAGAATGACATAGCCCAAGGACATGACATAAACTGATTAGAACCAAATGGATCCAAGATGGCGGACAAGTCAACTTTTTCCACTAGACGTTGAGCCTCAGTATCAGCAAGCTCACATTAGCAAGCTAAATGACACACCCACAGGCGTCATGACAGTTCCAAGACCGACCATAAGGATCAAAAAGTGGGCGGTGGCCCAATTCCTGGAAATCCCTGCCCCTTCCTGAAACAGCTGGAATACTCCTCCCACTCATTAGCCTATGAAATTACCCACCCCTATAAAAACTGACAACCCCATACCTGGTGCCTTTCTCACCTTCTGAGATGGCCCACACTCTGTCTGTGGAGTGTGTACCTCTCTAAATAAATCCACTTCTTACCTATCACTTTGTCTCTCACTGAACTCTTTCTGCGATGAGACATCAAGAACCTGAGCTTCATTAAGTCCTGAAACCAGGTGTGTTATCTCAGTTGGAAGACTGTGGGTTTTAGCCGGGTTCAAGTCCCTGCACGGGGGTTCCAGTCCCAATCTGAGGTGCACAGTTTCAATTCCACTTCAAAGACATGGTTCCCAGTTCCTTAAGAAAGACTTGCTGGGTCACAAAGCTGGCCAGAGGCTGATTTAAATTTTTAAAGCTAAAAATGTATATATTGATACCTTTTTTAAAAAATTATTTATTTATGGCTGTGTTGGGTCTTCGTTTCTGTGCGAGGGCTCTCGCTAGTTGCGGCAAGTGGGGGCCACTGTTCATCGCGGTGTGTGGGCCTCTCACTATCGCGGCCTCTCTTGTTGCGGAGCACAGGCTCCAGACGCGCAGGCTCAGTAATTGTGGCTCACGGGCCCAGTTTCTCCACGGCATGTGGGATCTTCCCAGACCAGGGCTCGAACCCGTGTCCCCTGCATTGGCAGGCAGATTCTCAACCACTGCGCCACCAGGGAAGCCCCTATACCTTTAATATTTATATACATTTATATACCTATACATACTTTAATATTTATATACATTTCAAAGAACAAACATAGAACTCACAGATTTTCTAAAGTAGATGTCTAAGAAAAGGGAGAGGAGACACAGCTCTTCCCTTATTTTCAACAGGGAGAACTAAGCCTTGTCAACGAAAAGTTAATCAGTCGATCTAAGAAAGAAATGGAAAATTTTATTGGAGCCAAATTTGAGGATTATAACTTGGGAAGAGCATCTCAGAAAGCTGTGAGAACTGTTCTCCCCGTTAGAAGTCAAGGCACAGTTATATAATTTTTTTGAGACAGAAGACTGCACATCAGATGATGTCTTATTGTCAGTTTACATGATCCAGATCTAAACGTCATCGTGGTGGGTAATGTGACCCCTTACAAGATCAGGAAGTCACGCTATCTTTGTAGGAGTTGTCGTGTTGATGCTGGGAGAATGTTGCTCTTTATGGTTAAGCAGGTATTCCTGCCAATGGGGAAGGTCCAGTGATGCATGATGCAGACACACAGTGCACAGTGGGGGAAGAGAGGAGGCCAAAGGGCAGAGAAGAATTTTTTAATGTTTAAATTTTTTGTCTTGCCATAAAATAAGAATTTTATTTCACAGCCTCTTACTTTACTTGTATTTGCCCTTATACAGCCCTCTGGGAGCCCATTTCTACAATGCTTTTTGCTTCTACAAGCTTTGTCAGCTACCGGTAAATGTCTGTGCTGGACCAGGTACAAATCAAAGTGAGCACACCTGACTCCTGTCTGATGGAGCTCACCCACACAAATGACAGATGAACATAAATCAAAGTGAGGATTACCTTTGGCAGGAGAGATTTTTTTGTTTCTAATCCTTAATTTTTAACTATGAAAATACACAGTCATTGTAAAATTTCAGCCAGTACAGAAGTGTATAAAATAAACCATGAGAGTTTTACCAGCCAATTCTACTCTCCAGCAGCAAACATTGTTAATTAAGTAATTTATGCTTATAGAACATACGCATATTTATTCATACACACTTAACTTTTATTTTACAAAAATGGGATGGTGTATATGAATTGTATGCAATTTGATATTTTAAAATATCGTTCCATGCCAATACCTATAAAACTACGTAATTTATTTTTAGATGTCACTTTTATAAACAATGGGTACTGAGATTTCTAGTATTTTGTTAATGGTGCTAAAAGTTATTGGCTTAAATTCCTACTCTTAGTACTCATGGCTTATAGCATTTGTCATTTTAAATTTCAGTAGATTATTTTGGTAGAGTCTACCAAATTGTCTACAAAATTTGTGGTAACAATTTCCTCAACCACAAACATTGTACGAAAATGGCCATCTTCCTCACCATTGGCATTACGAGATTTGTCAGTCTTAAAAATTTTTTGTCCTTCTGCATGTAAAAAATTGTATCTCATTATTGTTTTAGCAGTGAGGTTTATCATCTTTTCATATGTTCATTGGTTATCTGTATATCTTCTGTGAATTGCTTATTCATATTTTTTGCCTTGTACACAAAGATAAAGCATTTATTTTTCTGCTGGTTTGTTTTCCCTTTTCTGATTGCTTGGTATAAATTATTTTCATTGCTTATCAAAAGCCTTAATATTTTGCACTCTTCAATCCTGCAATTTTACATCTAGGAAGGAAATCATTGGTCAAATGGGCAAAAATGGGTGTACAAGGTGCTTGACACATTGTTTATAAAATAAAAACATTCAGAAAGCCTTCTAAAATCCAGCAATAGAAAATTGGATGCACTAATTATGCCAAATCTACACACAGGAATACAATTAAGAATAATGATATACAGTCAGCCCTCTGAGGGTTCTGCATCCACGGATTCAACCAACTGCAGGTTGAAATATTTGAAAAAAAAAATTCCAGAAAGTTTCAAAATGCAAAACTTGAATTTGCTGGACATAGGCAACTATTTACATAGGATTTACATTGTATTAGGTATTATAAGTAATCTAGAGATGATTTAAAGTATATGGGAAGATGTGTAAGTTATATGCAAATACTACACCATTTCATACAAGGAACTTGAATATCCTCAGATTTTAGTATCCGTGAGGGGTCCTGGAACCAATCCCTTGCAGATATTGAGGGACGACTATATTTTTTATACTCTACATTTATTGATACAGAAAGAATACATATATACATACATATATATTCAAAAATATTTAATGTGGTTCCTTCTGGGTAATGTAGTTATGGATGATTTTCTTTTTTTGGCCAAGCCGCATGGCTTGCGGGATCTCAGTTCCCCCGTAACCAGGGATTGAACTCGGGCCATAGCAGTGAAAGCCCAGAATCCTAACCAGTAGGCCACCAGGGAACTCCCTGGATGATTTTTTTTAAAGTCCGTTTTCTCCTTATTGTTCTACAATAAAAATGTTTTGTTCACACACAAAAAGGAAAAATGTCCTCAGAATTGAACTTCTGCTCAGATCAGGGTACAGTGGAACCATTGCATCTACCTAGGAATGCAAGGAATGAGCCCTGACATTGCGTGAGTTTTTGTTTTTTGTTTTTTTTTTCTTTTAATTGGTACTGTGGTTTGTTAAATTAGCCAAGGCTTTTTTGTTTTTTTTTTAATTTATTTTTGGCTGTGTTGGGTCTTCGTTTCTGTGCGACGCCTTTCTCTAGTTGCGGCAAGCGGGGGCCACTCTTCATCGCGGTGCGCGGGCCTCTCACTATCGCGGCCTCTCTTGCTGCGGAGCACAGGCTCCAGACGCGCAGGCTCAGTAGTTGTGGCTCACGGGCCTAGTTGCTCCGCGGCATGTGGGATCTTCCCAGACTAGGGCTCGAACCCGTGTCCCCTGCATTAACAGGCAGATTCTCAACCACTGCGCCACCAGGGAAGCCCCTGCGTGTTTTTGGCAGCCTCATCCTTTACTGCTTCAAACTGAGTTTCCAGTGCACTGAAACCTTCATATTGGTTTAATGTTCTCACATGAACTGTCCTCACTTTACTTGTTTGGTTTTTTTTTTTGGCCTCGCCTTGTGGCATTCAGGATCTTAGTAGTTCCCCAACCAGGAATTGCACCCACACACCCTGCAGCGGAAGTGCAGAGTTCTAACCACTGGACCACCATGGAAATCCCTGGTTCATTTTTTTTTTTTTTAATTTATTTATTTATTTTTGGCTGCGTTGGGTCTTCGTTTCTGTGCGAGGGCTTTCTCTAGTTGCGGCAAGCGGGGGCCACTCTTCATCGCGGTGCGCGGGCCTCTCACTATCGCGGCCTCTCTTGCTGCGGAGCACAGGCTCCAGACGCGCAGGCTCAGTAGTTGTGGCTCACGGGCCTAGTTGCTCCGCGGCATGTGGGATCTTCCCAGACTAGGGCTCGAACCCGTGTCCCCTGCATTAACAGGCAGATTCTCAACCACTGCGCCACCAGGGAAGCCCCTGCGTGTTTTTGGCAGCCTCATCCTTTACTGCTTCAAACTGAGTTTCCAGTGCACTGAAACCTTCATATTGGTTTAATGTTCTCACATGAACTGTCCTCACTTTACTTGTTTGGTTTTTTTTTTTGGCCTCGCCTTGTGGCATTCAGGATCTTAGTAGTTCCCCAACCAGGAATTGCACCCACACACCCTGCAGCGGAAGTGCAGAGTTCTAACCACTGGACCACCATGGAAATCCCTGGTTCATTTTTTTTTTTTTTTAATTTATTTATTTATTTTTGGCTGCGTTGGGTCTTCGTTTCTGTGCGAGGGCTTTCTCTAGTTGTGGCAAGCGGGGGTCACTCTTCATCGCGGTGTGCGGGCCTCTCACTATCGTGGCCTCTCTTGTTGCGGAGCACAGGCTCCAGACGCGCAGGCTCAGTAGTTGTGGCTCACGGGCCCAGTTGCTCTATGGCATGTGGGATCTTCCCAGACCAGGGCTCGAACCCGTGTCCCCTGCATTAGCAGGCAGATTCTCAACCACTGCGCCACCAGGGAAGCCTTCCTGGTTCATTTTTTAATGTAAGAGACTTGTCATTAGTCCCTGCCCATAGTTTGATCCCATCAGAAGACAACCAGTGCAGCTGTTTTCTGATTGGTGAAGGTTCTTTTCTTCCTTAGCAGGATCCTCTGGGAAAAAAACCGTTGGAATTTCACACCGGAGAACTCACTGTCCCTTTTGAGCCCCTCAGGTAACTTTCCTTGAAACATTTGAAATCTGACTTCCTGTAATCTGTAAAAGTTATGTCTGACCATCTTTCTTGAACATTCCAGAAAGTGACAAAGCAAAATAGAAACACACTCATAGACACAGAGAACAACGGGTGGTTGCCAGAGGGGACAGGGGTAGGGGAACGGGTGAAATGGGTGAGTGGGATTATGAGGTACAAACTCCTAGTTATAAAATAAACAAGCCATGGGGATGTAGTGTACAGCATAGGGACTATAGTCAATAATGTAATAACTATGTATGATGACAGATGGTTACTAGGCTTATCATGGTGATCATTAGATAATGTATAAAAATATCAATCACTATGTTGTACACCTGAAACTAATATAATATTGTATGTCAATTATAATTCAATTAAAAAAAAAACTTTCTAGTAAGTGAAATTGTCAGTAGGGCACGAATTTACTAGGTGTTCTGCTTCCAGCAGAGGGAGAGTTGGAGGGGATGCCCTGATGCTGGTTCCTCTGGCACCTCCATATCTTGCCTTGGAACAGTTTTGCGACCTGAATTTATTTATTTGGCGGTGCCGTGCGGCATGCGGGAATCTTAGTTCCCCCACCAAGGATCCAACCCGTGTCCCCTGCAGCGGAAGTGCAGAGTCCTAACACTGGACCTCCAGGGGAGTCCCTGCAACCTAAACTTAAAAAGCATCATCCATGTCCTCCTTTTGTCTTAACATATATTGTGTAACTCCTACCAGGTATTATTTTCCTGTTTGTTTCTTTTTTCATCCTCATCCAAACGCTTCCAGTTTCAGTTTTGTGATTTCCTTTTCCACATATACACTACTTTCTTTCCATGGTTATCCTCCAGTCATGAGTTCTACATCATCTATTTGTCTTCTTGTGATAAAATTCAAGTTCCTTTCCCATTCTAGTCTTCTCTAATGCAGCACATGCCAGACTTTAGGATTTTATTAAAATTAATTAATTATAGGGGAAAATCCCTTGAAATTGCTGTGTTTGGCAAGCAAGAAATGACATTCCCTCCCACCCCAATCTTAGAATGTCAATATCTTTTCATTCAAGAACATGGCTTAATCTTGGTAGGGTTAGGGCTTCCCTGGTGGTGCAGTGGTTAAGAATCTGCTTGCCAATGCAGGGGACACAGGTTCGAGCCCTGGTCTGGGAAGATCCCACATGCCACGGAGCAACTAAGCCCGTGCACCACAACTACTGAGCCTGTGCTCTAGAGCCTGTGAGCCACAACTACTGAGCCCACGAGCCACAACTACTGAAGCCCGTGCGCCTAGAGCCTGTGCTCCGCAACAAGAGAAGCCACCACAATGAGAAGCCCTCGCACTGCAACGAAGAGTAGCCCCCACTCTCCACAACTAGAGAAAGCCCGTGCGCAGCAACAAAGACCCAACACAGCCAAAAAAAAAAAAAAATCTTGGTAGAGTTAGAAAGGACATAATTTCAGAATTTAAAAATATTGAAAAAAAATTATTTCATCATAGACCAGAAATCCTTTGTCATGGACCAGCTCCAGTCTGCAGACCCGTGTAGGAAACCACTGATGTAATACATGTTTAAGCAGCTTCATTTGGACACTTTTTCCTTGAAAATTTTGGGAAGTACATAATGTCCATTTTTTTAGTTACCTTATAATTTATCAAAGGTCCATAAATCTTTTGTCTTAAGTCACAAGCCCTCCTCCAAACTCTGTTCTTGACACTACATCAGTTGTCAGGTGTCAGCCTCGTGCTCTTTCTTTTCCAAAGTCAGACACTTTGCACTGAGGAGATGAAAATATTGTCTGCAACCCCATGTCCTTCAGAGTCCTCTTTGTCCCAGGTTTCTTCTGGTTGTATAATTTGTTCTCACGTGTATCAACTAAAACATGAGGTTGCCTATAACAAACTCTGCATCAGGCGTCAGAACACACTGGAGGACGGAGCATCATTAGCAAGGTCAGGTCTGCAGAGGGCTCCTCCCACCCCATTACAGAGTCGCCAACCAGGAGAATGCGGTCTTGTCTTCCTGGGTTGGGGGAAGACTCTGTGCGTCTGTTGGCATCAATGAATCCTCCTTAGTATTCTGTCTAGGAATTCATTATTCTCGCAAGTGCCAAGCTGAGATTGTCTTTCCTCCTGAACCCTAGTGAAGAGTGATGTTTAGTAGGATAAAGGCAAAGGCTTTTCTAGTATAATAATGCTGAGCTTATGCTGTGAAAAACAGTCAACATGAGCAAGTGAAGAAATGGTTCATCTTGAGCTATTTCACCTGGATGGGGTTGGGACGGACCCTCAAAACCTCAAGCATCTCACTTGCTTCTTCCAGATAGACCAGGACCCTGGGGGAGGGGGTGGAGATTAGAGACAAAGGACCCTCCAGACTCCATCTAAGAAGGACTCGGTGTGAACTGACAGGTCACATGATGAGAAAAGTGATGTTTTGCACCGTTCATTGGACACTGTTATCAGCCAATAGGATTATTTTCTATCTGCTCACAAACTGAACCTGCAGCTGTGAGCTTTCAGCGTGACATGCCAGAGTGGACAGAGGTATTCGTCAAGATTTCACCACCCTTTTGGCAATGAAACCAGACTGCATTTTTAGCACACATATTTCAGTGTCTATCTCCCGAGGAGGAAGTTATATTTAGCACATTTCCTGCTAGCCACTGAACAGTGCAAGACCTTCTGGGTCTGGAGTTAGTCACAGCCCTTTATGTCTATCTGTGGAATCCCTCCTTGTAAACTGCTAGGCCTTTGAGGAGCCCGAGTTTATAGCATGAACTGTTACCATAAATCCTTAGAACCCACCAGGAAAGGTGCTGATTGGGTGGTATGTTCATAGCGACTTCTTAGTCCCAGCCCTGGGAATGTTAGGAATGCCCCAGTCAGATGGAGTGTGTGTGTGTGTGTGTGTGTGTGTGTGTGTGCGTGTGTGAACATGCTTGCATGCATCCATGTGTTTGGGCATGGTAGTGTAAACGGGGCGCTCTGGGTGACCTTCTTCAGACTCTAAAAAAAAAGATTTTATTGGAGTATAGTTGATTTACAATGTTGTGTTAGTTTCTGCTGTACAGCAATGTGAATCAGTTATAGATATACATATATCCACTCTTCTTTAGATTCTTTTCCCAAATAGGTCATTACAGAGTACTGAGTAGAGTTCCCTGTGCTATACAGTAGGTCCTTATTAGTTATCTGTTTTATATATAGTAGTGTGTATATGTCAATCCCAGTCTCCCAATTTATCCCCTCTTCCTTTCCCCCCCGGTAACCATAAGTTTGTTCTCTACATCTGTAACTCTATTCCTGTTTTTTTTTTTTTTTTTTTTTTAAATTTATTTATTTTATTTATTTTTGGCTGTTTTGGGTCTTCATTGCTGCGCGTGGGCTTTCTCTAGTTGTGGCGAGCGGGGGCTACTCTTCGTTGCGGTTCATGGGCTTCTCATTGCGGTGGCTTCTCTTGTTGCGGAGCACGGGCTCTAGGCGCGCGGGCTTCAGGAGTTGTGGCTCGCGGGCTCTAGAGCGCAGGCTCAGTAGTTGTGGCACACGGGCTTAGTTGCTCCGCGGCATGCGGGATCTTCCCAGGCCAGGAATCGAACCCGTGTTCCCTGCATTGACAGGCGGATTCTTAACCACTGCTCCACCAGGGAAGCCCTCTATTCCTGTTTTGTAAATAAGTTCATTTGTACCCTTAGACTCTTCTTGTACCTACTCCTGAGGATGTGTTTGCATTGCGTTGGGTTTGGGAAAATCAGATCAGCATGTTATGCGCCTCCCAAAGAGAGGAGCGAACAGGAGATGAACTTACAGGGCCATAGGCCCTACTTTTCCACATGGATCTTCTGGGTCAAGGGTCAGAGACACAGGGTCCCTTAGACCAGTACCTGCAGACAGGGGGCCTCAGAATCTTCTAGGGAATGTGTTTAAATGCAGATGACATGGTCAAACTCCACCCAGGTATACTGAATCAAACTCTGGGGTATACAGCCCAGGAATCTATATTTAAAAAAATATCCTAGATTGTTTTGTGATGTGAGTGGGTTTGCTGACTACTGCCTCACTTGGCCCTTCCTGCAAGGGGATGGTAGCAGCACTCAGCACTGACATCAAGTCTTTTTGATTTTACCTCCTAAACATTTCCTGCATCTTCTCTGCATGTCCACTAGTCACTGGCCAAGTCCAAGCTACCAGCATCACTGGCCTGGACCACTCAGCGGCCTCAAAGTTTCCCCTGCAGGGACTCATCCCCCTCCAATCGGTACTCAACACAGCAGCCAGAGTGGTCATTTCCAGTCTCAAGTCAGATTCTGTCACACTCCCCACCCTACCCTGACCCTCACTCCAGTTATTATTTTTTTCTTTTTCCTTTCTTTTTTTTTTTTTCCTTTGGCTGCACCGCGCGGCATGCGGGATCTTAGTTCCCTGACCTGGGATCAAACCCGTGCCCCTGCAGTGGAAGCATGAAGTCTTAACCACTGGACCGCCAGGGAAGTCCTGCTCCAGTTATTTCTTTCCATCGCTTTTAGGATGAACACATTCTTCTCACAGCCAGAGGACCCACAGGACTGGATCCGCACCCCACCTCATTTCACAGCCATTGTTCCTGCTAATAGGTCTCTCCACAGACCCGCCCCCCCCACTCCTTTCACCTGCTCTTCCTTCCGGCTCAGCTGTCATCACTTCCCCAGGGACCCCCCCCCCCCCACTTCCCAACCTCTCAAGGGCTGCACTTTTCAGTTGCAATTTTTTACTAATTGATGTAATAATCTGATTAAACACGAGTCTTCATGTAGAATGTAATTTCGCATAGAGGCAGGGACCACATTTCTTCACTATCACAGCCCTAGTGCTTGGCTCTAAATACCTGCCCTCAGGACTTCCCTGGTGGTCCAGTGGTTAGGACTCGGCGCTCTCACTGCTGGGACCCCAGGTTCGATACCTGGTTGGGGCACTAAGATCCCATAAACCGAGTGGCAAGGCCAAAACAAAAACAAAAGCAAAAACCTGCCCTCGCCTCCATATGGCAGGTGTTGGCCATCAAGCAATCTTCAGTCAGAGAATATGCAGGGTCCTGGGATAGACCAGAGCTTTGTAATTATACCCAGGAGTTCCATTCATTTGTTCATTCATTCATTCATGATGACAAGTGTAGGATTAAGTGCCATTTTGAGCTGTTAAATTCTGGGCCTAGCTGGAGTCAGCCAGCACAGCAGGCACCGCTGGTAATGATTTGAACATGTCTGAACACTTGGCATGCCTCACTTCCCTTGGCTCAATCAAAATAAACATCTACTGAACATGAACTAGGTGCCAGATGTGCCCCTTGTCCTTAAGCAGCTTGTGATCGAGGGAGGAAAGACAGACACGAAACAAGTGACTACAAGTTTATGAGTTTTACCAAGGGGCATTCGAGTGTGCCACGGAGACACAGAAGAGGGGGTGCAAGTCTAGTCTAGGGGCTCAGAGGAAAGCTTCCCTGCAGAAGGAATATTTGAGCTGAGGTTGAGGATGAGTAGGAGTCAGAATAGGCCCTAGCGAGCAGTCCAGGTGAAGGCCAAGGTGAACTTCAGATGATAGGGCTATTTAATGGGCAGTAGGGAGCACCAAGTTCAGCCTAATTCTCCTCCTGTCAGTTGGGGCTTGGCCCATCCAGCCCTTATCCATCCTCTCAGGGGGCAGATGCTGCACTAAACGGGAGAGGGAGTGGAGTGGCCTGTGCGTGGGTACCTCTCGGGGCCCCCTTCTCTGACTCAGGCGTCACAGGAGCTGTTGTGAATTCAGCACCACTCTTGTTGGAGCAATATTAAACATCATCACCAAAGGCAGTTTTGACTCATTTCTTTATTAATATAGAAAAGGAGCCCAAGGCAGCTGGACCAGTAGTACAAAGCACCAGGAGTTAATACTATTCTGGTGAAAGGGTTGGCTTTACAAAAGTGAAGGAGTAGGCAGGAGCTGCCCTGGTTCTGGGGCCAGGCCCAGCCTACTGCCCAGAACCTCGGAGCAGCACCTGGAACCAGCCCCTGGGAGAGAGTGACGGGGGGGAGGGGGTCGGGGGCTGATGAGCTGGAGACCAGAAGGACAGGTGGCAGGGATGGAGGGCCAGGCAGTGAGAACCATCCTGTGGCTGATGAGGACAGACCACTGCCGGCTGGAGGCTCCCCACTGGACCCTGGGCGGAGGCGCACGTGAGCCCCAGCTCCGGGGGCAGGTAGAAAAACCCTGCGGATACTAGAGAGGATGGGGATCCAGACACGGCTCAGGGTTGAAGGGCCTTTCCCTTCTCTCCACCAGGGGCCACCTTTCTCAACACTATGGGTGGGGCTTCAGGGCCCAAGGCACAGAGGGAGGCCCAGAGGCCTCCCAGCGGGAGGAAGAGGGGGCAGGAAGGAAGCACTTGAGTGTTCCCAGCTTAGGCAGCTGGGGCTGAGACACAGGGCAGGCAAACAGCACCCCCGTACAATGAGGCTGGAACGCGGGGCTGGGTTGGGCTTATCCTCAGCCAGGACCAGCCCCATGGCAACGGTGCCCGCCTCAAACCTTGGCAAACAGAGTCTGCCGTGAGCACAGGCTCTCAGCAGACCCGGGTGCCAGCCCTAGCTCTCCTGGAACAGAGCTGTCTCGCCATGGACCAGCCATGCCTTGCCCTGCCCTGGGCCTCCTCTGTTAACGAGGGCTTTGGATACGACCTCTCAGGTCACGGGAGCTGCAGGACCTGCTCTTGGTACTTAAGTGGGAACCAGTCCCAACCAGACTCCAGACAGAACTGGCATGGCCGGGGGGCCGGGGGTGATGGGGCAGGAAGATATTCCTGCACGGAACCTACCCCCCACACACTCCAGAGCCAGGAAAGGCTACTGAGAGCCTCTCCTTCGCCCAGGGGAGGCGGCCGCCCTCCCTTTGGCACAGGGGGGATGCGGCTTGGTGTGACCCTTCATAGCCACACCTGGGTAACACTCGGCATGGAGAGAATGGGGTGGCACTCTGCAAGCCTTTATGTTCTTCCCTGGGGTGGGGAGCTCAAGGCCACTTGTGGCTTTTGCCTCTAGACCTTAGCGTAGAGAGGAGTGCTCTCCTTCTCTGGTCCTGCCCCGGGGACAGCCCGAGACTCTGCCTGGCTGGCACATGTTAGTTGGTCAGGAAAGGACAGAGGGGTAAGTAAGGAGACAGGGAGGTGAGAGTGACTCTCTGGCTTTCTCCTCGCCCTCTAGGGAGAGCAGCTCAATCAACCGAGTCGCAGATCTCCTCCACCACTGCGTTGAAGATGTGTGGCTGGTCCGCATACACGTGGTGTGAGGCGCCCTCGATCTCCTGTGGATGGAGGACCCCACCAGGGGTGGGACAGCCCTTTATTCAAGGCACTGGAAAGCTATTGCACCATTTCTTTTTCCCTTAAGACTGCTTGCCCGTCGCCCATGAGCACTTATTTTACCTAAGACAACAGTCCACCTTTCTCCCCAGATCTTGGCACTTCCCTGTGGGAGTCAGTGAATCCCAATATCCCATCCTTACTTCTCCTATGGCGCTTGATTTTATCTCTCCTTCCACACCAGCCCCTCCACCGACCTGCTCATGTCATCCACATGTCCACTAAAGCAGGGCCCATCAGGCACCAGCCTAATTAAGCATACTCATTAGCAAATGAGGGGGGAGGGGGTAAGGAAAAACGGCGGGGGGTAGTGTCGGAGGAGTGTGGTGGGAAGGCTTCACGTCAGCCTCTACAGTTCCCAGCTCTGCTTTGGGGTGGGAATTACAGGGGGTGGAGGGACAGCGTGGTGCCTGTGCCTGACTACTGGACAAGAATCTGCCTTTCAGCTGAACTGAGCTACACAGAAGTGAGAAGCTCCTAATTATGATTTTACAGAGAGCCAACCCTTTCAAATCCACTGCCGTAGCTCAACCTGTCCACTCCTTTCCCCCCTGACTCTCCCATCACCGTTTGCTACCCTGACTCAGCTACTCTGGGTCAATCAACACGTGATGGGATGTTGCAGTGTTTCCACCTCAATCCTGCTCCTCCAATGGCCAACATACCATGTCTCGGACGTAGGAATCTGGCCGCTGCAGCTTCACCTTTTTTCCCGTGCTGGTGTCTATCCAGGTGTTAGCCCCATAGATCATGGTGATGGGCATTTCTTTTTGAATCAAGTGAATTCGCTCTAACATGGGTCGCCGGGCCCAGCCGAAGGACTCCATCATGGTTTTGAATGCCGTCTCCCCACTGAAGAAGCAAAACAGGGTGAGGCAATGAATAAACGCCACAGCCTAAAATGTCAATTTGTTGGTCTCAGAGGCTGGGGCAGTATCTTTGTCATTCTTTGTGTTCCTCTCAGAGCCCAGCACTGGGCTCATTAAATATTAGGAAGATTAGGAGACAGGACTGAATCTCCAGAGGCTCCTATCACAGATGAGTTGTGAAAACTTGTGGAACTTGTGAAAACCCCATGGCACTGAGAATTATCCAAGAGCCTAATAGGTTACTATTTATTCAACAAATATTTATGTGGCATCCCGGAGCTGAGGGTGGGGACATATGAACAAGACAGATGCAGTGCCTGCCCTCCTGGAGCTCACATTTTCCTCATACTTCAGGCATAAATAATGAATTATATGATTAACTTAACTTCACATTTCCCAAGAATTATGAAAGGGTGGCAGAGTTCTAGGAGAACACAGACTAGGGACTTGGCTTCCTGGGGCTGAAGGAGAGAGTCAAGGGGTTCACTTGGGGTGGGCTCTGATGAGCAAGTACTACAGAAGCACAAAGGGTTTGCTGAGGAGAATGGAATGAAATCAGTCTTGTGAGGACCTGGGGGGAGCAGCAGTTTGTGTGACTTGAGAAGCAATGACGGCCAATCTGATCTCCTTTGCTCCCTGGCCATTTCCTTAGGGAGAGCTAACCAAGGCTGTGTCACAGGGGTCTGCAAGGCTGGGGCAGAAGCCAGCTGTCCAGGTTGCTCTCCTGGGAAGCAGGAGAGGTTGGGGACACTGCCGCCCAGCAGGCTCAGCCTGTTCGGGAATTATATCCCCAGTCTCCTTTGCACCCCTGAGATGAAGGAGAGCCTGGGTTCTGCACAGGCCACCAGAAACAGGGTTCCTCCTTAAGACAGTGCAGCATAGTGGAAAAATCATGGACTCTGGAGTCAGAGAGACATGAGTTCAAATCCTGGCTGTAGTTTCTAAGCAAGTCATGTAAACAAGAATACACCTTAATTTTCTCATTTACAAGCTGGGAGGAATTATACCCACTTTATTAGGTTATTGTGAAGAAAATGAAAATATGTACAAAGCCCCTAAATTTAGGTGAAGCAAAGTAGGTACCCCATCCCCCAAATATTATTCTTTGGCCAAATCGTATGTTTTCCAAGGGAATGGTAAGAGTTACCACGAGCTCATGAGGGTTACAACTCAGAAAGACTCAGGGGCTTATAAAATTGAGTGATGGGGTTTGGGGGAAGGGGCTGGTTATCACTGATGTCATCTCTGCTTCTTCTAGGACCTGAATGAGCTGTGTGATTATATACTCTGTGGCTTAGATTGGGAGGCCATTCATTATACGGAACTGGGTCTGGGGCTGGGGAATGCTCTGAGGAAAGGGCTAGGGGTGGGCCTGCAGGGCCTCAGAGGGTATGAGACTGGCACTGAGCCCAGTGGGGGCTGAGAGGAGTCGAGAGCAGGAAGCAGGGGGCTCCCTGATTTGACTGTTGAGCTGAGTTTCTATACTGCTGCTTAAGCAGGGCCCTTCAATCAGCTGGGCTCCTGAGGAATGTTGGATGGACAGTTCCCACGCTGCCTGAAACCTGTCTGGGTTTGACGCTAATGCTCAGACAGTACTGCTGGAATGCAAAACCCCAGTTGCTTCACAGCTTTAGGCTGAACAGTCCTGAAATGAGGCAGGGCAGTGCTGCTGCTCCCAATGACCTTGGCTCCCCTGAGATGCCTCCCAGTAGCGTGGGGTGAGGCCCCCTCAGAGGTGGTGCCTCATGGTATCAGCCACTCACATGGCACTGCCCGAGGGGAGGACTACCTCCCTATCTCTGCCCTGGATGGCAGTTGTCAAGACTGTAAATCAGCAGGCTTGTGGGGCCTATGTCTGAGTTGTCATAGATATAAAATTCTAGAGATTCTGTGGATATCCCCAAATCCCCCAAAGAGAGGGAAGGCATTCGTATCCCAACAGTAAGTATTTCAAGGTGCACATAATTAGATTTTTAAATGCATAACCTTTCCATCAGCAGTTCTATTTGTAGGAATGTAGTCTAGAGATACAGTCATATGTGTGCAAAGGAAGATATATGAGAGGTTCCCTGAAGCAATGTCACATGATATCTCAGACCTAAAATAACAAGAAGATTCAGGAATTACAGGTCTGGGACAGGAGAAGACTTTCTTTTTTTTTTTTCTTTATAAATATACCATGTTCAGAGAAGGAAGAAGAACTACAATCCTGTAGCCTGTGGAACAAAAACCACATTCACAGAAAGATAGACAAGATGAAAAGGCAGAGGGCTATGTACCAGATGAAGTAACAAGATAAAACCCCAGAAAAACAAGTAAATGAAGTGGAGCTAGGCAACCTTCCAGAAAAATAATTCAGAATAATGATAGTGAAGATGATCCAGGACCTTGGAAAAAGAATGGAGGCAAAGATCGAGAAGATGCAAGAAATGTTTAACAAAGACCTAGAAGAACTAAAGAGCAAACAAACAGAGATGAGCAATACAATAACTGAAATGAAAACTACACTAGAAGGAATCAATAGCAGAATAACTGAGGCAGAAGAACGGATAAGTGACCTGGAAGACAGAATGGTGGAATTCACTGCTGTGGAACAGAATAAAGAAAAAAGAATGAAAAGAAATGAAGACAGCCTAAGAGACCTCTGGGACAACATTAAACGCAACAACATTCGCATTATAGGGGTCCCAGAAGGAGAAGAGAGAGAGAAAGGACCAGAGAAAATATTTGCAGAGATTATAGTCGAAAACTTCCCTAACATGGGAAAGGAAATAGCCACCCAAGTCCAGGAAGCGCAGCGAGTCCCATACAGGATAAACCCAACGAGAAACACACTGAGACACATAGTAATCAAATTGGCAAAAATTAAAGACAAAGAAAAATTATTGAAAGCAGCAAGGGAAAAACGACAAATAACATACAAGGGAACTCCCATAAGGTTAACAGCTGATTTCTCAGCAGAAACTCTACAAGCCAGAAGGGAGTGGCAATGATATACTTAAAGTGATGAAAGGGAAGAACCTACAACCAAGATTACTCTACCCAGCAAGGATCTCATTCAGATTCGATGGAGAAATCAAAAGCTTTACAGACAAGCAAAAGCTAAGAGAATTCAGCACCACCAAACCAGCTCTACAACAAATGCTAAAGGAACTTCTCTAAGTGGCAAACACAAGAGAAGAAAAGGACCTACAAAAACAAACCCAAAACAATTAAGAAAATGGTCATAGGAACATACATATCGATAATTACCTTAAATGTGAATGGATTAAATGCTCCAACCAAAAGACACAGGCTTGCTGAATGGATACAAAAACAAGACCACTATATATGCTGTCTACAAGAGACCCACTTCAGACCTAGGGACACATACAGCCTGAAGGTGAGGGGGATGGAAAAAGATATTCCATGCAAATGGAAATCAAAAGAAAGCTGGAGTAGAAATACTCATATCAGATAAAATAGACTTTAAAATAAAGAATGTTACAAGAGACAAGGAAGGATACTACATAATGATCATGGGATCAATCCAAGAAGAAGATAAAACAATTATAAATATATATGCACCCAACATAGGAGCACCTCAATACATAAGGCAACTGCTAACAGCTGTAAAAGAGGAAATCAACAGTAACACAATAATAGTGGGGGACTTTAACACCTCACTTACACCAATGGACAGATCATCCAAAATGAAAATAAATAAGGAAACAGAAGCTTTAAATGACACAATAGACCAGATAGATTTAATTGATATTTATAGGACATTCCGTCCAAAAACAGCAGATTACACTTTCTTCTCAAGTGCACATGGAACATTCTCCAGGACAGATCACATCTTGGGTCACAAATCAAGCCTCAGTAAATTTAAGAAAATTGAAATCATATCAAGCATCTTTTCTCACCACAACGCTATGAGATTAGAAATGAATTACAGGGGAAAAAACGTAAAAAACACAAACACATGGAGGCTAAACACTATATTACTAAATAACCAAGAGATCACTGAAGAGATCAAAGAGGAAATCAAAAAATACCTAGAGACAAATGACAATGAAAACACGACGATCCAAAACCCATGGGATGCAGCAAAAGCAGTTCTAAGAGGGAAGTTTATAGCCATACAAGCCTACCTCAAGAAACAAGAAAAATCTCAAATAAACAATCTAACCTTACACCTAAAGGAACTAGAGGAAGAAGAACAAACAAAACCCAAAGTTAGCAGAAGGAAAGAAATCATAAAGATCAGAGTAGAAATAAATGAAATAGAAACAAAGAAAACAATAGCAAAGATCAATAAAAATAAAAGCTGGTTCTTTGAGAAGATAAACAAAATTGATAAACCATTAGCAAGACTCATCAAGAAAAAGAGGGAGAGGACTCAAATCAATAAAATTAGAAATGAAAAAGGAGAAGTTACAACAGACACCACAGAAATACAAAGCTTCCTAAGAGACTATTACAAGCAACTCTATGCCAATAAAATGGACAACCTGGAAGAAATGGACAAATTCTTAGAAAGGTATAACCTTCCAAGACTGAACCAGGAAGAAATAGAAAATATGAACAGACCAATCACAAGTAATGAAATTGAAACTGTGATTAAAAATCTTCCAACAAACAAAAGTCCAGGGAGATCGATCTAAGATGGCGACTGTGGAACCGGAAACCACCCCTACTTCTAATCCCCCACCTACAGAAGAAGAGAAAACAGAATCTAATCAGGAGGTTGCTAACCCAGAACACTATATTAAACATCCTTTACAGAACAGATGGGCACTCTGGTTTTTTAAAAATGATAAAAGCAAAACTTGGCAAGCAAACCTTTGGCTGATCTCTAAGTTTGATACTGTTGAGACTTTTAGGCTCTGTACAACCATATCCAGTTGTCTAGTAATTTAATGCCTGGCTGTGACTACTCACTTTTTAAGGATGGTATTGAGCCTATGTGGGAAGATGAGAAAAACAAACGAGGAGAACGATGGCTAATTACATTGAACAAACAGTAGAGACGAAGTGACCTCAATCGCTTTTGGCTAGAGACACTGCTGTGCCTTATTGGAGAATCTTTTTATGACTACAGTGATGATGTATGTGGAGCTGTGGTTAATGTTAGAGCTAAAGGTGATAAAATAGCAATATGGACTACTGAATGTGAAAACAGAGAAGCTGTTACACATATAGGGAGGGTATACAAGGAAAGGTTAGGACCTCCTCCAAAGATAGTGATTGGTTATCAGTCCCATGCAGACACAGCTACTAAGAGTAGCTCCACCACTAAAAATAGGTTTGTTGTTTAAGAAGACACCTTCTGAGTATTCTCATAGGAGACTGCGTCAAGCAATCGAGATTTGGGAGCTGAACCAAAGCCTCTTCAAAAGCAGAGTGGACTGCATTTAAATTTGATTTCCATCTAAATGTTGCTAAGATATAAGAGAAGTCTCATTCGCCTTTGTCTTGTATTTCTGTGTTCATATTTTTTTTTTTTTTTAAATTTTGGCTAGAGTGTCCACTATCCCAATCAAAGAATTACAGTACACATCGTCCCCAGAATCCATAAATGTGTTCCTGGCCCACTCTGTAATAGCTTAAAAGAATTAACGATTACAAACACATTTGACCCATCTAAAATATTAAAGAAAAGAATTTGCATTTCTATACCTTACAAGAGAACGATTCTGTTTATGTTCCACTGTATGCAGGAGCATATTTTGCTGGTTTGAAAGAGTATGATGCATACAGTTTTCTAACAATTTTCTTTGTTTCTTTTTACAGCATTGTCTGTGCTGTACTCTTGCTGATGGCTGCTAGATGTTAATTTATTTGTTTCCCTACTTGATAACATTAGTGATTGATTCTGATTTCAGTTTTTCATTTGTTTTGCTTTTGTTTTTTTCCTCATGTGACATTGGTGAAGGATCCAGGAATATGACACAAAGGTGGAATAAACATTAATTTTGTGCAAAAAAAAAAAAAAAAGTCCAGGACCAGATGGCTTCACAGGTGAATTCTATCAAACATTTAGAGAAGAGCTAACACCCATCCTTCTCAAACTCTTCCAAAAAATTGCAGAGGAAGGAACACTCCCAAACTCATTCTATGAGGCCACCATCACCCTGATACCAAAACCAGACAAAGGTACTACAAAAAAAGAAAATTACAGACCAATATCACTGATGAATATAGATGCAAAAATCCTCAACAAAATACTAGCAAACAGAATCCAACAACACATTAAAAGGATCATACACCATGATCAAGTGGGATTTATCCCAGGGATGCAAGGATTCTTCAATATATGCAAATCAATCAATGTGATACACCATATTAACAAATCGAAGAATAAAAACCATATGATCATCTCAATAGATGCAGAAAAAGCTTTTGACAAAATTCAATACCCATTTATGATAAAAACTCTACAGAAAGTGGGCATAGAGGGAAACTACCTCAACATAATAAAGGCCATATATGACAAACCCACAGCAAACATCATTCTCAATGGTGAAAAACTGAAAGCATTTCCTCTAAGATCAGGAACAAGACAAGGATGTCCAGTCTCACCGCTATTATTCAACATAGTTTTGGAAGTCCTAGCCACGGCAATCAGAGAAGAAAAAGAAATAAAAGGAATACAAATTGGAAAAGAAGAAGTAAAACTGTCACTGTTTGCAGATGACATGATACTATACATAGAGAATCCTAAAGATGCCACCAGAAAACTACTAGAGCTAATCAATGAATTTGGTAAAGTTGCAGGATACAAAATTAATGCATGGAAATCTCTTGCATTCCTATACACTAACGATGAAAAATCTGAAAGAGAAATTAAGGAAACACTTCCATTTACCATTGCAACAAAAAGAATAAAATATCTAGGTATAAACCTTCCTAGGGAGACAAAAGACCTGTATGCAGAAAACTATAAGACACTGATGAAAGAAATTAAAGATGATACCAACAGATGTAGAGGTATACCATGTTCTTGGATTGGAAGAATCAGTACTGTGAAAATGACTATACTACCCAAAGCAATCTGCAGATTCAATGCAATCCCTATCAAATTACCAATGGCATTTTTTACGGAACTAGAACAAAAAAATCTTAAAATATGTATGGAGACACAAAAGACCCCGAATAGCCAAAGCAGTCTTGAGGGAAAAAAATGGAGCTGGAGGAATCAGACTCCTTGACTTCAGACTATACTACAAAGCTACAGTAATCAAGACAATATGGTACTGGCACAAAAACAGAAACATAGTTCAATGGAACAAGATAGAAAGCCCAGAGGTAAACCCACGCACATATGGTCACCTTATCTTTGACAAAGGAGGCAAGAATATACAATGGAGAAAAGACAGTCTCTTCAACAAGTGGTGCTGGGAAAACTGGACAGCTACATGTAAAAGAATGAAATTAGAACACTCCCTTACACCATACACAAAAATAAACTCAAAATGGATTAGAGACCTAAATGTAAGACCGGACACTATAAAACTCTTAGAGGAAAACATAGGAAGAACACTCCTTGACATAAATCACAGCAAGATCTTTTTTGATCCACATCCTAGAGTAATGGAAATAAAAACGAAAATAAACAAATGGGACCTAATGAAACTTAAAAGCTTTTGCACAGCAAAGGAAACCATAAACAAGACAAAAAGACAACCCTCAGAATGGGAGAAAGTATTTGCAAATGAATCAATGGACAAAGGATTAATCTCCAAAATATATAAACAGCTCATGTGCTCAATATTAAAAAAACAACCCAATCCAAAAATGGGCAGAAGACCTAGATAGACATTTCTCCAAAGAAGACATACAGATGGCCAAGAAGCACATGAAAAGCTGCTCAACATCAGTAATTATTAGAGAAATGCAAATCAAAACTACAATGAGGTATCACCTCACACCAGTTAGAATGGGCTTCATCAGAAAATCTACAAACAACAAATGCTGGAGAGGGTGTGGAGAAAAGGGAACCCTCTTGCACTGTTGGTGGGAATGTAAACTGATACAGCCACTATGGAGAACAGTATGGAGGTTCCTTAAAAAACTAAAAATAGAATTACCATATGATCCAGCAATCCCACTGCTGGGCATATACCCAGAGAAAACCACAATTCAAAAAGACACATGCACCCGAATGTTCATTGCAGCACTATTTACAATAGCCAGGTCATGGAAGCAACCTAAATGCCCATCAACAGACGAATGGATAAAGAAGTTGTGGTACATATATACAATGGAATATTACTCAGCCATAAAAAGGAACGAAATGGGGTCATTTGTTGAGACGTGGATCTTGAGACTGTCATACAGAGTGAAGTAAGTCAGAAAGAGAAAAACAAATATCGTATATTAATGCATATATGTGGAACTTAGAAAAATGGTACAGAAGAACCGGTTTGCAGGGCAGAAATTGAGACACAGATGTAGAGAACAAACTTATGGACACCAAGGGGGGGAAAGCGGCAGGGGGGTGGGGATGGTGGTGTGCTGAATTGGGCGATTGGGACTGACATGTATACACTGATGTGTATAAAATGGATGACTAATAAGAACCTGCTGTATAAAAAAATAAATAAAATTAAAAAAAAATACCATGTTCATATCACTTTTTCAGTTAAAAAATAAAAAGATCGGGGGCTTCCCTGGTGGCGCAGTGGTTGAGAATCTGCCTGCCAATGCAGGGGACACGGGTTTGAGCCCTGGTCTGGGAAGATCCCACATGCCGCGGAGCAGCTGGGCCCGTGAGCCACAATTACTGAGCCTGTGCATCTGGAGCCTATGCTCCGCAACGAGATAGGCCGCGACAGTGAGAGGCCTGCGCACCGCGATGAAGAGTGGCCCCCGCTTGCCCCAACTAGAGAAAGCCCGCGCACAGAAACGAAGACCCAACACAGCCATAAATAAATAAATTAAAAAAAAAAAAAAAAGATCTTTGGAAATGTTTTCCAGACTTTTTGCCTGTCAGGCTAACTGCCTATCTCCAGGGAAGAGTAAGGGTCCTCCTCTAGAGACAGGCGGCATGTTTAATTAATCTATTATCTTCTCCATCCCTTTGTGCCTATGCCTGGGAAAGTCTCTGGAAACCACCAAGCCTGCTAATGCCTATGTTCCCCTAACTGAATGAGAGCTCTGTGGAAGAAGAAATACAGCACAGAATGATCCTGGGACAGTTCTGGAGTTTTCCAGCAGCTGGAGTTTTAGCTGCCAACCCATCGACCTTGAGCTGACTCTGGAAGCTGCCCTCACCTGGGATTCTGGGCATTGCAGTGGTAGATATACTCTGATATAGTATCATCGTCAAAGAAGTCTGCAAACTTGCGCTTGAAGTCTGGTCGGAATCGCTGTACCAGGCTGGGCCCTGGGAGGGGACAGAACGTGGAGAGGCCGATTTGAATAGGGAGGAAAAACTCCTGCCTTTGTATGTGTTAACAACTTTAACCAAACATTATTTCTCCTAAGGGTTTGTTTGCTTTGTACACTTAATGTTATAGTGGCAGACAGAGCATGCAAGTCTTTTGGGAAGCTCCAGGTGACTACAAATGAGAGTCAGTTAGTTGCCAAAGAATTTAGACAGTCTAATGTCACTGAGGAACCAGAATTATCTGCAGCTCAATGAAGTCCCAAGATCTTTCTCTCCAAGGATTACAAGCCCCACAGGAGTCCATGGTTGAGATGCTTTGCTTTTACAGTCTGAGCTATGTTCTCTTTCTCCCCGAGACCCTTTATGGCCGTTTAATCTTCTGAAGGTAGTGGATGAAACCAGACCACCTCCCAAGAGCCCTCTCATGTTCAGGCCTGTAATAGAATACGAGTGAAGAGGTAAACCTAATACTGGCATCTCAGACTCGGGGCACAGTTTTAGAGCAATCTGTTCCCTTCACCTTTCTTTAAATAGTACATACACAAGCAGTAGGGCACTTGAAACACACTGTAAAAATTGGGCCTAATGAATGATCAGCTTCTGGCCTCTCTCTCCCGGTCTGCTCTCTCTGTGTGAGAAGCAAGGGGTGAGAGGGAGGCAAAGCCGGGATCCCCTGGGCCCTGGTCCTCCTGCATGGCCGCCAGCCAACCTCCCCAACCATAATAGCTCTGATGCCCACGCATGGACCTGGCCAGAGGCAAGTCCAGCAATGGGGAGAGTGGTTAGAGCAGGGCTTCTCCCTGTAAAAGGATTATAGAAGGTCTGCTGGAGTGCAAAGTGCTGGGTGCCCTAAGAAGGTCAGCCCTCTGCGCATTTAGTATCCTTTGGCACCTGTGTCTCTTGCTTTCCTTCCTTTCTCCCCAAACTCCTACCTTCTGCTCAAGTGCTCATTTTTCTCTTTTATCCAGAGCCATTCTGTTTCTCTTGAAGGGCCTAGAGAGATAACTCTTATTCAGCCAATAGCAATTAATTCATAATAATTGGCTATTGAACATTACTGTGTATATATAAGCCATCAGTGCAAAATAGATGGCCACCAATCTTTTCCATAAAGGGAATCTGCTTTTCTCTTTATCAGAGTAAAAGGCTCCCCAGATAGGGAGGGTGCTAGCAGTGTGAGGTCAGAAGGCCGGGGCATACTGATCCCATTCGCTCTGGCTGGCTCCCCCTTCCTTCCCTCCCTTCACTCACAGGGTTTGCTGACAGCTACTAAGTGGTGAAGACGTGGTGTCTGACTGGGGCAGGAGCTTGCCTGCCACTGTGGGCTAGGCTGGAGGCTCTGGTCCTGACCTCTCCTGGCAACAGGTGCTGGGTGAGCTGCAGGGATGGGATCCAGCAGTGGTGACCACGCTGAAACACCAACAGGCTGCCATAAACGTGGAGCACAGAAACTCAGCAGAGGAAGAGTCACCTCATGGCCCCTTCCTCTCTCTCTGGGGCACAGAGTAGCAGTTCTGCTCCATCTGGCTCTCGCATGGAAAAGCTTTTTCCATGCAGATGGAGGAAAAAAAGAACCTTCTGAAACTGCAGACAAAGACATCTGGTCCAGATTAACAGCTTTAAATAACAATGTTAGGCCGATTCCCACTTTTCCTGAACAAGAGGGGATGCTGAGAGTCCAGGTGCAGTGGGGCTTCTAGAATGGGACAGCCGTGGTTTGAGGAGACAGTTTTCCATCTACAGGCTACTCACCCCAGGGTCCAGCTACTCGAAGAACAGCCAGTGGATTGGAACGCCCTAGGACAGAGGCCACAGCCTTGACCCAGGTCGGGGGTGCACGGATCTGACTGGGGTCAGTTGGTCGGAGGGGAAAGCCCCATGGGTCCACCAGGATGAGGTGTTTAACTCTAAAGGAGGAAAAAGGAGGAGTCAAGCTGTCTTTGCTTGAAGGTATCACAGCCCTTAAATCACCCAGGAAGAGAACTATTGGAAACAAATACCGGAAGTTTCCCAGCAAGGCGAGGAGTCGTCGTGATGGAGATGGGTGGCTCTTCCTTACCTGTCAGGGTACTTGATTGAGTAGGAAGTGGCCAGGAATCCTCCCAGGCTGTGCCCCAGGAGGATCATACTGGGGATCCCCATGGTCTCCCGCCATGTCTCTATCGAGGTCACAAACTCGTCCTCGGCCCCCTCTGGGTCCCTCGGGAACGCTGGCCTAGAGCTTCGCCCGAAGCCGAGCAGATCGAAGGTGTGCAGAGTGCGGCGGGCGCTCAGTGAATCCATGTTGAGGATCCAGAGGCCCACGCCGCCCCCAAAGCCATGCACCATCACCAGGGGGGTGCGGTCCCTGAGCTCAGGGCTCACTGTCACCGTCCAGATCTTGTTCTGGTTTGGGAGGGACACGTATCGGGCCAGGAACTTGTTCTGGAGGCCTGGGGAGAGGGGTCCAGGGCAGAGCGATCAGACTGTGTGCTGACAGCGTCATCCTTTTGCCTGGACTCCCGCTCTTCAGCTCTCTCTCATCCCCAAACCCTTCCTGACCTCCCTTGCCTTTCCTTTCACAACTCTCTGACCCTACGTCCTAAGAGTTCAACTCCAAGTACAATTTGTAGACCGTCTAGTCTGTAGGTATTAAGAGGGGCCATCTTATTCCTTGAGGCTGTTTGGGTCCCTTTGGGTCCACGGTGGCAGTGACCCCACTGACCCCACAGAGCTTCAGCATCTATCAGTCTTGTACCTGTGTGTGCTTGGGGCTTGACCCATGGACAGTAGTGTCCTCACTGAAGGTATCTGGGAGTGTTGAGCCAGGTCCCTCTTTGGGACAGACCAAGGTGGGCAATGCTTGCTTTGCTGGTGTGAAGGCAGTCACATGACAGAGCTGCTGAGGGGAAGTCACCTGGAGCCCAGACAGCTTGAAAGGCTTGAAAACTGTGGCTCTTCTGTGGTTGTACTTAACCCAGCCCATAAGAGAGAGGGTAGCCATGGCTGGGGCAGTGGCTACAGGGCGGGGAAGATCATATGAGGAACATGGGGAGATGTGGCCCAAGGATCTTGTTTGGTAACTGGATGGCGGGGTTGGGGGGGTGCTAACTGGGCAGAACACAAGGAATAGTAATATTAGACAATACAGGACTGCTGGTCCTTGGGTAGGAAGATGGTAAATCTAAGAAGTGCTTGTGTGTTTGATGAGAAAGGGAGAGATGGCAAAAGAAAAGAATAGGAGAAGGAAGAAGTAAAGGAGAGAATGTGTACATTTATACATGCTGTATGTTAATAGCTGGTACAGGGTTTGAGGTGAAGTTGTGGGATGAGACAGAAACCAGCATGATGGACAGGGAGGGAGATGTCAAGGAACCACTATCATGGAATGTGTGTCCTCTGGGCAAATCTTTTCCCTCCAGTCACAGACATCCCTTCCTCCCACCCCAAGCATTGTCAATCAGGAATCAGTGGGCTCAGTGTGCCAGTCCCCGGGAAGATCCTGTATCCTGGGCCTCCCGAGGGAGGTGGGACGAGTGTCCCTTCTACTTACACTGGAGGATCCTGGCTTCCACATTCTTCAGCTGAGACATGGAAGTGGGGCGCCAAGTGGGCAGCCAGCTGCTCAGCCAGCCTTGAGGCCTGGGACAGGGAGACACGGAGACACTCACTGGCAAAGCTGGAAACACTGATGCTCTCAGGCTTGCTGGCAGTTAGTTACAAAAGAGTTATCAGGGCGCAGGGTGTTTCCAGGCTCGGGAAACCTGCCCCTATGGCAGTCAGCAATTCCCTGGTTGCCTGATAGACTGTTACTCTTCTCTGATAAATGGTTATTAACAACAACATGCCCTTTGTTTCAACAGATACTCAGAATACCATGTGCAGGACACTTCACAGTTTACAAAGCCCTTTCACATTTTTTTATCTCATTTGAGCTTTACAACTCCCCTTTGTTACTGGTTATTATAATGTTCAAGGAGGTTACAAGGGGAAAAAAAGCCAACTTTTAACTAATGTTTCAGTTCTCCTTTGCCATCCCTAGGACTGTATGTTCCTTTAGAGTAGGGCAAATTCCCATGCCACCTGCCCTCCTGGCAGGGCACCAGGGTTCGTGTGTGCCCTCTTCCAAGCCCCTGAAAGTACAGAGCACTGTGTCAGTGCCCAGTTGGGCTCTCAGGCAATCAATCAGTCCAGCCTTGAATGACATGATGGGATAGGCAGGGAGAAGGATGAGGGAGACCTGGGTTCAAGTCCTGCTGTGATTCCCTGACAGGACAAACGTTGCCCTTGGCCTTGTTTCCAGATTATAAAATGAGTAGAAAGCTCACACATGTCATCACCTCCAATGGCATGCAGTAAAACAGATAAGATAACCTATCTTGCTTTCTACTTTATACCCAGGGGACTTTAAGTCATTGCAGGGTAGAGGTTGAAAGTAGCAGTTGTTGTGGAATAATTTTTTAAAACCCTGGATCTAGGGACTTCCCTGGTGGCACAGTAGTTTAGAATCCACCTGCCAATGCAGGGGACACGGGATCAAGCCCTGGTCCAGGAAGATCCCACATGCCGCGGAGCAACTAAGCCCGTGCGCCACAGCTACTGGGCCTGCACTCTAGAGCCCGCGAGCCACAACTACTGAGCCCACGTGCCACAACTACGGAAGCCTGCGCACCTAGAACCCGTGCTCTGCAACAAGAGAAGCCACTGCAATGAGAAGCCCGCGCACCACAACGAAGAGTAGCCCCTGCTCGCCGCAACTAGAGAAAGCCCACGTGCAGCAATGAAGACCAATGCAGCCAAAAATAAATAAATAAATAAATAATAAACAAACAAAACCAAAAATAACATGCTTAAAAAAAAAAAAAAAAAACACCCTGGATCTAAGTCACAGTAATATCATTTACAAGCAGAATGGTGTTGGCCTGTTAAATAACCTGTCTTTGAGCATCTAGATATGGAAGGGACCTCATAAGGCGCCTGGGACAAAACAGATGCTCACCGAATGAGCTTTTATTATTCCTTTTCCATCCCATATGGTATTTCTCTTTTCTTGAACTCTGTCTGGATGAAGTGGATTTCAGGATCCACACCACCAGTTACAGAAAGGGCCTGTAAACATCAGAACAGTCAAGCAGGGGCATTCTGTGGGGGAGCGAGGGGAACTATTACCAACCCCCCCTTGGCACACATTGGGCATCTTGCTACATCATTTGAAGTGCAGAATTTTAGATTAGAATAGTTCCTTAGAAATCTAGTCCAGCCTCTTTATTTTACAGATGAGCAAAATGATGCCCAAAGAGGTTATACAGCTAGTTAGAAAAAGAAGCAGAACTAGAACCTAGATCTCAAATCCAGGTTTCGCCTTATTTTTTCAAGGCCACACACGAATACTCACATTATACAAGCACAGTTCCACACTTGTCTGTTTCCTGAAAGGAGGTGTGACCTAAAGCCAGAGACTGAAGTTCTAATCCTGGCATTGCCACTCACCAGCAATGAGTCTTTGGACACATTATTTAGCCTTCTCTGTCAGTTTCCTCATTTTTAAAGGGAGGTAATAATAGTATCTACCTCATAGGGTTGTTATAAAGATCAAATGAATTAATGCACAGAGAAATGCCTAGCACAAGATAAACTCCCAATAAATGTTCTTTTCCCCAGCTAAATCATAAGCTATCTATATTCCCAGTGTTTTGCAAGTAGCAAATCTCAGTGACTGAGGTTTGAAAGAAATACTGAGGTTGCAGCTGAAACTGGTCCATCAATGGCTTTAGCCAGATGAGAGCTGTCACTCTCAGTCAATCCAGTCCTACGAAGACTCAGAACCCTTCGAATATTCCTCTGGAATTCCTTATAGGCTTGAAGCACTGGCACCAAGACCACAGAATGTTGCCAGTCTTAAGAGACAAACTTTCCCTCCGCCCCACGGAGACTGTGACAAGTTAGGGCATGTCATCTGGACCCCACATTGCCTTATATCTGCCCAAAGCAGCACTCAGGAGAAATGTTGTTCTAAGGAACAGCATCAAGGGCTACTCTGCAGATACTCTTCAGGGAGAGCTTTTCCTCTCTTCTTCACCAAAAATGCTACTGGTAGAGCGCTGGAAATAGTCCCTGGCACACTATCTGCTCAATACCACTGGGGAGATGAGGGCTGGGCTGGGGAATTGAGGCAAGAAGCAGAGCAGCCGCTTAGCCACGAACTTAGCCTGGTTGGGGTGGTCTCTTCCCTTTAGGGTGCCTTTATCCTGATGGTGGGTGAGGCAGAAGGGGTTCTGTGCTGGGCAAGAAGACTGTTCTAAACCGCTGTGATCTTGAGGTCTCCTAACTTCTTTGGGCCCTGGATTCTTCACCTGTAAAAAGGAACTGAACTACCTGAATCTCTGCCAGCTCTAATAGTCTATTTCTCTAAGTCATTGTAGCTATTGTAAATCTCCTCTTGGAAGCATCATTTTGGAAAACACCACTCTCCCGGGCAGTTCCTTCAAGCCCAGGAAGCTATTATTGTCATAACGTTAATTAGTTTTGCAAGCAGCTCTGAAAAGGGGGGAACAAGTGGGAACACGGGATCCAGGAAAGGGCCATTTTTGGTGAACACGCCCCCCCGCCCCCCCCCCCCGCACCCCGCTTGGCTGGAAGCTGAGTCATTCTCCAAGCAACTTTTCCTTGCTCCTATCAGACTGTGAACTGATTGTCACACCACCTACAGGTGGCACCCCAAACTTGATGTCCTTGAGACGGTGTTAACAAATTCCCAAAGCTCTAATTCTGAAACCGCAGCATTAAGGATATTGTTATGATGTTTAAAAACTATCAACAAGGATTGCCAGCGACTAAGCGCCTCGGTTGGCGAGAGCGAGTGAAACTTGCAAGCCTATTTAACCCAGACCAATCCCAGCGCAGTGGAGCCCTCTCTCCGCTTGCCACGCCTTACCCGTGCAGGGCTGGGCTAAGCGAGGCTCTTCCCACATCCCTGCCTCCCGTCCTGGAGCAAATCCAGACGAGCAGACCTGGCTGTTAGCCCCGCACCCGCGTCCACACGCTTGCTTTGGGGGGTCTGAGACATCACCACTAAATCTAATCCCAGGGTACATAGACTAGAGGGGAGCAAGGAATGAACGCGAACACTAAAGTGGAAAGTCAGAACCGCTGGGCTGTAGAAAGCGTTCTCTTCCATCGCTCCCCTGACTCTGCTGCCGCATCTTCTGGGCAAAAGGAAAGCAACCAAACGCAACCCCCAGCCCTCCCCTGAAGCCGACCTGAAAAAGGAAAGTCTGGAAGGTGTCTAAAACTGTTCCTCAGCCACAGACAGTCCCAGGTTCATGGCCCAGAGATAGAGATAGAGAAAGAGACAGGATTAACTCACTGCTGCTCCAGATCATCAGCCATAGTAAACAAGCCCTGCCGGGTCGAGCTGAGCCAGCCCATCCCTCCGCCTGACGCCAGCACCAGCTGACCCAGAATAGGGTAGGAGAGCAAAGTGGGGCGTGGCCAGCGCCGCGAACGGGGAGGAGGGGCCTCAGGACGCGGGCTGGGGCTCTGAACCCAGCCGGCTGGGACAGCCGGGACACATGAGATGTCTCTGAGAGCGTCACAAAATAGGACAGTAGTCCTGGTCACACATTTGGGGACAGTGAGGGAGATAAGTAGTACTGAAACTACCGAGTCCCTCACAGGAGCTCCATCAAACCTCTACTCTCTGATAATTAAAAAGTGACTTAACTACCCCTGCACGCTCCCACACACCCATTGGGCTTCCCTATTGTAGCCACCCCATCCCCTCAAGTCCACCCCTTAGTGTTCCTTCTAATCAGATGCTCAAGATGTTTGTGGAGACACTACCAACCGTTGAACGCTCCTACAAAGGGTCTGAGAGCCTGTGGCCCAAGTAGACTACCAAATTTCGCAAATAAAAACCAGGACGCCTAGTTATAGTTGAATTGCAGATAAACAGCAAATACTTTTTTGGAGTAAGCATGTCCCATGCAATGTTTAGGACATAAATGGGCATCCTGTACTTTATCTGGCCACCCTAAACGTAAGCCACACAGGCCAAGATGAGCATTCCTCTGCTCTGGGGTTGTCTTTGGCCCCAGCCTGGTTCCCAGAGACAAGGTGGCTCAACCCCAGGTCTCCGTCAGTTTGGGGTCCCTGCCTCCACTTCCCCAGGGGGGAGCAGTTGAAGGACTAGCCTACAGGGGTGAGTCCGCTTTAGGTAGCTGGGATGGGGGCTGGAGAGAGAGAGGTCCTGATTGGCTTGCTCAGCAGAGGAGTCAGATCGTAACTGACTCCAGAACTTACCTGAACTGGTAAACAGGGCCTGATGTCCCTGGAGTGGTCATCCTCTTGATTAGGTTAAAACCAGACTAGAGATAGTGGATGGTGGGTGGGAGAGTGCTGGTTGTAGGGGTTTGTCAAGGTGGTTTTTTTTTTTTAGCCTTCCTGCAGGACTCAGGAGATTCTGAGATTTCTTCTTTCTTGTAACACAGTGTTAAACTGATCTGATTAGCATTACAAGGGATTGAAGTTTAAGAGAATAGACATTTATAGACTTTAGGGGTCTAGGAATTTGTAAGATGTGGGGCAAATTAGTACAAATAGCAGAGGACCTGTCTCTCATTCATTCTTACAACAAAGCAGAGTGGTCCTAAACTTAAGGGTGCATTACAATCATCTGGCTGGCTTGTTAAAAATTCAGGTTTCCAAATCCCTACCCGCTGAGATTCTAATTCATTTGGTTTGGTTTGATGCTAAAAGCTGCAATTATAGGAAGCACTTCAGATGCTGAAGTTCAATGAATTCTGGGTGCAGGTCAATTTTGGTTTTACCATTTCTCTACTGCATGCTTGTGGGTAAATTATTTAGCATCTCTTTAATTTTCTTCTTCTGTCTTGTGTCTTGTAAGAATTAACCAAGATAATTCAAATAAACATTTAGTACACTTGTTTATGCTAAAAAGTTACCATATTATTATTATATACATACCTATTCAAAGCCAAGCATTATGTTAGGCACTAAGAACACCATTATCAAAAGTAAAGAAACACAGGGAATTCCCTGGCAGTCCAGTGGTTAGGACTCTGAGCTTTCACTGCTGACTCAATCTGCAGGGTTCAATCCCTGGTCGGGAAACTAAGATCCCACAGGCCGCGCAGCGTGGCCAAAAAAAAAAAAAAAAAGTAAAGAAACAGGCTGCTCTAGTGGTTAACATAGGCTTTCTATCTTTTGCCACCCTAGGCTATTTGTCCCTTTGCAGAGTTGGCAACTTTGTTCTGGGAGCTCAGCTCAAACCTCCCCTCTTCTGAGGCCTTTGCTGTGACAACAGGGTCTAAAAGAGATGCCCAGTCACTCTATGACATTATTCTATTTTATTAAATTATCGTGCATATTTGTGGACTCATTTATTATCATTTTCCCTCCACTAGAGCCCAAGTTTCCTGGAGGATCTTGTCTGTTTTGTTCTCCGCTTTGCTGCCAGCCCCTAGGACAGAGTGTGGCACAGAGTACACAGTCGGTCCTTACTGGAGAAAGAAATGGATGAAAAGTCTAGTGAGGAGGTATATGTATAAACAAGTACCTAAAAAACAATGTGCTAAGTGTTATGGAAAGGGAATGTTGCCTGTCATTCCGGTAAACAAAGAATGTGACCTGCCATTCCAGTAAACAACGAATGTTGCCCGCCATCAAGCCATCAGCCAGTGTGGTCTCCCCCTGCACACTCCCACCCCATGGTGCACCCTGAGGGGAAGTCAGGATGGAGAGAAACAGGAAACATTCTGTGCTCTGGATACTGGCCCTAGGTAGTTAAGATGCATATCTAAGGAATAATTTCAGTGAGCCCCAGATGTTTGCATCTTCCCCATACATAGTAAAGCACTAAAATTAACTTGAGATGTCTGTTTTTTGTGATAAGCAGTCATATTTCCATGTTCGACTATGTTTTTGTTTTTGTTTTTTTTTAAGCAAAAACTGTATATCCTGGCTCCTCTTCGGAGCAGTTCCTCAGAGCTATCTGAGAGGCTGTCTCCCAGGCTACAGTCCTTAGTAAGGTCCCCAAATAAAACTTAACTCTCAACTTTTAGTTTGTGCATTTTTCTCTGATCATCAGTGTCAAGGGCTTTTGGAAGCTATACCATATAGGAAATTCCAGGCTACATCACTCCAAGACAGGGCAACAAAATCTCCCACTTTTCTGAAAACCTGTAAGATGTAGAACTTCTGGGGGCAAGGATGACCTGGCTGGAACTGGTATTAGATCTCTCTAGACCTCATCTCTTGTGGCAGTGCACAGAAGCATTTGTATTTTGTTTCTGTGTGCCAACCCAGCTCTACAGTAGAGGTTGGAGAGAAGTAGGAAACTTGAACATATAGAAAATGCCTTTTATAACCAAAGTTAATAGATCCCTTAAGGCGTCCCTGTTACTGAACTGAACTTGTGTCTGCTCACCACACAGCAAAGCTAATTTACTGACACTGGGTTGTGGTGAAGGAAAGTATAGTAGTTATTGCAGGGTCCAGCCAGGAGTACAGGTGGTCTTGTACTCAAAAGACCTGAAATCCCTGATGGCTTTCAGGAAAGGGTTATTATTTTTTCTTTTTTAAAAAAATTTATTTATTAAAAAATTTTTAATCAAAGTTTTTTTATTGAAGTATAGTTGATTTACAATGCTGTGTTAATTTCTGCTGTACAGCAAAGTGATTCAGTTATATATATATATATATATATATATATATATATATATATATATATATATATATACATTCTTAAATGCAACATTTGAAGTTAGGGTTGCAAGGGGCATGACTTTCTTCTGATTGGTTGGTGGTGAGGTAACAGGGTGGTGTTTCAGGAATTTTAATCATCAACCTTCTGGTTCCAACCAGTCTGGGGTCTATGTGCTTGTGCTCAGCATAGAGCCACCATCCTCCACCTGGGTGGGGATGTTAGTTTCTGCAGAACAGCTCAAAGGTATATGTCAGATCATTATGCATATCCTTTGAGGAAGAACTTGGGCTGGTTTATCATTGAGCTATTGTTTCTTGACTGCTTTACCTTTGTTTCTGTGTTCCTTCACCTCCCTAATTAGTAACTGCTTGAGTCTGCTCTTTGGCACTCAGGGAAGGCCTAGGAGACCAAAGCCTTTTCCTACAAATAAGAAACAGGGGACACAGAGGGGTTTTTGTACCAGGGAGGGTCCTGCAGGGCTCTGCTTGGTTTCATCCCCAGAGCTGGGGTATCTCAGGATTAGGCTGGATCTGTTAGAATTACAGAGTGGAGAAGACTCTCAGGCCTGCTCTAGGCAGGCCTCTGAGGAGAAACGTAAGGTTCTTATTTCTCCTTAGCTTCAAGGTAAGATACACTATGTGCAAGTGTATCTTGTACCTCCAACATATGTGATTCTGTAACAGGGAAGAGCCAAATCTGACTACATGTTGGATCTGTTTCTTTTACTTTAACCTTTGATTCCTGTTGCTTTTGTTCACTAAAAGGATACTGTCTATACACAATGGCCTGCCTCAGGGAACCCTGCCTCTCTGCCTGAACCAAAGTGCCTTTGTTCAGGGAAACATCCTGACCCTGTCCACCTGTGAATGGCTGCAAGAAAGAAGAAATTAACACAACCCCTCCCCAAGGCTGGCCATTCCAGGGGACATTGCAATTCTTATGGTCTCTTTACTTTACTTCCTCATCTCCTCTCCCTCTCTGTTCTATAAAAGGAACTGGCATCCAAACCCCATAAGATGGTTTTTCGGACACACTAGTCTGCCATCTTCGCAGTCTGCTGGCTTTCGGAATAAAGTCGTATTGTATCCCTTGCCTCAACACCTCTCTCCGATTTATTGGCCTGTCGTGCAGCATGCAGAGCGAGCTTGGACTCGGTAACAATTTTACATATGATTTTATGTGTGATTAAAGTATTAATATGGTCTTTATGGGTGGAAACTAATTTTGACAAACCCTCTTGTTGTGGTCTGAACGCGCGTTGGAAAAGAATTTCCAGACACAAGGTAGAATGTAAAGAAGATAGAATTTATTAGAGGGAAGGGTTGCTGCCAGAACACCGGGCCGACTTCCTAGTAGTCTGGGAGAGTCGAGCCTGAACACGTGCTATTGATCAGTTTTTATAGCCAGAATACAAAAGAATGGTCCGAGGTGAAAATTTTGTTTACTGATGGTTGAGGCACATATACCTTCCTTCTATAGGGTGGGAGTGAGACAGGGAAGATGCCTTTCCTTATTTGGGACAAGCGGGCTCAGGAATTTCATAACCATCGAAACATGGTGGGGAGGGCGATTGATTAAGAGTCCGGTAGGGGGTGTGATGTCGAAACATTTTCAGGCAGGGTCGTCCTTTGTCTTTGAAGCACCATTGTCCTTGGAGCACCACACCTCCTTCCTGTGCCTGTAAATCATATTAAATATTCCAGAAGTAGGTGGAACTGATGACCTGACAGTTCAGGCCTGGCAGGGATAGATCATTCTTTGGTTTCAAATGGGTGTCATCGCCTTTTGAATGAACTATGAATATGGTGTGACCCTTAGAGTAAACAAAGGAACTGAGTACAATAGCTCTAAAGTTGCTCTCTCCAATACGACAGCTACTAGCCACATGTGGCTACTTAGATTTGAATTAATAAAAATTAAAGTTCCATCGCTTCTCGGCCTTTTGGCTAAGATCAAGTGTAGTATCTGTTCTTATCAGTTTAATATCTGATACGTTCTCTTTCTGAGAACAACATATTAAACAGATTTTTTGGAGCAGGAAGTTGGAGTAGGAGCTTGCTCCATCCACTTCACACATTGATCTGGTATTGCAGTATCTCCAGGACTGGTGCACTCCTCTGGGGATAATAACTGAAGTTTAAAAAGCAATAACCAGACTTCCCTGGTGGTCCAGTGGGTAAGAATCCGCCTTCCAATACAGGGGGCGCAGGTTCGATCCCTGTGCTGTCACTGCAATGAGAAGCCCGCACACCGCAACGAAGAGTAGCCCTGCTCGCCTCTCAACTAGAGAAAGCCTGCGCACAGCAATGAAGACCCAATGCAGCCAAAAATAAATACAGAAAAGAAAAGAAAAGAGAAGAAAAGAAACAGCCCTAAAGAAGAGATGCATAGGTTGAGATACTGGGGAAGAGGCAAAGAGCTTCCATTCCCTCTCGGGATGTGTGACCCTCCCAGCATCTGGATGTGATAAGCAACTTATAAGTTCTTGGAACCCTTTTGGTTAGCGTTTTTTTAATGGAGGCTTCATTACATAGGCATGATTGATTATATAATTGGCCATTGGTGATTGAATTCAATCTCCAGCCCCCTCCCCTTCCTCGACCTTGAGGAGGAACTGAAAGTTCCAACCTTGGAATCATGTGGCAATCATTCCCCTGGCATCTAGCCCCCATCCTTAGGGACTTCCCAAAAGTCACTTCATTAACATAAACTCCAGTGTGGTTGAAACGGGTTTGTTACGAATAACAAAAGACATTCCTTCTACCTTTATTGCTCTGGAGCTATTTCCGAAACTGGGGACAAAAACAAGTATTATAACAAAAGATGTTCCTATTGCTCTTACCACTTAGGAAATAATGAGGGTTTAAGGAGTTCTGTGCCAGGAACCGGAGATGAAGAACAAATGTATATTTCTGGTTATATCACACTGTCATACAAGGAAAGGGGGTTTTGGCCACACTAGGGCCAAAGTTTAAAAGATGGAGCTGTTACATGCAATAGCAGAGAGAAGCAAAAGGAGGGATCTGAAGGAGAAAGTGAAAATACAAGGGAAAAGAATTGGAAAACAGACTCTCATGCAGAGATTTTCTTTAGAAGAGTCCTCTTCTTTGGAGGAGTTGTCTTTCTTTTGATAAAGAATGTCATTTCTTACTGTAGAGAGATACATTGTAAAATCATGGCCTTTGTTTATAAGGGGACCTTCTTGCCCTTCTACTTTTCCATTGTTTTATGATGTTGAGTGTTGAAGGGTAGCAGAATATGCCACCCCAAAATATGCCACCTTAGCATAAGGAATATTTTGAGCTGAAGGCAACTGGGAAGAAGCAGATGCAAGGACAGCTCTCTGCCCTCCTCCTATTTGCCTAAAAGCAGGACAGAAAGATGTCTCCCCTCCTCTCTCCACCAGGAAGGACAGAACTCTAGATCCTTACCAGCACAGAGAGGGCACCAGAGGAATCTACATAACAAACGTCACTAATTAGCCCTTATTTTTCATTAATGCTTCATATATTTACTTTCTCACAATTTGCTGCCCTAGAAACTCAAAGTTCTTTTTCTCTGTCTTGTTACTTCTCTAAAAATATATCGCTCTTTTTGTTAAGATGCTATTGTTATAAACAAGACAACAGGCTCAAAATGGAGTCACTTATGCTAACTTAATTACAATTTCAGCTCTCCCAGAAATGGAATCTTAAACCAGTCAATCAGGGATTGCCTGATCAGTACTAGTTAGGTAATCTGCCTAATAGACCCCTGCCATCCGCTAAAGGAAAGTGACCTTGCCGTAACCAATCTGCTTTTTTGTCTAGTATAATCTAATTGTTCCCTCTCCCTTCTGCCTATAAAAGTCTCTTATTTTAGATAGCTCCTCAGAGTGCCTTTCTATGTGCTGGTTGGATGCTGCCCAACTCATGAATTGTTGAATAAAGCCAATAAAATCTTTAAATTTTACTGAGTTGAATCTTGCTTGTTAACATTATATAAGCCCAAGTTCTAACCACCCTTTTGAGTTACTTGTAACTGAGTGCTCCCCTGTGTATGTGCGATGCATATGTTAGGAAAATTGTTTGTTTTTCTCTTGTTAATCTGTTTTTTGTCAGTCTAAATTATAGGGCCAATGAACCTGAGTAGAGGGAAACAGTTTTTCTTCTCAGTGTTTTAGTAACAAAACATCTAAGGTCTACTCTGACTGCAGCTTCAACTTATAAATTTGATTTGCCCTCTGAGAGCCATCTGGGTTGAAGTCCCTCCAGTACCCAATATTTTGCATGCCCAAAATATTGGGGCTCTGTGCTTTGCCAACTTCTAATTATTCAGAAAAATAGGGAAGCAGACATAGTTAATTACCAGGGTTATTGATAGTTGATAAGAGCAAATATATCCTGAACATTTACTCTGTGTCAAGTGCTATGTTAAATGCTTAATGTTAACATTATCTCATTTAATCCCCACAACCTGTCAACTAAAGGTCACTCTCGCCATCCAACTCTAAAAGGATTGAGTCATTAGCCACTGTGGTTGCTGACTTTCAATACATCCTGAAAGGAGTTCAGGGCAGAGGTCAGGAATGAGGCATTCTGTGCTTTGGGAAAACTGGCAGAACAGGCCTTCAGATAGATATTTTCAGGAGAAAATTTTATGAACCCAATTGAGACAGGAGGGTCGGGGGCAGGACACAACCTTTAAAAGAATGACACACAGGGGAATTTCCTGGTGGTCCAGTGGTTAAGACTTGATGCTTTCACTGAAGGGGCCCGGGTTCAATCCCTGGTCAGGGAACTAAGATCCCACAAGCCATGTGGCCTGGCCCCCCCCCCCAAAAAGAATGACACAGCTGTAGAGGATAGGACAAATACTGGTTAGAATCAACTAGGCCCAAGATGGGAGGAGATTCGAATTCCATTAGACCTTGAGCCTCATTATAAGCTCATGGTAATACATGTACGTGCTAAATGACACACCCACCAGCACCATGACAGTTCTGAGGCTGGCCAAAAAAGGCCAAAAAGTGGGCAGCGGTCCAGCTCCTGGAAATCTCAGCCCCTTCCCCCAAATAGTTGGAAATCCTCCCACTTGTTAGATTATGAAATTACCCAGCCCATAAAAACTAACGACCTCGTACTCTGGGGCCTATCTCCTGAGATGACCCACTTTCTGTCTGTGGAGTGTGTAACTCCTGAATAAATCTGCTTTCGCTCTATTTCAGCTAGCTCTTGAATTCTTTCCTGCAGGAAGCCAAGGACCCTCCTTGGTGGCCCATCTCTTCTTGCTGTTTTAAGTAGTCCAGAAAGATTTAGGTCATTATATTCGTGTTTGACTTTGCAGATCTCAGAAAACAATGCATTCAGTAAGTGAATTTTTCATCTCTTCTGCTTTCCCCCTTTGGGAGTTCCTGTGGAGATGTTATGATAATAGTTGACATGGATGAAAGGCAGACAAAACATAAGGAAGAGACTACTGGAAGGAGCCTGGCTGATTCCCCTGAGGAATCCACTCCTAAATGATTAAAAAGCATCAGCCTGGCCTTTAAAGTTTGAAGTTGAATACTGGTGAGGAAGCTACCCTCCTACTTACTGATGAGACAGGGAGAAAGGTTCAACTTGTCAGAGAAACTGACGCTTCTTGCCTTATTATATTGAAATAGGAACTGGTCTGGTTATCCACATTTTTTTTTTTTTCCCTCAGCAACATAAGAGAACTTAGATTGAACTTAAGTTCTCATAACAGTGCAAATCTCCGTGGGTGTGAATATGAATATATCTTTTTAAATAGATTGTAAATCTTTCTGAGGACATGGAGTATTTCTCTTCTTTCTAGAGCTAAGCAAGGTTTTGCTCATGACTGATAATCAGTACATTTGTTGATGCTGATTTGGTTCCAGTTTAAACACAAATAAGAAGTGAAAATGAAGGAAGGTTGTCGTTTACTTGCTGTTTTAGGAATTTTGCTTCAGTACCTAGGATAGTTCAAAATTATTAATAAGCTGAAAAAGTACCTGGTTTATGTACCACCTGCAGCTGATAGTGAGATGAACTAGGTCTGGAAGGTCAGATTCATGTTAAATTAAAAGGGCAGCAAAAGCCAGAAACTAAGGTGGATCTTATTTTTCAAAAAAGTTAAAACGCTAAGTATAAATAGTTAATCCCACTTGTTAAAATACAAAACCTCAAACCTTTAGTTTCCTCTGCAAAATAAATTGGAGAGGGTAGGGCTTGAACCAGGCACCAGGCAATGCTCTTGCAGGTCTTTTAGCGCTGACATCCTGGGATAGTACGACGGGTTCAAGATGTCAGCTTGGGAGTAGGAGGCTGCTAAACTTGATCATATACTCTATGCACTTTAATGGACTTTCTCCCCGCCCCTGCCCATCACCAGCTCTTTTACGACTATATCAGATCCCCCTGAGGATACCTACACTCTAGCATAACGAACTACAATTTAGCAAAACGTGGGCCCGAGGAGGCACCCAATAAATGTCTGCTGAATGAATGAACACCTGCGGGCTTAGGTTCCACCGCGCTTATTCGTAAGCGTCTCCAAGGACCAGATCGCAAATCGAGTTCAGGCCCGGGTAGAGGTCGAGCTCCCCAACCCCGCTCCGCACTTCTCTCCTCCAACAACCAAGTCTAAACTGATGCCTGCTCAGTGACCGGCCGCGGTGGTTCTCACTGCGGGGCAACTTGACTTGCTCTAATGATCTGGGACAGGCATCTGCCGTTAGCGCCCTCAGCAGAATTAGGACCGAGCGGGTACTGAACCGGGAAAAGCCAGACATTGCCTTAAAGCAGATCCAAATAGTTCATCTTTGAGGACGCTGGTGGACCAAAGAGAACGCTGTCCGCTGAAAAACCTCTTCCCCTCTTCCTCCCACACTATCTTGTTGCTGGAGCAACTGTGGGCGTCACTAACATGACGGCGGAAATAGCGCAAAAAGATACACGTCTCCAGATCACGGACAGACCCGTTGCGCAGGCGCACTAGCTTTCTCTGGCTGTAGTTCTCATTCTGTAGATATATTCTGCGTCTGCGCGTTACTTGTTTCGTGCCTTGGCCGGCCTATACGCCTGCGCAAAGTAGCAAATGGGGGAGGGCGGAGCTGGTTATTAGCGGTGCGCATGCGCCGACACTACATCCGGTGTGGTCGTCGGGTCCGCTAGGAGTGTGGGGTACGCCGGCCGGAATATCGAGCGTGTAGTCATGTCGGCGTCGGTGTTGTCGGTCATCTCGCGGTTCTTAGAAGAGTACTTGAGCTCCACTCCTCAGCGTCTGAAGTTGTTGGACGCGTACCTCCTGTATATACTGCTGACCGGGGCGCTGCAATTCGGTTATTGTCTCCTCGTGGGGACCTTCCCCTTCAACTCTTTCCTCTCGGGCTTCATCTCCTGTGTGGGGAGTTTTATCCTAGCGGGTAATGATTCTATAAGTGATATCAGTTATAATGTGTTACTTTGATGCGTGCTTTTATTCCCACAGTACTCGTCTCTCTATATGAGACCACCGCCTCGTGAAGTTGAGAGAGGAACCTGCATTGCCCTCTTTTTGTGAATGGGGAAATTGAGGCACATTCAGGTTGTCGTGCCTAATACCAAAGAGCCGCCGAGGAGCTGGGATTAAATGTGGAAACACCTTCATGTTGCTGTTCAACCTGGTGGTCCACTTCACTTCATATTGGTCCATGGAAAACTCCCACCTTTCACTTAGCTTTAACACAACTTTGAAGTTGGTAAACTTTTAAAATGGAAAACCCAACTCTGAAGCTGTCATTTCACTATCCTGAACTCAGTTTTCACTCACATAGGTCTATTTTAGCTTTATTATTCTGATTCCCAGCAAATTTGATACCTTGTAGACTGCCATATTTAACGAGAGCTGACTGTCCCCATATATTTTTGCCAAAATCTGAACTTTCTTGCTCAACAGGGATTCAGTGAATACTGAGTCCAGGCTTGGCCCAGGGAGTGTTGGCCAGTACGGTTTATAGGTGGCTACCACATGAACTTTTCCAGTCATGGTATCACCTGCTGCATGACTTGGAAAATATGCCAAAATTCATGTTTGTTTTTTTTTTCCACGTGTGATCATCAACAGTCACATTGTAAATTGTGTTTTGAATCTCATGCAAGGTATGGTAAAAGCTTTGGGGATACATCTGGTGTACGTTTCTTGTCCTGAATGAGTTTACAGTGTAATTGGGGCATAGACAAAATACAGCGTTAGAATTGTCTGGAGACTTCATTTACAGTGGAGTCTTAATTACAGCTTAAAGTTAGAAACCTATAGGATGCTTATTACACATTCAAATTGCTAGTTCAGACTCATGCCAGAGATACTCTGCCTTCTCCTTTGTTTCTCAAGATAAGTCTAAGGACTTAAGGACTAGTTCAGTAAGCCTGGCCTGGAGTTGCAGAGTAAGCCTGTACATCTTTGAATTTTGGCTTAGATGACCAAGACCTGGTTCTCTGTAGCAGCATCCTGGTCTATAGGAGTTTATATGTTACCATCATCAGATATACTACCCTACCCTCTTTGCTCTAGACTCCTCCTTCCTCCTGTAAAATACTGTTCATGACTAAGAATTTTATTAGCCAGACAGGAGAAGGAATCTTTTTATTTAATTTATTTATTTTTTATTTCTTTGGCCACCACATGGCATGTGGGATCTTAGTTCCCTGACCAGGGATTGAACCCGCGGCCCCTGCCTTGGAAGCACGGCATCTTAACCACTGGACCACCAGGGAAGTCCCAGGAGAAGGAATCTTGAGAATGTCTGATTTTGTTTTCCAGGTCTGGAAAGAGTAGGAATAGGGCGGGGCCTAAAAGGTGATTTAAAAAAAAAGCCTTCTCTGTGCTGAAGTCACCCTGGCTTCATAAGCTTCTAGGGTTAAGAATGACTTCTCAGGGCTACGTGGAAGAGTGGTTTGCAGAAGAGTGGATGTGGACTAGAGTTGCAGATTATTGGTGTGATAAAAGTCAGAAGATTTTTTGAGCAGATAATTTTTCCAGTGCCAGGTCTTTTTTTTTTGAGAATGTTGTGGCTAAAGTTGAATTGGCAGACCCCCTACTCTCCTCCTCAATGAGAAGTTGATGGCCTGTCATTGAAGAGAATGCCTAGTGAAAGGGCACTTTTTTTTTTTTTTTTTTTAGGGCACTTTAATAGTGAGGTCCTTTTGGGGGATTCTGATGTCCATAGGTGTTGGATAATTGGTAATTGGGTCAGGGAAATGAACGTTGCTTTAGGAAAAGAAGGGATTCAAGACAATTCAGAGTTGCTGTGGAAGGGTATCGTTTGCATTTCTTTTGACAGACTTGACCTTACTAAATCCACTGCTGCCATTTGTTAGCTCAGATCCTCAACTGGATACTGTTAGTTTAAAAAATTTTTGGCTGTGTTGGGTCTTTGTTGTGGTGCGTGGGCTTCTCATTGCGGTGGCTTCTCGTTGCGGAGCATGGGCTCTAGGTGCGTGGGCTTTAGTAGTTGTGGCACGCGGGCTCAGTAGTTGTGGCACGCGGGCTTAGTTGCGGCACGCGGGCTTAGTTGCTCTGCGGCATGTGGGATCTTCCCGGACCAGGGCTTGAACCTGTGTCGCCTGCATTGGCAGGCGGATTCTTAACCACTGCGCCACCAGGGAAGCAAGCCCTGGATACTGGTTTTAATGGGAAATTTTAAACTTGGAGTTTATCCTTTGTTCTGGTTGTTGGGAAGGGAAGGCTTGTACTTATTTATAGTGCTGAGGTTTCTAACTTCCCCGAGTTGTGTTTCCTATTGGGAGAGAACGGAGGAGGCCAGTTTGGCTGAGAAAGGGAATTGTAGGCGATTACGTTGAAGGATTAGGTAGTGCTGGATGCTAGAGCTTTGAGTGCCAGGCCAAGGAGTTTTATCCTGTAGGTAATAGGAATGCATCTAAGGATTAAAAAATTAAAAAAAAAAGTTTTAGATTTAAGTAAAGGAGAGACTTAAAATTGGTGTTAATGTGTAGGATGAATTGGAGGGAAAAGTTCTTTAGTCTGGTTCCCTTAATTTCTTTTTTGGCAGTCTGTTCTCTTCCATTCCTTCTGCATGTGTTATGTAGCATATGTTCTTTGGAAATTGATTAGTACATTTTAAACTGATATAGGATGCTATCACATTTTTTAAAAAGCCTGGTGTTATTTGGGCCTGATGAAAATGGTCTGTTTTCGTCTATTCCCTCGTGACTGGGACACTTAACCATGGTTTCAAGGAGACAGAGGTAGAAAATTGCCATTGAGAAGTCTTTTTTTTTTGGATCAACAGTTTACAGTATAGTAGGCTTTAAAAGGACTTCAGAGGTAGAATATTTTTCTTCTTTCAGACAGATTTCATACATCCTCAGCAGCTGACTGTTTATCTTGTGGTTAGATCTCTCTAGAGGAGGACATCTGTCCCTTTTTCAGAGTAGCGTGTCAGTGTTGGCAGCCCTTCTAGTTTCCTTTTTTACCTAACTGAAATCCCTCTTTTTGCTCATTTAAAGTGCTATTTTGGAGGGATGAGTGGAAAACAATAAGACTGTCCTTAAAATAAATCTTTGATCCTGAAATCTGTTTTTAAGTCATTTCACAACTTTGGTCTCTGTTTTCTAATCTATGTGAAATATTTACGGATTAAAAAAAGTAGTTTTGTTCCCCCTAGTTTACAGATCCAAAAACAGTTTGAATCTGAAAGGCAAGGAGGCCTAATTCAGAGTGTTTTCTATCTCACGGGAGATCTTGGGCTGTGTGGACTGGGGTCCAGCATTTCTTTGGAAATTATCTATTAGATTTCTGGGCCCATAACTGTTGTCCAGGAGATTGGAAGTTTGCCAGCCTCATGCCTGACAGTCCTGTTGCTAAACCTCTTTCGTATCCCTTGCTACCTCTTCATCCTCTGTCACTCAGGCTCTCAAATACCTCTTATCTGGACTCCTGTAATCTTCCTTATTGATCTCCCACACTCTCATCTCTCTCCCTCCAGTCCATCTTCCACTGTGTTTGCAGGCTTGATTTGACTTGCAAATCTGATTGTGCTACTCCCCACATAAAATTTGTCTGTACCCAAAGAGAAATTTAAAAACACTTTAATGGCATAGAGGGTCTTTGATAATCTGGTCCCGGCCACATCTCCAGCTTCATCTCGTCTCCGCCTCCTCTGTACTTTATATTCCAGCATTATTGAGTTACTTGTTATTCCCTGAACATGCCGAGATGTCTTAAGCTATTTTACCTTTGTTTGACTGCCCAGAAAATGCCTTTACTTCTCAGCCATCTCAGCTCAAGTGCTGCTTCCGTTTGAACCCTTCCCTGGCTCTTCAGATTTAGGTCTTTCTCCTGTATTCCTGTTTCACTATACTGTAGTGGTGTAGTGCTCTTTTCATCTCTGCATCCTCAGTGCTTAGCACTGTATGTTAAATTGTGAGCATGCCTATAATAAGTTAAGGAATATTGAGCAATTATGTGCCAGGTTCCGTGCCAGGGTACTGAGGATTTAACTGTGGAACACGCAGACATGATCTCTACTCCCACAGAGTTTATAGTCTAGTGGGAGATGCAGACAAGTAAACCTGGATATAGTGCTGTGATGGAGAAGTATTGGTGAGAATAGGAACACAAGTAGGCACTCACCCCTGCCCAGTGGTCCTATAATACTTCCCTGATATGTTTGCTTTTCCAAAATATGCTTCATATTTTCTCTCTTCACTTTCATCTATATTTTCTCTTTTCCTTTATTCTCAGTTGATGATCTTGCTTTATTTTTTTTTTGCTAAAAAAGAAATCCTTTCATCTTCCTACCAAGGAATCATAGCAGCCCACCTACACATGGACCCCGTACTCTTTGACTTATTTCCTGTAATTGTGGATGATATATCCCTTTCCTATCAGAGGTCAGCTTCTTCACTTGTGCAGAGGATCCAGTCTTCTCTTGCTCACTCAGGGACTCAGCTTCTGTAATCATCCCTCCATTCTGCATCATTCATTTCTCTCTACTGGATCATTCCCATCATACATACATGCTCTAATAGCGTCCAATGAAAAAAATTAATTTGACTTCAGATACCCCTTCAGCTACTATTACATGTCTTTCTGCTCCATCATCACAGAGTTCCTTGAAAGGATAGTTGTCTAGTTGCTGTGTCTGCTTTCTCACCGTCCATTCATTCCTTAACCTACTCTTGGTGGTGGTCTGTCCCCACCACTACAGTGAAACTGCTCTTGCCATCTTGCCAGATCTAATGGCCATGTACCTCACCTTGCCTGAATGCTCAGCAACGTTTAGCACTTAACATCGTTGGCTGCTTCCTTCTGAGTGAGTGAAGTACCTTCTGCTCAAAGCTTTTGCAGCACTACTCTCTCCTGCTTGTTCCTTCTCACCTCACTGGTTTTTCCTTCCTACTGTTTGTGCTAGGTGCTTCTTGGTCTGAGGGCATTGTTCTAGACCTCTTCTCTGTATTTCTTTCCCATAGGTGAATTTAAATAATGTCTATATAACTACAACTACCACATTTATATTTTCAGTTTTGACCTGTTCCCTGAATTCCAAATTAGTAAGTCCAGTTGCCTACTTGACATCTTCACTTGATGTCTAACACACAACTCCAGATTGAACCTTCCGGCCTAGCCATCTGCCTCTTCGCTGGTCAGTACATGGTGTCAGCTTTGGTTATGTTGTTGAAGCCACAAATTTAGAAGGTTTTTTTTTTTTTTTGGCTGCTCGGCCCGTGGGATCCTAGTTCCCCGACCAGGGATTGAATTGAACCTGGGCCCTCGGCAGTGAAAGCTCAGAGTCCTAACCACTGGACTGCCAGGGAATTCCCTAGAAGGTTTTCTTGATTCCTTGATTTCTCTTATCTCCCACATCCATTACATCAGCAAGCCCTGTCTTCTCCAAAATACAGCCTGTATCTCTTGACCTCTGTCCCTTTGGACTACCATTACCTGAGCTCTTTGGCTCCTGCATGACTCTTTGGCTTCTCGAACTTTGCAAACCATTCTCCGCATTGCAGTTCTACCATCCTTAAAAATTTTAGATCAGATTATTTTACTCATCTGCTCAAAACTTTGGAATATTGCTCCATTGTACTTAGTACTACATCCAGACTCTTTACTGAAGCTTACAAAGCCCCACTGATTTGGCCCTTGTCTCCCTCTTGCCCTTGATCCCTACAGTCTGGTCAGTCTGACCAAGATTGTTCTTGCTATCTGGAATGCTCTGCCCCTAGATCTTTGCATGGTTGACTCCTGTCTTTCAAATTTTGGTCTTAACTAGCACCTTCTTAGAGAAGCCTTCTGTGACCCCCAAATAAGAAATAGCTTCCCAGTCACTCTTTTATTACCTTGCTTTTCTTCGTAGCGCATATCACTACCTCATATTTCCTTGTTTAGTTGTTTTCTCATTTATTATGTTTCTCTCCATTAGGGTGTAAGTTCCCTGGGAGCCAGACTCTTGTCTGTCTTGTTCTGTGCCATAGTCCTAGCACCTGGGACAGTGCATGGCGCGTAGTAGATGCTCAGTAAATATTTTGCTGACTAAGTGAATATTTAAGGAGATAAATTAGAACTGCTAAAATGGAGCAAGCTGCCTTAGGAGGTAGTACATTTCCGTCTTTGGAAGTGCTCAGGAAGGACTGAAGGATCTTTTGTGGAGGAGCTTTTTGAACAGGTGTTCTTTGCCTTTTTGAGAATTACAAACCGTCCAGAGCCTGTGTTACTGATAGAGGCAGCATATCCCTGCATCTGAGGGATTTGCTGCCTCTGTCAGTAACACAGTCTCTGGATGGTTTGTAATTCTGCACCTGGGGATGACTTATCAGATTCTGGATATGGTGAGTATACTTTAGAACTATTCCTAGCTGATTCATGCAGCCTCCCCTGGCATGCCCATATCCGCCACCTCTTGGGTATTTTGTGCATTAGATGGGGTGTTGGTCTTCAGGACCTTCAGGGTCCTTTGCATCTCTGTGCGATTCTGATTCTTATGTTGTCATTGAAGTAACTTGGGTTACTATGATTATGATAATAATAACACATCAATTCATTTCTTTGTCTACCTTCATGGGGAGCTTCTCTTTCCTTTTGTCCCCTCATATTTCTCGAAGCACTACTCTACTCCCATCTTCCACCCCAATAGCCGCTGTTAATTGTGTTTGGTATCTCTTTCTCCAGATTTTTTCCTAGATTCCAACTAAAATAAATGAGAAAATAGTTATTTTTGTGTGTGTGTGTGTGTGTGTGTGTGTGTATGTATATATATATATGCAGTTTAAGAGAAATCTGAAAGGGAGTAATATTTTTGGCTTTTTTTCACTTAATATATCTTAGACATCTTTACTGTCAACGTATAGCAAATTAATCTCATTCTTTTGAATAATTGCATGGGATTTTATTGCATGTCTGTAGTGTAATTTATTTAAGTAATCCCCTTGATGTCATTTGGACTGTCTTCACTTTTTTTTTTCAACTTTACGAACATGCTGTTAGAATGCCTTTGTTCTCTAAGATAAATTCTTTACTCAAAAGACATTTAAAATATAATAGATGTTGCCAGTTGCTCTCCCAAATGGGTGAACCAAGCTATACTCACCACAGTGGGATTTTAATTGGTCGCCCTTGCTTCAGCCAGTGTCCTTCATATTTTGAAGGGTTCAGGTGACTGAAAAGATCCGGGGTTTTTCCACACTGTTTGCATGTTTAAGCATAATGAAGACTCTGTTGCCATGGTGATGGACTCTGAAGAAGTAGTCTGGTAGTTTTATTTTTAAATTTGTTTATTTTTTGTTTATTTATTTTTGGCAGCATTGGTTTTTCGTTGTTGCAGGCTTTCTCTAGTTGTGGTGAGCGGGGGCTACTCTTCATTGTGGTGCGCGGGCTTCTCGTTGCAGTGGCTTCTCTTGTTGCAGAGCACGGGCTCTAGGCGCACAGGCTTCAGTAGTTGTAGCACGCGGGCTCAGTAGTTGTGGCTCGCAGGCTCTAGAGCACAGGCTCAGTAGTTGTGGTGCACGAGCTTAGTTGCTCCGCGGCATGTGGGATCTTCCCGGACCGGGGCTCGAACCCATGTCCCCTGCATTGGCAGGTGGATTCTTAACCACTGTGCCACCAGGGAAGCCCAGTCTGGTAGTTTTCTGACCTTTGGGTTAGATCTCAGTCTGTTGCCTTTTCTTGGTTAGTGATGGAATGGATGCTAGCCTGAAGCAAATTTGGGTTAAGTAGTGTAATCATTTGTCACAGGTATAAAGATATTTTGGAAAAGTGTATTCCTAGAGCTTTCTTTTCATGTCAAATGGTGACTGTGGCTATGGTATCAGGTTGGAATCTTCAAGGGTACAGGGTGTGGCAGTGGAGAGTTCTCTGTCAGCGTCATGTAACTTAGATCTCTTGCCTTTTTTGAGACAAGCAGCTGCTAGAACTTTGAGATCAAAGATTATCTACTATTGTGAGGTCCTTATGCATAAGCATCTCTGCTGTCTAATGTACACATTCTGTTGGAAATAATTCACAATTTTATAACTTTTGGTCATTCAGCCTAGCCCCTTTGTTACTGCCTCAACTACATCTTGATCTAGGTATAATTATAAACTTAATTCAGGAGATAAGAGAGTTCTAAAGATATTTTGGTTTTATATCAATATTTTTTTTTCTAAGTAAGCCTTTGGTTTCTAGCCTAACTCTGAGAAGTCGTATTGTTCCCTTAAACAATTAACAGCATAAAATTTGTGTACAACTTGATGAAATTTTAAATTCACCCTTTTAGCCATCACCAGATTAGGATATAGAACATTATCAGTACCCTAGAGGCCTCTCCTCCTGCCTTCCAAGTCATCTCCTGTGAACGATAAAAACCACTGTCCTGATTTGTATTACTGTAGATTGATTTTGGCCAATTTTAAGCTTTATATAAGTAGAATCATAAAGCATGTATTTTTTGGCATCTGGATTATGTTGCTCATCATATTTGCAGAATTCATCCATGTTGTGAAGTTCTTTTTCATTGCTATATGGTATTCTATTGTATGCATATGCCGTAATTTACCCATTTTACTGTTTTTTTTTTTTTTGGCTTGTGGGATCTCAGTTCCCCAACTAGGGATTGAACCCGGGCCCCTGTCAGTGAAAGTGCCGAGTCCTAACCACTGGACCGCCAGGGAATTCTCCCCATTTTACTGTTGATGGACATTAGATTGCTTCCAGTTGGGGGCCATCATGGGTATCATTCCTGTACGTGCCTTTTGATGGACTTATGTGTCATTTCTGCTTTAACAGAATTGTTGGATCAGAGGGTATGTGTGTGTGCATTAGTCATAGTTGTTTCATACTTGTTGATAATCACTTTTGTGTTTTTCTTCTTGTACAGTTTGTCTGAGAATACAGATCAACCCACAAAACAAAGCGGATTTCCAAGGCATCTCCCCGGAGCGAGCCTTTGCTGATTTTCTCTTTGCCAGCACCATCCTGCACCTTGTTGTCATGAACTTCGTTGGCTGAATCATTCCCATTTACTTAATTGAGGCGTAGGAGACTAGAAGAATGTAAGTGATGATCTTAGTGCTTGTCACATAGTGTTGGTTTTAGAAACAGAAATCGGAGGGGCTGGTTTTGATCATGGTTGTCAGAGTTCCCATATTGTTGATAAGACGTTTGCAGAATTTTCCATATTGGTCTGCAGAGTATGTGTTAATATCATCATGATTCATCAGTGCTGCTGCTCTTGGTCGTTGCCTTCTCTTCTCACTGTTCTGCAAATCATTAAGGTAACAGAAAATGAGAGTTTGCTTGTAGCTAATACATCAATTTCTGCACCAATAACTCCATGAAAATAACTCTGAGATCTTGGAAGAGACATAAATTGTAAGTTTTGCTTTTAGATTTGCTCTATAATTTTTTTTCTGATTTTGATCTCAGATGACTTCAAATGCCAGGCCATTGTCCCCATAGTACCTAGTATAGTGCTTACACCTGATAGACATCCAGCATATGCCGAATGAATGACGGTGGCTGCTTGCTTATATATGTGCTAAATTAAAAATTAATGGGAAAATTGGATTAGCTTGGGAGAACACTTTAACATATAGGATGAGATGCCATTTGGTCATTTGCCAGTTTTCTTTTTTAGCAATAGAGCTCTTTTTTTTTTTTTTTTTTAAGTAAACTCATATAGAATCTCAGCAGTGGAGCCGAGTTGTTCTGATTGACAGAAGTTGAAAAGCCCTCTTTGCTTGGGCTCTCCATATGTGGTATGCTCTCCCCTCCATCCTTCCCTCCTAAGCAGAATCCTAAAAGCTCTGAGAAGTACTTGACTCTCTCTCTCTCTCTCTCTCTCTCTCTCTCTCTCTCTCTCTCTCTCTGTGTATGTATGTGTGTATATATATATATATATATATATATTTTTTTTTTTGGCCACTCTGCACGGCATGCGGGATCCTAGTTCCCTGACCAAGGATGGAACCCATGTCCCCTGCCTTGGAAGTGCGGAGTCTTACCCACTGGACCGCCAGGGAAGTCCCTTGACTCTATCTTAAAACTTATGTTATATATGAGAAAACAGAGGTCCAGAACAATCCACTGGCCTTCCCTGGCCACATAGCTAAGTGGAAGCAGCGTAGCGCCTTAGTCCAATGGTGCTCTTGGCCTAGTGCTCTTTCAGTATCCCGTGTTGCTCACTGATGAATGAATGCGCTCTATTCTTTGCCTTTCTCCTACAAAATTAAATGTTGCTATTACTGGGGTAGAGAAACGAGAACCTTAGGAAACTTACCCTCTTTGGGGGAAGGATATCCCAGGACCAACCTCTTTCTATCACAACTTGGAAAGCTATCATTTTTGTACTAATCAGAAATCCAACACAAGAGGTAGAGCAGCCATGGACAAAGTGAATGCAATAATGTGACAAGGACTTTACTTCAGTTTCTAGCATGAAACAATCAGTTACTTAATATATTGCATAAATCCTTTCCATAGATATTGTCTCAAAAACAGTACTGTTAGTTCAGGTAAGGTTTCATTTTTGGCAGTGGTAAGTTGACAGAGGTGGTTTATATCAGTGAAAGAGGTTGTGAACCACTTCTTTCTACTATCTTAATACAGTTGAACTTTTTGGAGACCCAATCAGGACTTGAGTTGTTCCCCCATGTGCTAGTCAATGCCTTGATCCTGGGAACACAAAGAAAAGTAAAATGTGGCTGCCTTCAAACAGTGAACAGTCTAGAAGGGGAGAAGGGCATGTAAACACAGCAGTTAGAGCCGCACTAAAGACCTGAACAAAGTGCTGTGGCGGTCCAGAGAACGGGGCCGCCGTGCCACCTGGGAGCAGAGGCCGCAGACAGGGTGCCTGACCAATGACAGCTTCTTGAGTACAGCTAGAAAATTCACCCAGCAGCACTGACCTGCGAACATCCTGAGTAACCCCTGGGCTCTGATAGTAACCTTGCTGGAAAGGTCATAAGTCTTCTGATTGCCCTACTCTAAATTTCTAGATGAGTCATATTGTATGCTTTAACAAGGGGACAGAGCAAACAGTTCAAGGATGTTTGTTCTCTAGGATCAGGGAGATATCAAATCATGAAAAATAATTTCCTAGGGCTGTCGTGATTGGAGGAGGACTCTGCAGCAGAGAAGCTAGTATTTCAAAATCATGACAAAAACAGAGACAAAAAAGCAGGCTCAGCAGAAACTGCGTACTGCAGACCCTATCAACGATCTAGGGCCACCTGTTCAGCTGGGAATTATGGGCCCAAGGTATAGCACAATCTTCCAATCCCAGATTGCAGTGTTAAATCATTCTATAGAGAGTATATTCGTAGTGAAATCCTTCTGTGGGGGACTCCCCAGGGGGTTTTTCACAGAGATCATTTGTGAAATGATCACAGTTTGACATATACTGTACTGTCCTGCCCTCAATTTTCAAATATACATTTATTTGCCCTTTTTCTGTGCTTCTAACTCGGTTCTATGTGCAGTGTGCTAAAACACTTTTAAAATGGTTTTTGAGTGAGTTTTCAATATTTATATCAACTCAGAAGGTAGAACAAAACAGATTGAATATTCTCCATATTTGACAAGTATGTTGAGAGTTGGGTATAAAAAGAATAAACATCTATAGCTTACTGCTCTTGTGTGAATTTGGGGGTGACATTTAAAACGAGCAGCTACTGTGAAAAAGCATATCAAAAGAAAATGGCACTGAGTTAAAGAAATTTATTCCAGGAGAAGTAAGGAAGTTAACAGATAGTGAGTGCTCGCTTGGGCCAGGCTTTAAGTCTTATTTTATTTTCAAAACAACCTTATGGGGACAGGCTTGGTAATTCCACTTACAGATGCGAAACTGAGGTTCAAAGAACCTTGCTGGAAATCTTTTAAATCTAGTAATCCAGTCTGATGTCAAAAAATTTTTTTAATATCTATTTTTGCTTAAAGTTGCTTATTATAAAGTATTTGACAATTGCAGAGTTAAAGAAATGTGTTTAAAAAGTTACCACAGGGACTTCCCTGACAGTCCAGTGGTTAGGACTTTGCCTTCCAAGGCAGGGGGTGCTGGTTCGATCCCTGGTCAGGGAGCTAGGATCCCACATGCCTCGCAGCCAAAGAACCAAAACGTAAAACAGAAACAATATTGTAACAAATTCGGTAAAGACTTTAAAAATGGTCCACATCAAAAAAAAAAAAAAAAAAAAAAGTTACCACAGTTATTTTTATCACCGTCCTTTCCTTTAATACTTACTTTCTTTGCTTGTATGACAATTAAAAAAATACAGAAAAGTACAGAGAAGAATATAACCAACACCGCTGTGTGTCCACCACCTGGAGTGAACAGGTTTTGAACAGATGAAGCGTTGTAGATTGAGCTGAAGTTCCTTTGAATCCCTCCAGTCCCCATTCCTTCCCTCTGCTGTAAGACTTGACCGTCTTCATGGCACTTTTGTTCAGCTAGGACTATTGTAAAACCTACATCTGTTAACACAGCCTTTTCCAAACTTCAGACTTTTGTGGCCTCCTGAAAACATGTCCAGAGATGGCAGTGTGAGAAACCTGTGGTAAAAGTTAGCTGTTCAGTTGGCAGCACTGGTATAAGTGGCTATTCCAGTGGTCAAGAATAGAGTCGTAGGGGCTTTCCTGGTGGTGCAGTGGTTAAGAGTCTGCCTGCCAATGCAGGGGACACTGGTTTGAGCCCTGGTCCGGGAAGATCCCACATGCCGCGGAGCAACTAAGCCCGTGCACCACAACTACTGAGCCTGCACTCTACAGCCTGCGAGCCACAACTACTGAAGCCCGTGCACCACAACTACTGAAGCCTGCACGCCTAGAGCCCGTGTTCCACAACAAGAGAAGCCACAACAATGAGAAGCCCGCGCACTGCAACGAAGAGTAGCCCCCTGCTCGCTGCAACTAGAGAAAGCCCACGCGCAGCAACAAAGACCCAATGAAGCCAAAAATAATAAATAAATAAAATAATAAAAAAAAGAGAAAAGAATAGACTCATAATGTTTTTTAGATTATCATAAAAATGAAAATGCAGGGCTTCCCTGGTGGCGCAGTGGTTGAGAATCTGCCTGCTAATGCAGGGGACACGGGTTCGAGCCCTGGTCTGGGAAGATCCCACATGCCGCGGAGCAACTAGGCCCGTGAGCCACAACTACTGAGCCTGCGCGTCTGGAGTCTGTGCTCTGCAACAACAGAGGCTGCGATAGTGAAGAGGCCCGCGCACTGCGATGAAGAGTGGCCCCTGCTTGCCACAACTAGAGAAAGCCCTCGCACAGAAACGAAGACCCAACACAGCCAAAAATAAATATATAAAAAATAAATAAATAAAAGGTTACTATTAAAAAAAAAATGAAAATGCAAATAGATAACTAATAAGAACCTGCTGTGTAAAAACAATAAAATAAAATTCAAAAAAAAAATGAAAATGCAGGGCTTCCCTGGTGGCACAGTGGTTAAGAATCTGCCTGCCAAGGCAGGGGACACGGGTTTGAGCCCTGGTCTGGGAAGATCCCACATGCCGCGGAGCAACTAAGCCCGTGCACCACAACTACTGAGCCTGCACTCTACAGCCTGCGAGCCACAACTACTGAAGCCCGTGCACCACAACTACTGAAGCCTGCACGCCTAGAGCCCGTGTTCCACAACAAGAGAAGCCACAACAATGAGAAGCCCGCGCACTGCAACGAAGAGTAGCCCCCTGCTCGCTGCAACTAGAGAAAGCCCACGCGCAGCAACAAAGACCCAATGAAGCCAAAAATAATAAATAAATAAAATAATAAAAAAAAGAGAAAAGAATAGACTCATAATGTTTTTTAGATTATCATAAAAATGAAAATGCAGGGCTTCCCTGGTGGCGCAGTGGTTGAGAATCTGCCTGCTAATGCAGGGGACACGGGTTCGAGCCCTGGTCTGGGAAGATCCCACATGCCGCGGAGCAACTAGGCCCGTGAGCCACAACTACTGAGCCTGCGCGTCTGGAGTCTGTGCTCTGCAACAACAGAGGCTGCGATAGTGAAGAGGCCCGCGCACTGCGATGAAGAGTGGCCCCTGCTTGCCACAACTAGAGAAAGCCCTCGCACAGAAACGAAGACCCAACACAGCCAAAAATAAATATATAAAAAATAAATAAATAAAAGGTTACTATTAAAAAAAAAATGAAAATGCAAATAGATAACTAATAAGAACCTGCTGTGTAAAAACAATAAAATAAAATTCAAAAAAAAAATGAAAATGCAGGGCTTCCCTGGTGGCACAGTGGTTAAGAATCTGCCTGCCAAGGCAGGGGACACGGGTTCGAGCCCTGGTCCGGGAAGATCCCACATGCCATGGAGCAACTAAGCCCGTGCGCCATAGCTACTGAGCCTGCGCTCTAGAGCCCGTGAGCCACAGCTACTGAGCCTGCGTGCCACTACTACTGAAGCCCTTGCGCCTAGAGCTGGTGCTCTGCAACAAGAGAAGCCACCGCAACGAGAAGCCCACGCACTGCAACGAAGAGTAGCCCCCGCTCGCCGCAATTAAAGAAAGCCTGTGTGCAGTGAAGACCTAATGCAGCCAAAACGAAAATAAATAAATCAATTTATTAAAAAAAAAAAAATGAAGATGCAAAAATGAAAAATGCTCCTAGTGAGCTTCTGAGTTGGGAGAATCCATGCACACCTAAAGTGATGATCAGTGTTTGGCACTTAGGTGGCAGTAATCTATTTTGAATGAATGCATTATATAGAAGTTCAGTAGGTTTGAATATTTAAAGATTTACATACTATCTGTAAATATTTCCTGTTTTGTTTTTCCATGTCTCCTTGTGAAATTCTTTTCAGAAAATGTCAGCCTATCTCAGGTGTTCTGAAGGGAAATGAAGAAAAGAGGGACTTAGCTACATTGGGTCACAGCTTGGGAAGGAAAGTTCCTGATGACTGATCCCTCTGGGATCAGAGGGAGAAGTGAACAGGGCTTCAACAAGGGGACAGACCTGAGCTTGGACATATGCTCAGCCTGAGGGCGATTGTTTGCCACCAGGTTGTGCTGAAACCTTGTTAGTGTTGCTTTGTTTTTATGGTGGAGGCTGTTCTCCCACAGGTCTTTAAAAATTCGTAGTGTTTAATCCCGGCTGGAGCGAGGGCGCTACAGGGCTGGGCAGAACATAACTGACAAACAGTACTATTTACAAACAAGCAGTCGCCGTTGGCTTTTTGAATTCATCAGTAAAGTACTGTAGTAATCTAGAAAGTTACCTCTGGAAGGGGATCTAAATGTTATTTCTTAGGCGCTACTGCCACCCGGTGGCTTGTACATTTCATTGCTGAGAGAAGGTACTACAAAGCCCAAGAGAAGCTGAGTTTGGGGGAAGAAACCACAGATACCTTTGTGATAAAACCTAGTTTCTTCCAGTCACAGGAGGGCAGTAGAGGTCCAAGCGGGCCTAGGTGTTGGGTGGGGCTTGCTTTACATTCTGGCCAGAGGTGGGCGGTGTCAGTCAGGCACAAAAGGGCATGCAACCTTTGTCACCTAGGGAAGACCAAGTGCACGGTGACCCAGAGGTTGACCTTTTATTTCCTTTTCTGATCTGTCAGTTCGAGAGCTCCCTTTCCGGTTTCTTGTAGACCTGTTTTTGCTCTCAGCATGACCTCCTGCTGGCAGTCATCTTTAATTTTTTTGGGTGGGGGGGTTAGTTTCCATTTTATTTTCTGTGTGACATTTCACCTTATATTGAATTAGGTTTAGCCACCAGATAAGTTCTCAAAAAGGGAACTACTCTAAATTTGTAGAAAGTATTTTGAGTTAGCATAATCTTTTCTCAACCCCCTTTTTTTTCCTGGTTGGAGGGTGAGATTCTTTACTTATTCTTAAAACCTTGAATCTGCTTATTTTATTTACAAAAAACCCAAATAATTGATGATTCTTGAATTGGTGATTGTGCTCTATTTGGTATTTGGTTCATTTAAAACTACCAAAAAAAAAAAAAAGAGAGAGAAAAAGAAAGAAAGAGAATATCAAGTAGGTTTGTGTTTTTTTTTTTAAATTTGGCCAAGCTTTGCGTTTTGCGGGTTCCTAGTTCCCTGACCAGGGATGGAACCCGGGCCCCGGCAGTGAAAGTGCTGAGTGCTAACCACTGGACTGCCAGGGAATTCCCATAGATTTCTATTTATGAAGTTCATTCCCTGCCTTAGTTTCTCTAGCCTTGCAGCGCAGATGATTCCGACTGCAAGTCATCCTGCCCCCAGATTGCATAAGACCCTCTTCTTGGGGCCCTCACGGTCCACTGTGCATGCCCCTAACGCTGCACTTACCACCTGGTTATGAAACCATTCATTTTCCTGTCTCTCCCACTGGACTGTTAAATTCCCACAGGGTGTGGACCTCAGAGCTTAGCACAGGGCTAACGGTCACAATGCATGTTTGTCGAATGAGTGTATTAATGAGTAAATCATTTTCAGCTGCAACAAAATGCTGTGTAAAATAGCTGTATCATTGGTGATGCGGATGCTAAGACATGAGGAAAGTGCCGGGGAAGAAAGATGCCAAGGGAACAATTCACACGAGGGACGGTGGAGTGGGGCACGAGCGTGAGGCTAGAAGTCGGAAGACCTGTGTTGTAGACTTTGCTGTGTTGTTAACTAGTTGAATGGAGAAATAAGCTTGTCGTTGAGCCCTCAGTTCCCTATGTGCACAGGGAGGGGATTGGCCGGGATGGTCATCAGGGTCTCTTGCAGCTGTTACAGCCTCTGATTCATAGTATTCACGATAGTCCCATTGTGTTTGAGGAGGATCATGCTGTTTGTGTGGATCCTCAGTTGAGCTTTGCTTTTTATTTTTCTTCTTGCTTTTTACCTTCAGTTGTTGCTTTTTATCCATATTACCAGGTTTTCATCATCCATCAAAAGTGCGATTGTCTGTAACAAAATGCATGGTGTTTGTATAAGGCCTTTTACAAAATTAGACAACATTTATCAAATGTTTTACAGTTGTCACATAACCAGGCTTGCAGGACTCACACTCCACATGCACTTTAAAAAAAAAATAAATTTATTTATTTATTTATTTATTTACTTTTGGCTGAGTTGGGTTTTCTCTAGTTGTGGCGAGCGGGGGCTACTCTTTGTTGCGGTGCGTGGGCTCCAGTAGTTGTGGCTCACGGGCTCTAGAATGCAGGCTCGGTAGTTGTGGCGCACGTGCTTAGTTGCTCGGCGGCATGTGGGATCTTCCCGGACCAGGGCTAGAACCTGTGTCCCCTGCATTGGCAGGCGGATTCTTAACCACTGTGCCACCAGGGAAGTCCCCACATACACTTTTACACACATCAACCCACGTCATCCTCACGGCCCACCCTGTGTTGGAGGTAGACAAATAGCAGTGTTCCCGTTCTGTACATGAGGTAATTAAACCTTGGTGAAATTTAAGTTGACTTGTCCAGCGCCTGGAACTAATAAGTGACTGAGTGGGAACTCGATAACAGATACTTTGACTTCACACTTTTATATTCTTTCCTCTCTATTATGTTCAAAGACTTTTGGATGATGAATATACACATTTTGTTAGAAGGTTTCCATTAACATTATTAAGCTTGCTTCTCTTTTTTTTTTTTTTTTTTAAAGGAACCATTTTGAGATATGTCAGAGCACACGGTTCTTTTTTTTTTTTTTTCAATTTTATTCATTTATGGCTGTGTTGGGTCTTCGTTTCTGTGCGAGGGCTTTCTCTAGTTGTGGCAAGCGGGGGCCACTCTTCATCGCGGTGCGCGGGCCTCTCACTATCGTGGCCTCTCTTGTTGCGGAGCACAGGCTCCAGATGCGCAGGCTCAGTAGCTGTGGCTCACGGGCCCAGTTGCTCCGCGGCATGTGGGATCTTCCCAGACCAGGGCTCGAACCCGTGTCCCCTGCATTGGCAGGCAGATTCTCAACCACTGCGCCACCAGGGAAGCCCACTTCTCTTTTTTAAATGGGAAAAACTTAGGAGAGGTTGATAAGAAAGGGTGAAGACAGGCTATCTAAAACGTCTCTGCAAAGTTGGTCATCTTTAGTATGATCTGGAAGAAGTGGAGGAGAATGCAGATCAGGAGACCTGACTTTATCCAGAGAGGGTGACCCTGGGCCGGCGCTGTACAGTAGAACTTTGCACTGTGCAAATCTAAGTCTGCACTGCCAAATATGGTAGCTACTAGCCACATGTAGTTATTGAACATTTGAAATGTGGCTAAGTGAGGCACTGAATTTTTCATTTTATTTAATTTTAACTCAGCTTAAATAGTCACCTGTGGCTAGTGGCTGTGGTGTTGGACAGCACAGCTCTGGACAAATCTGTCAAACTCTCAGGTGATGGTTTCCTCATCTGTAAGATTGAGAGGATTGGACGAGCTGATCTCTACAGCTCCTTTCATTTTCAGATCCATGCCTTCTGAAATTGTAGTGATTCACATTGAGCTCTGAACCTAGAGTTTCTGCAGAATGGTCTTTGATTCACATTTTCTCTAATTTCAGTTTTAATTGAGTGACCAGGATCTAGGATGAGATGGATTTGAAGGAAAATCAGTATTTGAGCATATCTGCTCAGTGCTGGTGTCTGAATAGAGATGGTGCTGGGAAAGCAGATTCCAAACAGAAATGACCCTGTCTGGCATCATCTTTTGTGTCTCTACAGAGAGTAATTCTTTTTAACAGTTCTTTGTGTTGTGCCTTGCTTTCTCTTAAGATGATGAGAACAGGCTGATCGAATGGTGCTGTCTTTCCTGCTTGGTGAATAGACTGAAGAAGTCATGCTAACTCTTCTCAGTAGGTGTCTTCCACTTTGCATGTCTTGATATCAGGGGAGGAAATTTTATTTGTCAGTTTCTTGAAACCTTTATCCCCTGGTTAACAGTTGAAATCATTCTTCTGAGCTGGTGAATAGTCCAATTTTGTTGAGCTAATATTTCAAAGACTCCTAGAACCTCTGCTTTTAGAGTACTGTCTGGTAGATATATTTTTGCCTTAAAAGAAAGGAGCAGATCTATGTAAATAGGGATTTTCTGAAAACCATTGTCAAAGAGATTTACTCTCATGAGTCATTTTTTGCCTTTTAGTTGGACCAATCCCAGTGTCTTAAATTAAGATGTTTTATTGTCGTAGGATCTCAAAACTTGACTTTTGTACTGAACGAGGATTTCTTTTATAATTCTCATTGTGTCAGGCTCTTCACTGAAGTGGCCCTGTGCTCTATTCCTCTCTCACTTTGGCGGTTAGAACTGATGTGTCGTATTAGTTCATAGTCTGTTGTCAGAGAGTTTGCTTTAAGACATTTGATGGAGTGAATAGGTTAGTTTTAATAGGTGTGTTTGTTCTTATTTGGCACTGTGATCACTTTTGCTCCCTGCTTTTGCTCTTTGTTTTACATATTTCTCATAATTCCACTGATGCAGGAATGTTCTGCAATTATGTAGCATTTCTCTTTCATTGTTAGTGGAATAAAAGCAATCTGGCTAGAAGTCTAAGATCTTTCCTCTAAACTCTGATGCTAGAATCTCCAGGTCACCTGAACCAATGCACAAAATAAAGTGGTGCCCTTTCACCTACTGGCGTAGCCCAGCTCTTCTGAAACATAGTGTTTCCCAACCTTTCTCATCTTCGCACATAGAAGATGACAATATTTTTATGGCACACTGCAGGAAAATGGGCTGCTTGTGGCTGGGGACATTGGGGCCCGTAGGGCCAAGGGGTCACCTCTGGCCACACCGTGTTGGAGCACAGCAGGTGGGCAGCCCTCCTAGAGGCGTGAGAAGTGAGAAGGGAAGTCGGTGTTTACGGGGCAGAGCTGGGCTCCACCTCACAGCTTACCGTCAGTCCCATCTGACTGGCAGCTGTGTGGCCTCTTCTCTTGGGGTTACTCTCCACCTCCTTCTTGCCAAAAATAATCTTACTGTTAAGTGAAAACAAAATGATTTCTTCTGTTTTGGTCCTTCGTTAAATCTGAGATTGGGAATCTTTCTCTACTTTCTTTCGAATTCTTCCTTCTTCCACTCCCCCTACCCCACCCCCCAAACTGGAAGTTAGTGCTTTGTAAGCTTTCTAAATCCAGAAAAGCTCTTTAGGCTAAGTTGCAATCCTCTCACCACAAAGAGGGTTTGTGGATCAGAGAGGTCAGAGTGACTTACGTAAAGTCGTGCAGCTAATTAATTGCAGAGGTGGCGTTAGAACCCACAGCTACAGTTCCGAGTGAGTTATGCCTTCGTGTGCTTGGAATTCAGATTTGAGCATTAATTTTTATGGATACCTCTATAAAATGTTCAGTGCCAAAATTTGCTTTATTCTGGTTGTTCTAACCTGGCTTAAATGCTGTCCAGAATTTGGGAACCCCGTAACTGCCTTTGTCTTTACGGGTTTAGAATTTAGATCGAAGAATTCGAGACCCTGTCTGTAGCATATCACAAAACATTTTTAGAAACCTTGAGTATCTCTTCTTACCTTTCTGCTTCTTTCTTAAAGGTTCACTTTTTGATTTCCCCTGGATAAGAAGAGCTCTTGAGATGGCAGTTTGTTGGACACACGGATTTTCTTCAGATTTGTGCTTACTACCGACTGATTTGGGTTGCGGTTGGAGAGCCCAGAGAGTTCCCAGGCTTCCGTGTCAGAACAACTTTGTAATGAGCATTTATTAGCACAGCCTCTGCCTTCCATGAAGTGTAACCTTTTTGCCTTCCAAATTAAAAAGCTCCATGCCACTCCTTCCTCTGCCTCTGGCTCTGTTTTTTGTTTTTATTCTTTATTGGTATGAATGTCCTTTTTTTCCCTTCAATCCGCTGTGCAGAGCGCTTTAGGAGTTGATAAGTTGCAACTGTGAAACTGCCTCCACGTTTTCATTAAGTGTATTTGAAGTTAATGACAAAAGGCGGGGCTGACAACCCTGGGAAACCACAGTCCTTTGTCTTTTCCCTGGAGCTGGTAATCCCTTACTAATCCTTCAATTGTTGCGGGTGGTTCCGCTCTTATGACACAATGCTTCCTCGAACTGCATCATTAAGCACTTTGTGAGAAAAGTGTGTGCTTCCCCATTTATATCTGTTTCAACGTGATGTAGTGGTGAAAAGTGAAATATGTATCTCTTAGACCGTGTAAGAAGAGTGCCAAAAGTGGGGTTTGTATATATGCTTATTTATAGGAGACACTACTTTCCAACCACCTTCACAAATGTTCTCTCATTTTGTTCTTACCATTATCTCAGGGGTTCCAATCCTCATTAGATAGACGAAGAAATTGAAGCTCCGATTTATAACTTGCTTAAGATCAGAGTTCATGACACACTTGGGTGGAACAATAGGTCTGCTGGCTGAAGTCTAGACATATTTATATGTATTGTGGTAGCAGCCCTATTTCCATCTTGGGTGCTATGTACAGGAAATAAGCTATGTTGAGGATTCCACTATTTAAATTTAGCTGACTGCTGAGATGGTGAGTTGTGCTCTAGAGGTTTCCCAACTTGGCTGCACATTAGAATCGCTTGGGGAACTTAAAAACGAAATCTCAATGCCCAGGGCACACCCCAGACCAATTAAATACAAATCTTCGGGGGTGGCATCTGCACTTTGTACCACTAGCCGGGAGATTCTAACGTGCAGCCAAATTGGAGATGTGATGCTCGGGATTCTTGCTATGCAAAACGTAGCCTGTTGACCAGCAGTATTGACATAACCTAGGAGCTTATTTGAAAAAGAGACTCTCAAGCCCACCCCAGACCCTCCTGAAGCAGAATCTTTGTTTTAACGTGGTCAGCAGGTGATTCATGTTCATATTCAAGTTTGAGAAGCACCCATCCAGAGCAGGGGTTCTCAAATTTTGGTGTATCTCACAATTACCTGGGAACTTGGTAATGAACTTGGACCTCTGTGTTTCTTAGCTCTCCATGTAACTCTGATACACACTAAAAGTTTGCAAGTAGCTCTAGATTAAGAGTCGGCAAGCTTTTTCTTAAATGAATGGCCTGGCAATGTTCCAGTAAAACTTTATTCACAAAAGCAAGCTGTTGGTGCTTGGGCCATGGTTTGCCATTCCGAGGGATGCTAGTTCACTAAACGATGACTGAGTAATTGAATATGCTTTAAAACTTTTATGTACACATTTTCTCAGCCATAAAAAGAAACAAAATTGAGTTATTTGTAGTGAGGTGGATGGACCTAGAGTCTGTCATACAGAGTGAAGTAAGTCAGAAAGAGAAAAACAAATACCGTCTGTTAACACATATATATGGAATCTTAAAAAAAAAAAAAATCATGAAGAACCTAGGGGCAAGACGGGAATAAAGACGCAGACCTCCTAGAGAATGGACTTGAGGATACGGGGAGGGGGAAGGGTAAGCTGGGACAAAGTGAGAGAGTGGCGTGGACACATATACACTACCAAACGTAAAATAGATAGCTAGTGGGAAGCAGCCGCATAGCACAGGGAGATCAGCTTGGTGCTTTGTGACCACCTAGAGGGGTGGGATAGGGAGGGTGGGAGGGAGGGAGACGCAAGAGGGAAGAGATATGGGGACATAGGTATATGTATAACTGATTCATAAAGCAGAAACTAACACACCATTGTAAAGAGGTTATACTCTAATAAAGATGTAAATAAAAAAAAACTTTTATGTACACATTTGTACCTTTATCAGGAGGCTTATGAATTATTTTTAGTGTAGATTGGTAAACAGGTATTTTGAATAAGAAAAGCATCTGAACTTCAAGATAAATGGGTGGAAAACTGGGAATAATAGTGATAATTTTGTCAAGGAAGACATTACAGTTTTCAGAGCCTTTAATATACAAACTTTAATGTATGTCAGTGACCTTGAGATATATGGGGTAGATACTAAGCTCCCACTTAATTGGGTTAGCTGTTATCTCAGAGGTGATTTACCCAAGCCAGTGGGAAACCTTCATCTTTGGTGTGTCTTTTCACCATTTGCGATAAGGCAGAAGCCTATAGACAGCTTTTGGAGTCTTGAGTTTAAATTTAGTTAAAAGCTCATTACAACTCATTTTTAGTCTTCTGTTCACTTGTTCAGTGGTTCTCAACTCTACATGTAGGAGAATTACCTGTGAAATGATTCAAGTTTAAAAACTGCATTACTACTGCCCCCCAACCACCAATTGAGTTTCTGATTTTTTTTTTTGGCTGCGCTGTGTGGCATGCGGGATCTTAGTTCCCAACCAGGGATCGAACCCACACCCCCTGCATTGGAAGGGTGGAGTCTTAACCACTGGACGGCCAGGGAAGTCTCAGAGTTTCTGATTCTTATGTGTGTTTTTTGTTTTTTGTTTGTTTTTTTTTTAGCTGAAGTAACTAAAGACATGGTAGATACGAAGCACTAAATCAGGATGGGTAATCTTTTCATTTGATGCATCTTCCAGTCTGGTTCTTTTTTTTTTTTTTTTTTTTAATTTTATTTATTTGTTTATTTTTGGCTGTGTTGGGTCTTCATTGCTGCATGCGGGCTTTCTCCAGTTGCTGCGAGCCGGGGCTACTCTTCGTGGTGGTGTGCGGGCTTCTCATTGCGGTGGCTTCTCTTGTTGCAGAGCACAGGCTCCAGGTGCATGGGCTTCAGTAGTTGTGGCACGTGGGCTCAGGAGTTGTGGCTCGTGGGCTCTAGAGCCCAGGCTCAGTAGTGGCGCACGGGCTTAGTTGCTCCGTGGCATGTGGGATCTTCCTGGACCAGGGCTCGAACCCGTGTCCCCTGCATTGGCAGGCGGACTCTTAACCACTGTGCCACCAGGGAAGTCCCTGGATCTTTCTTAATACCCACTGGCTGTGTTGTGATGGTGCCTGTCCTGGGTGCCCAGTGTAGCATGCTGCAAGAGTGGATTTTGAGTACTACGGCACAGGGTGAGCTATATTGTAGCATTTGCTGCTGCCTCTAGCTCAGCATCTTTACGGGGTGGGTTTATTTTCTGTGCTCTTTTGTGGGGCCGGGGGCCATTTGCCACACCACTGTACATGGTCTGTTCCCTGCCATTCTTTGCAGTGGCTGGAAGCCTGGCCCTCAGCACCTCCTGCCCACACATTTCCTGCCCCCTATCACATGGAAACCATCTCGTGTGTTTTCTTCTTTTAGCAGCCAATACCTTTGGCCTCTTTGATCACATCCTTTCATCTTAGGCTTCAAAACACTTTTGTTATGATGGTTGAACATACTTGGGGCCGTCAGAGAGGCCTGCTCTCTGGTTTTGGAGGCTCAGTGAACTAGCCCTGGTGGTTACCAGGGGCTGGGGAGCTCGTGTACAAACTCAGTGTGACTGTGTCCTCCCATCTTGGCTTGCGGCTCTGGGCTTCTGAAGTTTGAGTGCTGTATAACTTTCTAACTACAGTTAATTTCAAAACATTTAGCAAATATTAAAAATGGCTTTTTCCTGCGTGAGGAAACAACACTTCACAGAACAAGGATCTTAGACGAGGGAATGAGAAAAAAAGAGGAGGACTTCTGAGGAACTAAAGAAAATATTTTGCTTAGGTTCAATTAATAGGTGGGTTCAAGCTTATGCAAAACTTCTGTCAATGGGATGAAAAAGAGGTGTATTTTTCAAGACCTTAGATAGGTAGCCCGGTGCTGCCGAAAGCACTTTGCTTGCCCTGAAGGTGTTGGATTCAAGGACCTGTTCTGCCACTTACAGCCTGTTGACCTTCTGTGGACCTTTTGTTTTGACTCTAAAATTTAGCCAATAATTAGGCACCCAGGCACCGTGCTACATAGGGCAGGTGTGGGATTACCAAAGATAAGGCACAACTTTGGTCCAGGAATGAGTAGCTACCACTGAGGGCCTACCATATGTGTGGCATGGTATTAAGTGTCCTTCTGTTATTTATGTTTACCTGTAATCCCATGAGGAGGGAGGTGGTATTCTCCTCTTCCAGATGAGGAAATGGAAGCTCAGACTGTAGTGTTAGGTTTTGAATCTTATTTCTGTCTGATTCCAAAGCATTTGGATTAGGCTCTGAGTGAGATAAATAATATAACAAGCATGGGGATAATAATACTTCACACTGTTGTTCCAACAAAACGTAAGTGAAAGTACCTTGTTAATGCAACTGCTCTACAAATGTACCCTCAGAGCAGTTGTCAGAAACACGGAGAACTGTCCACACATACTGCTTTTCTCCCTCAGCTGCACGTCCAGTTTTACTGGCTTTCTGCTAAAGGACTGTGGTGGCCAACGTCAGGTCTTCCTCTTTCTCTGGAGAGAGACATCCTGAGGGACTCCCTAGATGTCCCTAGAGACATCCCTAGGGTCTGCTATTCAGATCTGCTCTGCCTTTTTCATCCCAGGGATGAACAACTTTGTTTTTAAATTTTTTATTTCACACACACACACACACACACACACACACACACACGAGATAAACTTGCAGATACCCAACATTCAGCTTCAACAATCATCGACGTTTTATTTATTAAAAATTTATTTATTTTATTTATTTATTTTTGACTGCGTTGTGTCTTCGTTGCTGCCCGTGGGCTTTTCTCTAGTTGCGGTGAGCGGGGGCTACTCTCTGTTGCAGTGCGCGGGCTTCTCGTTGCGGTGGCTTCTCTTGTTGCGGAGCACGGGCTCTAGGCACGCAGGCTTCAGCAGTTGTGGCACTCGGGCTCAGTAGTTGTGGCTCTCGGGCTCTAGAGCACAGCCTCAGTAGTTGTGGCGCACGGGCTTAGTTGCTCCGCGGCATGTGGGATCTTCCCGGACCAGGACTCGAACCTGTGTCCCCTGCATTGGCAGGCAGATTCTTAACCACTGTGCCACCAGGGAAGCCCTCATCGACGTTTTACCCCATCTACTTTCAGGGTGTTAATAAGAGACATCTGGTGGGGAAGCGCCTCCTTTCTATTACTCCATCATTTAGTTAAAAAATATTTGTGCGCCTGCTCTGCCAGGCACTGGCCATGCAGAGGTGATCAGAACAGACAAGGCACTTCCCTTTCTGAGCCTTACATTCGAGTTGGGAAGAGAGCCAAATTAGCACATAAATAGAATCGTGTTGTTATGAAGTGGAGTGAAGGGCATAAACTGTATGAAGTGATCATGAGTGGAGATGGGGAGGGAGCTGCTCAGACACAGTGGTCAGGAAAGGCCTCTCTAAGTAGGAGACATTTAGGCTGAAATCTGACAGCTGAGTAAGAATCAGCCATCGGACTGGCTGGCCGGAGTGTATCTAGGTATTACTTTACTAACTCTTGTTGCCATATGATTGAGTAGTGGAGTTTGCTTGTGCAGAAAGTATTCCCTCAGGAGATGACTAACATCAACATTTACTGAAGGAGTGTCTCCTAAATGTACCGGCCTCTGTTTTGCCATTCTTCTGTAATCCTAAAGAGTGATCAAAGAGGGGCAGAGTCATGGAAGAGGGAAGGGACATGCAGGCAGAATATAAGACACCGGTCTTGGGAGGGGGTCCTGAGACCTCGTCTTTTCCTGCTCTTTCCTCTGTGATGGCTGCATCTGGAACCACCTGGGACTTGGGTGTCCACAGGGCTTGGTGGAAAGCCTGGTGTCCACAGGGCTTGGTGGAAAGCCTGGGGACCGAGTCTAGTGCTGATGTGGGCTTCGTTCACCATGATGGCAAGTGAGCCACTTCACCTCTTTCCCCATTTGTGAAAGGGGGAGATCATACTCTGCCTACTGCTTAGCTTTTCTGTGAAGGTCAAAGCCAGATCATGTTTGCTTTGGTGTTGCACAGATGCATGACATTCTTCATAAAGATTCCAGATAAGGATGTCGCCCCACCCCCGTCTCTTGGTAAATCACTGGAATAATTTGGGCCAGCAAGAAGCAAGGATGCCCTAGAGTTTGCTAAAAATAGTGTCTTGCTGTCTCCACTGGAAAGAAGACCTGTTTCATGTTAACCCAGTTTCTTCCCATCAAGGCTGGAAGCATGAAATGGAGACCAGTTGCTGACCACTCTCTGAACCACAGTCCTTCATCTCCTTAAACTCTCTGAAGTTCTGCCAGCCTTGTCTCGCATTTATATGCTCTTCCCCTAATGGTTTCTTATTTTCTCCTTGGCTGAATTTTGTGTGGGCGGTTCAGGGAGAGGGTAGACAAGCACCCTTTCTGCGTCTCAGTGGGATTTTTAAAAGAATTTGAAAATGGCAGGGCTCTCTCCTCTGGATCCTATTGCCTCCGCAATGGGAGTGTGCCCGCATTTCCAAAGCAAACAGGGAGAATGGGCTGACCTTTTCCCAGAGGTGGTGAAACCTCCCTGGAATGATGGAGGGTGTTCTGGCCTGGGACGACGGCTGCCCAGAGAAACTGCCTGCCGGAGGGTGGTCTGCCTTCATTCCTTCAGACCTTATGTTCAGCCAGGGCTCAAGGGGGCCCTTTTGAAGGCAGAGAGGCCCCCAGAGGGTGAGAGGGGCGATAAGAAGACAGAGTGTTCGGTGATGTTGCAATGAGAGGAGTCTGGGCCGCCTGGAGTGCTCTGGGGCCAGGAGTGTTGGCTTTTGTCAGAAAATTGGCTACAGCCTTGCCAGTGCCTCCCAGTTCTGCCATTTCCCTTCCATCAAGCTCTCCCGGAAGCTGGAAGCCGTGGAGGGAGCAAGAAAATGCACATGAGGGTGTAACCAGAAGCTCCTGGGCCCATAGTGAGGGGAGAAGTGGCCATCCGCTGGTGGGGCTGGGAGGCCTAGGCTCACCTGGGCACTGGCCTAGCGAAGCATCAGCCCCACTTTCATCTCAGCGTGGTGGTCCAGTTTGATCCAGCTCAACTCGCAGGATCTCTTCACCTTTGTGGGCATTCCCTTATATTTGCATTTCAGCTTACTAAGCTGAAACTGTGTGTGTGTGTGTTAACGGGAACAGTACTTTATTGAGATATAATTTACATATGCTAAAATGCACAAATCTTACGTGTGCAGTTGGAGTCATTTTGACACGTGTATACACCTGTGTACCCAGATCAAGATGCAGTACACTTCCACCACCTGGAAACTTCCCTCGTGCCCCTTTCCAGTCAGTCCTTCTACCCCAGAGTCATCCACTGTTCCCATTTCCATCACTGGTGATTAGTTTTGCCTGTTCTTGAGCTTCATCTGTGCGGAGTCATGTATTTTGTACAGAGGCTGAATCCCCAGGGCCTGGCCTGTGTCTGGCACTTGGCAGGTATGCACTGTGAGAGGAGCCTTGGTTCTTAAACTGCCCTGTGAGAGAGCACTGACCCCACTGGGAAACTGAGGCTGTGGGCGGTTAGTGAGCTGCCCAGGGCAGGAGGCAGTGGTGGATCCCGGCCGCCAGCCCAGGCTCCCTGCTTAGGAATCCAGAGGGCTCTCCAGTGTCCCAGGGGCTCCCCCAGCCCCTCCCGGGGGACTCCTTTCTAGTGCTCTGGATGAGGGAGCCTGGTGATCCTGGGCAGGTAGTGCCCCCTGCTGTCTGCCCGGCCAGACCCTAAACCCTCTCTCCTCCAAGGGATGTGACAGGATCATTTGGGCCGGAACCCTACGCAGTGGTGGGCAAAGGGCAGGGGCTCGGCTCCTGGAGTGAAGTCTCCTGTCCTTTTATTTTCCTCTGAAAGGAGGTTTTCCTAAGCATTGGGGGCTTTCCTTCCTTAGAATAAGCAGAAAAGGGAGAAGAGGCCTCTTTGGTGGAGTGCTGCTGCCCCCAGGTGGGTGGCCGGGGACACTACCACAGAGCAGGACGTCCAAGCACCGCCGTTCTTCGGGTCTCAGGTTCTGGTTCTCCTTCTGCGGCTCCCCATCTCCTGGCCTCCTGAATCCTGGTCTCCTTGGCCTCTGAGAGGCAGATGTCCTTCACGGCCATCACCCTGCACTTCAGCGCTGACCTGGAGCGGGGGCCTTCCTCGGAGAACCAGTTCCAGCTGTGTGTAGGGGGGACGGATGCGACCCCACACCTCCCGGGGACGGCGGGCCGGACATAGCCTAGAGGGCCTGTCCCGTATTAAGAAAGGGTGTGATCGGGTGAGATCAAGCTTTGATCTTCGGGCTGGGTTGGTGGGGGGGTGGGAGAGGCGGGGCGGGGCTGCTTCTCGCAGTGGGGTGTGCAGCACCTCCCCGGCCTGCTGTGGGCGTGGGTGCCGTTGCCAGGGCCCCGCCAGCCCCTCCCAGCTCGCCCACCGCCTTCCTGTCGCACCTGCGGTCGTGGTGGTGTAACGGCCCAGCCTTCCCGGCCCCGGCGGCACGTGGCCTAGGGTGATGCTATCTGTAACTCAGAATTTTAAACTCTTTTTTCCAGAGGATGTGGCTTCTGCGGGAGAGCTTCAAACGGTGCCCCATTTGCCCCTCGCGGCAGCCATGACGTCATGGAAATGGGAGGGGCCGCCCCAGGCCCCCAGAACATCTGCACGGAAGTGGTAGACTTTTTTCCACTTCCTGTCCTACTTCTGGCTACTGACTCAATGTCTGACCTGATTATTAATTTCAAAATATAGCTCTCCGTGTGATAGTCAGAGGAAACCTTACGCATGTGTGTGTCTGGGTGAAACTATGCCTGAATCGCAGGTGGCCTTACACAGAGGCAGGGCACTGGCCGCCGCAGTCTCCTGGCTCATCAGTGTACTTAAACAGAGTGACGGCACTGGGTCCGCACACGGCTTGCTGCCCTTCCCCAGACCCACCCATCAGTCAGAAGTTCTTTTTCCCCACACATTGCTCCCGGAGGTAGATTGGAGAAGGAGTTTTAAGATAGGACACTGGAGGAAGTGAGGTGGAGGGTAATGTGGCCTCCAGCCCTGGACCTTGGTATGGTGCCTCAGTGACTGGAGGGCTGACGCCTGGAAGCCCTGTGTGCTTTTCCAGAGTAACCATCCTCTAGGCTCTATTGGATGAGTGCCCGCCTGGGGCTGCACTGGCCAAGGGACCATCACTCAGGTTTTGCTTTTCCTGGTAGTTATTTTATTTTCTAAATTTATTTTATTTATTTATTTTTGGCTGTGTTGGGTCTTCCTTGCTGTGCACCTACTCTTTGTTGCGGTGCATGGGCTTCTCATTACAGTGACTTCTCTTGTTTGTGGAGCACGGGGTCTAGGCGCGCGGGCTCAGTAGTTGTGGCTCACGGGCTCTAGAGCGCAGGCTCAGTAGTTGTGGCGCACGGGCTTAGTTGCTCCGTGGCAATGTGGGATCTTCCCGGACCAGGGCTCGAACCCGTGCCCCTGCATTGGCAGGCGGATTCTTAACCACTGCGCCACCAGGGAAGCCCCTTCCTGATAGTTCTTGACAGGTTGGTTACTCTTAGCTCATGGCTAAATTGTGAAATAGTGGCTCACCCGGCCACCTCATCTATTAATCCCCACTTTCTTTTTTCTTATGCTCTCCCCACACCCGTACACACATATACAACTTGGCTCCTTCCCCAGTGCCTGATGGTACTAATCATTTATTTGTTCACTTGCTGCTTAAGTGTATATTAAGCATTGGTTGTGTGCCAGGCACTGTGCGAGGTGTCGCAGACACACGGATGAACAAGATACACTTTCCATCCCAAGGAGCACATAGTTGAATGGATTTTTTTGCTGAGATGTTACCTGATGGCTAAGGTGATATCTGTTAAAGGCTTTACATGTGACCCCAGGGGAGTTGGATTCTATGGGCAAACCAAGAGGGTAAACAATCCTTTGAGACTCAGATGGCTGCCTCTCCAATGGTGGGTCAGGGCAGAGGGGTCGCTCTGGTGGAGCTGAAGACCCCACCCAAGTGTTCCTGAAGCACATACTGGCTTAGCCTGCTCTTCTCTTGTCTGACCTGTGATTTCAGTTGTACTCAGGGGGAAGGTCTCTGGGTGAAGTGTCAGAGAGTGTTCTAGAATCTTAGGCCTGGGGTCATGAGAAGTCATTTGGTCCATTCTTCTGCCTCCAGGGTTGGCCTGTGCTTAAAGCCTTTTGGAGCAGTAGGGTGTCTGTCCAGAGAAATGTGTTCTACAGCTGGCCTTGGTGACCCACTTCCCCCGGGATGGCATGGCCTTCCCTCCTTGAGGCTGGCCCCTGCTCATGGGGACTAGGGTTCTTCAGGGCTGGGCAAGTCTCAGGGACTTGATGACCATGTCTCCAGGTTTCCTCAGCAGCCTCTTCCCTCCACGCTGAACAATGCCGGGTCCCTTAATGCACTGAGGGACCTGCTACAGTGGCCCTCAGCCCAGCGCTGACCCTCCTGGTGGGCGTAGGCACCCTTCCCCAGGCCCCCTCACAAAGACCACTTTAATCCCCTCTGATACCCCCGGTGGGGCCTGGGCCAGACATGAGAACAGAGTGGACACAGGTGAGTGGACTCTGCACCACCCCTCACACACCTGCTTGCTCCTGCTCTGCCCTCTGGCTTGGCCCCGATTGGCTTTAGGCTTAACAGCCTCAGACTTGAGAGAAAGTTCTTGCTGGGACTGAGGAACCCCTGGTTTGAGATGGAAACTGCTCAGGGGTGGTGCTGACCCTGCTTTCCAGATGGCCTCTTACCTGACTGAGACCTTGTCACCCTCAGCTTGGGCTGGGCCTGGAAGGAGCAGGCCTTGCTGCCTCCGTGGGTCTGGGAGGATCCCTAGCCGCGGCTGCCGCATCCCCTCATAGGTTCTCGGGTAGCTTTAGGGGTCCAGTGATCAAGGGGCCCTGCCACCTGAGGGCCCTGGGCCGGTGCGACTGCACACGCTCCCTTGGCCTCCTCCAGCCCGGACCTCCTCTGAGGTTCTTGGAGGGGCCTGTCTTCGGCCCCTTCACTGCCTTCCAGGGTCCCTGCTCCTGTCCCCTGCCCTGAGCCCCATGTCCCCTTCATCCTCAGCATCTTTGCAGCCAACTCTCAGGGGCAGACCTGTCTCCCCAATCACCCACACATCCCTTGCTTGGATCTTTCGTGTACAGACCAAAGTGAATTACTATTTTAGGAGGAGGAACAAAAAGACAGACTAAGTTGCCTGGGAGTTTTTCACAGTTGATAAAGGCTTGCTCTGTTAACCCCCCACCCCTAGGGGCATTTTCATTTAATATGGGGAAGTGAATGCTTTAATTAAAAGAAATTCCCAATGGTGGAATCTCCAGCCCTGTGTTAGACTGATGAGGAGGCAGTTTTGGGTTCCCCACAGGTGGTGCCTGTTCTCCTGTGTGTGAGAGTGACCTGCTATGATGGGACTTCCTCTGAGACCTTTCGCTTCAGTGATCTTTAAAGGCACTTGTATTTAGGCTGCACACGAGGCCGCTCAGAGAGAACTGGGGTTCCTGTGACTACCCTCGGGAGGGCTCTGGAGATGGACATGGTTTTTACTTCTATAGAAGCCAGAGAATCAGAGATGCAGGGAGCTGAGGCAGCCTCCAGTCCTATGTGACATAGGTTTTACAGGTGGTGACCCTGGAGCTCACAGAAGGGAGGGACATGCCTAGGTTACCTTTCGAGCTGGTGGCTCCATCCCTGTGATAAGAAGCAGGCCTGAATTGTAGCTGGAAGGATTTGCATGTTTCTGGCTGTGTGGTCAGAGACACACAGGTGAACTGTACAGGTATTTGAGGATGGGACCCTCCCTCCCCTCCCCTACTGCCCTGGGAATTGTTTAGCACTGGGTTTCGGTCTTGATCGTGGTAATTGTGAAGTGGATGGCTGAGTGGTCTCTGAGGGGTGTTCCCATCAGCGTCCATGACCCCAGGAAAGATGCTGAGGCAGCAGGAGGCTCAGGAGAACCCCAGGGGCCCCAGGGGATCCCGTCACCTGTGCTCTAGGTGAGGGCTTGAGACTTCTACTCTCCTTGGCTGAGTCCCTGGGCTTGCGGGGAGAGAGCTCATCTCTGCTTTTCTCATTCTCACATCCAGGGTGGTGGGAGTAGAAAGTGTGGCTAGGGTCAAAATCTTCTACCCGCTTCCCCCACTCCTAGACTGGGCACTCCAATGGGCTGGGCCTTGGGTTGGGACCCAGGCAGTGGAATGGTGGCCTTGGGTTGGGACCCAGGCAGTGGAATGGTGGGTGGTTCCCAGCCATGAATTTGTAGGTCAATGCACTGTTTCAACGGGAATCCAGTCTGAAAGGAAAGGCAAAGGAACTGTCCCTTCAGGGCAGGAGACAGTGGGTGGCCTTTTGGGGACACTTGCTATGTGGTCCCTGTCTGCCAAATTTCAACTCCAGGTCATTACCACCCAGGTACATGGGCCTCCTGCTACGGGTGGCCCCGTGGAAGAGCAGGGACCCGAGCTTTTCAGCGGGTTCACCTGGCCCCCAGTCCAGCCTTCTAAGTGGAATTTTTTAGAGGTTTTTCCATGAAGAGGTGGACTGAAGCAGCTTGTTGAGTTAGGCTCCCTGAACATCATCATGGACAAGTGCCTTGGTTTCTTTCTGCCCAGCTAGTGACCCACAGCAGGCCGAAGACGATCCCGACCAAATCCAGTCAAGCAGGAGCACAGCCTCTGCTCTTCCAAATTGCTTTTAATGAAGCCATGGCAGCAGAATATGCAACGTGGTTCAGATACACAAGCAGAGCAGGGCCTAGATCATGAGATAATCTCCCCCACATCTTGGGAAAAGGGGTGATATGTATTTCTTTATGAACACTATGTAAAAAATATAAACAGCACACAACATTCTCCAGGAGCTAGAGCCCAAGAGAACCCACTGGGAACCGTCCTTCAGTGGTACATCAGAGGCAGTCTCTGGGAGGGGCGGGGCGGGGAGGGAGTTTCCCCACAGCCAGGAGAGGCTGCAGCGGCCTCCGTCTTTGCCGAGAATGCCAGGCTGTGACAAGCAGCAGTGAGGGAACAGAGGGGGTGGCGGCAGTGCTGGGCAGCTCTTCAGCGTCTTGATCACGAATATCTGGTAGGATCCAGTTGGTGGTATTGCCAGTGGGGCCAGAGAGGTGGAGGGAGCCTTCTTGTCCACGGGGGCAGAGAGTGCACCTCTCTGCTTGAAGAGGGAGAGGAGGGGCGACAAGGAACAAGGGGAGAGGGAGCACGGGGCTCTCACGTTCTTGGAGACCTGGGAGGAGAAAGAACACAAGTCAGGCTGCATACTGAGGAGATGCAGCACAGTTAGGGATGTGATGGGGATGCCTCTGTTTGTAGAGTTCTAGGAGCCAATGGATCCCGGCTTCAGTAGTTGTGGCACACGGGCTCAGTAGTTGTGGCGCACGGGCTTAGTTGCTCCGCGGCATGTGGGATCTTCCCGGACCAGGGCTCGAACCCACGTCTCCTGCATTGGCAGGCGGATTCTTAACCACCGTGCCAGCAGGGAAGCCCCCCGGGTTCTTTTTGATGGGATGGTCTTGTCAGTGGGATGACCTGGGGTACTGGGGGAGAAGGGTCTGGAGACTCTAGCCAGGATTAAGGTGGATAATGAATACAATACCGTCTCACCATATTGGGGTCAGAGGGCCTGAGGAAAGGAATTGGGGGCCGCCCTTTTAGGATTTGCAGCGAAAGGGATACGATAGAAGATGTGGGTATGAATGAGTCTGGGTCCTAAGTTTCTCCTAAGTTTCCCTCATTAGCTGTGTGGCCCTTGATATTACTTGGCCTCAGTTTCTTCATTTCCAAAATGAGGGTAATAACAACTGTTCCTCGTACTTTGTAGGGGAGACATGGCTCAAGCGAGGTGAATAATGTCACCTGAGGAGTGTATTGTGTTTATCAAGTGTTTTGGGCCATTGCTATTAACAAGAGGAACTCCTAACAGGAAAAAAAAGGAGGAGTCTGGTGGGCCCAGACTTAGGACCTAAAAGCAAGAGCCTGGGGGACGTTAGCTTTGGGGACCCACCCCCAGACCCCCAGACCCCACCGCCCGGCTGAGATGCCGGCTCACCTCAGCTGGACCACAGCCGCAGCGTCATGAGCAGGTTGTACCCGACCACTTTCAGGAGGAGGACACGGAACCCGATCACTGACAAGTTTCGGAAGTTTAGGTTCATATCTGCAAAACCGAAGGGCCACAGCGGTCATGGGCACAGGTCTGCACAGCCCCCGTGACACCGAAAGCAGGGTGGGGAGTGGGGTGGGCGTCAGCGCCCGGATCTGCCTCTCCCTTTGAGCTTTGGTGCACATCCCCTCATAAACATATTTGTACATCCCTCCAGGGTCAACAGCATTTCATTTCCAAAGGGAAACACTGACTGCATTGACTCTTTGTTTTATTTCTGAGCCCCTCCGTGGATGGGGATGGTGGGCGCTCAGAACTTATCACACACAGCCCCCTGGGTCTGGGCCCCTTCGTGAGAATCTAGTGGCTGAACCACAAGACGGATGACTCAGTACAAATGGCTCAAATGGCAATGAATATGGGCCCAGGGTAGGTGGTGAGGAGTGGTGGGGATCTTTGAGAGACAAGGTCACCGCCAACATGAGTTCTGCTGCTCTTCTTGAAAGAAGGCAAAACCCCCTGGCTAGGGAGGGAAAATGTCTTCAGAGTGACCTGGTTAGTCTAGGGCTTCACAAACACTGGTCAGAGATTTCACACCTGGGCCACCCAGAAGCTCTCTTGAGCTGTGCTGACAGTGGAGCCATTGAAAGGAATACAGAGGCCTAGGAGTGAGTCACTGGTCTAGCAAAACTAGACTCATCCTCAAAGTACTAAGAGTGGAAAAGAAAATTAGAGATGGAGAGAGGAATCTAGGGACTTAAGAATGTCCCCAGGCAGCTCTGACCAGGGTTCGGACGGCTGTTCTTGTTCCTCAGAACTTCGTTTCTAGATCCACACATCCCTTCTCATCATCTCTATCCCATCCCAATAATTGTGGGTTCATCGCCTCCACAAACCTGTGTGAGGCCAGGATAGACCCCTCCCTTACCTGTTTCAAAGCTTTTCTCTACTATCTTGGTATCACAGGGAATTCCTAAAAGGAACAAACAAAGAAATTTTTCTTAGAGTCCCGAGCGTGCTGACTCTCCCACCCCAGAAGTTGGGCTGGTGAATGTCTCCAGCCTCTCCATTCTTCCTTGTGCAGAGATCTGGAGAGAACCTGTTCCATATGGGCACCTGCTGGGATGAGCCACTGAATGATGGCGGTGGTCCCTGAAGGACCAACACCCTGGCTTCTGGGCACCATTTTATTCACTTAATGAACACTGGTTGTGCTAAACGCATGTTACATGACACAAGGCCCTAAGGAGCTGTTATACCCTGCCCTTTGGGCGAGTTCCAGTCTGGAGTCTGATAGAGGAAGTAAAACAGACACAGTGACAAGTGCCATGAGGGGTATAGATGCTTTCATGTGTTCCACAAAGTTTTGACCCCTGCATCCCAAATTTGTTTGTTTGTTTTCTCTGACTCAGTAAACAGCATTACCATTGACACAGCTGCTCAGAAATAAAATCCAGCCACCTTCCTTGATGCCCCCTTTTCCTTCTCATCCCTGCATGGTTCTACGTTTGGATCCCAAATAGTGTTGGGCATGGGCATTTAACTCCCCTGCCACAAGCCCGTCCTGGCCTCCATCATCTCTCTGCTGCAAGGGCTTCTTTTCTGCTTCTACTCTTGGCTCCTACAATCCATTTCCCACTCAGCAGTCAGAGTGATTTTTAAAAAAAGTAAATTGGATGTCATTCCCCTGTTTATAGCCAATCAACAGCTTCTCATTGTACCTAGAACAGTGTCTCCCTCTCATGATGGGTGAGGCCCTGTGATGTGGCCCTTGCCTACCTCTTCCATCTCATTTCCTCCTGCCCTTCTCCTTTCTCACTGAGCTCCTGGCTCAGGCCTCTATAGGGTCCTTTCTCTGCCCTTGGCATGGCTGGTACCTTCTTAGCCTTGAAATCTCAGCTCAAATAGCATTTCCCCAGAGAGCCCTTCTGTGACTTTTGTCCCTAAGGTGGCTGTTTCCCCAACTCCAAGTTAAAGCACATATTACAATCTGGAGTTCTTTCGATTTCCACTTGCTGATGGTTGGTCTCCCGCAACGGGAGTGGGGCTTGCTCAGGGCAGACCCCTCATCTGATGTGTTTGCTCCTCCATGGCAGCAACTGGCATGTTGTACATGCACAAATCAGTGATCGCTGAGTGAATGAATGAATGAATGAGTGAGGTTAGGAGCTGGGAGAGACCTTTGGCAGAGAGGGAGAAATAAGGGGAGGGATCTTGGAGAAGTGCATCAGGGCGGGGCCTGGAGGAGCAGTAAGGGACTGAGCGGAGCCGGGGGCGGAGGGGGTGGTGGGACTCAGAGTGGGTGAGCCTCAGGGCCGGTGTGCCCCTCGCCTCTCCCCCTCTGCTCTTTGCCCAGGACGTCCTGTGGCCTGCCGGCATGGGATTCACTGGTGCTCAGTAAAGAGAGGGGAGGGGGCTTTGCTGACAATTGATGAGGCTGAGACCACCAATCAGAGCAGCTTTTAGATACCAAGGACCCGAGCCCCGAGCACAGCCGGGCCTCTCGAAGGAGGAGACTCAGCTTAGACCGGCACCAAGGCTGCACTCACCTGAGTTGGAGTAGAAGGTCTGGTTGAAGGTGTCTTCGCATCCCACATCGGTCCTGCTGTCCCAAGCCACGACCCCGTTGCTCTTGGAACCCAGGGCTCCCATGTCCAGCACGGTGCTGTCTGAGCTATACACCACGGGCCTCGTGACTTGTGACACATTGGTTTGAGATTCAAAATCGGTGTATAAGCAGACGGAGGTGTTGCTGGATTTGGAGCTTCTCAGCTGGTACACGGCAGGGTCGGGGTTCTGGATATCTGTAGACCCAAAAGACACGGGTTAGGAGATGTTCGTTTCTCTCCTTGCCCCAACCCAGGCCTGAGTCCAGATGCCAGTGATGGGCAAGAGTGGGGCTCTGTAGGGCTGACAAGTCATATTTGTCAGGCTTTAGATGGGAAAGAACATTGTAGACACCAGCAGCTTGCAACAGACGGGACTCAGGGACAGGCACAAACCATGAGTCCTGGCCAAGAGGCCAGGCTCTTAGTGAATGCTCTCTGCCAGGCCCTGCCTGCCATTCAAGGAAACCAGAAATGCAGGGCTACTTAAGTATACTGCCCACTCTTCTGCTTAAGGGAACTTCCTCAAAGCTCAGTAGGCACAGTAAGCAACAACATAGTTCTGACAGGACAAAGCGAGCGTAGAAAAGATGTCCAGCAAAGCAAACCATACGTCTTAGAATCCGGGGTGGTCTCCCCCACTAAGGTTGGGCATTGACAGGAATGTGAGCTTTATGATAGGCTGGCATGAAGTTGGAAGATCGGTCGCATCACCAGGAGATTTCTCTCACTGATAAAAGTTTTAGACGCTAAATCAGAACATCTGCATCCAAGCCCTGGCTCTACCATTTACTAGACACAAGGCCTTGAGCAATTCACACCCGCTCCCTGAGTCTCAGGAATTTCATCTGTCAAATGTGGATGTTGCCTCATCCACTTTCCTAACCAGGCTATTCTGAGAAGCCATGAGAGTTTCTCCATATAAATTATATTTAATAAACTGTGAAATACTGACATAATATTAGTAATTGTAGCTCTTGATACTACCAGGAGACTGCCATAATAATGTGCTGCCAAGTAATACACAGTTTCTACTCTTCACCCCCCAGGAAGCAGGAGTTGCTGGAGGCTTTTCTTTAGTGCTGAGAATGACTCTTCAGTATCTTCATAGGATTTTGTGTTTTTAATGCAACCCTCAGTGTTTATTCTTTCAGACCTCTTGCCCTTGGAGGAGGAAGCAGAGCTTTGCCTGGAGGATTAACACATTGGGGCCACCCAGAGAGTTTACAGCAGGGTTGGGACAACAGCTTCCTGCCCCTGTGGTTCTCTGCTCCCCCAGCTCCTCACCACGCATGCAAAGTTTTGCAGACCAGTGATGCATAATGCACCCCACTAGCTGAGCCAGCCAGGGTGGCCTTGGCAATGCAGATATCCAGCTGGACCCCAAACCAGGGGCATCAGCCCTTGGCATGGCCTTGGGATGGTGAGTCAAGGCAGAGCTGTCTGTGGTGGGGCTGTCCCTGGAGCAGCAGAGCAGGGGTGGGTCCATGGTCACATGTGAGCGACATCCAAACCTCTGGCTTCAAAGGATTCTGCCTGCTCCCCTCTGATCTCCATCTACCTGTGGGGCTGTCATCACCGTGGGTTAAAGATCTATGGCGTAAATCTCTTCCTGGGAGGGGAGAGACGGGAAGCCATTAACCAATACCACACGCCAGTGGATTTGTTAGTCATCAGCGGGGGTCATGGGTGGGACTGGGGAGGGGGACATGGAAGGGTGTGGAGGTGCTGAGAGAACGTGGCCTCAAGAAGAAGGCAGAGGCTAAGCTGCCACCAGACACAGGATGGCCTTAGAGGGGGAAGGGGGTTACTGTGGGGGCCAGATGCCCAACTTTGAGTCCTGGTTAAACTCTCACTCAAGTCCTAGTGCCAGGGGGGTGTCAGGCTGGAGAAGGTCTAGACCGCCCTGTCCAATGTGATCGTCTTTAGCTACTTGTGGCTATTGAAATTAAGACTAACCAAAATCAAGTAAAATTAAAAATTCAATTAACCATAAACCTTCATTTTAAGAGCTCAGTAGCTACATGTGGCTGATGCCTACTGTATAGTACAGTGAAGAATGACAGAATATTTCCATTGTCATTGAAAGTTCTATCAGACAGCATTGGTCTGGAGTGAGCAATGCCACGGACCATGAGGAAAGACACCAGGCGCTGAGGGTGAGACTTAAAGCCAACTTGAGTTCTGTGAGGGGTGATAGCGGGGCAGGCTAATTGTAGCTCAACTTTGCTAGTAAGAGATCAAAATGAAAGAGCAGTTAGTGAAGTCAGAAGAACTGAGGTGATTTTTAGCCTCTTTCAAGTCTTGTTTTTACCAGTTGATACCCTTTGGGCTTCCCTATGTGCATTTTGGCTGTTGTTTCTCCTGTGCGGCTTCCCTACCCCTGATTTCCTCTCTTACTCACCCTCTCCTGCTCCCCACACTTCAATCTCTTCTTTGAGCTCATCATCCAAATGACTTGTCTAAAACATGGAGCTGATCGGGTCACTTTTTGTTCAAAATAATTCAGAGACTCCCTATTGCCTATAGGATGATGCCCACACTTCCTGGATTGACATTCAGGGGCTGCCATGATCTGGAGAGCTTGAATTTCCTCTCTCAAATCCTTTATATGCCCTATATGAGTACAGCTACACCAAACTCTTCACACTGGCTCCCTGGAATGTAAGCTCTGTGACAGCAAAGGCCTGTCCCTAGATTACTGCTGTGTCCCTGGTCTCTGCCATATACTAGGGGCTCAAGAAATAATTGTTGGATAAACAAGTGGCCTAGTGATCATCGGATTTGCAGAATTTCTGCTAATTAGACCTTTTGGTCAAAAAAGCTGGATACTGATCCCTAAACTTGACTCTTTAAAGCCCCCTTTTACTTTTACACCCCATGTACCTCTAGTGAGACCTTTTTGTCTGAAAACAAAGAATGAGTCATGTTAATTTGGAGGGCTTTAGGGGTCCATCTGCCAGAGCCCTGGGAGGAGAGACATCCTGTTTCACCTTAGCAAGATAAACGCCTCCTACCACTGATGACATCTCAGAAGGTAGCCTTAGCAAGACTGGATCAATTTTTCAGTATGGAAGTCACCTATTCTAGTTCCTAGCTGTTCATTTAAATTCAGAACTAACGGCAGAAGCACATGTCCGAAGGCTCTAGTGCATTAGACCCCCAGGGGCACAGCAGTGATCGAAAGCTCCCTTACCACTAAATCTGTTCTTGGTACTTAGGCACCAGGAACCCAAAATGTGAGTTAGCAGCACTGATTCTGAGTCTTGAGTTCCACCGAGGCTCTGGTGAGCGTCAGGAAGCAGTGAGCCTGCACAGACTTACTGGGAGTAATGGAAACTCTGGTTCCCTTACCAAATTGCACCTGGGAGGCAATACCTCCATACCACTCTGAATGTCTCCGTTACAGAGAGCCTAGGTGTCCCCTCCTCTGAGGGATGGGCTCTTACAGCCCACTGAGCAAGAAGGGGGAGGTCTAGGCCACAAGCCATCCATGGAAAGAGCTGGCCCCTCTCAACTTCACCTCTGGTCTGCATTTTTGAATTGGATTCCCAGTTTCCTAGTGGCTGGTCCTGGCCCTAATTGTCTGTATTCTCTCTCTCTCTCTCTCTTTTTTTTTTTTAAGGCTTTGAAGCAAATTTGTATTTATTCAGTTTACCATTTCAGAGAAATATATGATATTTAAAAAATAATAATAAAAGTACTATATATGATCTATTATTATTTACTGTATACCAAGTTTTGTGATCAATACTGTATTCTCTTGAAGGCTGTAGTATTCCTTTTCTCCATTGTTTATAAAGTTATCTTTGGCTTTCTCTCCATCTAACTTCATTATTAGATGTGTTTACTTGGGCAAAATCATGTGCCTTGTTCATTCCCAAGATCATGCCTTCTTTCTTGGTGTTCCTTATGCCTGGAAGTCCCCTCCTCTCCTTGCTTTGCCCAAACAGATCTTACTCTATCCTTCAGACTCAACGAATCCTTTCTACTGCATCAAACCTTCTCCATCTAGCCCAACTTTTCAGCCGGGACTCCATTCCTCTGAATCTCTACTGTGCCTTTTGACATCATCAGCTGGTTGATACTAATATGGTTTTCAGGTTGCTAAATTTACAATAGTTTGGTCCCTTTGGCTAGTTTTTATACTATTTGGAGACAGGTCAGGCATCTATCTTAGATATCTTCATACTCAGTCTCACATTTTATAGATTGATGGCCACATAGAAGGCATTTAAAATTAGCCACTGAATGACTAGAGTAAAATTTTAATGCGTTTGACCTAGAGAAACACAGATTTTCAAGATCGATAGTGTGGCTTTTCCCGTTCACAGAGGCCTCTGTAAGACAATTAGTTGTAACACCCACAGTTAGCCTTACCATAGTAATACTAATATCTCCGGGGAAAAGAGTAGTGACACTGGCCCATGGGGTTGCAAATGGTGCCACCTAGAATGACTCACCAAATATTATGGCCACTTGCGTTCCTTTCCCAAATGTGTGTTTATCGGTCATTCCTCTGGTATTCACACTGCAGGTGACACCATTACAGAAACTCACTGGACTACCTCCTATTTCAGTAGCAGAAACACTGGTCTCTCACAGGGGATGGAGGGTCACACTCTTTAGAGGTATACCTTCTGATTTTCTGTGTTGAGACTTTGTCTCTTAATCCTTCCCCTCCTGCCTCATCCTGCTGTAGTGCCCTCGGTTGGAGGTTGTGGTTTCCTTAAACCAAGAATTCAGTAGAGTAAAATCCCCCACTCAGGGCAGCAGTATCCTGGATCCTCTCGTGAAAGGTCCAGGACTCCTTGCCCATCACCTGACTCATGATTCTTCAGGTTGTAGCCCAAGGATGTTTCCTGAGCATTGAGCGCAGGATGAGAGGATTTTCTGGGATGGGTGGAAAGAAACATTTGGGATCCTACAGAATATAATACCTGGGCTCAACTCAGCATCTTGGACAAAGAAGAATTAATTGTCAATGTCCACCCTTGCCCCGCATTACTTACTTGGTTGGACACTTAGTCTGGTCCCTGCTCCAAAGTTTAACTTGTTACCACTGCCGGATCCCCACTGAGGGTAAGGTCTGTGCAATAACCTTCCTGATGTTAACCTGCTGAAACCCACCGGACTTTGAGGGCACCATTCTACAAGGCACCCTGGGTCTTTGTTTCTTAGGTTTCATATTTCCCAGGGAAGTCATTCCCCTTTCCCTTTACAATAATGAAGGTTTAGTAATAACAAAGCCTTGTTGATGATGATGATAATTATTATTAATATTATTTAGTAAAGCTACCATTTATTGATTACTTGCTATATACTGAGCATTGTCTTGTTATGATGTGGTTATTGTCATTGTGCCATTGAGAAAGTGGAGACTTAATTAGCTAGAGATGGTAGAGCCAGACTTTCCCCCAGGTCTGCCAGCCTCCCAAGCTCTGCTATGAACCCCACACCATCCTGCCTCCGTGCCTTGTTATATTTGCCATTCAGATAGGGGTCTGGGTCACTTTTACCCTGGGAGTGGTTCAATGCTCTACTAAGCTCCAGAGAGGAAGATTCTGTGAGCAGGTATCCCCACACCATGCTCATTAGTCCATCCACGGAATTTAGCTACCTGCTGCAATAAAGGAGAATTTGTGTTTGCCATGAACTCATCTCTTTCCCCAAGAGCACTTAGCTAATTTCCTGAATCTTCAGATCATCTGGTGCTGACATTATCTGTTTTGCTTGAAAGCACTGAATATCTGCAACTCTTTTTATGTTTCTGTAAATTATTCTCAGATTTTCATTTCCTCAACTGGCCCTTGTCACTTCTGTCTTTAGTATGAGAAATGGGAACATCTTAAGATACCAGAAGAGTTTGTAGAAATGGAAACGAGTGTTTCACATATCCTCGAGTTTACCGTAAATCATTGCTGGTTTTCTCATAGACAAGTTGTCAGTTACTTTGCCCTGGTCATTTGCACCGTCATACTCACACGGGTGTACGGTCAGCCTGGTCCCCACTCCGAAGATCAGCTTATTGTAGCCACCAGACCACACACACTAGGAGGGTGCTTTACAAGAACTCTAGCCCCCCGGCAGGGTCAGCTTCACTGGGGCAGAAATGTCTCCTGTGCCTGTTTTACAGGCTCCTCCAAAATCCCCCTTTCTCTGGCACAAGAAAAAAGTCTGGCCCACTGAGTCCTAATTCCTCAGCTTTCTGTGTAATAATCTCACAGACCTTTCCCTCCTAGCTGGCCTTGAGCAGGTCAGGCCTTCCTGGAGGGTGGATGCCCGTTCTGGGTTCCACACTGGAAGTGAAGGAGGACAATTGGAAGGGTCTGGAGAAGAGCCAGGGATTAACTGGGAAATGAATCTTGAGGGAAAATTCACAGCACCAGCAATAGACGGAAAACCTTGGGTAGGGCTTAATTCATGGAAGGGAGGCCTATGAAAGCTCTCCTTTTAGAAAGCCGTTCTATGAGTCTTTGAAGGCAGAGACAGAGAGAGACTAATATTGCCATAGGGATATCACATACAATGCACAAGGAGCACTGCTTAACTCTGAAGGTTGTGAGAATCAGGAGTGAGTTATGGATGGGGCCTGAGAATCTATTTCTCTGGAGGGTTCTAAGATTAGGGTTGACATTCATATGGGGACAAAAAAAAAATCTCCGAAGTTTGAGAGTGGTTTAGACAAGTCCTTCTCAGTGAGAAATTCACAGAACTCTGGTCCTAAGTTTCTCTGCAAAAAAGATTCTAAGCTCAAAGAAGTTTGGAAAACGCTGTATAGCGTATTTCAGTCCTGAAGACCAACAGTTCATAGTAGCATTTTAAAGGCTCTGAGAAGTCTTACAAGAAAGAAATTTAGAGCTTCTTAAACTTACTCGATTCAAGAATTTTTTTTCTTAAAACACCCCTTAACCTCTGTGGAACATGTACAGGTTTAGATATACATTCCCTGGAAGTCCCTTTTCTAGTTCAAAGAATTTAAAATTCATCCTAAACTTCAGCCTAATTTTATCCTTAAGCTTTCTGTGTTCTGAATCTGTTTGTTCTCCTACCAACTCCTACGGACACAATTAGGGGCCTCATTAATGCTGATTATTTCTTTCTAATCATTAGGAAACAGCTTCATATGTAGCAAATTTTCCTGCCACTGTCAGGAATGGCTCGAGGGCAGATACGTATGCAGTCATCATGCAAGACCACATCGCCCCAACACTTTGCAGGGTTTACCTACTGGGAACAATGGCAACTTTAAAGCCTTTCCCAAATGTGAATTTATTGGTTTTCTTTCCACACACCTTCCTACACACCTTAGAGCTGTGTACTTCAAAGAAGGTTCTGGTCCTAAAGGAGAAAAGTTTCCTTAGAACAAATGGAGAAAAGTTTCCTGGGTGACGTCTCAAGTAGGGACATAGACTTCATGTATTTATCATTAGACCTCTCCTTTTTGCTGCTAAAACCCATTTGTGCTGCTTCCCTCTCAGGGTATTGTAGTTCTTATGCCTCTGAACTCTGGTTCTTTAGAAATATGATGGGTTTCAGGCTTTCTAAATGTAGCCTGAACTGACCCAGGGCAGGGAAGAGGCAGGCTTTGGTGAACAAATCAACAGATAAATATGGAGGAAGCTTTCCCCAGAGAAGTGGGCTTTCGCCCACCCACGCACGTTCAGATGGATTCTGTAATCTCCCGGTTTTGAAATCTAACAACTCTGTTGGAGAATACTTGCTACTGTCTAAACCAATATGTTCTAAACAGTCACTATCCCTCCACTGAAGTCTTCCCTGAGTCTCCTAGCTAGAGGCATTTTTTCAACAATCATTTCTTAGGTGACACCTATGCATCAGGCCTTGTGCTGGAGTGTGGAGGTGTAAGGATGAATGAGAGAGGGTCTTGACCTCACAGAGCTTATGGTGCAGTGCAGAATGCATGAAAGTACCAGGCAACTAGGATAGGAGGTCAGGGATGCCTTCCTTTCTGCTGTTCCATCGCAACTTGTGTGTACTTCCACTACGATGTGGTGACACTGGGCTTAATTGTCTCTTTATAGGGATGTTTACCCACTGGGAGATCCTGGATGGCAAAGACTCTGCATTTCCCTCCCTCCCCTCCTCCCTCCTTCTATAGTGCTTAGAATATAATAGTTGCTTGGTAAATATTTGTTGAATGAAAGCCCTCTAATTATTTTAATTCATTTTAAATGCAGTCCTGTCCTCTACCTTCTTTTATTAGGACTGTTTCATTTATCTTTTAAGTTCTGTATGGGTCCATTTTCTAAACCCAGTATTGTTTTTATTGTATCATTTAGACCTTAAGTTCTTCCTATCTCTCTTGATTAGATATGGAGTTTTGTGAGAGTGTATTCCATGCCCAGGGTCTTTAGGAAGTTTAACTTATCACCTCTCATGAAAACTAGATGGTAACAAAAATAAATTTTTTTGGCATAATCAGTCATGATTTCTTTTCTGATAAAGGTCTTTTGTCTCAAAGGAATCTAGAAATAGCAAAAGAGTCTGCCTCTGTAACGATGAAAAGGCCAGGCCCCATTGGCAATTACTACCTTTAGAAAATAGACCGCTGTTGAGCTAGTGGCTGGGAATTCAAATTTCAAAACATTCAAGCCTCATGAAGAATCATGAGAAATTAGCTCAGGAAGTGCAGACTCAACATTTAAGAAAGCCGAGTAGGGACTTTCTGTGTCTTTGGCTGGAGTCTAAGGTCAGGCACTTACTTGGATGCACTTGGAGTCTTGTTCCACTCCCAAAAGTGAGTGTTCTGCTGCTTGTGTCCACACCCTGGTACAATGCAGTACAAATACCTGCCCTCTGCCACCCAGGACGGCTGCCTGCGCTTCACACCTCCCCCCCAACATTTACAGCCTTCACTCTTGGGAATGGAGCTTTTGAACAGCCTGTTCCATCGTTTTGATGATAAATTTCTCTCTGTGTCACTTTATGCCCAATAATCAGTCCCCCTAGGTTTCTGCTTCCCTCCCTGCCATACCTGCATCCTACCAACCCAATTCAATGACTTTACTCATCTCTTCAGAAACGCTAAGTCCTGGACCAAAGCTGCCATGGTCACCATGGCAAGAAGGCTCAGGATAAGCAAACCAAGGATGAGACAGGTAGCCTTTGAGGTCTGGGGTCTTCCTTCACAGAGTGCAGGAGGGACAGTGGTGGCAGTGTGGTGGCATGGTTAACAGTAAGGCCTTGGAGTCAAATAGATTAGAGTTAAATTCTAGCCCTATTATTCCTAGCTGTGTGATCTTGGGCAAGCTACTTGCCCCAAGCCTCTGTTTCTTCATCTGTAAAATGGGCCTAATACCAGCTACCTAGCATTAGGATGGATGTGAGCACTGAATGAGAAATTCTTTGAAGGACAGAGTATAGTCACTGGCACACGTCAGGCATTCAGTAAATAGTAGCTAATAATATGGTGCTTCCCAGCAATGCTTTCCACTGAGGGAAGGATGAGGCTTCTTGTAGCCAGAGGAGACCTGTCCCTGCCCCACCGCCCTCTCCAGCACCCCAGGGGGTCTCAGCATTCTGGTTGGGATGCTGTCACGTGCGACAGATATCTCATGGATCCAAGGGGACGTGGTGAGAGATTCTCAGCCATGGGGTTGAAGGGCAGGATGGGCCCCTCGGCTGCCAGGAAGACAGTTCTGCTTCAGAAACCTAACCAAGAGTGAAGCCTCTTTTCTCAAACCTTGGTGATTTGTCCTCTGCACGCACTGTGCCAAACCCTTGTCCAGCACAGCCTCAATCATTTCATTACACCTGACGCAATGGGAAGTTACTCCCAGACAGCACAGGGCTCTTTCACGATGGAGCAGCCCAGTCACAGACTCCCTCATTTTTGCAGTATCCTCCCATCATATGTCCTCTGTCTACAAAATACCCCTTGGCCGTTTCTATAATACTCACGTGGATGAACAGCAAGCCTGGTCCCTCTTCCAAATACAAGCCCATAGTTTCTTCCTGATACACACAGCGAGGAAAGCCTTTGCTGAAACCCGTCTCACGTGACCTCCCTCTACCTATTGCTCCAGTGGTTGGGGCAACAATCCGGGGAAACACTGGCCAACGCCCCCAGAGTTGCAGGAATCTCCCACAGCTGTCCTGGAACCCTGAGCCTAGGGGTGGTGATGGGAGCCAGGGACTGGGGACCAGAAGAGCTCCTCACCTCCTTTACCCAGCAGAAAACACACGCTCCTGTCAGTGGAGAAGCAGGGCAGCAACTCCCCAGTGGCCGTACCTCCAGCACCACCCTGCTTGCCTGGGGCCACAGCAAGGTGTGACTCTGCTACTCTTTAGTCAGATACAAGTGCTCCCAGGATGGGTGGTCAAGGAGATTTTTATATTGTTCAATATATTGTCAGTGGAGATACTGAGAGGAAGGGAGGGTGGAAGAAACAAGGGGCACACGAAGGTTTGACACAGTGAGCTTCTAAGGACATTAGGGGTGGCATTGATGGAGGACATGCCCTCCCCCCTCCCATGGACATAAGAAGTTGTCCGGTACCTACGGGGTAGGAAGAACGGTGGGTGGGGGAGGGGGTCATATGTCCAGGAGGATCCTGGCTCACTTACTTGGTGTGACGAATACTCGAGTCCCCTTTCCAAAAGTGAATCTGTTCCCATAATCACACTCTGGGAAAGTGCATTACAAAAAGGTCCTGGGTTTGCCCACCCTCTCATGGAGGACACACACGCTTCCCAGTAGCTCTAAAAGCTGGGATCCTGGGAAGGCTGATCCTAACCTTTTCCTTCTGATGGGTGCTCTAAGCACAGGAGGGAGACTCCCTAATGGCTGTAGCAGCTTCAGCCCTGATGCTACCCATCACCTCCATTTTCCTCATCACAGCCATCAACAAACAGCCTCTGGCTATTTCTCCTCTGGGAAACACAGAACCTTTACAAAACTTGGTGAAAAACCTGCCTCCTACATAGGCCGGGTGGGTGTACGTGTTTCTAAAGATACCAGGCAGTGGGACTTCCCTCACAGTGGTTAAGAATCCACCTGCCAATGCAGGGGACACAGGTTCGATCCCTGGTCCGGGAAGATCCCACATGCTGTGGAGCAACTAAGCCCATGCGCCACAGCTACTGAGCCTGTGCTCTAGAGCCCACGAGCCACAACTACTGAAGCCCGTGTGCCACAACTACTGAGCCTGTGAGCCACAACTACTGAAGCCCGTGCGCCACAACTACTGAGCCTGTGCTCTAGAGCCCTCAAGCCACAACTACTGAAGCCCGCACGCCTAGAGCCCGTGCTCTGCAACAAGAGAAGCCACCACATTGAGAAGCCCGCGCACCACAACGAAGAGTAGCCCCCTCTCGCCACAACTAAAGAAAGCCCGTGCGCAGCAACGAAGACCCACTGCAGCCAAAATAAATAAATGAATAAATAAATAAATAAGTAAATTAAAAAAAAAAAAGAAAGAAAGAAAATAGATACCAGGCAGCAGCCTGCATTTTCCCACCTCAGCTGCCCCGCCTGAGAGGAAGGCGCCATTGCCTCAGGGGCATATGCAAAAATGTATTTTTCACTTTGCCAGAAAGAGTAGGAGCAAGAGCATTTCCAGCAAGCCAGGCCAGGGCACATGCTAAAAACATGCCTCAGCGTGACTCAGAGTCACCGCATCCTCTCTGGGGCTGAGCGAGGTTTCTGGGTGACTCACGCCTGACTCCTTCCTGTTTCTACTTTTTCTATCCTCACCTAAGTCAAGGCTGCTTTCTGTGAAGGGGCCTTTCTGTCAAGAAAGTCAAACATCTCAGCAGATAACAGTCTTAAACCCTTTTCCAGAAACACAGGGGTGGAATCCTGCTTGCTCTCTGCCAGGGAATATGGACTGTCCATTGTCACTGCTGTCCTGTCTCCAGTCAGTAGGGTCCCAGGTCCTGCGCATGACCACACACAGCACCCTGCTTGGTGCACCCACATATAAATTGTTATTAGACTTTTAACAGATGAGTGTTTTGTTCTTCTGACAAGACTGGAAGTCCTTCAGAGCAAGAACCGCATCTTATGCTTCTTCTTTTCTTGGTTTGTTTGTTTCATTTTAAACCACCTATGGCCCCTGGCTTGATGATACTCAATAAGCACTTACTGAGTTGAACTGACTTTTACTGTGCATAATTATTGGGACAAGAAGGCCAGTTTTGGAAGAAGTTAAAAGCTAAGTATACTTTTGGTAAATATGAGCTGCAAAACCTAAGTGCTTAGGCAGAGAAAAACCAAGGAAGCATTTCTCAGAGATAATCAGGAGGCAGCATAAAAACCACGACATCGTGAAGTTCTTATGGACCCTCAGCAGAGAGGGGGCAACTGAATGAACAAGTACTTGACTGCAAAGGAAACTCAAACATTTTTCTCCTGATACCTTGACATTGATTCTCCTTAAAGGGTAAAACGAATAATATGGCAGAAAAAATATATTCTGAGTTAGCAGCATTGGTATGATCAATAATAACAAAACAGTAGTGGTAATAATAATAATAATGATGTGACAATAATAATGATAATCATCCTCATCATAATATTCTATTATAGACCAGAGCAAATGCTACGTATATAAATATAAACCCAATGCTGGAGGTGGGGTTACACATTTCTGGAGAGCTGACTTACTTGGGCTGATCAAAAGTTGGGTGCCAGTTCCAAATACGAATTTCTGATAACCTGTGTTCACACTCTGACATAACTCTATACAAAATGGTACCCTATAACTGGGCCAACTCTATACAAATGGTGCCCTATAGCTGGACCATAGCCGGGGATTCCTGAGTCACACACAAATTAGTTACTAAGCATGTTCCCGAGTTTGCGTACATGCGCCAAAGTGGGAAGAGGCGTGTAATTTTACTCTTTAACCTTCATTTCTAAGACCATTGGAAGATGACAAGAAATAAGTCACAACTCAATAGGAAATCCTGCTTTGTATGCAGTAGATTATATAAAAAATGTCATGAATATTCAGGTTGAAAAAGCCATTTATGTAATTACAGAGTTTCAGTTCTAGACGGGACCTAGGGTAGTTATGTCCATCCACACTTACTAAGTGTTTACTACATGTTTCTGGCATGAATGAGGCTCGTGGATACATATAATGCAACATTACCATCACCAAACTATTTTCTTACTTAAATAGCAGACAAAACCCTTGGGGGGAAATCAGTGAAAACAGATATCCTTCAACTGTAATAAAAATCAGGCTATTTCAAGGAACTTACTTGCTTCAACAAATAGGCTTGTTCCTGTCCCAAAGATAACTTTGGAGCCTCCACTATTTCCCACAGTGATTTGTGCTGTGACAAAATAGGCTGCTTCCTTTTCCTTCCATTTTTTAACCATAGCTGTGAAGCAGGCCCAGGGAGCCTATGGGAAGGTGCTCATAATAAGGAGCAATTTTTTATATTCTCCCAGTAAATCCATTTGGTTTCTTCCTATTCATGAACAATCTCATACCTCCTACCTACTGGAAGGGTTAGTTCACCAAACAGTAGTCATGGAATATGGCCCAGGGACCAGGATCCCCACGTTTTCATCCCAGCCCTAGTTCTCACTGATTTTATGATAATGGACAATTCGACCAACCTCTCTGGGTCTTAATTTCTTTACTGGAAAAAAAGAGGTTTGGATTTCCCTTTCAGAGCTAAAGTTCTATGATCCAGCAATGTCCAAAGTGCCTTCAATGTTGCATATTTTTATAACTCACAAATGAATCAGGCACTTATAGATGGGTTACACTGGACACTGGTCTGCATGGGGAAAATACAAGAAACTGTGAGGGGAAGGGAGAGTCAGAATAAGGAAGTGGCTGCTGCCAGCTCTTCTGTCTCCTCTCTCCATTGGGGTAAATTCTCCCAGCAGCCCCTGTACTACTTGTTTCCTCATTAAAACGGGAAGAGAACCCTTTAGATTTGGGGCATCCAAGTCAAGATTTCCCAAAGCTCCATGTCTCAAGTCATGGCAGTATCTAAGAATGGAAAAGATAAATTCCATGTATTTCCTTACTAACTCTGATTGGCATCCTCTCTCATTTCTAGGTAAGCCCTGGCACAGGGTCTGTGACATAATGTAGTAGAAAGAGTAAGCTTTGAGATCAGGCAGGCAGACCGTGGTTTGAATCTAGACCCTTCCACTCACTAACCCTGGGATCTTGGGCAGTTACTTCTCTGAGCCTCAGTTTCCTTTTCTGTAAAATAGGAATACTGTTCCTTGATCCATAGTTGTTTGAAGATAATCAATACTGTCTGTCATGCCCCTAGTATCGTATCTACACATCATAGAAACTGAGGTGGTGGTTATGATTTATATGTTAAGTTAAATGATTGATTAACAAGGTTTTTTTAGTGTTATAGAACTTGTTTGTGAAATAGCCATGAGTCCATACCCTTGGGTTGTATAAACTCTAGGATGGTATAGGAGTAAGAACCACAGATTTTGAGGGCTTCCACCCTCTCATCTCACACTGGAAGAGTCTGAGGCACACAGAGGGGCAATGACTTGTTCAGCATCACACTGCCAGTTGGGGCTCAATCAAATCTAAAACTCTAGACTGCAACCAGAAGCCCTGGGCTCCTTTCTCTGCACTTCACTGTTTCTTCTTGAATAATGTTTAGTGCAAAGGGACATCATCTCTGGAATGAACTTGGTAGGGCTTATTTGGAGCATAGGTCAAGTGACCTTGAATAGTCTCCTGCAATGAGTCTCAGAATCAATGGCAGTGGAAGCAGGAAAGTTCTATTAGATCAGGGCCATGCAATTTTCTGCTCTTCTGCTTTTTTCCTCTTTCTGGCTCCATTTAGCTCGATTCTAGTGCTAAAAACTCTAATACTGGACAGAGCTTCTGTCAGCCTCACGTCTTGGGAAAAGTCTTAATAGCTTGCTAAATTCTTACTTAAAGAAAATGTTCTTGGACAGTCTTTGAATATTTTCATTAATTTATCTGGGTGCCACAATTCTTAATACTTCAGCACTAGATTATGGTTAATTATAAATAAGATACAAATGACAAAAATAACATCTTTTCTCCCATTCACCGTCACTGGAATACATTTTGTAGTTACCTTAGAATTGCACACTTACTCAGCTCCACTTTTAGCCGGGTGCCTTTCCCAAAGGTGAGTTTGCTTGCCCCTCCCCATGAGTCCCACAGTGTCCGCTGCCTCACAATAAACTCCCTCTGTCACTTCACCGCTTTTCCTGATTTACCCTGATGAGTTAGAAAATACTTAAGATTTAATATAGCTATTTGACTTATTCATAGGAGAAAAAAGCTCCCCCCACCCCAAATGGAATAAATTCATAGGCTGCTGGTGCCAGGAGGGCAGAGGGGTCATCAACCAGACCTACTTCCCCTTTTATAGAGGAGAAAACTGAGGCCTAGAGGCAAGGGATCTGCTCCAAGTTACACTACTAGTTGGTGGCAGAGACAAAAACACGGGTCTATTTGATTCTCAGTCTAGTATTTTTCCTTCTCCACCACATACTGAATGTACAGTGTTGCTTACTATATTCACTTCTTCCCTTTGGCTGGGAAACTTGATTTTTCTGGGTATTTGATTTCAATTAAACAAGCACTTACCAAGCACTTACTCTGTAAAAGGACCATATTAGACACTTCATGGTATATAACAGGAACCTCTGCTCTTAAGGATCTTTCAATTTTAATAGGCAGATCTTCTCAGTAATGAAAGAATTCTGTAGCTGTATGTGTCACAGATTGTCCAAGACTCCTCAGCTAGATTGGGGATATAGAGGGAAGAGGAATGGGAGGGATACCTGGGGTGATGCTACAGTCTAGTCTTTAAATAGGAAGCCAGGCTATTTCTGGAGAAACCAGGTTTGTCTTAATTATCTGGGTATTAGTCTCTATTCCATTCTACCTAGCAAATTAGTTCTACTAATTCAACTAATTCAACTTCTAATCCTACTAATCCAACTCTTCTGTTGGTTATTTTCATTTTTCAAAGTGCTCCATGAAGGCTCAACCTTAAATTCATAGGTCAACTGATAAAACAAGGATGATGCATCCACAATGGTAAAACACAGAAATTACATGTAGAAGTCTTAAACCAGAGAACGAGAAAACAGGAGTGGGATTGGGTCAACATTTACCTGGAGAGACCAGAAGTATAGTCCCCTTTCCAAAAGTAAGTTTGTCGTATCCTGAATTCACACTGTAGCAACCCCCCATACAAAAATGGCCTGCAGTGTTGGGTCTTCCAACCTCTGATTGCTTACGGAAGGGAAAGAAGACCAGCATTTATGGGGAACCTACACATGCCAAGTGGGTTGACAATCTCTATATATCACCTTGCCTTATTTGAGCCGTTAACTGTGCCATGAACTCTGATATTATTGTCCTTATTTTACAAATGAAAAACAGATGATGTGGGGTTAAGCACACTGAACCAGCACTGCTACACAAGTACCCTTGAGACATGAGACTTTTTAACATAGGACAGATACATGTTAGGAGGAGCTATGAGTGAAGAATCCTTCTCCTCCTTCCTACGAGATTGAGATTGCAGCTGTATTGGGGTTAATTCTCTTGCTAGAACCAGACATTAGACCTCTAGTAACAGTGATGCCCCGAACTCCAGCATATCCTCCATCACACGATCATTTCCTGAGACATGAAAACATTTTCATCAATCTTCCTGTTGTTCCCTTGATACTCTACTCACCAGCCCTGACCAGCAGTCTCGTCCCGCTCCCGAAGATCCAAGTAGAGCCTCCACCCTTCCCACAGTGTTTCTTAGTCAGCCAAAAACACCCACAAGCCCACACACCCTTCGCATACCCAAGACTGAGAGATACAGCCCTTTCACCTATGAAGGGGACTACATCTTAACTTTCTTTTTACAGTCCACATAACACACAGGCCATTCAACTCAAATATGGGCATTTATTGTGCAACACTTAAAATGAAGCCTCTCTCTCCTCATCGCTCTGGGTCTATCACCACCAAACTTGTGATTTTCAACTCTATGCATCCCGCAGATGTATCTAGTCCTTTTGTCTCCATCACACTTATCAATTTTTAGATTCCTGCCATAGTGTCTCTCCTAGTTTTAACTTCAATCAATTGAAACTTCATGGAATAGCATCCAGATCATTGAGGGACAGCTTCCTGCTCCTACAGTCAACTTATTTTGCAGACTTAGGCCTAGTGGTAGCCTGGTAACTTACTTGAGTCCTGTTCTGTCCCCAAAGCCAGGCATCCTGATTAAAGGGCACCCACTCTGCTTCAGGTCTGGTAAAAAACACCACTTGCCTTCTCTTTGGTTCTTATGCTCTGCAAATTTACTGTTTTCAATTGGCCTCATGGGTAGTGTCTTGGCTTTCTTTTCTATTAAGAAAGAACACAACTTGGATGCAATAAAACTATTATAATGTTAAGGGTTGGATGAGGGATCTTTCTATAATATCTTTATTTAAATCTTCTGAAAATGGCCAGAAAAGGCCTATTACGTCCCCGTTATGTGCTCCAAATGTTACAATCTGAGAGACAACAACACAAGTAAGGAGAAGTGCTTAGGAATTTAGACTTACTTGGGGTGACTTGAAGCGTTGTTCCAGTTCCAAAGGTAACCTTTTGGTTACCCCCAGAATTCACACTGCATTTCAGGCCTTTACAGAATGGCTTCCTTTCTGCCATTCTCATGTGGGTGACATGTGAATCTCTGTACTTCAGTAGAAGAGAGAGTGGTTTTCACCGATGCCTATGGCTACATGAAAATAACTCTTTTACTAAGAATCTACATATTCTCTTCATGTTGAGAAGAGAATATGTAGATTCTTACATATTCATGTCCAAGCTGTCCTAGCTTTTACTTTTTTTCTGAAAACAAATAATCATAATATTTTACATGTGTATAGCATTTACTAGTTTATAAAATACTTTCATATCCATTAGCTTATTTTATCTTTAAAAAAACTTATGAGGTGAGATGAAATATTTTCATTTTACAGGTGAAGAAATTGTGGCTCAGATGCACCGATCAAGCCAGGATTAGGACTAGCAGTGTTCAGGCAAACTTTGCCTTTTTCATTATGATCCACTCTCTGACGGAGCTGTGTCAGTCTGTTATTTCTGGTTCATCGACACTACTATTTTTCCTCTACAGTTAGATCTTTCTAGCCTCTGTGCCATTACTTTAACATTTCTATTTCAGAATGCACTTAAATCCACATAAACCATGCATTTCTTGATATTTGGGCCCTACAAATACTGCAGTAAGTTCAATGGGTCTCAGTCACCACATTAAGCCTCCTACTTTAGTGACATATTGTCTACTTACTGGGTTTTATTGATAATCTTGCCCCAGTCCCAAAGATGCATGTATTATAAATCACAGCACCGTGCTGCCTGCCAAGAATTCCTGAGCTACCTTGATAATAGATTAATGTGATTAGCATGTATCTATCCTCCTTCCTGGGAACTCTGGCTGGGATTTCCCCCTCTTTTTATTATTGAAATAAAGACTAAGCCATGGAGTTAAGCCTCTGAAAGCCTCTTTTCAGAGCACAATAGAATTGATGGAGGGGAAAGCCTGAGAAGAGTCCAGCTGATGGTCTTTAGACAACTCCGACACATTTCCTTCAAAAATTTCACCAAGTCATCTTGTTTTACCAGCCAAAGCATATCAGCTTTGATTCCCATTTTTACTTAGGAATCAATTCCTGTACACGAGCTCATTTTACCAGTGGTTAGAAAATTGCTCCTATCCCTGTAGGTAATCTTTCTTTCTTTTATCAGTTTAGTGTGTTTTAAAAAATTTGTGAGCATGGGGTGGGACAGGGGATATGGTTGGAGTATTAGACACGAGGGCCAGCATCTGTTTTTTTCATTTTGTTTTGATGGCTTTCATCACTAAACCCCAATACTCCTTGAGTTAAAGAATAAGGACACATTTAGTCATGTGTGCAATGTAAGTCTGCAGGATAAGTTCAGGCATTATGATCAATAATAACCAGGTACTTACTGGAACATACTGATACGGTGGTTCCTTTCCCAAAGACCAACACATTTCCTGCCTGGTAGGCACAGTGAAACGAGGCCTTGCAAATACCCTGAGTACCTGTTCACTGCCTCCAACGTGTATATAACTACAAACAATGGACACTTGTATTCTGTCCTTGCCTTTGGCAAGGAACTCAGTGAGCTCTCAGTGTTTGGGAATGCAACAGTAAAGCTCTGTTACTTTGTGAGAAGGAGAGGGTAGACGGGGGTGTGTCCTCCACTTACTCAATAACTATTCACTGAACACCTCCGTGTGTAAGGCACTGTGCTAAGCGCTGGGACAGAGCAGAAAGCTGCTAGGATACTGTCCCAGTCCTCGTGGCGCTTACAGTCTAGTGGGAGGCACACAGAAACAAATCCATAGATAATACAGTATCAAGTGATGAAAGTGCAGGAATAAATCAGGCTGGATAACGGGATGGAGAATCAGGTAGCGGCTGTGTTTGGCAGCTTGTTAGAATGGCTGTGCAAGAAGGGTCTCTCTGAGGAGGTGATATTATCTGAAGTGAGATCCAAGCGTGGAGGAATGAATCATCACCTCTATTTACAGATGGTCTTTAGACAACTCTGACACATTTCCTTCAAAAATTTCACCAATGGAGGTGAAAAGCCAATAGAGGGCCTGAAAGATCAAAGCCTGGCTCCAAATCACACAGTGTCAGGGACGGCCATGGACGCTTAGATCATGCCTTCTTTCTGTTGAAGTACTAGGTCTAGTTCTACCATGTAAATTCCTGCTTAGGAAAGACAAAATGAGACAGAGATTCTTCCAAAGTGACTTTGGGATGTTATCTGGGTAATTGGAAACTGTGGCACTGGCTGTTGAGGCATCAAGGTTGTAAGAGGAGGCCACCTGGAAGAGAAGGTGTTAGCATCTCAGAGTGTTTCTCTGATGGCTTTTCTGATGGAGCTGGCCACTGAGATGGGGAGACTTCTTCCATCCTGTTTCCCTATTAACTTGGCAAACAATGCAATCCATTGCCCAGCAAAATGAGCTCTTACAGTTACGATGGGGAGGATACAGGGAGAGCTCTGCTCCCCACTAAATCTGAATAAACCAAGGACATTTGCCAGTCCACTTAAATGAACAAAAAAGCCTGTTACACGTCTCAGTAACTAATTGAATTCAAATTTCATGGCAATACTTACTAAGATTCACCTTTAACGTGGTCCCCCTTCCAAAAACCAGCTTCAGGCTGCTTAAAAACCCCACAGGGATCTATTTCACTACAAAAACCAAAGTGAGCTTCATTTTCAAGCACAGGAATTCTCCCAGGTTCTCTCACTTGGTTGAAACCCAGTTCAGCACCAAGCACATATTTAGGTAAACTCAAGAAAAGTCTTAAACTCATACATTCTTTGGAATGGTAGGAAACCTCCGAAACCATTTCCTACAAGCTCACAACCTCAAGCATTTCTCTCCCAAGTGATCTCAGGTTTTGATGATCTCCAGGGACAGTCTTAGTCACCAATTCTCACGTTCTATTTTCTCACAACTAGAAAGGTTCACCTTATATCCAAATTCAACCGTTTCTCTGCCATAGCCAAGATCCATGAAGCTTTTTCATCCTCAAGTTTACCCTCAAATGGAATTTTTCATAAAATCTGACTCAGAAAAATCACGAATCACCTGACTGCCCATACTTTTCAAAGAGATTTCACATACATTATCTCATTTGAGTCTTACAAAATCCTTTGAGCTAGACAGAGCTGGAATCATAATCTCCATGTCATAGATGAACTGAGGCTTAGAGAGCTTCCCAGGACGCATGGTTGGTGAGTGGCTGAGTAAGATCCATTGTCTTTTGGCCCCGGGCTGAATGCCTTAATGATTTATTTGTACACGTTCACGTATTGATCATATCACCTTGGCTTTCAAGTATCTCTCCCTTCTTTATTCTCTTCCTTAATGAAAAGGACAATATCGTCAACAATAAAAACAATATCCACCCCCTTCCTCAAAAAAAAAAAATAAAAATAAAGCACTCTAAACAAACCTCCAGCTCAACTTTTTCAGAGCAATGTTCTTTTAATCCTCACACACTTTCTGTGAGCCAGGAGATAAGAATTACCAATATTTCATTTGCATTAATTGGGAAAACTGAGGGCCAGAGGAGATAGATCAGAATGCTGGTTATAGAGGCTGCAGCCTGGTACAGACAGCAATATATTGAACCTTAGAACACATGGGTCCTGGCCCTGCTATTGTGACCACATTCAAATCGCTTAACCACTCTGAATAGAGAGAATCATCGCTTTCCGCCTTCCTCTACCTTGTGGGACAATCAGACAAACGATGTGAAGAAATAAGGAAAGTGCCTTAATTGTTTTCCTTTTCTTAAGAAGACAGACCCTAGAAAATATCAAGATGGCGCGATATCCTTTACCCACACTGAATTTGTGCATACCTATGTGCTTATGCGTAAGAGCAACACTACACATTTCTAAGGCAAGTTTTAGACAGATTAACGTGGGCCAACACGGCGCATTCAGTTTAAAATTGATGGCTAGGCTCCTGCTTCGATGCTGGAGACAGAACTGTGGCTCAAGAGCCGGTACTCACTCGGCTTGACTAACATCCTGGTTCCTCCTCCAAAGGTTAGCTTGTTCCCTGCAGAGTTGGTCACACAGTGATTTGAGGCCCAGCAAAAACCACGGGGACCAAGGAAATCACACTCCATAGATGCCTGTCAAAGGCCCTGTCCTATGGCCATGGCAAAGTGGAGGGATTGTGATGGTTAAGGTAATCCTGTCTCCCAGCGCTGTTCACACTTTGTAGAGCTGGAATGCTTGTCCCTGGGCACGTATTTGGGTCTCGCCCTTTCATATATTTACTTACTTCTCTGCTTTGGCTGTTTGGCGCTGGATCTGTGAGTGAGGATAATAGGTGTCAACCATAAACTCACTCAGGGGCCCATTTGACCATTCGTAACCCACAAAGGAACCTGAGAACAGGAAGCCCTGTAAGCTCTGGGAAGCTTCAGGGTCAGGCTGGTCATATATCCAGCATTGAAATGCTGATGAACTCACCCATACACAGGCATGCACGCCGTTACCATCTCTATATTCAATTTAGTGCACAGGGAAGAGCCCAAACAGAGGAAGGATACTTTAGTCTTGGGTCCACCCAGGCCCTCCGAGCTGCTGTGCCCTGTGGGTCAGCTTTACTTTCCTTGGTCCAAGTTTCAGACCCAGACCCCCTCCAGCTATTCTAGAGCCCATTCATTGGTGAGGCTTGTACTAAGGAAACGGGGAAGAGGCTTTTTGGGGAAAGTTTACAGAATATGATGGAGAGGTCATTTCTGATAAGAAAGGAGTTGATGGAGCCTTTGATAGGGAGATGGCTGAGAATCACAGGACTCCAGAAAAATAACCCTGGCAACTCTGTACCTTAATCTGGCATGCCCAGCCTGGGGTGAGGGCCACATCCTTCCCCACACGTTGGGTGTGGACCAGAGCAGGTGTTTCGGGATGCCTCACACTCTCTCGTGGGGCGGCCCTTCTCCTTTGCCTTTAGTGGGGACACATACCAGTCTCCTCTCAGATTCTCAAGTTCCTGAAAGTGACGCTAGGTGGTCTTGACCTTCCTTCCGCTTCCCCATCCCTGTCTAACTAAGAAGGAGGGTCCTCCAGTAGCAGCAATATACATATTCCCTAAGACATTTCCCTAAGTCGTCCCTAAGATTTTCCCTTTAGTCCCTAAAGACTAAGGACATTCATTCATCTCCCTTTCTAATTTCTTCATAGTACTGTTTCCCTGGAGTAGAAAACAACCCACTCACCAGGCTGTACAGTTAGCTGAGTTCCTTTTCCAAAGTAGAGCCTCCCCAGACTTGAGTCTTTATCGACACAGTGCTGGGCCCCTTTACATGAACTTGGTCCTAATGTTCCCCATCACTCTCTCCCCTGCCCTGGGGGACAGGGTTGAAAATTCACCCTCATCCTCTTTAAGTGGCTTTAAGTCTTTTTTCTTGTGCAGCCGACAGTCTGAGCGAGACAGTCAGATCTCAGAGGCTATCTCTCAGGGGACAAATGGTCTGGGCTAACAATAGTCTTCCACCAGCAGAGGCCCTCTCCCATCAGAAAGCAATTACACGGCCTTTTGAGAGTGTTTAAATTGGAAGGAACTTTGCTTCCCTGGCCCTATTTCCCAGTATAAAAGGCTGCTCACTTACTTGGACTGTCATTGTGTTTGGATCCCTTTCCAAAGCTGAACTTGTGAAAACTTTGATAGACTAGTTCTATCCTCTGCAAAATCACCCCATTTCCCTCATTCAACCTCTGGTCATCCCTCCAGGCATTCTCTTTTCCTCTTCTTTCTTTTTTTCTTCCTGATATGGCCCTTTATTTTCCCATTTATGGCCCTGGGAGATCATACCCCACCATCTTCTGGGTATAAAAATCCCAAATAGGTTTTAGCTGATGAATAATTCAACGACATATTTCTTTGGCTATCAAAATAATAAAAATAGAAGAAACAGATCTGAGCTCACCTTCTCATCCTCTAGGCTGGAGTCATGAGATCTTAGCGCTTAGCATTGAAAGGGAGCCCAGAGATAATTCAGTCCAATATCTAAAATAGCATAGAAATCCCTTCTACAACATCAGATAGTCAGCCTAAAGGACCCAGTGTGCAGATCTCCAAGGAGAAAGAGTCCCGCACTTCACAAAGCAGCCTTTCCACTGCAGGCCGGTTCCCCTTGTTTAACAAGGTTGCACAGGAGGCGGAGACACATATCCTTTCAGCCACTGGTACTAACCCCTTTCCTTGTCTAAATGGCAGTTTTTCAAATATTTGGAAAGAGTTATGTCTCATCTTAATACAACCCAGTGACTTTTGGGGGGGACCTGAGATAATTTCAGATAGCTGCCTTGGTTTTTATCTGACCGTAAAGCCCATGCTCTCAACAAATTTATCCTTGTGAAGGCATCCCTGAGGCAGAGAGCATTTTGGGGTGGAGGAGGATGTGAGGGAGACAGGTCAGGGTCCTAATGGTTATGGTCTTAGCGCAAACTGGGAAATCTTTTTGGAATTTAGTTACTGACCATTGTGCTTCCCAGCTGGAATTGCTTGTAACTGTGCCCACCATTTTGTTCTAAAATTATTCTCATTTTTTCCTTCTTACTTACTTGCTCTTACAGTTACTGTTGTTCCTGCTCCAAACGTCAACTTGTAGTCATTAGAGTCACAGTGCTACGTCTTCCTACGCAAACCTCGTCCTGGATAAGAGAGTGGGCTGTCCTGAGGTCTAGCGCTGCCCCCTCTGTGTAGGAGCCCTTTGGTAACTATTTTAACCTCTTGCTTTGTTTTTCACTTTCACAGTTTCCTCACCTGTGAAAGTGGGGATGATAGTATCTATCCCAGGAGACCGTGAGGAAGGTTAAATGACTTAAAGTATGAGAGACATTTACACAATACTTTGCACATAGCAAGTGTTCAGTAAATGTTAGATTATTATCAATATAATTATAATATATAATTTTAATTTAATAAAATTTTAATTTGTCACATCTCCTCTCTGAAACCCTGGACATTCATAGGTCCTTTAAGTTATATCCAAATGCTTTTTTTTTTGGGTCAACTAATAAAAGCAGCAATAGTTAAAATTTGGGAATTTTCCTTATATAAGATACCATCCCAAGAGTATGGCTGGCAGTTTCAGAATGTTTACTGAATCATAGGATTTGTTTACTACATTTTATATCTGTTTAAGGGACATATGAACAAGGACCCAAAACACAAAATAAAAGAACTCAAAATAAATACAGACTGGTAAGAGGAATTCAGGATAATACGTTGGTGACTTTTTCCTGTAGACAACTGTCACTTACTTGGCTTTACACTGAGTTTCGTCCCAGATCCGAAGTAAAAATCTGGAGTTGTACACCATGTTTACTCTCATTACAAAAAGTCTCCTGGACTTCCTAAAAGGGAGGTGTGTTATCCAGAGATGACTAACCAAGTTAGGCCAAGACTAATGCAACCCCACCAGCTTTTTTATTTTTTTGCTACTTTCCTAGAAAATTCAAGAACCAAAATGAGGAATGAGGCAAGAAGACCCATTCATTATCAGAGACAGGCAAGACAAGGGCATCTGATTTTCTTCAGTGCTTTTATCGATTTCTTTTCTTTAGTTTTCTGCTTGGGTTCTTTCTTGTGTCTTCTGTGCTTCATACGCACACTATTTGAAACAGGGACACTGCAAATAAATGCTCTTTACCTTTCTCTTTTCCTAATTATAAATGCAACGTCTCCTCTGGTGGTGGACTGGATTGTGAGGAGAATCCTGATTCTACCTTTAGTTCCAGGGCTATCTGGAAGCTTCTCTCCTTGAGTTGGACCTAGGTCTGTGTTGTGCTTGGCAACCTGACCTGAGCTTCCTTTTAAGGACACCCTGAACCACAACAACAAGCTAGCAGTATTATGTATGTATGATCAAACAAGATCACTGCATCTTATCTGTCAAAGTACCAAAGTCCATTATATAACCAAATGTACTTTAACAGCCCCCGCCCAGCCCCACAGTGAAACTGTACATTTTGGCTTTTTTTCTCTTGCTCTCTGCCTGCATATTCCCTTTAGCAAGGGGGGAGAAAAAAGAGGCTCCCGCGTTGGCTGTCATTTGCAAGTCTAGATGAAACATTATTTATGGGCAAAATATTTTGCTGACACTTTCAAGAGAAAGGAAACCTCAGAGCCAAGAGTTAGACACCCACACAGTTTGGATTTAAACAAATCTCAACAAGTGAACACAGTTAGGAGAAATAAAATAGAGGTGACTTCAGTCCAAGGCAAGTAATTATAATACTTATGCAGTTTGGGAGGGCAAACTTGTTCTTACTTGTAGAAACAATAAGCAGTGTGTTACAGGCACACTATGCTGGAAGGGCACCAGAGAGCTATAGAAATAGAGCTTCATTTAAATATCTTAAATAGGCACTTTTGTGTTTAGCAACTTATGTAGAAATAAGCCAGGATAGACTAGAAATATGGCTGGCCAACTAGACTTGGTTTAAGATAGTTCCTGGTAAAACCATCTTGTAGCATTTCTCCTGGTTCTAGTGAAAATATTATGAGAAAGAGAGGTTCCCTTTATGGAATCTGATCCTATTCTTCTAGGTTAGGATAGCTTCTTTTCTACTCATTTTCACCAGCTCCTATTCCAAACTTAGCAAAAAGGCTTCTCTTTCTCTTTGGTTTTTGATAAATAATTCTCTTCTTATGTTACCCTTTTAAGTATGTGTTTTTAGTATCTCTCCCCCCACCCTACTCCACCCCCTGGCCCATTACGTTACATAAATGTACAGCATACATTTATAGATGAATAAATCCGTGGAAACAGTATTTAATTGTAACGGCCTACCAGGTACAACAGTCAGTTGAGCCCCAGATCCAAAGGTCAGTTGCCAGCTTGAACCAGAGGAAACACTGTGCTATGCCCAACAACAAAAACCAGATCCAGAATAGGCCGGGTTGGCAGAGCACAGAGTAAAGAGTTGGCAATTACTTTATGAATTAGGTGTGTATTATTGTCAATCTAGGTTTGATCTGGAGTGACCAAATTGCCTATCTACAAATTGTAAATAAAACCTTCTTTGTCTTTATAAGCTCACCTTCTTTTAGGGAATCTTTGCTTCCCACTTTCTACTACAGAGTTCCAGGGGTCAAATATATGCTTTAACATATATAGACCACTCCCCGATTTTAGAGGTCAAACCTCTAAGTGTTCACATCTTTTCAGACTCACAAAGCCCAGAACAGAGAATATTTCTCTGCTGCTCTGGGGATCTCTGGGTTACGTCACCAGGAAACTGCCCGAACCCTTGAATCCTCCTTAGACTGAGTACAGGATCTAAATGAGGTATAGAGCTGCATTCGTTAACTAGTTAATTTGGCCTTGAGTTTGATACCAATAAAATAATTTTAGAATGATCAAACTATCAGGGAAATTTCTAGTTTTCCCCTTCACTTTTGGGCCATTTCTTTTCTCATGACTGTGTTGATTTCACTGCTAAAAGACTTTAAAACTGCAACAAAGATCAATTTTAATATTTCCTAAGGCAGTGAGGATGGTATAAAAGCTCAAGAGGGATCAGGATATGGATGGTCATATGCCAGGGAACAATGGGGTCCACCTCCAGAATGCAAGTTCCCTGAGGGCAATATCACATTGAGTTTCTTCCCTGATGGGTCAGCTGGTCCGAATGCTGAGCCTGGCATAGAGTAGGTACACAAAAATATTTGTCAGATGAGTCTTGCAGATTCCTCAGACCTCAGGCCAGGAGAATTAATGATAGGGACTTAAATTCTAGTCTGAGCTCAGCCATAGACTTACTGTGGGACCATGATCCGTCTCTTCCCTGGGCCTCAGTTTCCTTATAGGTGGACGGCCAGAAAAGATGACTTTAAGGGTTCTCTCTGTTCCACGAGGCTATGTTGTACAAATTTTTGGCCTAAATTCTCAGAAACAGAAAGTGTCCCAACAGTACTTACAAATAAACTTTTTTTTTTTTATTAAGTGATTTTTAGACCTTGGGAGAGGCTAATCACCGTTATTCTGGTCAGTGATCATTACTTACGAGATTCCTTCTATACGTTGACATAATCTTAGTTGAAAAGAATAGCACCTGGCTTCCCTGGTGGCGCAGTGGTTGAGAATCTGCCTGCCAGTGCAAGGGACACGGGTTCGATCCCTGGTCCGGGAAGATCCCACATGCCACGGAGCAACTAGGCCTGTGCTCCACAACTACTGAACTTGTGCTCTAGAGCCTGTGAGCCACAACTACTGAGCCTGCGTGTCGCAACTACTGAAGCCCGCACGCCTAGAGCCTGTGCTCCACAACAAGAGAAGCCACTGCAATGAGAAGCCCGCGCACCGCAACGAAGAGTAGCCCCCGCTCGCTGCAACTAGAGAAAGCCTGCGCGCAGCAACGAAGACCCAACGCAGCCAAAAATAAATAAATAAAATAAATTAAAAAAAAAAAAAAAAAAGAATAGCACCTTAGAGTCTTGTTAAGGAATTAGAAGTCTTGTCGCTGATTACCATACAAGTCCAGGGCTACAGATCCTAGCCAATATCCCAAGTAATCAGTCACACATCATAGTCCCACCACATATATTCTGGGAGCAATTCCCAGGCACTCCCGTGCGTGGCCCATTTTGCACACAGATGTCAGATCCTAGCCGGGGGGAGTTTTGTCCTTCTATTTGATGTTCATTCACCCTTTCTAAACATTCTTCATATAGTGTATAATTGAGTCTAAATCAGCCCTTAATCCACAGACATTGCTTAATCCAGGGCTACACATTTATACTTACTGGGCTTCACAGATAACTCGGTTCCCTGTCCGAAGATAAGCTTTCCTCCCTGATTATAATTCACACAGTGTTACATATCCTGTCAAGAACACATCCAATCTTCCTGAACACATTTCTAATCCTCCACCCCAGAATCCACAGCCGATCTCTCCCACACCACAGCCTGAATCACGGCTCTACTTCTTCCTGTAACTTTATTCCTTATAAGGGGAATCAGGTACTTACTCGGGTGACTGATAGAGAAAAATGAGAATTCCTATGTATCCAAAAATGTTTCTGTTTAACACCAAACCGATCTCTCACTTTTGCTTACTGGCTCTGGGTATTGTTGTTCAGGGAGATGGCTTCCTTTCAAATATGTCATGGTCTCAGCTAGAAATACTTGGCACGCGGGTTAGAATTAAGGGCAGGTGAGGCTCCAAGAAATCAGGCTTACCTGGGGCGACCACAACCCGGGTCCCTGCTCCAAAATTCAATTTCCCCCAGCCGTCAGTTGTCACACTGTGACGAACACCTCTACAAAATGGCTTCCCCAGGGAAGACTGCGACTAAATGAAGACAAACGGCTCATGGGGAAACAATCTTGCTGCAAAATGAGGGAACTGAATGATACGAGATACAAGCTTTCTCCCCCCCCTTCTCTTCTGATTTCTCTTATTGCAAGACACCAAGGATGATGTTGCCAAGAGCTGCCCTTCCTAGGCTGCAGGGCCAGAGAGTGGCACTGCTGGGGCTAACGAAGACCAGGTTTAGGGGAGACTGGGCTCTGCAGGGATAAAACCCCACCATCCAGGAGTTTACCTGCTGCCAGACGCAGCCCTCAGCACCACGGAACTCAAGTTACAGCTGGTTACCACGGCTCCCCTCTCATTTAAATAACCTGCTGCTTCGAATTCACCATCTACCTGAAAAAGTGTTTGCTCCCTGAGTTCTGTTCCTGTTAGAATATGCCAGTCTCTGAGAGGCCTCAGTTTTTAAGTGCATGAAATGGGCATAACCCTATTGGAACCTCCTTCTGAGGAAGACTTGCCATCAGATGGTTTTACTTATTGGAAGATTAAGAGAATGGACGGAACCCAAGGCTGGGTTGTCGGTGGGGTCCTGATGGCTTGCTTCCCTTCCGCACCTCCCAGAGCTCCTTCAAGGACAAGGGAGATGACCAGGCTCCGGGCCTTGGTCCGCTCAGCCCCTTTAATAGCCTTCTGGTCCAAGGAGGCCCCCGTGGGAAAGAGAGCAGGTCTTCCTCTTGGAGATAATCATATTCAGTGCACAGTTCAAATTGGATGCCACTTACTTGGCTTGACAAGCAGCCTTGTTCCCTTCCCAAGGACACGGGAGAAGCCTTGTCCTTGCGCACAGTGATTATCTCAGCATCAAAAACCTGCCAACTCAGCTTCCCCCCCCCCCCCCCGCCCCCGACAAAGCCCTCCTGAGAAGGGAAAGCTCCGATGTACTTCCTCCAGCATTATTCCCACGGGCCTGTGATTTTCCTCCCTGAATAAGCATCCCTCCCACTCCTTATCGTCCTCTCCATCCTGGCTCGGAGGTCACAATGGGCCCAGGCCTCAAGCACGGCTGGTTTCTGTTCCCACCTCTCCGTACTTACAGGGCAGCACAGACAATCTGGTTCCCCCACCGAAGGTCAAACTCTGGGCATAGTTATTCCCACAGTGCCTCTGCGCTCTACAAAAACCCCTTAGAGCTTCCCCCACCCCGAACCCACCCCGCCCCGTATCTCAACACCATCAGCGGCGCAGGACCCAGACCCTGTGTTTTTAGCTTTAGGATGAAAAAAATCAGCCTGCTTGTCCTAAGTCTGAGAACAAAGGGGGTTTGGGACACGACAAGCAAGGGTTCCAAAACTTAACCCAGCAACCCCGGTGTCCTGAAGGATGCAGCTTTGCATTAATGAGCCAGAGTTTTTTCACAGAGCAGCTCAGGGGCTGGGAGGAGGCTTAGAGAGGTTCTCTCGTTTCTCCTCCTGCCTCGAGGCAGGGCTGCACTCCTATCAGCCCTGAGACAGGGTGTCTATCTCCTTTTAAAAACCCTAGTGGGAAGCAGCCGCATAGCACAGGGAGATCAGCTCGGTGCTTTGTGACCACCTAGAGGAATGGGATAGGGAGGGTGGGAGGGAGGGAGATGCAAGAGGGAAGAGATATGGGGATATATGTATATGTATAACTGATTCACTTTGTTATAAAGCAGAAACTAACACACCATTGTAAAGCAATTGTACTCCAATAAAGATGTTAAAAAAAAAAAAGTGTTATAAGGTAATGGGGGGAAAAAAAAAAAAACCCTCCAGAGGAAGTGCTCTGGCAACTGCTCCTGACAGCTCATTTTCACCGTTCACAAACCTGTTAGGAAGGTTTTTATCACTAACCTAACTCCCTTCCTCTTGCAGTATTAGCCACGTCATGTGGTCTGAGTCCCGGTGGGGCTGGAGAACGCAGCTTTTGTTTAATGCGTCCTCTCCCAGACTGAGATGTGACTTGATTCCCACCTTACACTCAACCCCTTGTCTTCAATATTAACTGGCCCAGTTTGCCTCTATAGACTCCTGATCCTCCATCCCCAGGTCTGAGAGTTTCATTTAGGGACTATTTTTCAGGCGCCATATTTCTCACGAGCTTCACTACTCGGAGGAGCAGAAACACGATCTGGGGCAAGAAGCTCTTCCCTGTGAAGCTTCCATCCTCTCTCAATCCCTGTCCCTCCACATGGGGAACCCGTGCCTTGGGGCACTTTGGAGGGAGTCACGCTGGGGTCAGCTTGGTGAGAGGGTGGTGCAAGGTTTGTGCTGCCGCAGCCCTCGCCCGACTATACTGTGAGCTGCGTCCCTGCTCTAAGGGGTTATTGTGTAGCCTCAGATGCTCCAGCCATGAGCTCTCTGCAGAAACCTCTCCCCTGCCTCTGACACTTGGACAATTTTGTATTTAAATTAGCCAGGATTATTTCTATTTCCACTTAGACACTTTCCAATCCCAGGTGAAGAATTTCATAGAACAGGCTGACACTCTCCACCCTCCCCCATGCCAGCTCTTCTCCTGCTGCATGACAGAGCCTTGACAGAAGAGCCTGAGGGGCGAAACGAAAGCTCTACTATGTATTGGAGATGATGTTTATCGTTATTATTAATAGCTAGGGTTTAATGAGCTCTTTCTGTGTTTTGGGCACTATGCTAAATAATTTAGCTGTTATTATTTTATTTGATTCTTTCAATAACACAACAAGGTAGGGATATTTATCCTCATTTTATGGATGGGGAAACCGAGGCTCAGAGAGGTTAAGTAATTTGTCCAAGGTCACACAGCTAGTAAAGTAATGGCGCCAGGACTCGAATTTAGGTTTTTCTGTCTCCAAAGCTCACACTATAGTGCCTAATCTGTAATCACTTCGGGATACATGGCATCTCAGAGGTGCTGTAGAAGTAGACTCAGTGCTGAGTCTCATATTTACAGCAGAAATTTTATTCTCAAACTAGATGCCTAAAGTTCTAGTGGTTCTTTTCAGAGATTTAAATCACAGTGATGGGGGCAGGTAGTCAAAGTTAGATGTACAAAAGTACTTTCTGGCAGCAAGGGCTGCTAACTTTTGGAATTGATTACAGAGAGAAGCCGAGAAATTTCCTGCCCTAGACCATCAGACGGAGCCAGAGTGTATCCCATGTGGCCAGGGAGCCTGCAGCAAAGCCAAACCAGGGGTAGGGGTGCTGGGTCCCGGTGGAGGTCCTTCCTGACAGTGTCACTGGCTCAATTATTGTTTATATCTCTATTTATTTGAAAATGTTGTATATGCTCCTGAAAGCTCCTCACCATGAGCCAGAGCAAGTGTGTGTGCACGCACACACGCATCTCATTTTAAAGCAGAGAAAGAAACCAACTCTCTTTGGCCTGGGGAAAGAACATTAATAAAGAGCCCAAGCAGATGCACAGGATTAAAGTATTTTTCAAACTAACGATTTGATTGATTGCCCCTAAAGGCACAGCCAAAGAAGAACACAACTTACTTGGCTTCACAGTGAGCACGGTCCCGTCCCCAAATGTTAATTTGCCTGCATTGGTGTTACACAGTGTTCGGTGCTATTGCAATAACCTTGACTCGGGCCTCTAGGAAGACAGGTGGAGGTGGAGGAGGCAAGCAGGAAAACAAAACCTGAAATGACTGCCCATGGCCAGAACAATCTCCTTGTAATTAGGTTAGAACGTGGGACGAATACTAATAACTAGCAACTTCCCAGTCCGATTCTATTTGCTGTAATTTTCCTTGAAAGAATGGGCCTTGGCAGGAGCAACTCCTGGGAAATTCACTCAAAGTGGCTACTGCTTGGTCTCCTGGGAACCCCTCTTTGTTATTCCTGCCAGCCCTTTATCTATTTTCACCCAATTCCTGCCTTTTTTTCCCCTCTGCCTTCCTCCTCGTGGAGGTTCACATATTTTCTCAGGGAGAGACTACATGGATCTTAAAAGCCAAGTACAATGCCCCAGGGAATATGTGCATTAATAGCCTTGTTTTCCAACTGGTATCATGAACCACCCAACACAAACCAAGCAAAGAAAACACCACCTGTGTTTTGACAGCTTCTGCATGATGGAAGGCAGGCATCTTGGGAAGAATAATTAGCCAGAAAGAAGAACTTACTTGGTGTGACCAAGAGTTTGGTGCCCTTCCTGAAAATGAGTTGGTAACCCCCAACTCCAGAGTACACACAGAGTTTCCTTTCTTTGCAAAAACCCCACAGATGCTGAGAAAATCAAACCACTCACAGCATAGGAGCAGTGCTGACAAAAGCTCAGGTTGTAACAACAACCAGATGACAGGCAAAAGAGAAGGGCTGTCACAGAGGCTTGCCATGCGGGGGTGGGGTGGACCATCCCTGAGTCCTACAGAGACCTGGCTGGATTTCAGAGGTCAACTGGTCCATCCTCCTGTCTTCAGCCAAGGTGTTCTCGGACCAAAGACCTATATATTCTTTAAGAGCTCCTGGGAAGGTAGCTCTTCTTTGCCAACGGCCTTTGCATTCAACCAACTGTTCCTTATATCTAATTGAAATCTGCAGTCTGAGTCCTTTATGTCTTGAGCTCCTCTCCTTGAAGATGGGCGATTTCATGTCAACATGCTCCAAATAGAAACTTATCACAACACACAAACCAGTCCCAGTGGTCACCTCTGGGGAGGAAACTGATATTGAAGGAAGGGGGGGGGGGTCAAGGTGAATATTGGCTTTATCTGTAATTTGAATTGTTTTTACAATGAGAAATTTTCATGTATTACTTAGACAAATTAGAATTAACAACAACAAAATTAATAACAACAATAAATAGAAACACACAATATATTTTCAAATGACTCTTGGATCTCAGACAAGCCTTCCTGTCCTCCCTAGACTAAAGAGTCTCAGGTTCTCTGTCCTAGGGTTTTGGTTTCCTGGGATCAGGGGAGGGAACTAGGTAGGATGTGTGGCCAGAACAAGCTGGAGGCGCTGAGGACGGGGTGAGGCACGGTGCTTGCCCATGATTGTCTGGTTAGCTTTTGAATTATGCCAGAGTAACCTGTTCATCTTCCTGCTTAGCACTGACTTCCCAGCTCCTACCAGAACTTTCTTGGGGGTAAAAGCATTCATAGGTTCACTGAAAAAATCATTTAAAGGCAGAAGCCATTCTGATCAAAATTAGGAATGGCCAGGGGCACTTACTTGAAATCACAGCCAGTCTTGTGCCCTTTCCGAAGAGAAGCTGCCTGCTTCCTGAATTCCCACAGTGATTGCCTCCATAACAAAAACTCTGAATGCCTGGCCTTGGTGGTTTTCTGAATGTTTCTTCATGTTAATCTTTTTCCCTGGGTGGAATCACACAGAAATCTCCCCACTTAACCATAGTTTTTGTTTTCCCTTAGCACGTCTTTGCCTCCTTCTCCCTGATTCTCTACAAAATGTGGTATCGGTAAGATGCCCCTGGTTTGACTGTCTACTCTGCCGATACCTGCTTCCATACATGGAGTTGTGGCCCAAGAATGCATTTGTGAACCGCCTGCAGACTTCCGGCTTATTGTTAGCCTGTGAAAAATATTCCAAAGGAAACCCTGTCTCTGGCCTCATAATGAACTCTTTGCTGTGCTAGGAATAAAAAGGAGTGGCTGCTTTTTCTAAATGAAAAAAAAGATTTTGAAAATGGTACAGAGTAAGAAGGCTCCGCACAAGATGTTGTTCTTGGCTGACGTACCATCTTTGTTGCCTCTGGATTAAAGTAGCTCTTAAAAAAGTTATCTTCCACCCATCCCTGGAACAAGGGAAATGTGAAGGCATGGGGCACCAGAGCCAGGAATCTTAGCAGAGGACAAACGGAGAAAATGAGTCTTTTATAAAGAGTGGAAGGAGAGGAGTCATAGGTAGGCTAGGGTCATTTCCAAAGCCACTTGGCTGGAGTCAGAAATCATCCTGGGTTTAATGATGTGTCCAAACAAAGTCCACTGGGGACAAGCCTTGGGGGGGGGGGGAGACTTGAAGATGGACTCGACAAAATTTCACAAGTTTTTTACGCTCCATAATGTATAAACAATGAAAGGGGTAATTGATATTTAAGCAGCAAAAACACTGGCAGCAACTTTCTGAGCTCTAGAGGGGAAAGAATTTGCTATTTGGCTAGGCCGTGGAAGGACCAAGGACTGGCCTCTGTGAGAGCAGAAGGGCCCAGGACTTAGAGGCTACCCACATGTTTAGAGCCTAAGAAACTTTTCCCACCCAACACCAAAACCACTTTCACTCAACGGGAGCCAATATCAGAAAATCACATGAACAGCACTTACTGGGGAGAACATGAAGTTGAGTCCCTCTTCCAAAGACAACTTTGTTAGAAGTTTGTTCGCACTGTGATTGGGACCACAACAAAAACTCCTAGTGACTCTTCAGGAAAGCTACCCATCCCTCACTGGCTATCTCAGCTTCATAGGATATTTCCTTCCCTACTGTAATAAACAGGCCTCATTATCTCATCAGCCATCTCTCTCCGTGTCTCCTGGTTGTTTTGCTTGAATTTTTATGCTGCTTATTGCAAATGTGCAGAGAGGCAATTGGATGACCTCATTTGACACTGAGGGTGAATTATAAAAGCAACAATTCAACAAACTCCTGTGTGATAGCTAACACAATTCTGTTACAGCAGGCAAAAAGTGGCTGGGTGGACAGCCACAGAGCTAGAAATCTACTCTTCAGAGCCTAAAGAAAGATGGGGGCAGGAAGGGCCACGTAAGACACACATCTGAATTTCACCTGAGATAGAACTGCATCACAGAGCCTTCACCTCACCCTGGGCTCTGTTCTGGTGTGGCCGTATCACCAAACCCTGAAGATACCTTACTTTAGGCCAAGTACATGTTTGCTGCACACATTACAGCCCTGCCCTACCTGGGGGTAGTAGGGGTCATCCATTTCGGCCCAGAGGGATTCTAGGCTTGCAGGAAATTCTCTCCTTTCACAGTCCATGGATATGGTCTCTCACCACTAGGAGGTGGATACTGGATGGCATTACCACCAGTCCTGACTGGGTCCTTGTTTGACTCATAAAGAACTAAGCCCCACTGTTTCTTCCTCATTGTCTGCCTGACCCCCAAAATGTCTTTTTCACAGTCATTACAAAAGATTAGCATGGATTGGTCATATTTACAAGATCCAAAGCAAACTTATGGCATTCTCTAGCTTGTTTCCTTGTCTTTGGGCATTTCCCACAGCTAAACCATTCAAAAATAGGCTATTCTTTTTGAAAGCTCCTTGGTCAGTTGGTCAGTCCATAGCGTCAATCATAACCTAATGTAGGGTTTGATAACCTAGTCAGTCAACTTGACTGACAACTGAGGTCAGTCAACTGCCTCTTAATATTATTTTTTTGACTGACATTTGGATGGGTCCCTTTGTCTCCAAAATGCATTGTGGAGAAGCTGACATACTAGGTGTACCCCCAGGAATGCCAGGCTCTTGAATTCATTATTTCCCTCCTCCCCAATGAAGTATGTTCAAAAAGTTTTTACTCCCCATGGAGGAATTGATCATTAAACAAAAATTCTGTCATCATGCCTGCCATTTTATTTCACTCTGAATTCCATTTCAGGTGTTAATAAGCCATCTGGGATCATTAGTTAATCTCAATTTTTTTTTCTCCCATTGCATTTGAATAGTAAAGCTATGCTTTTAGTGAAATTTGACAGGTATCGGACTAGGTGTGGACCTTTGTCAAAATGGGACAATGTTTGAGTTTTATATTGGGTCTTTTAGAATAAATACATATGCAGGCATGAGTGACAAAGAAGGTATCTTATGCACATGAACAGCATTTAAAATGAGATAGATTTTTAGTAGAATGGAAGACAAGTTCTGTGGGCAAAATCACAATAAACACAAATCATTGCAGAACATAGTTTAAGAGACACTGTGGCTGTAGATAACTCATGACTCCAGTATCTCTTCGGAAGAAGGGGAGCTGAGCTACCATATTAAAGGCAATTTGGGATGGTCTCATTCTGCGTCTGTTTATCATTATTGCTCTATTCTCAACAATCATGAATGTTTCATGCATTTACAAAAGTCATTTTTCAAAAGGTACATTTGTCTACATATTAAATTAAATCTCTACTAACTCCACAGGGTTTATTTGTTTGGTCAAATATAAATAGAACATGGCCACTTACTGGGCTTTACCAACACCTGGGTTCCAGTTCCAAAGATGATTCTGGCATTGTTATTCCCACAGCATTTCCTGCCTTTACTGAAACCCCTGGTAAAACCCCACTACACACATGGCATGGTGGTGAGGGGGCAGTTGGACTCACCATGATTTTTTTTTTATGTGTTTCTGGAAAATGGTCTTTTACGATAGGAAGAAGAACATTGGTTCTGCTACATAAAACAAATCATTTTTATTTAGAAAGACCAAACTTAGGAGCTTCTAAGACCCTTTTGCACTGTTAGGCTTAAATCTGCCAAGGCTGAATCAAATAATTTGTTAACAACTCTTGCTCTCATATGTGTGAGCTCAGCCCTAGACAGACAGGTCTGAAAGGATGATGCATTCCTATATCCAAAGGGATGTTTTCCAGCTACAGAGCTGCCTGAACTCCTATCCAGGCTCCACCCAAATGCCTCGGTCCTGGCCCCTACTCACTGGCCAGGTTATTTCCAAGCTTTCTCACTGTGTTATAGTGTCTATGTGGTAGCCTAAGAAGATATTTCACCAGGGAAGAGAAACAAGAGGCAAATAGTCCTATCTTTTCCTAAAGAAGTCACCATGGACTCATATGATGCTTCAGATGGACAGGACCAGGGAGTTATAATACACCATCTCCTACATTTTAAGAAAGTCCAGTCCTGAAATAAATAGAAGAAGTGAACATTTTCTTTAGAAGAAAGATTTTATCCTAAAGGCAAGGATGAGGGCCCACAAGAGCTCCTTTATCACAAAGCTGAGCATTGGCTGGGTTTTAATATACATTTTAACATACATTGAGAATCAAAGAAAAGAGAGAGGGGTGAGTATTCAAGACAGTGATACCAGGTCTTGGTTAAAAATAGAGCATAAGTGACAGGATTTTAAGCTTGGAGAGAGGAGAATTGATCTCATCCCCAACGTAACTGTGACCTGTTGCTTCTTCAGAGTTGAAGAGAGAGTTCAATGCTAGTTTTCTCTCCTCTTAGCCTGGGAGCAGTAAATGTCCAGAATAAACCAAAAGGATGTAGTACAGGGAAAACGAAAGGGAAAACGAATGGAGGACGTATAGGGAAGGTGTTATTGAATATATGGATCACCATATAAATATTGATCTAACCCACCCTAAGCCTCGTCTTTGCCCTGCCCCAGCCCGGGTCAGTTTTGTCTGCCTTCTCAGCAATCTCCCCAACCATAGCTCTGAGGTCTCTTCTGGGAGAAAAATAAGGTGCTTGGACCAGCTGACACACAACTGTACAGACAGGTTAGCAGAGATTGTATCTACCTAGGTAAAGGTAGGACTGGAGCTGATAAATAGCCTGGGAATCAGGTTCACAGAGCAGAAAGCCTGTAACATTTAGATGGGAAGAATTTTTCTACAGTGGTTTTTCCTCCTGGGATTTACCTTAACACTAGCCCATTTCTCCTTCTCTGACTGTGCGGTGCCATCAGGAGAATGGGAAATTTGAGAGCCTGCCTAAATAAGGAATGACGGTGGGGTAAGAACTCTACTTTCATCCCTCCTTTTCACTGAAGAGTGGCTGTTACTTCCCACTTGCCAGGGACACAGAATCCCACTACTCACGTACTTGGCTTGACAGAAAGCAGTGGCCAGTCCCAAAGAGGAGCTCGATGGCAGCACTCCCATAATTCACAAAGCCCTTCAGAGCCTTACAATAACCCTCAGGAGGGGCATGGCAGGATGGGGAGTATGGGCTCAGTCTTCCCAGGCTAAGAGCTCCTTAGTCCCATCGCTGTGAAAGCAGACTTGCCAAGTATCCCTTTAGGCTCCATTCTTCCCTCACGTGCCCTGACACTGCCTTTTATTTTTTTAACATCTTTATTGGAGTATAATTACTTTACAATGGTGTGTTAGTTTCTGCTGTATAACAAAGTGAATCAGCTATACATATACATACATCTCCATATCTCTTCCCTCTTGCATCTCCCTCCCACCCTCCCTATCCCACCCCTCTAGGTGGTCACAAAGCACAGAGCTGATCTCCCTGTGCTATGCGGCTGCTTCCCACTAGCTATCTGTTTTACGTTTGGTAGTGTATATATGTCCATGCCACTCTCTCACTTCGTCCCAGCTTACCCTTCCCCCTCCCCCTGTCCTCAAGTCCATTCTCTACGTCTGTGGACACTGCCTTTTAAATTACACCCTTGTGGGACTCATGCTGAAGCCCAGAACCCCAGGGGATTCACCAGCAAATGACCAGAAGCTTTGCAGGTATCTGCTCCCCACGCAGAACAGCGACCAGAGACGAGGATGTCGGGAAAACCTCCCGCACTGCTTTTCACCCCTTGGTCTTTGAATGTGGCCCTTTCTGTTTTCTCTGGATTTCTCTTTAGATAAAATGAGACTGGTTATATCCTTGGGAAAGAATTCCAACCATATTAGAGGGAATTAGATACTCCTTAACAACCCAGCTCTGCTCTCTTGGAGGACTAGTGAAGCATTATTCATTCTGGAAGCAACTAGATCAAACAAGAGAGTTGGTGGCTGCCATTGCTTCTTGCTGGGAATGAAAACCCTACTTGGGTCGAGTGCATTGTCTCCAGCAGGCTGGATTGTTCTTAAGAATATAATTTGCATGCTATGCCTCGTGTATTAACCTGTGTCTCCTCTCCCTTACGGTCGGTCACATCTCTGAGACTTACCTGGCTTTATAATTAACTTGGTCCCAGAGCCCCAGATCAAATGATAGTTGCCATCCGCACAGAGACAAAAACCTTAACCAAAACCTTCACTGTCCTTCTGGGGAGCCTATTAGAGATAAATCCCAGATACAAAGTCCAGAGCCAAGCACATGAAACAACGTAGGACTATTGACTATTGAAGATTATTTGCTCATTTAATTACATTTGATTCCCTCTCCCATTATAGATTCCAGACACAGATGATGAAATCGAATGACTAAACATCCAAAGTCAATCTCGGTCTCTCTGCATATAAGGGAAGCAAAATTCATAAACAGTTTTCAAATGGGAGAAGCTGAACTTGCTTCACCTTCCCTGACGTTTTAAATAAAAATGCAAAAGAGAGAAACAGGGGCTTCCCTGGTGGTGCGGTGGTTAAGAATCTGCCTGCCATTGTAGGGGTTCGAGCCCTGGCCCGGGATGAAGAGTAGCCTCCGCTCAACACAGCTAGAGAAAGCCCGCGCGCAGCAACGAAGACCCAATGCAGCCAAAAATAAATAAATAAATAAATAAATAAACTTAACAAAAGAGAGAAACAGATCATTTTTTTGGAGTTATAATGCATCTGATTTTCTAGTGTCTTGTTTTCACTGCGGATAAGATTCTAGTCAGAACCATGGCGTTCATATATAGATTATACTGATTTGGTTTACAGAGTGTTCTCTCTGTGAGAAATGGCATCCTGAGGGAATAAGGACCAGGCAGCCAGAGGTGGGGAAGGCCCTACAGAGTGCAGTGCTGGGAAGGGTGGCCCAAAGTACCACGAGGATGAACCAAAGCGAGTTGGCTGTTTATACAAAACACCTTTGCAAAATCACTCCTTGGTTTCTAGGACTTACTTGGAAAGACTTGTAATCTGCTTCCAGCCCCAAAGATCAGTTTGTCTGTGTTGGAGAACACAGTGATACCGAGGCCTACAAAAACCCCCTGAGCCCAGCAGGGCGCTCTGCCTTCACATCTGGCCCCTCTGCTCTTTCCCTATCTCTGGCACCAAATAACTACCAATGGCAAAGCAGATTTGGACATGTACATTTCAAACACCAATGCAATCATCAGACAGTTTTTGTTTTGGTTAAGTTCCATCCCCAGTGAATTCCTATGGCCTGTGCTTATTATGTTTTCAATTCACAAAGGTGACAGCTCGAGATAATTCACCATAAGAAAACGGGGAATCTCAAGCTCTAATCCCAGTTCTGATTTTGGGGGTTTGACTTCAATTATTTAACTTGTCTGTGCTTCAGCTTTTCTGTCTGTGAAATTGTGTGTGATGATGTGTGACCCTGTTTACCTTCTTAGAGAATGTTGTGAAGACAAAAGGGCTGGCGGTAGAGCAGTGGGTTACACACAGCAATGCATTTTGAATAATGTGGGGAAAATTGCTTGTTTAAGCCAAGATATTTTTAACACGAATAGAAGGGAATAAGTTAGCTAAAGTGTACTGTCAAAATAACTAACCAAAAGCTTTCTTAGGAAAAGCTGAAGGAGAATATATCTGTCTTGTGTGTTTTCCTTCAAGAAAGTTAGTGGACACAACCATTTAATCTGCCAGAGGAGACAGGCCTGGAAAAGGTCAGCTGAATTCTGAAGTTTAACTGCGGGGGGATAAGAAGAAATGACTGTCCTCCCATAGCAGCGAACGAGCATAGATTAGGTTCCCACAACGTGCTAACTTTCCTTTGCTGTTAGCAGTATTAATTGAAATCAGTCAAAGTTATATCTGAAAATGAATCTGATCGTCTTAATGGTCAAACCGGCAGGGCAGCTGGATCGAGAAATTGTATCCCATCAGTGACTAGCTGGGAAACGGGAGTGGGGGGAGAACTCCTCTATATGACTGACAGACATTCCCACCCACAGAAATGAGAAAAGATGCACTTACGTGGTGTAACAATCACTTGAGTGCCGGAGCCAGAACACTGTACGCCCCCAAAGCCTGACTGTCCACAACGGCTGATTCCACTACAGAAACCCGCCCCCTCTTCAGAACCACACAGGTCGAGTCAAGGTGGAAGCTACAGTTTCCCAAGTAGGAGGGGACTCACACACATGCATCATGAAGGCCGTAGTGGTCCTCATTCTGGGGTGACCTTCCTCCAGAGACTCCTCCTCATCCCGGGCCCACCTCCACCTCTTGCAGGGGGTGGGGGGCCCTGCCCTTAGGGAGGATTCTCTCAGGTACCTGAGCCTTTGGAGGATCACTCAAGGGGGCTAAGAAACTCCTCAGAAATACAACTGATGGCCCAAAAGGCAGGCGGCCTCTTTAGTGTGTGGTAGGGTTGGTGCTGGGTATGGGCATGAGAGTCAGGGGTCACAGGAGACAGAAAGGAGTTAGAGGAGTGGGAGATGGAAGGAACAGCCCTAGAGCAGAAGGGTCTGAAAACAGAAGCAAGAAGGGTGGACACACAACAAGAGCTGCTGTGCTCTGCTTTGTGAGATCCCAGGAGCTCTGGGGAAAGACATGTTCCCGCCTCTGTCAGTTGCCCTGACCCATTTAGCACTGTTTCACCCTGTGTAACAACCTCTCACATGCAGCTGAGAAGGCCCACACTACAAACGGAGAGCCCCTCCCTGTCTCATTTCTGTCTTGCAGAACCATCTGAACAAATGTTCTACACGAGGGGGCCGGGACAGGAGCCACAAAAAAGATACTCCGACTCTGTTTCTCTCTTTCTAATTAGGCTGTCAATCTGTTTAGCTAGTAAGTCCTATGAAGTGTCTTAATCTCTTCCAAGGAAAGGAGTCATATAAATGCAAAGTAGCAGCAGCCATAAGTCAGACGGCTTGCTGGGTCTCTTTTCTTTGTGTGCAGAGATGTTGTTGAATAGAGGGAAAACTTGCTGTGTGGAGAGAAGACAGACGGGGGGAAAAACACAACAGCATCTGTTTTTATTAGGCTGAGTCTCTACAGCACAAAGTAAAACAGATCTGGCAGTTATTTAGGTAATGTGACAGTCAATTCAGGCCATTTTGAGCACAAAAACGGTTTCTCAAGGAAGTGCCTAAATATTTGGATCAGCTACTGACATTAACCAAATTAACTAGACAATTGTGCTGTGTAGACACAAGCTAATAAATGTGCCCTGAGATGGTTCTTCTGAAAGGGTCACATTTTATGAACTTAACATTAAAACTGGTCCAATATTTATACCCACTCTCTTCATTTTGGCACCGCAATTGACTTTTCCCATTTTTTCTTACAACAGGCCTTATATTTGGAGCTGCAAAGGTAAGGGTGACCTTCTCCCTGGAGTGTCTTATCAGGTTAATACACGGAAGCTCATTTAGAAATTCAATAGGTGTCTGAGATGTGAGAGCTGGTCATTATAGATTAAGGGCTTTTTCTCAAGTGGCAAAAGACTTACAGGGAATGACAGTGAGTCTTGTTCCCATCCCAAAGACAAGCTGGTCTGCTCCAGAATCTGACACAGTGTTTCTGCCCAGTACAAAACCACTTTACTCTGGGACATTTTCTTCCTCTTCTTTCTCCGTGAAGCTCACCCAGGGGATACCATACATGTTTTGACCCTTTTGACTCCTACTTGGTGATAGCCTTTTACCAACCATCCTGTGGAAAAATGCTGTTTTCCATGTTTCTTAACAAAAAAAAATCCAAGTCACCAACAGTCTCCCGTCTTTCCTCTCCATTTTTTTTCAAACAAAACCTTGTCATTTCTGTGTTACCCATTTTCCCCTTGAAAGACAGTTCTTAGAGAATTCTAGCCGCTACCAGGGTGATTCTCACTGTAGTACGCCATTATGTAAAATCACCATTTTTTTTTTTTTTTTTTGGTGCATCTCTCACACTAGATGTTTTTATGTCTCCCATAAAATTATATTCTCTCAGTCTTAGCCTAGAAATTCCAGACCTAACTCACCTCAAATCCTGCCCCCTTTTTTTGCCACTAGCTGAAACCAAATGGGTTAGAAAAGAACGTAGCCAGGCTTTACCCACTTTCTCCTTACTACTGTAAAAGAAAAATAAAACCTAAAAATAAGAGTCTTTGGTTAGAAGTTGAAAAGGCAGAGATGATTAACCAAAGAATGAATTTAGTGGGTAACTCTGGCTCGTTCGAGAACATTCAGACCTACCTGGTTTTACTTGTAACATTGTCCCCTGCCCAAAGATGAGTCTTCCTGTGTTGCCAGAGCCACACTGTAATACTCCACTTTACAAAAACTTTAAAAGGAGATAGTTTTTTTCCTTCCTTCCCTCCAGCAACCTGAGCTAGTAATAATAACTAATATTTATTGAAGACTTACTAGGTACCGCCACTATGCAAGGTCCTTGATAGGTATTAACTCTTTTAATCTCATAACAATGCAGTGAGCTAGGTACTGCTATTATTCCCATTTAACAGATGAGAAAAATGAGGCATGAAGAGATTAGGTAACCTGCCCGAGGTCACACATCTGGTAAGTAGCAGAGTTAGGGTTTGCCCAGGCAGTTTGATTCCAAAATTCACCTATAGTGGCTATACCTTTCATTAGCCTTAAAAACATTCTGGGTTCCCCTTTAAAGTGTGCATCCCAGTAACACTGATAAAATAGTTAGCTCATCCATCCTAATAAACGTGCCTTGAGCCAGTTCTTCTGAAAGGCTTACATTTCATAACCTTAACATTAAAACTGGTTCAATATTTATACCCAGTCTCTTCATTTTGGCACTGCAGTTGACATTTCCCATTTTTTCTTGCAACACATGACTTCCATTTAGAGCTGCAAAGGGAAGTGTGACCTTCTCCCTGGAGAGTCTTTATCGGGTTAACACACAGAAGCTCATTTAGAAATTCATTAACACCTATATCAAAGATGTCTTTCCCAAAGCCCCTGGACTCCATTGTATAACACCCCTTCCTCTCCCCACAGCTCCAGCCTGGAGCTCCAGAACTTCCCTGGGAGCTAGCCCCTGCCAAAGCCACAGCAAACACTGCTAGGAACAAGTCTGGTTGTACAAAGCACAATTCTGAACAGGGTAGGTGGTCCCTAAGATGCTCCTGAAGAGTCTTGGAGAGAAGAACTTTTCAGGAGAGGCCAGAATTAGGATGAAATCAGCTCCTTCCCTGTTACTTCTAGCAAATCCACCATAAGGCTGTAGGCCAAAGAGAACTGAGAGATGCAGAAATTATATGGTAAGTTTGAGTCATTCTGGATAATCCATGGTGAGGAGATGTCCTCCAGGGAGGTCACTGGGAGGGCCCTAAGTCCCAGGAGTTCCCAGCAGCACTTGAGTTATCTTTGGCTGGGAGGAAACAGGATTCACCAATGGCTCATAGTGAGGTCAGTACAGTATGGACTAAGTAGGTCTAACTTTCAGTGCTCTCTGATGGCTCTTTTTGGAAAGGGCCACCTGTTTGCTCTGTGAGAAAACAGTCTAACAGTGCAACTGCCTTCTTACCAGGCACATCTGGACCCCTCTCTCTAGTTATCTTAATTGAGAGGTGGGCAAGGGCTCAGCTTGGGTGGACAGGAGAAAAACACTATTCATTACTGCACATTTAAAACATGAGGGCTAAAGAAGGAGACAGTTTCTGAGATACTTCCAGCTGCATAGACAGGTTTGAGAGAGTTAATTTGAAGACTCACTTGGATTTACTGCCACACTTGTCCCCAATCCCCAAATCAGCTTACGGTTGTTGCCAATATTACACAGTCATAGAAAGCTTTACAGAAACCGACCAGGCCAATGTGTACCAGGAAATCCCTTTCAATCCCCAAATCCAGCCGGCGTGCTTCTCCAGCTGGGACCCTGGCCAAAGAATCAGCGGGGAAGACTGTTTATTATCGTGGTCAATTCACAGCATGGTTAGGACACAAAGGCTTTTCTGAGGTTAAATAGTTCATCCCCCAACCTCGAGACCGAGCTGTCCCCTCACCAGGCCAGCAGGGCATGGCAGAATCCTGACAAAGTCACTGGAGAAGGTTCTCTCACTCCAGTGCTCAGCCATCCCCGTGTTCAACACAGACTTTCAGACCCAAATGGTTAAGACAAAAAGGACAAGGAATCTGTTATTCTCCAGCTTATTTGTTCCTGTGCCAGATGATTACATATGTGCCCGTTTTCACATGTACATATGGTATATATATACACTGTATAATCATTAGGATTAATGATTAGAATTAACTTTAAAAAAATTGGGTGGAAAAAACAGCCCCCAGGTGAAGTTCAGTGCTATGGCTTCCTTTAGAAATCAGAGCAATCATTACGGATTCAGCAGAGATACTCACGGGGTTTGACCATTAACCTTGTTCCCCCTCCAAATTGTGAACGTGTTGCCTGCATTATTAGTCACACAGTGATCTTCAGCTCAGCGAAAACCTCCTAGAAACCGAACGAAGTTTTCCCTAAAGATCTTCTGGAAGAAGCGATACCGTGAGCACAGAGAATATTAAGTAATTGTCACAGTAATAACCTGGCACAGAATCCTAGCTCCAGCCTGGATTTCAGGACTGTTTCCACATTGGATGAATGGAGGATATTCTTTCTAAATATTCTAAAGAAGGAGTTTTCCCGCACAAGCCCAGCATACTGACTGCCAAAAATCCTAGCTATCCCCTGGTGTTTTACACAGTAATTCTCCAGGGGTTCTGAAGATCATGTACCTCATTTGGACAAAGTAGGAACAGTTTTTGTCCACGGCATCAAAGCCAAAGGAGTCAGAGATATTGTCATCGCAATGGGAGAGACTGAGGGCGGCTGCAGCTGCCTACCTGGCAAGAGGGGTCAGCCTGCTGGTCCACCCTTTCAGGGCGCTGGAGCCAGACACCTCTGACCGAGGTCCAGGTTGTGGAGCATCTAAGGGGATTTCCACTCTTTCTCATCCCACAAAACCAGAGACAGTCACAGGCGCTGGTCAGCCCTGGAGTTCACCCTTGACTCCAGCTCCAGATCTTTTCATCCCCAACTTAGACGGTCACCAGGAAAAGGACTTTCACTACTTTCTATCTGTGTCCTAGTGGGGACTTTTCCATTCTCACTGCCCCTTTCCCAGGAGACAGCACAACTCAAGGACTAACCTGAAATCATTCTCTTACAGGTAGCTTCTCCCATCCTGTCAAGGTGATCCTTTTGAACCACTCTTAATTTTTTTTTTTTTTTTTTTTTTGGCTTAAAACAATAAGCATTTATTAGACCATGAGCCAGCAGTTCAGTGATTTAAGCTGGGCTTAGCTGGGCAGTTCTGTTCATTTTGGCTGGACTTATTCTCGGGTCTGGGAATCAACCAGCTATAAACTGATGTAGGCTGGCTATGGGAAAACTGGTGCAACTGACTCTGCTCCAGTGCCCTTAAATATCTGGGTTGAGCATTTTTCTCTTAGTGAGGACAGAGGTGCAAGGGCACGGTTGAAAGCTTGCAAGTACTTCTCAAGCCTCTGTGAACCTCTCTTAATTTTGAGGTAGCTTGAGGAAAATCTGAGAAGGAAACTCCATAGGCACCACTGCTGAGTGTACAGCATGGTGTCCTCCCTCTTCCCCACCCTCTGGCCATCTGGGGGACCAGGGGCTTAACAACCAATACTTCGGAATGGACCACTCCAGAAGGAAAACAAGAAATGTACAGGGAATTTGGCAGCCCATAAATTTCCTACTTGGATTTAGTCAGTGTTGTTCTCCTCCAAGAATGTCTTCCCTCCTTCCCACACCCATTACAGAAGCATCTCCTTCCTTCCTACTTTGCTATTTGCCTGCTGGATCTCTTACCCAAGCCTCCTTCATTTTTAAGAAGAGATATAGTTTCTCAAGTTGGCCCTATGAAATTAAGTCTGGTGACACTTGTGCTGGCTAAGAAACAATTTGTTTCATGTATGCCGGTCTATTTTCAGTGGTGGGTCTATGGTGTCTGATTTATGGACACCAGGTACAGGTGTGGGCATGTGTAAGCATTCAGGGGAAGTAGGGGTCCAGTTTGCCTGGAGCAGAGCATTTGAGAAAGGGAAGAGGTGGAAACAGATTTGGAGAACAGAAAGGACCAAGGTTTTAGAGAGCCTTAAGTGACAGGCTAAGAAGTGGATAGGATGCTTTCTCAAAACATGAATGCCCAGGTGAAGCGTTGACTTGGATGAGGGAGAAAGGCATAAAGAGGGGTAGGAAAAAAAAAAAAAAAAAAAAAGAGGGGTAGGAAAAAGCGAGTGAAAAATGTGGAATGAGGGTACAGTTTTAAAAGAATTCCCGTGTTGGGCTTCCCTGGTGGCGCAGTGGTTGAGAGTCTGCCTGCCAATGCAGGGGACACGGGTTCGAGCCCTGGTCTGGGAAGATCCCACATGCCGCGGAGCAACTAGGCCCGTGAGCCACAATTACTGAGCCTGCGCCGTCTGGAGCCTGTGCTCCGCAACAGGAGAGGCCGCGATAGTGAGAGGCCCGCGCACCGCGATGAAGAGTGGCCCCCGCTTGCCACAACTAGAGGAAGCCCTCGCACAGAAACGAAGACCCAACACAGCCAAAAATAAATAAATAAATAAATAAATAATTTTAAAAAAATTAAAAAAAAAAAAAAGAATTCCCGTGTTTAGAGGAGTCTCTCAAAGTCTTTAGCTAATAAATATTTTCTAATAATTAATATAATTCTTATGAAATTGGTGGTAAGTTCATCCCAGCGAGCCTCCAAGCTCTCCTTTGTCCTGCCTGTCCAGAGTAGATGGACCCAGAATGGCCACTTCAGACAGCCGTAATTTTTGCTTCCATAGCCAGTATTTCCCTTATTTTACCTTCCTTTGTGTTTCAGACACAAAAAACATGTAAAATATCTGTCTTGCCTGTAATACTCACTTGCTAAAACCTGCAGGCTAGTGCCTGCTCCAAAGACGTATCTGTAGTTTCCTGAGTCACAGTGCTATGTGGCTCTACGTAAACCAACATAGGGTTACCATGTCTTGGTGTAGCTTTGCTGTCAATTAGCAGGATATCGTAGGCACTTTCTCCATGGGAAGGTTTTGACCTCGTGTTTTTCTGAAAGGGATTTACTTGGGATAATATCTCAGTTTGTACTGAAAGTCTTTTTGCTTTGATTAGGTCTGGGCTTGCAAAACTTCCTCAATCTCATGCTATGTTTATCTTAAGTGTGTTTATTAAGTAAAGAGGTTGTTTTAACAAACACGTCAGGATTTAAACATCTAAATGATGGTTGAACCCTTCAAAGTACTCCCTTTAGGACTCTCTCTGAGAGTCAGTTTATCGGCCACACATACACAATAAGGACATTATTTTATAGTCATGCCTCAATTTTGGAACCAAAATAGTACCAGTAATTAATTTGAGTCCCTCCTTTATTTATAACTCATGGCTCTGAAAGCCTTTTGATTCTTAATAAAAGTGAAATCCACCTTCAGAAGATAAAGCCATCATGGCTGCTACAAAAAAGAATGTTCTGGGCCCTTTGAGGGCAGATTCAAAAGAGGAGGTGAGCAATGGACAGCGGGGGGTGCGGTGAGGGGACTAAAGCGTGTGTTACTTCAGGCTGAGTGGTTTGACTGGGCCACTCATTTAAATGTATAAACTCTGTTTGTTAACAAATCAGCCCCATTACCTATTGTCACACCCGGTTCAGGCACAGAGGGTGGTGGACAAAATACGACTGAAATGTCAGATGGCAGGCATTTCTGCAAATAGTGTGCCTGCATGGAAAGCGCCCCAGTTTCTGTCATTCTAACAGAAAAAAACAAAACCAAAACCCCCAAACACTGAACTCTGCAAGGGTGGAGATAGCTTGTAAATTTTCAGTATTTCTTTCTGTAATCCATCTCTCTTCCCCTCTCCCTGAGAGCTTCACAACTCAGATAAACATTCTGCTTTATCACAGGAAATCCAGTGGCAGTGGGGAGGCTTCCAAGGTACGGGGCTTCTCTGTCCCTCCCACAGGGTTGACTCGGCCAGCCTGGGTGAAGGGGAGAAGTCCATGTAGGGAACTACTTTGTCCTACTTTGGGTGAAGAGGGGGGCTTCCACTGATATGACCCATCGAGGGCTGTCCTCTCTCCAGAGAAAGTTTGATTGTTCAACTATTCTCCCAGCAGAGGAAAGCCACGAGGAGCTTGTGGCTCTTGCTGCCCACCCCTCACCCAAGCCCTCGGTCCACCTGCCAGATTTTCCAGTTCTACCAGGTGACACGGCATAAGCACAGCTGGGTCCTCAGCACTTATCTGTTAAGGACACGCTTCCGTGGCTGTGTGCTGCTGCTTTGGTAGCCTCCCTTTTCATTGGTTTGTTTCTCTATCACCAAGCTTTTCTGCCTCTTTTCTCTGCCTCTTTCCCAAAGCCTCAACGTGCTTTGTGGACCTTCAAGAAACACTGACTACAGTATTAATACAGTGTATCAAACTGCCCATGGAACTGATAACCAAATCCAGCCACCAGGGAAACATGTATTCATATCTTGCTCACACATCTGACATAGTTAACAACTGCATGCTAAACGAAGCAATTAAATTCAGCCGTGTTTCAACACGTCCCTTTGGGTTTCTCTCCAGAAAGGATAATGAGTTAACCACAAGAACTCATGGGTATGACCAGCAGCGAGGTGAGTTTGCCAAAGGTGAATGCATACCCAGCGTTCTACAGTGCATTTTCCCCAAACAAAAAACGCCTCTCAGTAGCCACTCTGCCTCTCTTCCTCACGGGATCCTCCATTAAATCTAATGTCTAAACACCTATCACCCAGCAGTCACACAGACCGTGGGTCACCCAGGGTCCTCTTCCATGAGACTGTTGCTGAGGTCACCCACTCACCACAGTGAGGTGGGTGATCACTCCTGAGAAGTGCCATCCTGGGGAGGGGGCCCTGTTACATGTTATGAAGCCCAGAGTTTTCCTATGTCCAGCAGAGGCCAGTGCCCATCTGGCTGAGGACAGCCAAGGGCCTAGATCAGGGCAACTCTTGTAGGCTCATGGGTGAAGGGTGGGTAGACTCCACAGAGAAATGGGGTTGGTCAATTTCTTCTCATTCACTCTGGGTTGTGCTTTAGCTGCACTCACTGATTAATCTCTGAAATCCGCCAGTACTTACTTGGTTTAACAGGGAGTGTAGTGCCTTTTCCAAAGGTGAGCTTTCCTTGGCTGCCTCCATAATTCACAGTCATATGGGGCCTTACAGTAATCAGTGGGTGGGAAGGATTGAGGCGGAGAAAGAACGAGTGAGACCACTTTTTCCTCTAGTGGAAGTCTCACCACTTTGCAGCCTCAGCTCCCAGCTCCTTGGCAGGGGAAGGACGTTTGTCTAAAAATAGCAGCTGGCTGTGCAGACAGATCTGAGCTTGATCTTAAACCACCAGTTTTGCTCCCAGAATACTGGGTTCTGATGGCCGACTCATGCCTGAGACACATGGGACAATTGCAAGGTCAGGCAGAGACATGCCATCTAGCACAGGTGGTCAACAGGGGGTCAGAGAATGGCTATTCTGGGGACTAGGGGCCACGCCACTTTCATAGTTCTTACAAAGAATAGCAACAATAAAACCCAATAAAAACCCCAACAAAGGAGCTGATTGTGCCCCTCTTGGAGAGGAGGGGGTCTTCTTGAGGAAAACCTGATTTCTGAGTTGTTAGATCTTTTTACTTGGTCTTATCACAGAATATGGGTTTTGCATATTATCATTAGTGTTTTTATATATCCGGAGCCAGTGAGGGTTGACAGTGAAAATTTCTACTTCTTCATGACCTAATTCTTAGGATTGCCAGAATTCATCAACGAACACACTTCCAACCGGCTCAGGTACAAAGAAACTAGGTGCATCTACCCTCTTGGGAGAGGCAGTATCTTAATCCCACTAAACTGCACAGAACAGCACTTCCACTCAGGTCAGCCTTGGCGATTGACCCGCTCCCATCACTTACTTGGTTTTACTGTCAGTCTGGTCCCTGCACCAAAGTGTAGGTCATTGTCATTATTACCACAGCAGTACACCCTCTAACAAAAACCTCCTGGGGAAAGCTTGCAGCCAGGCTCCCAGCGTGGCAGGCGGAAGGGGGAGAGCCACCAACAGAGACCACAACACAACCGTCCCATTCTCCTCTCCTACAGGAGTGGGGCCATTTGTCATGCTTCTAGGCTGTACAAGTGGGCACTTTTCAGTGCACTGAGCACAGCTAATCCAGATTCCAAATTGGCACTCTGAGACATAGAATCAGCTTGCAAACAGGTTCCCAAATTATGTGTAAACCCATGCCACAAACAAATCATGCCCAAACACACAGTTTGTCTTCAGGGACCGCTGTTTATAAGGTACTGCCTGGTGGCATGCTCCAGATTGTTGATAATTTGCATCTTAGTTATGGGTTCAAAATACTCAAACTACTCATCTATGTAATTTCACGTTAATTATCATCTAGTTATTTTGTAATTGGTAAATAATGAAACATGGCAGTGCGTTGGGGCAGAGGGTTGACATCTCATTATGTTTTCAGAGGATCGAGTATTTGTTTTACTCCACCCAACGATTCCTCTCAGAAGTTGAGTGTGTAGAATGTTAAGCAACTTTCCTTATAGTTACTCAAAAACAGTCATTAGAAGGTCACTCTAGCCCATTTCCTCCCATTTGTACACATCACCCCTGAAAATTTATCAGGAAAAGCAGGGCTCTCTACTCTGTATTTGAGAACGCTTTTCATTCTATTGCCCAGAGTGACAAAATCCTGATGATAAATTAATTCCCAAACCTGCTGCTCCAAAGAAAACAGAGTAATGAAGACTGAAGAAGCTTGAAGCAGGGAGAATTCTGTTTTCACAGGTGGAAAGGAAAGCCTCAGTAGTAGAAATAAAAATAACACAGATACTGATTGAATGCAGGTACCCTCAGTGAGACCCCCTCCCACTGGAATGAAGGCAGGACTACTTCCAGCTAGGATGTCCCCCCCCAGAGCACCCCTGTTTTAAAGGACACACAGTTGTTACCCCATGGTTCCTGTTACCTACCAAGGGTGACCTGAAGCCTCGTTCCAGTCCCGAAGATGAGTTTCCTGCCACTGCCCGTGGATACACTGTGAGACGCTCCATGACAGAAACCTGCCACTAGAGTTCCTATCTGCTCTCCACCCTGCACTCCCTTACTCAGAGTTTCCCCGTGGATGGGCAGCCTGGGGAAGCCCTCAGGGATCCATTCCCATCTCCTAAACTCTGCAGCATTAACCCCTATGAGGGCAGCAGGGCTCTGGCCAGATAATACCCGCCTGTGGCCCTCTTTGACCTCACCTGATCATGGGGTGCTGGCTAGTTGATGAAGGCTGAGGGGTTGTCAAGTTCAACTATCCAGACATTGGGAATTGAGCTCTTTGTTCTTTCCCTTTCTGGGTTTTATGTTAATGAATCTCTCTTGTCAGAACTTGATGAATGATTGGGACTCAGAAAATCAAATGATTAATAACTGTTCTAACTTAAGGTCCCTAAGTCAGGCAGAGAAGAGGACATGAAGACAGAAAAGGAGAAACAATCAAACCTCTATCCACACAGCCATGTCCACAACACCCATGAAAGTCATTTTCATTGCAAAGGTGCTAACAAAACGGTCCCTATATGTTCATGCCTCAGTCCTAAGCGGTATCCTTTGTCTGCCAGAGCCCAGAATCCCCAGTAATGGCCTTGGAGTCAAATACACTCACAAAAGCACCCAGGAGACCTCCAGACTATCATCTCCCGCACGTACATGGCTCAAAACCTTCTGGGTGCTTAGGACCGTGCTGATACGGCAGTGGTACCAGAGGCCATCAGCAGGGTTTGGAAATGTCCCCATGGAGCCTGCATTTAGATCCCCATCTCCCGGGTGGAAGCACTTACAGGGCTGGATGATGAGCTCGGTCCCTTTTCCAAAAGTGAGTCTGTTAATACCTCCTCCCGTATTCACACCTCGAGTCAACCCTTTACAGAAATCCCTCTGCCGGAGAGCCCTGCCCTGAACCTCCAGAACCTCTATCTACAGCTACTCTGAAGCCACGGACAGCTTGTAGCCCTGGCTGGACCTGCTGGTCATTTCCTCCCCTCCCTTGTTGCTGTTGTAAAAGCTCAAAACACACATAACTGAGGTCAGGGCCCCGGCGATGAGGGCAGGGAATGCCAGCACGTGGTTATCAACTGCATCACTGCTGACTCCTTCATGAGAGCCGGCAAGGTCACAAAATGCTCCCCTGTCATGTAGAAGATGGGGAGGATGGAGGCCCTTAGTCACACACATTTAAAGGGGCTACGGTTTGTATATCTGGCATCTAAAACGGGACAATTCAAACGTTAGGCTGGAACAAATAATAGGCAGAGACATAAATGTTTCACTTTCCTCTCAGACTTACTGGGCCTCACTGCTAAATGCGTCCCAGTCCCAAAAGTCAGCTTGCCTCCGCTGCCACTCTTCTCACTGTTGTCAACAGCTTTACAGAAACAGGGCAGACATCTGTCACGAGTGTCACCTCACCAACCTGTCTGCCTGGCTTTCTCCTTCCTAACACTGATCCCGAAATGCTCTACAAACCAAGCAGCGTGCGTCTTCCCTCACACCTCTCCAAGTCACAGGCTCGGGATAAATCCTTCAGCTCAAAGCTACAGGCTAAGGTTTCCATTTTGCAAGTCTAGACACCCAAACAGCAAGCAGTGTGGTCCCACAGAGACGCTGACATTTAAAAAAAAAATTTAAGTTCGATTTTAAAGCTGTAGGTCACACCAGTTAATTGGTGTGTTTCACTCTCTCAAAGGCAATGCGTGGGAACTCTTAAGTGAATCACATTAATAAAGTGTTTGTGTTGCTCCTGAAATTTCAGTTTTTATCTCTTTAGAATCAAATCCTTCTAAGCTAGAGTCTATTTGATTTGTCATGAAACACAGGTTGGGATTCGGGTGGGCCAAAGTGTGTTCTATACTCACGAGGCTTGACTGTCAAAGTGGTTCCTGAGCCAAAGATCTGTGTGTTTCCAGAATTCACACAGCATTAAACTCCTCTACAAAAAGAGCTTGTGGGCGTGGTTGTGTGGCGGCATGGGGGTGAGTGACTCAGTCCTGGAAACAGAGGACTGTTCCTCTTTGCATGTAGGACTTGCTGGTATTTGGCCAAGAAGCCAGAGACATTGGAATTATCACAGAAACTTCCCAGTGTGAAAAGGTCGATTGTGTATGGAATTTGGCTTGTGTTCGCTCTTTGCTTCTTGGACTAGAATAAATGCTACAACTCTTCTCTAGAAGGAACACTCCAAAGGTTCAGTGTATCTTTTCTTTCAGTGCTTTTCTAGCCCCCTAGCCAGAATTTTCTTTCATCCCATTAATCCCAATCAGACTCACCTGCTCCAAACATTTCTACCCTGCTGTGATGTCCTTCAATTTCAAAACTCATAGCAATCACCAACCAGTAAAAATTTCTGGAAGCATTGCTTGGAAATGAGCTCTTTACAGCTGGCTTCCACATACAGTTTTTGAGTATTTGGGGCTCTGAGCTGGTTTAGAGCCACTCTGACTGTCCCCTGCTGGGTAAAGCCATTCTTTTACGGAGTTGCTCTTGGTGGCACAGAGGAGAGTGGCATTTTCACTGGGTGTGTTATGTTTTCACCTGGGGACAGTCCCCTGAACACTTCTGGCTATTATGGAGTCTGTGGCAGGGAGCAGACTGACCATTACTAGGCCCCCACAGCTCAGCTCTGTCACTGTCTTGCCTTGTAACTCTATGATGCCCTCAGACCTCCCTGTCCCTAGACAGAGTGGGGAGAGTACCATTTCCTTATCTTCTCCAGACAGAGAAGAAAAAGGCTTTGATGCCTAAAGGTGCTTTATCCAGCCTAGCTGGGAGGCGCTTTATAATGTAATTTTTACTACAAGAGTCTGAGCCATCCAAGCCCTCAATACTCATGCCTTTAATTTCTAACGCAGAAAGGAGAGAAAAAGATTCCTCTAGGTAACTGAATGGTTAAGACAGTGGAGAAATCCAGACTTGGAAAAGTTCCATCTGTCCAGTTCTTGCTCTTCCAGTGTTAGTGAGGTTGTCTTTTGTTACAAAGTGAACATGTTCAGATTTTCCACAGCTTATAATTTCAGATGCAAGAAATTTATTTGCCCCATGCTTTTCATGTTACTCTACCCTGTGTATGTATACCCAACATCTATCTCATTCTTTCTTTCTTTCTGTCTGTCTCTCTCTTATCTATCTATCTACCATCTATCTATCATCATCTATCTATCATCTCAGACATAGCTTTTTTTTTTAGCAGTTAATTCTGTGCCTTATCCACACTGTAATTTACTAAATGCAGATGTGCTGTCACACTGATAAATTCCACTGGGGAACGCCCCCCCCCCCCCGAGTTTTCCAAGTTTAAGCCTTCCCCTTGGGATCAGGGCTCAGCGTCCCATTGCTCTGCCCCACCCAGAGCATCAGCTCTTAGCACCTTTCAAAATACCTTTGCCATCTGCAATGAGAGACACACACTGGACTAACTTTGTAAAACTATACTCTCTGGCATTCTGTCTGCCTGCCTCTCTGGGTCTTGTGGTTTTCTTGTCTTTTTGATAGCCGGCGTTTCAACCATTTCTTCCAAATGCTTGCAGTACTCAAAGTTCAAATTATCATACAAGATAAAAGTGAAGATGCAGTTTTTCTATCTAAATCCTCTTCACATGTCACATTAGCACATGATGGCAGCGGCAAAAACAGAATTGTGAACATATTTTCCAGTTTTGAATTAAATATTCAAGACTGGAGTTTCCCCAGAAAACTCAGATATTTGGCTGACACCCATCTCTACCAGTTATGAAAAAGGACAGATGGAAATTCTCCTAAGCCTGCACAGTCTAGTATGACCTCCAGAATCTTACATAGGCCATCTGGAAATTAAAGAATAATTGATTTGCTGACCAAGGATGAGGTACTTACTTGGTGTAATGGTGAGTCTAGTTCCTTTCCCGAAGGTTAATTTGTTTCCGTAGTTAGACACACAGCGTTCTAAGTCATTACAAAAACCATGGCTCCAATCTCTCCAAGCCCTACTGTGCCCTTCCCCCCCCCCCCCATTTCTTGTGAAGCCCCTCCTCCCAATGCTTCACCATCAAAGCCTCCAGTGATCCCTTCATACCAATTCCTGCTGGACCCACTGAGAGAAAGTGGGAAAAAAGCTATAATTAGGAGAGGCTTGACATGTGAGATCTGCTTTGATTTTTCTGTCAAATTTTTCTTCAGAGAGAGGACTAGACATCCTCTTTCTCTCTGCAGGTGCTGTCAGTGAATCCCTTGGGTCTAAACACAGGATGAGCCTGGACAGCCCTGCCATCTTTCTCATCCTCTTATATACCACTCCATAGTTCAGCTTTCTCTGAAGTTGCCTCTTTTCCCTTCTCTAGCCTTCTGGCCCATTCTCTCTCAGTTGAGGCTTGCCCCTCATTCTCTGCTCCTGTGGCCTGTGCCATAAAGGGCCACGCTTCTCTGGTCAGTGCTGGTGTGAGGGGCGAGCTGGAGGGGATGGCATGGTTGCAGATGGCACTGCTTGACCCCCTCCTCCCAGGGGTTTCCAGGCAGGGAAGTAAAGACCTGTCATGGCATAAATCATTCTTGGGGTGGAGGGGAGAGAGGCTCTTTGCTCGGTTCCAGATAAAATTCTACCTATTTTAGAGAAACAGAGTAGCAGACTTTTGACGATTTCTTTCTGGAATTTAAAGAGTTTGCTCAACACAAAGGTGATGGAAAATTTTCTTTGACTTACTGTCAAAGAAATGACTGTCAAACTTGTCCCTCTCCCAAAATAGAAGTTCTGGTTGCCGGTGTTCCACTGTGATAGGAAGCTCAGCAACAAGCAGGCAGAAGACAGAGCCGGTGCTGACACCTGGGGCCCCACCTGAGGGACAGACAGACAGACAGACTGTCTCCTTCCCTGTGCAGGTGCAGGGGCAAGGGCATTAATGGAAAGGAGCTTTAGGGCTTAGAGCAGCTGTGACCACGAGCGGCTGGAGGGACTGAGTCCCCCTGAGAGGGGACCAAGGGGAAGGCTAACATGCATTGTGTGTGGCTCGCTGTCTAATTAAAGGTGTGGGCCCATTTGTCTTATGCATGGGCATTTAAAAATATTCTTTTCCTCTGAAGATTTAATTTCTCTCCTGATGATCACATGATTCTGAAATGCATTTTCACTAGGTCTCTTCATTACATCTTTTAACTCTGGGAAGGCTTTTCTTTCTTTGTGAAATTTCTGGAACAATTCCTTTTCTTGGGATTAACCCAGTATGAGGCTCTGATCACTTGCTCCTTTCCCACCTGCCTCATTTCCCTAACACCCCGTTAGGCAGTGTCCATTGTTCACCCCCACCCCCCAACCTTGTCCCCCATGAGCAGTGAGTGGGTGGGAGGGAGAACACAGGTTGGCGACTTGTTTTTCAAATTGCCATGTTCAGACCCCAAGCTCTCTATGCTACCTTTTAAGCACTAAACCTACATTTACCATTCTTTGGCCTTCTTTTCTGATCACAATGAATACATCTTGATTCCCTCAGCTTTGTGTCTTCAACTGCCACGCCACCTGCACAGCCATTTGAGCCCCATGCCTGTGACAGTGAGCCCTGCCACACGCCACAGGCAGAGTCACGGGCGGACTTACTTGGAACGACTGATAAGCTTGTCCCCTGCCCAAATGTCAGCTTGTTGTAGTTGTCACACAGCCACCCGGCCCTTTGCTATAACTGACAGGGGACTCTTAGCGATCTCAGACCCCAGTCTTTTTTTATGCCACTTCAAAAGGCATCTCAGGTACATGTGGGACAGGATCTGAGAGTGTTGGGCCACAGTTAGGTCGGAGTGATGTCACCCTTCTCTAGGTCAGGGGTCCCCAACCCCCGGTACTGGGCCATGGCCTCTTAGGAACCTGGCCGCACAGCAGGAGGTGAGCGGCGGGCGAGCGAAGCTTCATCTGCAGCTCCCCATTGCTCCCCATCGCTCTCATTACCTCCTGAACCATCGCCCCCCCCCCCCAACACCCCCACCGAGGTCCATGGAAAAATTGTCTTCCACGAGACTGGTCCCTGGTGCCAGAAAGGTTGGGGACCGCTGCTCTAGGGGATGGTAGGAAACTTGCTAGGAACACGTGCTTCTCCTCCTTGGGGTCACTGCAACTTCTGACATGCTGAGGGTTTTAAAAGCATCATTGAGTTCCCTTGCCTCCTTCTCCCTTCTCTGCTATCCCCCCATCCATACAATGTCCCCATCTGCATCTCATTTCCATCATCTCCAGGCCCCAGTTTGGTGACATCAGGTCCTCAGGCACCATTGATCCGCCTTCTCTGAGACAGCATATGTTCGCCGGCTGCCGTGATTAAAGGGCTGGAAATGCCAGCATCTCAGAGGCTGAGATCTGGGCTCCTTACTTTTTATCACTGGTCAATATGTTATCCTCATTTGTCTGGCTAATGAAGAGCTGACTTTTCTAAGTGGATGCTGTTTTGCTGAAATGGCAACTGCCAAAGAGCTAACAATAAAAGCAGAGCTCTGAAGGTGTTGTTGGCCTTTCAGACCCCTTTGGCATATTTCAGTCAAAGGGTTCCCAGGCTCAAATGTCCATATCTCAGCTTTGGCTCCCACAGTATTGGGCTTGGAGAAATTCAACAAAAACTGGGCAATATTGGTCCAACCTACCCCTTGTTCATTAGACCCAGGCTATTCTTGGAAGCATCTTGCACATTCAAGATGATCATAACAAGCCAACATTCAGCTTTATAGCAGTACTTCTAGCTCCACACCCACCTGATACGAATTGACGCTGTTCTTCAGTGGAGCAGACAGAGGCCACGATATCAGAAGACCGCCCCCCAGCCCCCTCCTCACACGCAAAGTAGGGACTATGCTGTCTGCCTGATCTACGTAAGGACAGACCTGGACTCTCATCCCTTTGGCATGGGAGGACTCTGCCATCAATTGAGAGCCTAGGAAAACAGTGCCTGCAATACAATCGGAGTGATGTCACCCTTCTCTTTGACACCTTCCTTACCATCTCAGTCTTATCACGCTGCTGTTAAAGACATATTCCTACATTTTAATATTTTAATGTTTCCCCCTTCTTGTCTGTCATTCCTTCCATTTATGTTTCTGAGCACCCACGGGGCTCCAGCCTCCTTGATCCATTTCCATTTGACTCCATTTGCATCCTTGCAAGAAAAGGACAAAAGTTCTAAAATGCAAGAATACCTGGGGGACACTGTGAGTTTGGGTCTTTCCAGCTTCTTGGCTTCACGGTTAGGCAAGTCCCCTTTCTAACTATCAGCTTCTCAGAGCTGCCTCGCTTCTCCCTGCAGCGGGGAGTTTTACAACGACTGATAGAAGGAACTTTAAGAATCTTAGAAAAACAGTCAGTTTCCCTCTCTTCCGGGTGGGGTGCAGCAGCAAACACACCAAAGCCAAATCTTTCTATCTGCTCTAATTATCAGCAAGGATACACGTCACCATGAGGAGAAAGGTATTAATCCTTGTACCTGAAACTCTTTGGAATTAATTGTAATCCCTTGGCTGGTGGTTTCAGTGATAGGAATGGACACAGTGGATGTGTATTTTTTTCCATCCCTTTTTTTGGGTCTCCTCTCTTTTTGTAGTTTTTGCATCTAGAGAAGCCGTAGGAAACATGCAGGGAACATAGAGGGATTTGAAATAAGACCTCAGATTCCCTCTCAGTTTTCATTTTTTCCCTCTCCGCTTTCATTTGAAACCCATTCTGAACTGAACGCCACGGACTTATTCAACCTCTGCTCTCAATTATCCCTCTCCACTCTGGATGATACCAGTGGAAACGGCCTCAGCTGCACCAAGAAGAATTTAAGGTTGATGTAAGGAAGAACTTTCTGACTGGGAATGGTATAGAATGGGTTACTCAGGGGAGTGTGTTGGAAAGGGTGGCACCCTCCCTTGCCACCAGAGTTGGGCATTATCTCCAGAGGCGTTTCTGAAAACTGCAAAGATTCTTTCCTATCTTTCCAGGGACAAGGTTGGCTTTACTCAACAGCAGGGGGATAGACCCAATGGCTCAAGGTCCAAAAAGGAATCTATGAATATTGAGATTAAAGAAGAGACAGGACCCTGGAGGCTACTGGTTAACTTCAAGCCAGATCTGGTTCCAAGGCAACACACATTTCTCTCAAAACTAACACCAGGGGTGAAATCCCAGAATTTCCAGTATGCTGCTGTGTCCTGTTACACTTACTTGGATGGACAGTCAAAGTGGTTCCTTGTCCAAATGTCAGCTTTCCATAGCCAGCACCACCACCAGTGGTAACACTGCCATGGAAGCCTTTGCAAGAACCCCGGGGGCACCCCCGACGCTCATAGACAACTTCCTCTTTAATTCTGGGGAGAAGAGACTCACCCAAAGGGGTCTGAATGTGGGAGAGCTTCTTCCCACCGTAGGTCAGAGAACCATTTCCACGTCTGGTCCTGGGACATTGACCTCCTGCATTCCCCCCCAAGGGCCTGTTTCCCGTCTCTCTCCATTTCCTCCGGTTTTCATCCTGAGACTGACTGATTTCTCATGTTCAGCATTTCTCTTTCTAAAGGTCTCATTTCCATTCTACAGCATCATTTTCAGGACAATTTCTCTGATCAGTTTTCAAGACATGTCCTCCCCTTCCTTCGAGGTGTCACGCATTTCTGATGACAATGAATTGATTACAAGGAGACGTGAGGAGAGTATTCAGCTTTCGGGAGGCTGACTAGAATTTGATGAGGTTTAGGTTCCAGCCCCAGGAAACACCAACTCCTGAGTTTCCCTTCATGTCCCAGCATAAGGAATGAAAACGATGGGCACATTTGACTGAACTTTCTGGTCAGCCTTGAACATGAATGACTCACTACTGTGAGTAGTATCTCACAGAAAGTTTACATTCGAGCTTTGTTACAGTGATTACCTATCCTGGGGGCTGTTTTGGGTTTAGCAAAGAAAGGCCTTTATTCTGGGAGGCCCCTCAAGCATAGGCAAATTGGGTCAGCTGGTCAACCTAAAGTCTTACCCAAGGTGTCCTGACCTCACAGAGCTACCCAGCGGCCATAGTGGTAGTTAGTTGAAGCCTCTGTTAGAGGCAAGCTCTGGCATGTTTACTTGGAGTTGCTGTAAATTTCATCCTTTGACCAAACACAGCTTCCATTGCTGACCGTCACACCCATAGGAACGCCAGGGGTCTCCCTGGCTGTGTCTGGTGGCTGCCACAGATGTTGTGAGAAGCCAAATACAGGCAGTCTCATTATTTGACACCACTGTGATCAAACCCTATCTCCAAAGAAGATAAAAAACCAAATATTTTAGCTCCTTACCTTCACTCAACTTTTAAACTCTTCAACTGGTTTGACTGAATTTGTGCTACTCTCACTAGTCAAGCAACCACTTATTAACAGTGTCAACATGAAACATGAAAAGGTGAGGAAACTAGGCTATTATTTAGTAAAGAAGAAGTGACGTCTGCTTTAAGGACAGTGGTCAGAGATTCAAACGACACTTCCCATCTCTTCCCTTCCCAGCATCACAGTATACAGAGCTCCCCACACCCTACTTCAGCCACTGAAACATCAGGATGTAAGCAAAATTAGATGCCTGCCATCAGCTAAAGCTCTCAAACAGACGGCACCAAAGTGTTGCTGTGGCAATAACCTCTGTGCTCTGCTGATTGAAAGAGAACACAATTTAATCATAGGTCCCTTGGACTCCAGCCTTGCCTTGGTAGACCTTGCAGAAGAAGAGTCCATTGTATGGAAAATCTGGCCTACAGTTACTGTCAGGAGCTCACCCTGGAAAGATGCTCGCCCTGCACAGATATTTTCTTTGCATGGTCAGGCTGGCCTCTTCTACATTTTACTGTGTAGGGGTTACAGCTCTCAGTCCCCTAAGAGGCCCACCAAGTGCTGAGAGGGGCTCCCGGCTTCTCCAGCATTCTGGAAGACCCACCACAGAGTTCTCCCTAGTGTGTTTCCAGCGAGACAACGAAGATAACACCTCCTGTCTGGTCCCCTGTCTCAGGTGCCCACTCCCAAAAAGGTGATGTCCTTGAGTCTCCCAGGAGGTTCATACGAATCCCCTTGAAGCTTTAATTAGCTAGGACCTCAGAGACTACTGAATGCATGGGATTCCACAACATCAAGCATTATTCACTATTTCTGTTGTTGCAGACATGTGCTGGTTTTGTCCCTGCTGAACAAGACACTTCTGCATGTGACAACTTCCCGGCTAACCACACTGCATGTTCTTTAGGCAGGACCTAGTCCAGAGCATCCCAAGCCAGCTGCTACCAGGGCTGCAAGAACTCCTTCAACACTGCATGCACTGCATCTCTTAGTCATTCACACCCTCGTGATTCAGCTTTTCAAGAGCTTCGACTGGGCTCTATTTTTCAGCATGCCTCTCCCAGTGCTGCGTCCTCTGCTAATCACAGAAAGTAGATCTGAATAAATGAAACTCAGCAACCAGGGTGCTTAGCTTATGTCAAAAGGAGACTGGGGGGCTTTCAACAGGTTTTTCCCATTTACCCAAATTTTATAACAAGTCCGTCTTCCCGGGGTTAGTTTATAAGCACCACCTTCAGAAGCCCACCAGCAACACAGAATCTCAAGAAATGCCAATAGAAACTGCAGTTCCTTACTGTTATATATAGCACTTAAAACTTTTCCAAGTACTTAGGACACATTATTACCCTTATGAAAGGGTGGGTATATATGTGAAGGAGAGAATAAAATGCAGTATTTTCACGATTCAGAGGACAAATGAATTTTTTCCCCTTTCCTTGGATGAGCTAAGTAAAATGGCGACTCAATCAATGATTTTGGTAATGGAGGGAACAGTGGGGTTAAACGCTCTGAGTTAACTGGACAGTTCCGCCCGTGGAGACCTCAGTTACTGGACTGGGGATGGAGAATAGAACCTTTAAGAGAGACAAAGTGAGGGTAAAAGAAGAAAAGAAATCTGTCTGCAGAATTTCCAGCATTCATTAATGAAATCTCAGGGTCCCATTATTTCAGGAGATAAATTTAGGGGAGTTTTAGTATCTACATCAGGAAGATTTATATTTGGTCTACTGAATTTGCATAATCAAAATATGCCAATTTCCTCTCTATCTTTTTGGCAAACATTCCCTGGCTTTAGCTGAATCCCTCAGCCTCCTGTATTCAATTTTTCTCTCTGTACCAATAATCTCATTTAAGATGGATGATAGGAACGTTTATGGCTGAAGGTAATTTAGCCTTTGTACAACGGAGTTCTAATCTCTCTGATGGGGATCATATCCTCCCAATGCAAGCATTAGATTTGGAAACTAACCTGGGATGTTTTGGGGACACAAGTAATTTAAATCAGAAGAAAGAAATGTTTTGAATCCCTCCCACTCCCCACCAGGCCCTTCAGACTTACTTGGATTCACAATTAAGAGAGTTCCTTTTCCAAATGTCAGTTTATAGCTGCTACTTCCACTAGTCTCACAGTCAGGGGAGGCTTTACAAAAACATGAACAGGAGCTGCTCTTGGCAGAAGGGCCCTGGGGGTCAATATGGTCTCCATCCCACAACCCTGCACTAAACTACAGGTTATTTGACAACATGCCCAGAAGGCAGCTGCTGCAGGTGGGAGCTGGGCTTCCAGAGGACAATGGAGCCCTGATAAATATATACTTCATTTATTACAGATTTTAAAATTGTCTTTCTTTTTCTTAGTTGCCACCTTAGTTTGGGTAAACTATCTCTTTTTCTTTTTCCCTCGTTGTCTACCCCTGGTTGGCACTCACACAGTTTCCATTTTATTGTACTTCAGGGCTAACTGTTTCTCTGTTTTTTCTTAAAATTGCTCGCCTCAACACATTAGATTCTGGTTTACTGGAAACCGATTGCAGAAGGGGGAGTGAGGGAGTTTTACAGGGCCATATTCAAGGTAGGAGTTTGAGGGCTTTTTGGTCTTTCCCAATCTTCTTCCCTATGATGGACCAGGCAAAACAAGTATGTGCCCGTCCAGGAGAGGCTTTGGGACGTGGTCTAGAAAGGATAAAGCTGTTGGGAGCCCCACGTGGTTTCATTCTTTCATACTCACTGGGGTTGATGGTCAGGCTGGTTCCTTGCCCGAATACCAGCTTCTGGCCGGCACTCCCCAGAGGTGCACCTCAGCAAAGAGCTTTACACAAACTGCACACACGGAAGGCCCCTGTCTCCCACTTGAACAGGAGCCTGATCTACTCTCAGCGCCCGAGCCTGCTGGGGGCAATGGCCCGAATCTCACAAATCAGGGAGGTTTAGGACAGTGTCTATTTGGGGCTGCCTTCTTCCTCCTTGACAAAGTCCCCTTTAGCAGTTACAGACATGTACCATATTTTTATTCTCTTCGTCAGTCAAATACTTAACACCTTTATTTCCACTTCACAGAATTTTAACTTTTTTTTTTTTTTAAATATCCTTCAGCTTTTACAGAGCTCTCCCTAAAAACAGCTGGATTAAAAGAATCTTTCAAATCAGAATACACAAGGTCCCCTGAGTGAAGTTAAGCTGGCTTCCTCCTTGAAATTGGTGGTTTGAATCCTAGGGTCTGGGACCCTAGTCATCTGGGACTTAATCCATTGGCTAAGACAGGAAAGGTTAGAAGTCAAGGCAGAAAATCCAGGGGAAATCCTGTCCTGTGACCCCTTCTTCTCTGCACACTTATTTGGACTTATTTTTGGACTTATTCCACCCCCCTCCCCCAAGACATTGCCAGCACTTGTCTCCCACAGGGAGCCCTCCTCAGAATCAGTTCTAGAGGACACCCCCCCATGCACCCTGAAGTCTGAAAGCAGACATGGTTTCTTTCTTCTGCTCAGGGAAATTTGATTGAAAAATAATTTCCAATTTTGCAAAGAGGAAAGGATTAGGAGAAAATCTGTTTGCTTCTGTTCTCCTCCTCCTCCCCCCTCCTCTTCAATAGTTTTAAACTATTCATAGAAACAGCCCCTTTAGGGTTAGAGAAATGTGGTAAGTTTCTAATCTCTTCATCTTTTTTTCTTGCTGTCTATTTACTGCAGTCCTATATTTACAATCTAAATTTACATTTCATTTCCATTTGCTGAAGCTTCTAATGCACTTTTTCTATGACTTCCAGGACACCATGTGTAATGATAAACTCTATTGAAATGAACCAATTCAGAAGGAGTTTTTAGGGCTGGAGGCTGACATTTCTCTCTTCCCAAGACAGGTCTGGGGGTGAGCAAGTCATTATTACTCTTCCAGGCAAGCCCAAGATAAGGGCAGTGCAGCCAACTGAGCAACTAGGCTTGCGGGGTTGACGTGCTTATGTCTAAATAACTATCTGCTGAGCGTTGCTCCTTGGGATTAATTTGAGTTTTCTTTTAAATCTAGTTCCCAAATGTCAGCTTCCCATCTTTGTAGCTCTTAGAATCTCTCTGACAGGCAAAGCTTAAGGTAAATCTCATAGATGTTTTTTGAATCTCAACCAATATTTCATCTCTGTACACATCACAAATAAAGGCACCAAAAGAAGGATGAATATAACACCTCTGGGAGAAAATTTATAACAGTTCTCTGGGAGAGATGAGAATTATAAATAAAAATGGAATAGCATGTGCCTTTTCTGATTATCATTGCTAGTGTCTGGAGGACTGTAAATATCCAACCCAGTTCGGAAACACGGTAGCTGACTGGCTTGCTCTTTGAACTCTAGTTAGCAACTGGACACACAGGTCAGCGTGGAAACATTTTTTTTTTAATCTCATGCTATTTTAGGCATAAGGGACTTCAGGAAGGTCGTCTGGAGCTAACATAATACTCACTAGGACATCCTGATTCTAGCCTTTCTAATGTGGATACTAATTTGGCCATGAAAGTAGAAGTTTTACTTTGAGGTATCCATTGGGTAGTTGGTATCTCTTATGAATTGTAAGCAAAAGTTAAACCCCAGACAGCTGTCTGGAGTGAGCTTCTGTTGTAGTAAATAGAGACTCCCTCATGGAGCAACATTTCAGCTACATTCAAGTGAATTAATCGATTTGTTTTGAGAGTGGTAGGTAGCACTCAAAATCTCCCTCTGGTTATTGCAAGCCGGAGAGAAGGGTTGTTATTATATAAGATTAGGGAATCCTTCCCTGACACTTCCCAGTGAAGTTGCCCCTTTTCACTGAGGGGCACAGAAACGAGTGGGTATCCAAAGGGGCTTCTCTGATGAGCTCAGCCAAGGCAAGGCTGAAAAAGTCCCAGTTAGAAACGTAGTGATTAACAGCATCCTGGGGCCTGTTTTCAGCAGTTCATGATCTTTCTGACTATTTTGAATATTTGCTTTCAATCTTACCCTTTCCCTAAATATCAGCTTGTGATCAGCGTCAGCACCAGAAAATCTTACATGGCTTTACTCAACTTGGTGTGGCTCCAAGAATTTGAGAATTATGGGGATTAGACAGTTTTTCCCCCTAATTGCACCAACATGGAGGCCTTGGGAAGACAAGTAGCTCACCCGAGAGTGGTCATTCAGTCGTTTACATCAATAGGGTGTATCTCACTGTCTTCCTTTGGGTCGGGTTGCTATGTTGCTATGTACTTTAGTCTAATAGATCCTTTCTTCCTAACTGCTTTCTGCCCCGACACATTAAAACTTTAGTTCAGGTTCCATTTGTCAGACACACATCTCCAACAACAACAAAAACCAGCTTTTAACATTTCCAAGGGCTTAAAGGTGTTGAAGAAACAGCCCTGAAGGGGTTCCATCAGAGGCTGCCCTCATTATCATGTTCGCCAGAAAGACCTGTGGCCCCAAGTCCCCAAAGATACTAATCACTGGATGAGTAATTCAGTGACCTTTCACTGAATTTTTAAGAGTGGTGGCTTATGTTTAGAAACAAGCCGTCTTCTTTAAAACATACCTGGTCTAACACTCAGGTCGTTCCTCTTCCGAATGTCAGCTTATTAGTGGCTGTGGTACCACACGAAGACACGAGACTCTGAAAAAACTTAGCTGCCCAAGCTCCCCTTACTACCTACTTAAATGTTTATCTATCGTCCAAGAATCCCCTTGATAAAAGCGCTTTTTATAATGAGGGTCTGGTGGTAAAGTTTATGGACCTTCTGCGGCCCTCCGTCTTCCTTGCACTATTGTCACTTAGTTGGAAATGTACCAACATTCCCTCACAGCATGCCTACTCTGGTAAAACAGGAGTAGGAACTGCCTCCCTCATTTAACAGAGGGAGACACGAGAGGCTCAGAGAGTTCACTGATTTTCTCTTAGTCCCATGGAAAACTCTACCAGTTCTAACACGAAATTAAACTTTCTATCAGTCTGACTCCTTAGTTTAATGCTGCAGTAGCACTGTCACTCTGGTTTATTAGATAAAATAGCACGTGAGGGTAAACAGCAGAGTCCCACGGGAGGTAGGTACACATCAACGGCTGTTTCAATTGGAATCCACCAATGGGGCTGCCATGGTTTGGACTTGCGTCATAAAAGAAAATGGAAAATTTAGGAATCAGGGTTCCAGAGAGAAATTTGGAAGCATTAGTTGTTCCAACTTACATGGGCTTACTGTCAGTTTCGTTCCCTTTCCAAAGAAGAGTCTTTCAGATCCGCCCTGAGTTACACCCCTCACAGACTGCTTTGCAAATACTGCCAAGGCCCTTCCACCAGGTGCTGGGAACCCAGGCTCCTCCCGCTCTCCCAGAGGAAGCACAGAGGCAGAAACACAATGTTGTGCAATTACACAGTTGTATTGTCATTCCTGAAAAGGGGGTGGGGAGGACCATGGAAACAATTTAATCCATCTTTACCTAACATTAGATTACCTTCATTAATTGACTGATTAGCTTAGTTGGTAGGCAGTTGCAGTTAATTGAAATAGCTCAGGCTTTGGGGTCAGACAGACTTGGGTTTGAAACCCAGGGCGAGTTCCTTAACTTGCTGCCCCTCACTTCCCCATCTGTAAAGTGGGGAGAACGCCGCCGCGTTGTGACGCTGTTATACAGACGAGGCTCTGTCGGTGGGTTGCAGTGGTCCTGCCGCTCAATCTCTGGCTTGCTTAGCTGAGAGCACACTTCTCTAGGGATCATTTTAGCAACTCTAGAGGCCAAAGTGTCAGTGATTTCCCGCCCAAACATAATCCCCCCAACTGGTAAACATTTCGCTCTGGAAGCTGAGTCTCAAGAACTAAATTCCAGGCCCTCTGTCTCACTGAGTCAATCTGAAGAAGTTACTCAACCTCTCTCTGTGCTTCTATAAAATATAAAAATTAAAAAAGTTCTCTTCTATAAAATGAGGATAATAATAGCACTTAACCCACATAGCTGGTATAAGGGTTGACTGTGGTAATGGATCGAAAGCATGGAGCACATTGCCTAGCACATAGTAAGCAATTAATAAATCATCAATATTTTCCTCCCCAGAAGCCAAACACATTGACGATGTTCCTTTTTTCACAATGACCTAAAAATCCTAAAGCCCGTGGGCACTTCTCTTCCTCTAACTGGTAAACCAGCAGAGCTGTGAGGGCAACAGAAGAACCACCAAGCAGTTTGATGAGGAGGGTAAGTGATTTTGTGAGAATTTAGCAAAAGCTGTATCCAGCCGCAACTTCATGGTTGGACCATTTTGGGAGATGTGGAGAGGGTATCTTTTAGCCAGGCAGGATTTAAATATGAGCGGAGATGGGCCAGGAAGCCACATCCCCATCAGTCACTGTAAAAAGGATCTCATATCATTTTCAAGAAGAGGGTTCAGTGCTGTCCTCCACTTACCAAGATACACTGTGAGCTGAGTCCCTTTCCCAAATGTCATCTTAGAGCCACTGGTTTGCTGAACACAATGTTGAGGGGCTTTGCAAAAACCTATGGGGTTAATTTAAGGAACCCAGCTTTGCAGAGCTTCCCAAGAACTAAAAATTTCCTTCAGCCTCCAAGCTTTCAAGACAGGATAAGTGATGGTGTCTCTCTTTGTGGTAGCCCAGAGCTTCAGCGCTGAGAGATATGTCCAGAGATGATTGCCACTTTAAGACACAAGAAGGCTCAGCAAGCCGATTCTGTATACACATTCTGTGGTCCAAAGTAATTGCATAGCTGATGCAATCTATCATAGAATATAAAATCCCACTGGGAGAGAAATTAGCTCCGCGGAATTTATAGGTAGTGTTTGATGGTCACAGTCAATTGTCTGAAGACAAGACCAGCATTTTCATTTTGGCTTTTTGCATCTCTGCCTCAGTCTGCAGATGGCTGCACCTTTCCCCTCATATCGAGCTTAGCTATTCTGACTTTAGCCACCTTTCCCCCCCAAACAGGCATGCGATGATGTTATCTCCCTTTAGAACTCGGTGGTTCTGTTTTGAGCTCGCTAAGTCTTGGATAAAGAATGTTTGGGGTTCAAATGAAGTTGCTTAGTCAAGAACCATGATGTTTTCTTTCCCTTGGGTCTGGCCTGGCCCAGAGCTATGAGCGGTCTTGGCTTTGCCCTGGACCAGGCTCAGCTGTGAGACCATGAGCAAGTTCACAAACCTCTCTGAGTTTCACTGTCCTCATTTGCAAAATTAAAGAAGTGATTTTGGTGGTCTTTAAGGACTTTCTGAGCTGTTAGTCTTTGATTTGATTCTCTGGACCTAATCTATCCAAAAATGCTGAGCAAATGGATTTTTTCCCCTCAGGGTGTCTAGTCTTCCTCCCCATTTCCTAAACGAAATAAAACAAATAAGCAGAGAATAGAAAAGTAGGTCTCTACTTATTATACAGGGAAATAAAGTTTTCCAAACCTGCTATCTGCCTTAACATTAAATCTTCTTAGATGTTTGAAGTCAAAATTTTGGAACCAAATCCTCAGGGGGAAGTGTCCTTTCTTTGGAGCTTCCAGATAATTCAAAAACCAAACCAAATAAACTGACACCTTTGGTTTAAAGCTAGTACTTACTAAGTTTCACTCTCACTTGAGTCCCGGTTCCGAACGTAAATTTCCTGTTTCCTTCCTTCCCACAGGAGCTGAAGCCTTTACATAAACTACACGCTCTTGCTTACCCACAGGAAAAATGATCTGATATTTACAGTCTTTTCCCAACGGATAAGGGAATTAATCATCTAGCCAAGGGTGTCAGCTCTCTGGTTGCTAGATGTTAGATGCTGAGGGGGTTTTGTTAACACTACGTCTGAAATGGAGGTACTCACCCAGGCTTACAATTAACTGAGTCCCCTTCCCAAAAGTGGGTTTCTCAGTGCTCTTCACACAGTGCCTGGGCCCTTTACCAAAAGTCCCTCTTAGTGCTGGGCTGTGACTTCCCCTTCTCAGATGCAGTCTGTCTCTAGTGTGATTAGGGGCACAGTAGGGGGCCAGCTTCATGAGCAAGGTCACTTAGGGTTGCCCTTCTCTTACGAATGCAGCCCAGGACTCAGGCCATGAGCAGAGCAGGACCAACCATGTTGGGGGGGGCGGTGTCCAAAGTTCTTTTCTGGCTTCCTGGGCAACTGAGACCCCTGTATCCTGAATATCTCGCAGGCAATTTCTTATTGCCCACCCTGTTGTACAGATCTATAAAAACCATAACTGGCTGGTGGTTCATCGTTAGTTTTGACCTACAAAAGGAAAGGAGACCCCCGTGGGCATCAAGTATAGGAGGGATGCCAGGCCCCCTTTTTCATTACGTGAAAGACAAAAAGTACCACTTCTTCCTGTGTTGACGGCGAGCCTAATTTCAGAAATGTATGATTGATTCTTGAAAAGCTTTCCCCCCATAGACTTAATAGATCAAGAAAACTTACAGTTGAGAAGAGAAACCTGCCCTACAAAATAATGAAATATGTGCTAAAGCCAATCATAAAATAACATTCTTGATTATCTTGTGTATTAGAATATTCATGCTGTTGTGTACATTTCTTTCTCCCCTGAAGCTAAGCTACTTACTCAGGGCCACAGTTAACTGTGTCTGGGTCTCAAAGGTAAATCTGCTGTCCTTGTTCATCCGTTGACAAAACCCCTCCTGCCTTAGGGCAATGATACCAGCTCCTCAGAAGCTGGCCCAGATGATCCCTGGGAAAAACTGTGGGCACTTAATAAATATTTGTTAAATTGAACTGAATTGTAGTAAACATTAATCTTTTGTTCCTATTCCTTAAAGAACCCTTGAATATCTCTCTGACAATTTTCAGATGAAAAAAAATTAATTCTGCCGGATATTACTTACTGAGTTTCAAGATTCCTCTAGTCTTGGCTCCAAATGTCAGTTTCCTATTAACCCAATTCCCACAGGAGTGAACACTTTTACAAAAAACAGAAGCGACAGCATGGTTGAAAGGGATGTGGCATCAACTTCGTTCTCCTTCCTCACTAGTCGGAGGCAGCTCTCTGTCTGCCACAGGTGCCCTATCTTTCCTGGGAAAGGTCTGCCCTCCTTCCCTCTGTCAGGGCAGAGGTAGGAGGGGGCAGAGTAGATTTCAGGGAGGAAGATGATAAATAAGATATCGAAATGTTATCACACTCTGCACACTCTGCAGAGACTTCTTCTTTTTTTTTTTTTTCCAAATTAATGTTTTTTTTTGTTTTGTTTTTCTCCCCAAAGGCTGTTTTCAGCACTTTCTCTCTCCCAGATGCAATAATAACTGGATTCCAAGTTGGCATCTGGGCACGAACCTCCAGGCTCTGATGAGTCACACATATTTCATCAAGAAATGATGCTACGTCCCAGTGAAGAAGTGTGCTTTGCTTTTTCCCCTTGCTGGGCAATGAGGAGTTCAAGCAACATGCAGAGGGGAATATAAACCCATAACTCTCTCAGGATAGATCTGCAGCTTCATACATTAGCATCCTAGAATGCAAGACCTGGAAGGGAACTTAGCAGCTGCCGGAGCCAATGTCCTCAGTTTAAGGATGAAGAAGCCCAGGCCCTGAGGGGTAATGTTGCTCAAGCCCATGCCAGTAGATAGAGGCAGAGCTGAGGTTAGAACTCAGAACACCTAAGTCCCAATCCTGCCTTCTTCCTTCCTGTGTCTCAGGAGAACAGGGATCTTCCCTGGGTAGTCTCCATCCTTAGTGCCTCTCCTGGCCAGCCCAGGTATGATTATCTCTGTTAAACAGTGAATAAGCCACACAAGGGAGATACTTGGTTTCGGCGCAGGGTGTAAAATTTTAAAGAGCAGTATAGAACATCTTAATTCATTTAAAAAATTTTATTTCTTAGGCTGCAGGCCACAGCAATTGATAGTGGGGCAAATGGCCCGTGAGGTCTCAGGGAAGCCAAGGGAAAGATAGAGATTTAGAAATTTGTCCTTTACCAAAAGGATAACCCAACAGAGAGTTGGCTCTGATTAGTCTTTCTCTGCGGGACTCATTACAGGACTGACCTCTAGAGCAGGGGTCTTGGCACACACAGAGTGGTGTGGTGTTACCTCCTGCTCCTGCTTCTGGGGCAGATATTGCTAATAGACACATCACTCCTCCCCTCTGAGTCTAGATGTGGCCTCAGTTCTTTTTCTTAATTGAAGTATAGTTGATTTACAATATTGTGTTAGTTTCAGGTGTACAGCAAAGTGATTCAGTTCTATATATAAATATATTTCTGATTTTTTCATTATAGGTTATTACAAGATTTTGAATATATTTCCCTCTGCTATACAGTAAATCCTTGTTGTTTATCTATTTTACATATAGTTCACAATCCTTCTTAAAACTGTGCCCCAGATAGCTACTACCAACTGCTAGCCCTTGGTAATTGAGATATAACCTGTTTGCCCTCGTGCCTGGGGAATAATTGGAGAGAAGATCCTGCCGATGGCTTGAGAAATCTGGTTGGCAAGGGTCAGGCCAGGTCCCACACAGCCCCATCATGAAAGGTATCACTGACCTGGCTGGACCAAGACTGTTCCTTCCATAGGCTGCTCCAGAGGTGGCAACAGTAAAACCATGGAGTATCTCTTTGTCCTCACAGCTTGCTTTCAAACGCAGGCTTTGGGAAACAAACCGAGGTAGCGTTCTTCGTGCTTACTCTTGCCTAAAGAGCCTTCAGCAAGATTTTTCCCCCAAACAGAGGTCCTGGGGGTGGAAGACATCTACTGGACCTTGGTCCCTCCCTGGCATGCTTCTTCTTACCCACCGACCCAGGTCTGTCCCGGGGCTCCTGGAACAGAATGTGGCACAGGAAGAAAGTGATGCAGAAACCCTTTCTCTAGACGACTCACTCCCGTTGTCACACATTCAGATGTTTCTAAGCTTCTCCTTTTAATCACATTTCTATTCTTTCATAAAAAAGAGATATGTTTGTCCATATCCATCCAAAGATATTTCCCTGTGTCCTTCACTGTTGCAGTAGGCTTTTGCTTGACAGGGAAATGTCCATCAACCCTTGTGGGGTGCTATCTCATGTCCTCGAAGACAGTACTCTGAGTGACTGGGGAGGATGGGTCCTTTGGGCCAACAGAGCAGCACCTGCCGATGTCAGGCTTGAAAGGGGATCGGGGGACAGAAGCAGCAACTTTGACTTAAGTTCCGAACAAAGAATATTTTCCTCCCCTGACCTATTTTCTGCCAACCTCTAGTATGACCCATTTATGGAGATGGGCTAATTAGAACAGCAGAGGGCGCTGTAAGGTCAGAAACAAAGCTGCCCACCTCAGAAGAAACTGGGAGAAAAGTCCGTTTTTTAAAAAAAATTATTTATTTATTTATTTTTGGCTGCGTTGGGTCTTCGTTGCCACACGCGGGCTTTCTCTAATTGCGTCGAGCGGGGGCTACTCTTTGTTGCGGTGCGCGGGCTTCTCATTGCAGTGGCTTCTCTTGTTGCAGAGCACAGGGTCTAGGCGCGTGGGCTTCAGTAGTTGTGGCACACGGGCTCAGTAGTTGTGGCTCATGGGCTTAATTGCTCCACGGCATGTGGGATCTTTCCAGACCAGGGCTTGAACCCGTGTCCCCTGCATTGGTAGGCAGATTCTTAACCTCTGCACCACCAGGGAAGCCCAAAAGTCCCTTTTTTTGAGTGATAGTAGTGATCAAGCTCCAAGCCTGGGACAAGAGTGGCTTGTTTACCAAATCCCTGGGACCCCGCCAGGTCTGAAGGCCTCTGCTGAGTGGTGGTTTCGGGCTAATGAAAGTCAGTCCAGGGCGCTCACTGACTGCGGGAACTGCTCAGATAGGTTTAAGGGAGATGGGGTAGGGAAGTTCAAGGACAATACGTCTGTAATGGGTCATTAAATCTTGAGTCTCTCTTAGCCCTAAACTTTGGCGGTCACTCTCTTGTACATTGTGGTCTCCCATGAACAAGCCTGTTGAAACCTTTGGAAGACATAGGACAGTGGGCTAGCAGGCTCATTTCCCATGTTCCCAGTGCTCTTAGGGGTTTGGGATGAGTGCAGCTGGCTCAGGTCTTGGGGGAGTGCAGAGCTCTATGACACGCTTACAGCAATGACAGCAAATGAAAGATGTGAGTCACTTTTTTTTTTGCCATCGATTGGTACAACATGTTTTTGTTTTTGTTTTTTTTGCCAGATTTCACAACTTTATTTTTTAGATTTACTCAGCATCTTATTTCTGAACGTCTTTGATGAGACTCAAGCTCTCAGGAAATTTATTCATCAGTCTATTTCATAAAAATGACAATAGCAACAGCAATGCCTAGCGTTCTTAGATCACTTGCTGGGTGTATTGCATGTGTTATTTCATTTAATTATCCAGCAGTCCTGTGAAAAAGGTATTATCATTATCAACTTCATTTTACAGATGGAGAAAGTGAGGCTTGGAGGGGTTAGGTCGTGTTCGGGGTCACACAGCAAGTACACGCTGGAGCTGATAGGAACCCAAGCAGTCTGGATCCGGAACCCCACTCCTTAACCATGACACTGCACTGCTGTTCTGAGAAGTGCCCTTCCTGAAGGGACGCCTTTCAAGGAACGCTGGAAGGACACCATGGTGGGGAGTTTCATGATGTGCCACCCAAGGAGGTCTCCATGTGAAGGATTAGGGAGAGGGCTTGTCCCTCTGAGTGAGGGTTTTGAAGCCCTTTGCTCTGTTCTCGGGTATGGGCAGATGTAACTGAGGTTGGGCCATCAGAAGAGGAGCAGCAGTTTAATGTGTTAACTGTTATACTGCCTGGATCAGGAAGGGGACACTCAGTTCTCATGAATATCATGCCTGGCAACACCTTTAGAACAGGGACAGACTCCCAGAGACTGACTGGGGGCTGCTAGAGCCCGTGAACGTCTGAGAGCGGGAAGTTCTGGAGTGGCCTTCTCCCCAGCAGAGGGGCTGGTGCCTTTGAGAGGGGACACCTGCCTGCAGGGGGTAGTGCAGGCCTGGCAGCGGCTGATCAGACAGAGCAGCCCCGTTGCTGACCCTGCCTCTTCCACAGCGGGGGGCCTGGGGCTGCTCACGCTGGGGCTGCAGACTTCCTGGTGTGCACTTTTGCTAATCTTCACGACAAGGGCTGCCGGATAAAATGCAAAATGTCCCGTGAAATCTGAATTTCAGATAAACAACGAATACCTTTTTAGAGTAAATATATCCCAAATGTGGCAAGTCCCAATGATTACTAAAAAGTTTTTTTGTTTTTCATTTGAAATGCAAACTTAACTGGGTGTCCTGTATTTTTATTCGCTAAATCTGGCAACCTTACTGTTTACAATAGGCAAGACATGGAAGCAACCTAAATATATATATATATATATATATATATATATACATATAAAATGGAATACTACTCAATCATAAAAAAGAATGAAATAATGCCATTTGCAGCAACATGGATAGACCTAGAGATTATCATACTAAGTGAAGTAAGTCAGAAAAAGACAAATGTCATGTGATATCACCTAAATGTGGAATCTAAAAAATGACAAAAATGAACTTATTTATGAAACAGAAACAGATTCACAGACATAAAAAACAAATTTATGGTTACCAAAGGGGAAAGGGGTTGGGGGAGGGATAAATTAGGAGTTGGAGTTAGCAGATACAAACTACTATATATAAAATAGATAAACAACAAGGTCCTACTGTATAGCACAGGGAACTATGTTCAGTACACTGTACTAATGCATAATGGAAAAGAATATGAAAAAGAATATATATATTTATAAAAAACTGAATCACTATGTTGCACACCAGAAACTAACACACACTGTAAATCAACTATACTTCGACAAAATAATTAAAAAAAAATTCGGCAAACTTATCCATGCCATTGGTGAGTTTTTAAGTGGACAAAGTTATATTCCCTTGTTCACAAATATTTGTTGATTGTCAATTATGTGGCAGACGCAGTCCTAGGGGCTGGGACAGATCAGTGAAAAGATAAACAAGGCCCTGCCTTCATGGAGCTTACGTGATGGTGTATGTGTATGCATATATGGGGTGAGAAGGGAAAGACAAATAATAAACGTGTAGAAACCTGATGATGACAAATAGTGATGTGAGGGAAAATAAGAGGTGAAATCGAGGGTGACTCTGGGTACCCAGGTGAGTGACTAATTTACTTGCCAGGGAAAGCCTCTTTGAGCTGAGATGTGTGGAAACCTGGAAGCAGAGTTTCAGGGACCTAGAAGAGGGAGGCAGGTAGAGGAGCAGAAGGAAGGCCACAGCTGCTGAAGCGGAGTGACAGAGGCAGGAGAGGACGTGCAAGGAGGTTGAACAGAGGGCAGAGATCCCACCATGTGCAGTGGGTCACAGGCCCAGGAAGGGAGGCCCTGCTGGCATCATCAGATTTACATTTTATAAAGACCTGCAGAGGAGATGGTCCAGGGGCCAGAGCAGAAGCAAGGGGACCTGACAAGGGGCGTTGTTGCCGTGGCCCTGACAAGAGATGGTGGTGTTGGTGGGAGGCGGTGGGAGTGGCGGTGGAGAGGAGTGGGTGCACTGGAGGCACACTTCATGGTGCAACTGACAGGCCTTCCTGATGAACTGGAGGTGGGGGACCAGGGAGACAAAGGAACTCCGGAAGTACTCCTAGAAACACTCCTAGGTTTGGGGGAGCAAGTTGGTCTTCTATTTTTTTTAAAAAATTTTATTTATTTATTTATTTATTTATTTATTTATTTATTTATTTATGGCTGTGTTGGGTCTTCGTTTCTGTGCGAGGGCTTTCTCTAGTTGCGGCAAGCGGGGGCCACTCTTCATCGCGGTGCGCGGGCCTCTCACCATCGCGGCCTCTCTTGTTGCGGAGCACAGGCTCCAGACGCACAGGCTCAGTAATTGTGGCTCACGGGCCTAGTTGCTCCGCGGCATGTGGGATCGTCCCAGACCAGGGCTCGAACCCGTGTCCCCTGCATTGGCAGGCAGACTCTCAACCACTGCGCCACCAGGGAAGCCCGATCTTCTATTTTTTAGGGCAGTGCTTCCCAGCAGTTGTCATGTCTTGGCTTACCCAGAAGACAATATTTGTATTGAAATGTGGCTGGGAGGGGCTGGCCTCCGGGGCTCCAGCCACCCCAGGTCCCAGTGTCCACTGTGAGCACTGTCTCAGCGAGCCTGTAACCCGCTCACGGCAGTTCACCCACTGGGAAGGTCTGCTTCCGGGGGGAGAAGTTTCCAGCTGGAGCCAAGTGTGTGCTGCAGAGGGAGAGATGGAAATCAAGCTGTGGGAAGTGCAGGGAGCGCTCTCAGGACCACAGCACTCCCTCAAGCATGAGAAATAGAAGAGTTCAATATTTTGCAATAACTGTCAGTGGAGTGCAGCATTTAAAAATTGTATAAAAATAAAAAATACAAAAAAACATAACAACAACAACAAAAATCAGAGAGTTCTAGAATTCAGGGCTAGGGCAGATTTTAGAAATGACCTCATCCAGCCCTCTCCTTTTTCTTTTTACACAAATATGTATGGCTAGGTTAAGGTCCTCATTCATTTATTCCATGTATAGAGTACTTCAGGTGTGTGCAGCTGTGCTAGTGCTGTGTGACAGTGCAACTCAAAGTGCGATCCTGGACTGGTACCCGGTCTGTGACCAGAGGATGCGGAAATGGAGGATAAGCCACTTTTAGGGCAATTTGATACCGAAGTACGTGATCATTGGACTTGCAGTCTCTCTTTCTTTTTTAAAAACTAATTCATTTTCATTGTGTTTTACAAAAGGATTAGTTCAGGATGGATTGAGGACCACAAAAACAATAGCAACAACTTTTCCTGGGTTGGAAGCATGCGCCCCAGAGAGTTACAGCTAATTCAGTCACGTGACCATCAGGGCTGCCCTGCTCCCCTCACTTCCCTCCCATCTCCTTCCCTTCAGAAGCACTGAGACAGTCTCAGAGATTTAAGGAGCCCAGTTTTCTTCTATATCCTCCTCCCTGATATGAAAAGAAGATGATTCTTCTTGTGGGCTTCAGCCTTTTGTTTTTCTGTAAGTACACTCATTGTCATGTCCTGCTCGTTCTATCGCCCGTTTCCCTTTTTCTTACTTTCCAAGGCTTGGGCTCTTTCTCATTCACACTGGATTTTCCAGTTATTTTCTGCCTTTAATTTTCATCTCTGTGTCTTTCCCCTGCCTCTGCCCATTGAGTTCCCTCCGGATGGGCCTGTGCTGGACCCAGTGCCTGCGGAGTGTAAGACTTCACTGTTTTCTTCTTTTATTCTCTTCACAGACAAGGACGTGCTGTGTAACCAAGTGACCCAGATTTCCCAGGAGCAGACAGTGGCGAGTGGCAGTGAGGTGACACTGCAATGCATTTTCCAAACCACATACTCAGATCCAGACTTATACTGGTACCAAATAAGACCAGATCGTTCCTTCCAGTTTGTCCTGTACAGGGATAACACTACATCCTACGATGCGGATTTTGCTCGGGGTAGATTTTCCGTGCAGTACAGCCTGACCCACAAAACCTTCCACTTGGTGATCTCCTCAGTGAGGACTGAAGACAGTGCCACTTACTACTGCGCCTTGTGTTCCCACAGTGATGCAGGTGTCCAGGAAGTCTGCACACAAACCCCTGGGCACAGCCTGGCAGAGCTGCCTCTCCGGACAGCTCATGTCCTTGGACACAGCATCCTTCTTCCCTGTCATTCTGTGGTCCAGTCTGGCCTTTAGAGGTACCCTAACGTGTCTGCCAAATAAGAAAAGGCCTGGTCACATCCAGGGGAGCACCCTGGCTTCCAATGGAGCAGACATCTCCCCACTTCTGACACAGAGGGCCCTGGCTGCCCGAGTGCCCATGGTGGGGAAGGGAGACTGCACGTCTGAGAGACTCCGGTGCCCAGGTCGTGCCTGATACAGAGCAGGGCTTGACAAGGGTGTGCTGCGTGTGCCGGGAGCGTACCAGGACGGGGCTGGTGAAGGGCCACAACTTAAGGAGAGCCTTTTGGAAGTGTCTTTATTTTGGTCTCCATCATTCATCCATTGCTGTGAATTGGCCTGTTTCCTTTTAAGACTCAAATTGGACGCAAAGTTACTTACTTTAAAAAATTTCCCTGGTTTACCTTTCATTTGCATCTTCTAGTGCAGCCACCTTATTTCTCCTGGATTCTCTTTGGCACCTCCATTTTACTTACTGTGTTTGGAGAACATTTTTCTTTCACAGAAGAGCACTGAGATATTCCCAGAAAGCTGTCTGTGAAAACCAGAATCCCAGCTTCAAAGTCCCTGAGTTTGGAGCTCAGTGGTATCCCCAGGGGAGAGAATTACCTCCAGGGGAAACCAACAATGTGATGTCAAAAATAGATATACCCTCTGCCCTGGGAATCCATCCCTCCTTCCTCTACTTCTACGGGTGTCCCTTCCTTAAAACAACTATTAGAGTTATTAGATGCAATCTTAGAAATAGTAGAAGCCTTAGACGTTATTTTATAGGAAAAGCACTGAAGCCCAGAGAAGTGAGGGACATTCGGAAGGTCGCTGATCTGGTTAATGACAGAGCCAGGGGTGTGGGGTTGCACTTCTGGGGGTTCCCTCGCAGCTGCACCCTAGGAGGCTGTATCAGGAGGTGGCTTGGGCAGCAGTACGTCTGGGCTTCAACACAGGCAGGTGGAGAGCACTCGCTATAGAGAGGGATGGAAAAGACATGCGTGAGGGAGCCAAAGGATCAGGCCAAATGACTCAGCCTCCGGGGCTTTTGTTCTGCCACCTACTGAGCGTGTGTACTAATCTCCTGGAGACTCCTTCGGGGTCACATGAGATTCTACACGTGAAAGCTCTGGAAGACTATAATCCACGATAGCATGGTCTCCACACCAGAAGGCAGCCGCAATCCCCTCTGGCTCCTGCCTTAAATCTTTTCAGGAGCATCCTTTTGGTGGAAGAAATTCATGGTCCTATAAAATACTAGGATGCCTTTCGCTGATGATCAAAGTAGGCCAGAGGGTGGCTCATTCATATGCTATGTACAGGGCTATCCTGAAGTTCAGCCTAGCTGAACTTCAAAACAAGCCCTCTTCCCTGTCTCAGGGATGTGCTGTGCTCTTGTAGAAGGAACTCAGGGCTGGCACTCCTGATAACTTTGTTCTGCTCCCAGAAATATCACTGCCTCTCTGAATGACTTTGAACATGGTACATACCTTTTCTGGGGGACATATTTTTTTCCATCTGAAAAATGAGGATGTGTTGTTTTGTTCTTAGCAACTTCAGAGAAACATTCTAAGAATGGCCCAGGGTAACAGATGGGAATGTTCTGGAAACAGGCATTCTTGATGCACATGAGGTGAAGATGTGTGGAATCTTTTAATAGTTTTCCCCTGGATGGACCTGGCTTATCCATCTAGATTGTCCTAAACTCATTGACTCAGAATGCCACTGCCTCCTTTCTTTGGTTTGGGTTGTGAGGACGTGACATGGGAGTCTGCAGATGGCAAAGGCGGGGGAGTTGTGGATGAACGTTGTTCTTTCACTTGTAACCTCATGAGCCCCCGCCTGACAGCCCACATAGGTGCTGAGGAACCCACAGCGCTCAGTTGCTAGACCTTTGCTACCTGGGTTCGTGCACCCGGAAAAAGCTGGCCTTGCTGAGGTGGGAGGAGCAGAGCTCAGAGGCCACACCAGGGCCACTGCTGTTGTTGGAGTAGCAGGAAACCCAGGGGTGGGTCCCCGAGGCAGGAGCCTGCAGGCTGGGGGCCCAGGAAGCTGCGGTGTGACCTATAAACTCAGTTTGGTTTTTGTCTGACTACCAGTGAATTCACAGCTCCCCTTACCCCCTGCGATGGTCCGCAATGAGGAAAGCCAGAAGCAAGGCACACACAATGCACTTTAATACATGCAACAGAGACAAAGAAGAATGGCAGAAAACCATCAATACCAAAGGTCCAATGCCTTCAAACTTCCTGGGCACAAATGGGCAGGCAGGGGGGCATGAAGACACTGTTCTTACAGGGGAAATCTTGGGGTCTCATTCCTGTCCCTCCCCCCCAGAACACTTGCACAATGAGTTGCTTGAAAGCAAGACCCACGTCTTACTTATTTTTGCACCCTCAGTACAGTGCCTAGAACTTGGAGTAATTCATGTTCGTTAAATCAATTAATAGAGAGAAACACATTTCCTCTGCATTTTACTCTGATCTCTGCTAATAACTCTGAGAGTATTTAGATGAGATTTGAGAAACCCCATTGCCTGGGCAGAGAGTGTTAGGGAGTCAAATGTAGTTTTGTTTGTCAAATACTAGGAAAAGCAGAAAGTGCCTTTGTGGATGAGAACGCTAGTTTGGGGCAAACCTAGTGCTGGGTTGAGCAGAGCCTTTTATGTTTAGGTAGAAGCCCAGGATCTATTTTCCTCTTGGAGAATGGAGCTAGGAACCCGATGGCTCCCACTTTCTACTTCTGGAGGCAAAGAAAGTCAAAGGAACAAAACACCATTTTCAAAGTGTGTCAGTTGTAGGAAAAAAAATGTGTCCTATATACCTTCATATCTCTGTATCCTTTTATAAAGCAGCATGTAAAACAGTTGGGACCATAAGCCCCCACTCCCCAGGACTTCTGTCTTTCATCAGGCTGAAGGATAAGCTGGGTTTGTTGCCTTTAAAGGAGAACTGGTTTGGGTAACAGCCATTTAAGCAAGGCTGGGACGGGTCAACTTAAACCACCAGGAAGTTGAAAGCCTAGGAGATAGCACCTCTGTAGGCTTTTGGTTTCTTTCAGGGCGTGTAGCCTTCTCATGCCAGTCAGCCTGCAAGTGAAGGAAAATTGTCAGAGTTATAGAATCATAGACTGTCAGTGCTGGAAGGAATCACAGCAGTCATGCAATCTGGGGATGGCCAGTACTTGCTGTGGTTGTACCGTTGCAGACATCACTAATCTATCCTGGCACATTTCCCTTCTACACATGGTGATAGTTCAGCTAGTCACTATCAGTTTATCAATGTTGGCACAGGTCATAAAACCCATCTGCTCTCCTTTAGTTATTCTCCACTCCTTTGTTTTACAGATGTGATAACCCAGGCCCAGAGAGGTGCAGCAACCTGGCCTAGGTAACATAGTGAGTTAGTGACATAGACAAACCTAAGCCCCGGGTCAAATTTCATGTCTAAGATAACCAGAAGAGGGAATGCAAGTAACAGGCAAATAATTCACATCTCATCCTCAACTCTGCATGCATCCGAGTGGCTAGTTGTGAGCTGTTCACTGAGGATGGGAGCATAGGTTCATCCCAGAGATAGGCTGGTCTACACATCGAGTCCTATGATTAACGATCGAGAGCTGACATCCCCTTTGTCTGGGCAAAGATAGGTTCTGTTCCCCCTGAACGTTCTTCAAGTGAAGCTTTACTGATGGCCTTGCAAAAAGCCCATGGTCCCTCAGCCATATAAACAAAATTAGCAGTAAAGAAAAAGATTTCTCCTGTTTAGGTCCAATTTTTTTAGCTCCTGAGTTGGAGGTGAGGATTATCGGCTGGTATGATATTATATTACATGGATTTTGAGTCTGGCTTGAAATAAAAGGCTAACAGGAGATGGGGTGTTATGCTGAGTATCTGAAAAGGTCCACCCTAGGAAATCATAATATGTCTCTATGTGTTTTTCCTTTCTCAATGCTTCTTACCATTCCTAAACTCCTTTCCTCCATGTGCAACATAGTTTGGGTGGAGGTAGGAATAAGAAGCAGCTAGTTCTTACCTTAAAAGAAAAATAACTTGGCAGTCAAGAGAAAATTGATGGCAACACTCTTGGCAAACAGCATTCGGAGCCCCAGCACTGCAAGAGACATCATGTTCACCTTCTCGGCTTGAACTGCAATTGAATGAGAATGAAGATGGTGGCTTCAGCAAGAGACTAAATTTCCTTCCAGAAATTGGACCCACAGCACCGAAACCAGCCTGCCCTGAATCACCATCATTCTTCCTGGTCTGAAGCCCAACTTGGTGCCAGACAGCCTTCAGAGAACTAAGGCTGCTATTCACATCCAGCAAGGCAAGCTTTGGAAAAACCCATGCTTGCAGCCAGGCAAACTCTGCTTAGAGAGTCAGAGGGAGTCAGCTGGGCTCAGGTATGATTTTTGTTTTCTTTTGAAATAGAATGATTTTTGGGCCCCATCTGACAATGACAGAATTTACTTTAACCTCAATTGTGAAGTTGGCCCTTTGGTTTCAACTAACCTTGGGGCTCATAGCAGGTCTCTGGAGTTTGAGTTTGCTTGATGTTTTCAATTTCCTTTGGTTTTGAATTTTCTGGAACAAACAGCAGTGGTCAGGGTTATAATGATAATCGAGAGGCTCAAAGTATTTCAGGTTTTAAAACTGGATTTCAGGTTTTACTTACGTAGACTTTAAGTAAGTAAACTAAGGACCAGAGAAGTGACTTGGTTAAGGTCCTATAGCTATTTGCACAGTCAACATACTTCCTGTCCTGAGACTTTTTTCCATTGTACCATGAGGCCCACATCCAGGTATGCCTCTAATTTGTAAGAACAACTAGAATAATTAACACCATGATAAGTTGGGCTGCCCTTTGTTATGGCATTCACACTAGATTAGACCTCACATGAATTTTCAACCCTAGAGTCTTTAGTATGAAGGAGACAGGGGTTGGTGAAGAGGAGAGATGGGGATGAAATAAGATGGGCTTTATCTTAGTTTCCAGTGCGGAGATGCAGAGAGTTTAATTCCTAGTCAATGATGGGAATTAGCCTAAGTCTTGAGTCTGAGCCTAAGTCTTGTTTCCAGCATGACGCCATATTGAGAGATCTGTCAAGAGTTTACATCTCTAACTTCTCTTTCCCTTGACTTTTCTTCCCCACAATCGCAGCCCCTTGAGGCCAGATAGGACCTACCTGAAGTATTTTTCTTCGGTTCGAAGTCAGTAGAGCGCCAGGTTTGTTTGTTATGTTGAACTGAACATGTCACTGAATCTGGATCTCCATACTGACCAAGCTTGACGGCACTGTACCTCCCACCGGGAGAGATGACGATAGCAGGGTCATATTCTCTTATTATCTTGGATGATTCCAGACTTATAGTTACGTCTTTGGGGTAGAACTCCTTCACCAGACAAGCGACATTTGTCCCGTTTTTCATGACAAAAACGGATGGGTTGGCAACGGCCTGAATTTCTGCAAATATAATCAATTTATTTTGTGAGATGATTATCCATGTGTGGGAGTTAAACCATGATGTTTTCCTCAATTCCTCTGGGGCCAAACACTACAATCCAGACTTTCCTGCATCCTGTTAGTGACCTGAGCTTGTTAGCACCTCTATGAAAGGATGGCCAAGAGAAGTAGACATGAAAGACAGCAGTTTGACTGCTAGTTAGGAGCTGCTAAGAGATATGGCTGGGAGCAGAGATAGAAAATGACAAATACAAAGAAATGTCTGGGTCTTTTGAGTTTCAAATATTTATGTTTTATTAAACAGTCCTCTGGACAATCCAGTTAGGCTGAAAATCTCTCTGAATCAGTTGGTTTATTTTAAATGCATGAGCCCTTGGAATGAGATGAGGGCAAGGTCTGAGAAGGACTATATAACTGGTTCCAACACTCTGCGGATGGAGGTGTTCGTGTCACTTCAGGGTGTCATCCCCATTTTTTGGACTGGAAGGGATCTGCTAAAGTTAAGTGGTCCAGGTGAATTCTTATTCTTTTGTAAGGGACCACCCTACAGTTTCTTTTGAGTCTTTAATCAGAGAATTACAGCTATCATTCGCAGAAGTCCTTAGGATCATAAAACCAGTTTAAGCCCATTTCTTCTTGTTTTGTTCTAAGTGGAGCTGTGGAACACTGTTTAACAATAATTGGGTCTCCTCCTGGCCTTCTCTCCTTTCATGCGTCATCTTGGACAATCATCTATCTGCTACTCTGTATATGCATCTTTTTCTTTCCTTAAAACCAGAGGGGGGTTGGGGATTTTTCAAAGGGCTCTCCTGGAACGTGGAAGGAGAAAACCTTCATTGTTTTGTTTCACGGCATAGCTGAAGCCACTGATAACAGACACCGATAACCCCAGCAGTAACGGCTTGGAAACCACACGTTCTGCTCAGTCACCTCCCTCCAGAACTGCGGCATTTCTCGCTTATGATACTGACTTTGGTGAGATGGATTCCAGTTGATTTTCAAGGGAGCTTGAAAATAAGTTATAGAGAAAGGAAACTAGTCCATTAAAAAGCAAAACCAATATAACCCTATCTCCTTCATTACTTAAGAGTGTGACCCAGTCGTAGTCTGATTTAGTTGGACAATTAAGCCTTGCTTGGGATTTAAAAACCTAATTTCAAAGGCAGTTGCTAATGATCACTTTGGGCTGGAGAGACCTGGCTTGAATAATTTGAATAATGTGATATAACCAACAAGACAGATGTCTGAAGAAGGTCATACACTCAGGATATTGAGCTCTGAATCTGTTACTCAGCATTTCAGATAGAGCATAATGCATTGGTTTGGTAAAACATTTTTCTCAGATCCCCTTTCTCAATTAATGTCTATCCGTTCAAAACAATTGTTTGAAAGTAAAGTGTTTAACCCATTCTTTGGTATCATGGTAACCAAAGAAAAGGCTATCTGACTGAATTGAACCTTTTTTAAAAAATGGGATGCATACAATATAGTTGCCATATGTAACCTAGTCTATTTTATATTAGACCTAAACCAAAATTTGAAGTTGTATAAAATTTGCACTACATTGTAGTCTAAACTTTAAAGATGTAATCGCTTATCTTTTGAGAATTTCCAGGCTTTCTCCTTGGTCCACAAATGTAATTACATTTCAGCATGTATTGCAAAGTGCTATTTGTTTGGGCAATTGTTATTTTATTTTCAGACTTTCTCTTTTTATGAGTACCCATCTAATGCTAAGGTTATGTGCTGGTAAACAATACAAAAAGAAGTGTATACCTTTCCTGAACAGTTTTTCTTAATTTATAAACTTAGAAGTCATCTATGTTCTAGATTCTCATAGAGTGTCTTACTGGTTCCCTAAGCATCGCAACATGGATAACAAATGTCACTCACAGTTTCAAAGATCTCTGCCAACATGGGATTTGACTTCAACACAAATCAGGTAAGTTTGCTCTACTTGATTACTCTGACCAGGGTGACCATCTCTCTCCTAAATCTTCCAGCTGCAGGACATTTTACAGGTGGCAACAAGGCATTCACACTAGTCAGCTTAGCTAAAGGGATGCCTAAGGATGAAGCAACCACCTTGGAGAATTTGGGCCTCTGCCCCTCTGGCACCTGATGCTCCAACTATTAGTATAATTCTTCTAGATTTCTTTGTGCTTTCTGGGCTGCTCTGAAGATTTCAGAAATAAGTTTTTTTTTTTTTTTTTAAGTAAAACTAGTTACAGAGCTACTTCAGCTACTCAGCCTAGTGTCTTTACTGTGGCCCACTCCATCTGTACTACTCCATCTCCTAGTTATACTTTTTCACATAATGCAAACTGGATGGCAACCCTAGTCCCAGGAGTCAATTTCTCCCTAGAAATGTATGGAAAAAAAATCAACTCACGGGGCTCCACGAAGAGTTTGGTGCCAGCTCCAAAAAACATCTGTCGGGTGTCCCAGGAGCACATTGTGACGCTGCCTCACAGGTAACCAGCCTGGGGCTGGCCCTGGGGCCTGGGCTAGAACATCTGTATCCTGCCTCCCCAGCCTGGGTCCCAGCCTAGAGACCCCACCACTCAGAGAGCTACAGAGCTGCCCTTGATTAGATCAGGGGTCGAACTCATAGATTCTCAGTTCCCTTTGAAGCTAATAATAGTTTAACTGCTGGGTAAGGAGGTGAGCATGAAATCCCCAGCCAAGAAGCACTGGGACAGGGGACAGGGCTGAGACAGAGCAAGAGAAGAGGGTGACAGGTGACCAATAGCTGCCTTCAGGATGGAAAATTTAACATCCCGTTTATTGGGAGGGCTCTCCAAGAAGAACACATTAGCTTGGGAGTAGGGATGGGGCACTGAATATTGACATTTCTTGTAATGAATGTTAGGCTGAGGAGGGTTTAGACACAGATCTTGTTCTCATATTCTGGTTCGCTTCTCTTGGGTCACAATCCACCTTTTTGATTAGAAACCTAATTTCTTCCCCATCACGCAGACTGAGTCTCACAATAACAACAAACCTACTTTCTAATTCCCTGAGTCCATGGAAAGGCTTTCTAAGGACCTGAGGGTTGAACAAGAAATTGGTAGCTGACAGGGGATCCCAGTGGTGCTATGTGTCATGGATACAGGTCAGAGAAGCCAGCGCTTGCTTTGGATTGTTTATTTTTGTTTTATAATTTCTCTTGAGTCTGGATCCAGATACAAGCCTCAGGAGGACAGAGTAATCATGTGAAATAGAACTTAAGGATGATTACTCTGTCTTATCACCAAAATATCAAGAGTCTAGGGCTAGAGTTAGGCAAAGGGAAGGATGGTTGTATAGGGCCATTATAGGTGCCAAAACTTTAAGGATTGGGGGTTTGATTTGAAATTCTCAGTCTCCCTACCTGAGCTTCATATCATCATATTACACTCGATCACTGCAGGAAGAGAAAACCAGAGAAGCAATTGGAGAGCTCAGGTCAGCATCTCGACAGAGGGACTAAGCATCAGTTTCATCTCTGAAGACTCCCAAAGGCACAGCCTCAGAGATTTGATTTTAGCACTGCAGATAACTCTGAATCTCAAGTGGAAATGATTTGAAGGGAAAATGAAACACAACACTTTTTGCTCAGATGCAATTTGCCTAACATCAATCAGACTGCAATCAGTTACAACGTGATTCTGTTTCTTTCCTTCTTTTCATTGCTCTAGTCTCTCTCCCTTCAAAGATAAGAAAACTCACCAAATTCCACTATTTCCCTGGAAGCAAGAGGCAATCAAGTATGCCTGTAAGTTTATATTACCCTCTGAGAGGCAGAGACCCCGTTGACATTACCAGTCCCTTTCAGGACTGTCAGATCGCCTACCCACATTCATGTATATTTCCCCACTTTTTATTTCCTCTGAAATAAACAAAATCAGAATCTAACCAATGCCCCATTGGTTTTGGCATTTTGGAAAGCATCTGAAAGACTGTTGTTCTCTGGACTGGTCCCGGTGACTGATTGTTGGCAGCTACCCAGACTACCTGAATATGACCCCTGGATTTCCAAACACTGGAACAGACTGCCAGGGGACAATATCTCTAGGAAAGCACCACTACTTCGCTATTGTCTTGAAGTTGGGGGCTGTGTTTCTACTTTGGATGTAGGCTCCTGAACCTTTACAGAATCCTCAGATTCAGGGCTAACAAGGGAGGTGAGCACATTATGGTTCTCGGCAGAGCCAGACGAGGATGGGACCTTGGAGAACATTTAGTGTGAGCCAGGTACGATGATTTAATGCAAGTTCTCAGCAAAAAAGAGACAAGGGCAGATTGGCTTTTATCATCTGAGGCAGAGAAGACTATTTTGATCTAACTCCTTCTTTAATAATGTTTTTCTTCTTTCTAACCCTCCCTCTTCCTACGCTGTGACCGTGACTCTTTTTCCTCATTAACAGTGGAAAGATTCTCCTTATCTAAAACTTGCCTTTTCCCTGATCCCAGTCCCTGACCAGAGGGCCAGAAGCCTGACCAAGGGCTTTATTTAAGCAGTTGTAGAAGACTTATCAATACTAATCCTCAGAACAGAGCTTCCAAGCATACGTAGAATATTTTCTTAAGAGAAACCTAGTGAATTTGTCCTCCAGTTTTACCCTGGCTCTTTGTAACAACAATGGATTACCCATTTAGAACCTCCTAACTTCTCAAGAAGTTGCGTTTATTCAGGACTATGCCACAACTCCAAGGGAATATACACACTGAACAAAATGCATAACTTACTCGGTTCCACGATGAATTGAGTCCCGTTTCCAAAGGTGAGTTGTGCTGTCAGCCCACCATTTCAGACATCATGACCAAAAACCTTACTCCCTATTTTTCCCCTGCCTAGTGCATCTGTTTGGAAGGAGGTGGGTTAGCTAGAGACATAGAACTTTGCAAGGGTTTCTGAGATCTAAGCATTTCACGTTGGCAGCTTCTTTGATGTGTGTTATCTTCTGAGTGTTGACATTGAGGGACGTCCCTACATTTACTGCTATTATCTCCTCAAATCTGTCATCTCTTACCCCTAGATCTTGCTTCAGGATCACATTTTCACAGGGAAAAAGGAATTAACTGTCAAATGGCTATTGTCAGCAGAAACATAACTGTAAGATTCAAGTCAATCAGAAAGGACTATGCCTCAGTTAGAGGTGGAAGGACACGATGGCTGGACCAAGAGCCATTGATGAAAAAGACTTGGAGTCTATTAAAAGGATGCTAATACTCATAGATGACCACCATTTCTATAAGTACTTTACTTGTGCTTACACTACCTCAAAAAACACTACTGTAACAAACTCCATGAGATGATATTATTAGATCTATCTTACAGATGGAGTCGCTGGAGCTAAGCATGGTTAAGATAGTGGCTGAGCTGGGCCTGACTCTCAGGTCTCCAGACCCCAGATTCCATTAATTGAACCAGCGTAATAGATGACAGGACTGAAAGGAGCCTCAGCTGTCACTTGTCAAAACCCCTGAAGTCATACAAAGTCTAACTAATGGACACATAGGGAGAGTTTTGATTCCTTTTTCAGCATCTTTTTTCATTAAATCCCAGAATTCCCACTGGGTCATAAGACATTCACATCATTGGACTTCCTTGCTTTTCCTACTATATTGTCCCTTAGAATTGGTCTGGATGATAATCAGGATTTTAGTATGCTAAAGCTGGAAGACACCTGGGAAATCATTTGAACCAGCTAGAGGGAAACTCGAGTTCAGTGAAGTCACAGAGCTCGTCAAAGAGGATTGGAACTCAGTCTTTGACCTCTTGGTCTAACATGCTCACCACTGCACCTCATATTTACTAGATGTGCTGTAGTGCAGGTCTGGTCATTGCCCAGATCTGTACATGGTGAATGCATGGGTGTTAAGTAAGCTGGTTTGCTAAGGCTAGTCAGGTAGAGGGAAGGCCACAAAAACTCTCCTGGACGGAGAGTGGACCAAGAAGACTACTGCAGCACGTACCCACCCTGGATTGTATCAGAAACTCAGTCCCTGCCCCTCAAACCATCCCTTGCTAAATTACCTGCTGGAGGGATTTTCAACAACCTAAGAAGTGTTTCCCAAGCTGATGAGTTGGGAAAATATTTAACAAAGATAATTGCCAAACATAGTGGCCAAAAGAAAAACAACGAGTCACTTACTTGGTTCAACGTTCAGATAGGTTCCTTTGCCAAATATCAGTGGATCATACACAGCTGATGAACCCAGTCTAAAAACTGCCTTTCTTTTTTCTTACCACAACCCTGGCCCCAGTTGCCAGCTCACATGATAGTCATTGGATGGGATTTTCTGTCTCATCTGCTTAACCTCTTTTCTCCTCAGTCTTGGGGGCTAACCTTCAGGACAAAGCAGGAGGCGGTTCCTGGGTCAAATAGAAATCTAGGCTTTTGCCATGTGTCACAATCTGAATTTGTGCTCTGAATGACAGAGGTTGGAAAAGAGTTTCTTAGATCAGGAGGAAAGAAAGGTAGACTGCTGATCATAGAGTGGGTGATTGTCAACCCTTGGCTACACTTAGGTGGGGCAAGATCTAGTGAGTGACGTGCCCCACTCAGAACCTTTTAGGAGAACTCCATTTCATATCCAGTCAGAGCTTTGCATCATTGACAGGCACTGTGCAGCAGCCAGACTTAGTATAAAATAGAACTAGAGGTTTTGGAACATTTTAATAACATGTTCATGAACTTCAAATTTGAGCAAGCTTTAATGGCATACTTACACTTAGAAGGGACAGTTAGATTAGCCTCTGTCATATGTAAAAATCAGTGTCTGTGCGATTGCTTGTATGTCACTCACAAAGTCCAGGGAGAAAAAGTGCATTTTCAGATCAGTTTACAGCCCATACAGGATTGCATATCATACTTTGAGAATCACTAAAATAGAGAGTGCTTCTCAGTTGTGGTGAAGTAGGGAGATGTCAGAAAACCTGAAATCGAGTTCAACTCAGTTTCTTACTTACTAAGTGTGTAATCTTGGCCAAGTTCCTTAAGGTCACTGAGCTTCGTTGCCTCCTTTATAAAACGAGGATACTGCCTTCTGTATTGGGAGATTGTAAGATAAAATGAAAGGGTGTATATATAAAGCATTCTGTAAATGCTCGGTGTAAGTAGAATGCTTATTAGTGTTAGACTCAGAATAAAAAGTGTTACTTTAAGCAGGAGCATGTAATTTCACTAAGCTCAGAGCTCCCTGGGACAGGGATGTAGGGAGAGGTTGCTGAGGGAGGAGAGAATCCGGTTTCTTTGGTGTTTGGGATAAAAGTGCCCACTTCTGAAAGCTGAGGGTGAGGACTGGAATCCAGGTTTCTGTCTCCCTTGGTCTCTTCCCCAGGTCAAGTGTGACTGCCATTCCCTTCTCTAACCTTCCCTCTAGAATCCCAAAGTCCAAGTCCTTACTTAGGACTTAGAAGCCATCCTTTCCCCATTACCAACCTGACCTCATTCACAAATTCTCTCCAGGTCACTCGCTCTCCTCCAGCCGCCAGGCCTCCTTGGCGTCCTTCACACACCCCAGGCAGTGCTTGTGTTCCCTCTGCCTGGAAATGCTCTTCCTCCAGAAACCTGCATGGCTCCCTCTGTAACCCCCTCGGGTCTCTGCTCAAATGTCCCCTTTCCAATGAGGCCTTCTGTGACCCCTCTGTTAAAAATTGCACACTGCCCCCTCCCACCAATACTCTTCATTCCTCTTCCCTGCTTTATTTTCCTTCACAGGGCTTATTACCACCTACACTACTATATATATATATTTTTTTTTTTTTTTGAATTTTTGAATTTTATTTTATTTCTTTTTTTATACAGCAGGTTCTTGTTAGTTATCCATTTTATACATATTAGTGTATATGTGTCAATCCCAATCTCCCAGTTCATCCCACTACCACCACCCCACCCCCCTGCCACTTTCCCCCCTTGGTGTCCATACGTTTGTTCTCTACATCTGTGTCTCTATTTCTGCCCTGCAAACCGGTTCATCTGTACCATTTTTCTAGGTTCCACATATATGAGTTAATATACGATATTTGTTTTTCTCTTTCTGACTTACCTCACTCTGTATGACAGTCTCTAGATCCATTCATGTCTCTACAAATGACCCAATTTCGTTCCTTTTTATGGCTGAGTAATATTCCATTGTATATATGTACCACATCTTCTTTATCCATTTGTCTGTTGATGGGCATTTAGGTTGCTTCCATGTCCTGGCTATTGTAAATAGTGCTGCAATGAACATTGGGGTGCATGTGTCTTTTTGAATTATAGTTTTCTCTGGGTATATGCCCAGGAGTGGGATTGCTGGGTCATGTGGTAATTCTATTTTTAGTTTTTTAAGGAACCTCCATACTGTTCTCCATAGTGGCTGTATCAACTTACATTCCCACCAACAGTGCAAAAGGGTTCCCTTTTCTCCACACCCTCTCCAGCATTTGTTGTTTGTAGATTTTCTGATGATGCCCATTCTAACTGGTGAGGTGATACCTCATTGTAGCTAAACTATTATATATTTTATATAGTGAGGTTACCATCTGTCTTACAGTGGTAGTTACACTACACTGTAAGCTCCAATAAGGCATGGGTTTCTGTCTGTTTTATTCATGCTGATTCCCCAGCACCTGGAAGAGTGCCTGGCATATAGTGGCAGTGACTTGTCACAGGTTGCAGAGCTGAGATCAGGCTTGGCTCTGGAGGTGTCTAGTTTGCTTACATTTCTATTTCCTTTTGCCTTAAACCACCATTGACTTGTCCTCTCATTCATTCATTCATTCATTCATTTGTTCATTTGTTTGTTCATTCATTCAACCAACATTTACTTAGTGCCTTCAATGTATTCATGGAAACGGTAAGGCACAACTCAGAGCCCTTGCCTTCATGGGACAAGGGAGATGGCCGATAAGTGAGCATTCAAAGTTTCAGGTGGAGGTGAGGGCTATACAAAATGAAGCAGGGTAAGGGGACTGTTGAAGACAGGGGTGGTTGAGGAAGGCCTCATTAGACATGACATTTGAGTAAAGACCTGGAGAAGGTGAGGGAGAAAGCTAGGGGAGTCTCAGGGAGAAAATGGTTCCAGGCAGAGGGAATGGCAGGTCAAGGCTCTGTTCTGGGAGAGGCTCGTCGTGAGTGAGAGGGAAGGAATGCCAAAGATGGGAATGGGAAAGCTATCTCTTGGCGTTTTAGAAACATGTTGATGATCCCAGGATTTTTTCTTGGGGGAAAGGGTGATGCTCTGATCATTGTCTGAACCTTTCTGAGTTTAGGGACCCTTGAGCCCTAGGGGTGTAAACTCAGGGGTGGCCCTTGCCTGGAGAATGCCCCTTTGGGTAATTGGTTTTGGTTTGGGGGCAGGAGCCCTGTTTTGGTGAAGGACTGTGGTGGGGATGGAAGGGAAACAGCCTAACTGTTGCTTAAGACTCTGCAGGCAGCTTGGGAAGGAGCTCATTAGAAGCCTGAGGGGGAGGCTGGGACAGGCAAGAAAAACCTCCACATGTGCCCCAATCGAACTTCAGTCCTGATAGAAGAGCAGAGTTCTTAAGTGCACAGGTTTTGGAATCAGACAGATGATACAAATTTTGACTTTGCTAAGCTGTGTGATCTTGGGGAATCCCTCCTGACCTGTAAAAATGCAAGTAATAGTACCTAATTTTGCATGATCATGCAAGAACCAAGTAGAATGACATTCATTTATAAAGTGCCTAGTCCAGTGGCCCAATACATAGTAGGCACTCAGAAAGTAGTAGTTGATATGATGATGATATATGTGTGTTGTATAATGATATATATGACTCTAAGTCCATCCAGTGGCCCACTGGCAGGAAGATGTTCCTGATGACTGTGGCCCTTTCTAAGCTCCTGTCATTGTCATGGTCAGTAGCACACATTTACACTGTGGTACTTTATTCCTTGCTGTTTTATCCTGTTCTCTTGTTCTGTTTTATGAAGTTAAGTGGCAACCCCAGGTTTTCTCCATCTGGAGGGCTAAAAGCTGTGGTGGATCTGGGCTGTGGGTCTGTGTAGACCTGTTAGTTTGGTACTGCCTGGGAGCCCTTCAAGTAAGAACTTGAAAGAAGCACCTTTCCTCAGGTGCATCAAAAGAAAGAGCATCAAAAGAAAGTAGGCTTCTGAGAAGATAAAGGGTCTGAGTTTGCAGTGATGCCTCTTTATCTAATATTTGTTGCCTAAAAAGAAGGCGCCATACAAAGATATTCCGGATCCTGCCCTCTCTGTGTGCCCCTCATCTTTTTATTTCAAAGGACAATGGAAGTGTTTCCTAAACTTCAATTAATCACATCTCTTTTTGGGTTATTTTGGGTCACATCCATCAGTCATAAGATTTGCTTAATAATTTTCTTTAAATTTACTCACACTTTAACTTAAAATATAATTAAGAGGAAACTTTAAATCACGTGGGTTTGACAACCTAGTTGTACTATGCTGATACCATTAAAAGACAGCGCAATTGAAATGAAAAGGAAGTCTATCTATGTACCATCTAAAGCCACGTACTACGCATTCTACACTTAGGGCAACGGTGGCTCAAGTAAGTCAGTAAACAGAAGAACTTAATTCATTAGGAAGAACTTGGCGAACAAAGGGAGATAAGGGAACTCAGTCACTAACTTTGTCAGGAATGTGGATAAGCTATTATTTTAGTGAGAAAATTTAAAGCCAATGAGGTCTAACGGCAAGAACCTCCATTATTTGAATTTTCAAAATCTTACTATGATTTTTAAAGAAATATGAATTTTTCTGCGCTGACTCTGCTAGCCGGCTTCAGATCTGTATCTTTTTCTGGATGCAAAGCCCCTGCCCCACTTCTCCCTTTAGTGTGTGAGGTCTGGGAATGCCCAGCCTGCACTCCTCCTTTTGCCTTCCTTTGCCCTCAGTTCTATGCCTCCTTCACTTCTTACACCCAGGACTGTCTTGTCCCTAATCATTCTCTGAGAGGGGTCCACCCCATCGCATTTTCACCCCACCTCTCTAAAGTCTTCGTTTACTTTAGAAAACACAAGCTGAACGCCAAGGCATCAGGCCAGGACGTGCTGTTATTTTCCAGCAGCCAGCTCAGCAGATTTGGGACCCCGTTGCTAGACTTCCCTAGGATCTTTGAAATGGGGTGTTTTGTGTTTGTTTATTACATTTTCTAGCTTAATATTAATCTCCACTATCTAACTGGAAGCTGCTGCCCAATGGAGACTGAGGTCCTTTTTTTTAGCAAGACACAGTTGAATTCAAATGTCACTTAAATGACCCGAGAAGATGTCTTCTGTATTGAGCACCGTCCTTTGACAACGAGAGCATCGATTCCTTTATAACAGTTAATTAGTGAGTGGCACCGCATCCCCTTAGTGAGGAAGATGGACGCCATGAGTTCTTAGGGAGCTATGCCTGGCTGTGTCCTCTAGGCTTTAAAGAAAGCATTGCACATTCACTTTCTTCTGCTTGGGGTCTGGTCTCAATGGGAACCAGAATGTTCCAGCTTCCTCACTAGTCACCTAACTTCCATTTGCAGCTCAAAGAATTAGAAACAGATTTCTGGAACTGGTTCCTTTTTTCTGAAGAAAAAACAGAACAACACCAACGCCTACTTACCCTGGCCTAACCCTCTGTGCCCAGGAGGCTGACTCAGTTCTGAGCTCTCCCAAGAGCAAGTGTTTGGCCTAAAGAAGGTCAGAATTCTTTATATCTGGAGCCACCTTGATAGAATCCCCCAGACTCAGTTCAACCTTGTCCCTGGTCAGTTCTGACTCTTCTAGGGGAGCTGAGCCAGTGACTCTGTCGTCTCTACAGCCTGACCCAAAGCCCATGCGTTGGGCAGAAACTCCTCAGTTTCCCTGAGCTATGTGGGGGTCTTTCACAGCCCCCAAATCTATTTTTTTTTTTTAATAGACAATCCCCTCGCAATTCCTATGGAGGGGATTAACAGTAGTTCACATCTTCCCCAAACTCCTCCTTGACACAATATTAATGCTACTACTACCCATCTCACATTCCCTGATATTTCTGCCTCCTTAGATAGAGGATTAACCTCAAAAAACAGATAAATGAATTACTTACTTGGTTCCACAATCAGGCGAGTCCCTTTTCCAAAGATGGACCTGTCTCTCTCATGCAGCGCTTGAGGGCTTTCCAAAAGCCTCAGCAGTGCTCCCACCTTTCTTCTTCCTGTCATCTTGAGGATGGGAGGATCTTAAGGGTTTGGTTCTTTGAAAGATGGCACTTGATGCTCATCCAACTGGTTCGTGATGATACAGTCAATTGCAGATTCGCAATTGCTTTTGGGTTTGCTTTTGGGAGGTTGTAGTCTGAGAGTAGGTAGGAGCACACACTGCTGCGGTGAACATTTCCAGTATAGGACACTTCATGAAGTTCTTGGAATGGTTGCTTTCTGTTATTTTAGACTTTTCTCACTTCCTAGATGCACACCTAACTCTCAGTCTTAGAAAACAGGTGTTGCCAAGGGGATCGGTCTTGGATCCATGACTATTCCAGAGTCAAGGCATTCACAGACACCCGGGCTGCTTTAAGTCAGATAACATGTGGCATACCAATGGTGACAGGGCAACATGAAGCACCAATCATGTACTGGGGATTTATAGTATATTCAGTGTTAGAATGAGCAACTACTACTGGTGATGGCCTAAAAACAAATCCCTCTCTTTAGATTCATCTTCCCAAACTGCACAGCAAAGTCCTCAGGCAAACCTCTCTAGGAATTTTGATTCAGAAATTCCGTAAGATTCCTTTTTGCAACAGAAACCAAGACAAGGATAGTTTTTGAGAATCACCTTTTTGTATTCCTCAAATACGGTTGAAATGCCAGTTTCACTCAAGAGAAAACAGCAGTGAGAGAGAGAGGCCAGCAACTGGGGGTCACCTCTCCTGGTTCGGACAACTTTCTGGCATCCCTTTTGGGTCACTGAGCAAGGAAGGACCCCTACTTGCTGTGTTAGTCTCCGGGGCATGGTAGCCAGGCTATGGATTTCCCAGGGAAATGTCACTTTGACCCCTGCAGTTTTTGTACAGGTCTCTGTGGGTTTTGTATCACTGTGCGTATCCCACCCACAATGCTACAGAGCTTTATAAAAACCTCCCTTTGGTTTTGCGCAATGTGGTCTCTGAGAACTACGGGGCCGGATGTTTTCTCCAAGTCATGCTCCAGCAAGATCAAAGGGATTTGGCTTAGGTCAGGGGAGGCTGGCCTGGGTGCTTCTGTCTGAGACTCTTTTGAACCCTTGGCTAGATCTGTCCTGGAGTTTGTGACTAGAACAGGTCAAATCATGATGTCTACTCCCACTGTGCTTTTTGGCCAGTCTACTCTCAGATGGTTTCCCACAGAGGAGTTTGCCAGACCTGAATGTCTCAAGTGGATTCTACAAGTTGTGGTTGGCAGAAAATGTTTGTGGGCAATGTAATTTCTCCTGTCACCTGCTAAGCTCCTGAATCATCTCTGTCTACCCCACTTTGCACATGGAGGGTGTTGTATAATTGACAAAGGACTTTCACATAAACTTAGAATTTTATCCTCTCCATTGACTCTCTGGTTGTTAAACTGAAAGTCAGTAGCCCATATGCTGGTTTATGTGACTTGGAAAAGGTGACCTACTGGGCAAATGCAGTGGCAGCTCCTAGGGTTCTAGTTGGCAAACAGAGGTTACCTTTGTGAGCTTTATGAAAGGCTTCCCTTTCTCCAGCTGATGCAGCCTCCTACCAGGGCCTTGGTTCGGCCCGCAGAGCTCAAGCTGAATTTTAGCCCCACTCGTCTGTCCCCTTGGCCGAGAGCTGATTATTGTAGATGCTAAGCCTTAGGGGGACCCCAACTAAGGGGTTACTTGCTAAAATTTATGGTAGCTCTCCATTATGCTCAGGATAAGATGGTTTGGAATACAGGCTTTTGCTTGCTTTCCTAGGCCTACATCTTGTACTTTTCCATTTGCTCCCTTAAACTCAGTTGCCTTGAACTACTTGCTTCCTGAAAGCGCCATGTTCTTTTATATCTCTTTACTTTGCCCTGTGATTGCTTTTGCTTGAAATGTCCTTTCCTTCTTCAGCTCCCAATTTGGTCCCTAACCCTGCTCCTTAGATCTTATTGATTTCCTGATCTGAGCTTAGCTGTTGACATCTCTGGGAAGTTCTAAATGACTGCCAAAGACTGTACCGGGTTAGATGCACCCCTTTCCCTGACTCTTCTTGCATCCAGTGCTTATCCCTATCATTGCTCTCAAAACCCCTTTCCTTTGTTTTCATTAGGTACAGACCCTCGAGAGAAGGGATTTGTCTTGTTTACCTCTGTCCTCTGTGCCAGCACAGTGCCTCATTGAGTGAGTTCTCAGAAAGTGTCTTCTGCAACTATTTTAAGGATGCGGTATCTCATATTCTGAGAGGATAAGCTGGGAAGTGACAGGTCCATGGCTAGAACCCACATCTTCCCAATTCCCAGTCCCTTGCTGTCTCTGGCCCTGGGTGCCCTATGGAATACTACCTTGCATTTATTTAGGAGAGCATGGCATCATTAGTTGTAAATAATTGGATTTTTAACATTAGCCTGAGTTAAGCATCATTGGGAACATAAATTTGTTGTGATTTTCTCCACACCATGAAATATGTTCCAAAGTCAAAGAGAAATGAGTTTCATGTTGTCTACATATTTGGAGTATTCAAATCACATATCTGGAGTATTCAAATCAATACGTTGTCTACATATTTGGAGTAATGAAGGGTCAACTGTGCCTCTAGAGAAGCATCCTAGGATGTCACAGCTGCGAGAGCCCTCAAGGATCATATATTTGCTCCCCGATATGTTCAGATGAAAGGATCTAGAAAGATCCAGAGAGGTTTTGGAACTGGCCAAGGCACCCAACTTCAAAAGAACATACAAGAAATCAAGTATCCCAATTCTTAGTTCAGGAATATTTTTTTGTACACTTGGCAGATACCAAGTCTTCTTTGTTCCTTTATTCTGACGTTTGTAATTTGAAAGTCTGGGTATTCTCTCAGTCCTCCAGCTGATCTCCTTCCCTGGAGTGGCCTTAGAATGGAAACCTTGGAAGCCTGGCATTTTCTTTCTTTTTTTTTTTAATTTATTTTTTTAATTTATTTATGGCTGTGTTGGGTCTTCGTTTCTGTGCGAGGGCTTTCTCTAGTTGTGTCAAGCGGGGGCCACTCTTCATCGCGGTGCGCGGGCCTCTCACTATCGTGGCCTCTCTTGTTGCGGAGCACAGGCTCCAGACGCGCAGGCTCAGTAATTGTGGCTCACGGGCCCAGTTTCTCCGCGGCATGTGGGATCTTCCCAGACCAGGGCTCGAACCCGTGTCCCCTGCATTGGCAGGCAGATTCTCAACCACTGCGCCACCAGGGAAGCCCCATTTTCTTTCTTTATGTGGCTTTTCATTGTTGTAGGATATGCTCTTCTGTGGGAAAGGGGAGAGGCAGGCACAGGGTGGGTTTATCCTGAAGTTCCCCTCTTCCTGGAAGGAGGCTAGGTCATTTTCAGTGCCAGATAAGTGCATTCCCAGAAGGGATCAGAGGACAGGAACGGTGTGTGGGGACTGAGTTTACCATGGTGTTGTCCAATCCTGGGTGGGATCAGGCTTCCTGCTGGGACATTCAGAGCACTTGGGAAAATTTATGGGATGCCAGGCCAAGAAAAGAAATAGGGATTGGACAAGGGCATCCTAGAGCTTTTAATTTTGTGATTGCGGACTTTGAACTGGCTTTATTTATCTTCACTGCTTGCTCCTGATATTGACATGTACTCTTTGAAGGTTATAGACAAACTGCAGTGGATTCAAAGCTGATTCCAAGCTGTTGAAAAGACTTCAAACCACATATAGGGAGGAACAGCTAGAAAACTTTGGAGAATATAGACCAAAGGAAGGGAGGTGTTTGATCCTAGTCTTCAGATAACTATCAGGGTAGAGCTGGCTTATTAGAGGACAACTGGATTCACATGTATACTTATGCCTTCTATCTATTGCAGTATATTAGTTTGGTTGCAATATATGAGCAAAACTTGGCCTTATACATACAAACCTGTAGTACAAAAAGGTAGGTTAGTAGCAGTATGAAATCTGAAACCGTGTTAATGGACTTACCATATTCTTTTCCATTAAAATCCTTTGGTCTAGCTTGCATTTTGGATGGAACTTTCACCCATGCATGGTTTTGTAACTTTATCCATTGGTCTTCTGAGAAATAATTGGTTCTCTGTGTTAGGCAACTTGCGTGTGTTATCACATTGCATTATACAATGTCTAATATATCATAGTAGTTAATATGATCACCAATATCTTTAAATCAGAACAGTATTTAAATACTGGGGAGCCATACAGCTCATGGTAGCAGATACAAGTTTCCCAAATTCTAATTTTTGCCTGAAAGCTTAGATTTTTATCATTAGCAACAATGGTCCATTGTTTTTCTTGATGTGCAGGCTCAGTTCATTCATTTTCAAGAAAATGCCTGACAACTACCCAAATTTGATTAACCATGGTTTCTCTGCCAGTCATTCTGTTCAGCAAAATGGTGTTTCATGGAAAAAGTGGCTAGTTCAGCCTGTAACTCAAATGATTGCACAAATATTTTCCCTTGAGATAATATAATAATTTGGAATGCAACAGAAGTGCTTTATGTGTACTTCCACTTTTGTCACACAGAATACTAAAAAGACATATACTCAAGAGGGGAGATTTAATAAAATTAATAGTTTTACTGCTTTTTCAATGTTATGGACTGAACTGTGTCCTCCCCAAATCCATATGTTGACGTCCTTACCCCCAGTACCTCAAAATGTATCCTTTTTTTGGCGATAGGGCCTTTAAAGATAAGGTGAAATGGGGCCATTTGGACTGGATTAGAGTGGACCCTAATCCAGTCTAACTGGTGTCCTTATGAGAAGAAGAAATTTGGGCACACAAAGAGAAGAGACACAAAGGATTTGCATGCACAGAGGAAAGTCCATATGCGGACACAGAGAGAAGGTGGTCATCTCCAAGCCAAGGAAGGAGGAATACGGAGAAACCGACTCTGTGGGCACCTTGATCCTGGATTTCTAGCTTCAGAACTGTAAGAAAATAAGTTTCTGTTGCTTAAGCCACCTGGTCTGTGTTATTTTGTTATGGCAGCCTTAGCCAACTAATATAGTCAATAACATTTTTAGGTGAAACTGGCTTTCTTTTCCCCCTTGCAAATATAGCAATGAAGGATATATTGACCACTAATACAGAATTGAGGCCTCTGCCTTGACTCAGGATGAGGGACCAGGAGCTTTATCCACCATTGCTTTTACACCATCAGGGCAATGTCAACACAAAGAAAAAGGCAAATATTCTTTTGATATTATTATGGAACTAGTTCTGACATCACAGACTCCCTGAAAATGTCTTTGTGTCCTTAGTGGGCCATGGACCATCCTTTGAAAACCACTGTCCTAATCTATGTGGTTTGTGCTGCCAAAGCAGTCAATCCAGGCTTTCTCTACTGCTTGACCACTCTCTTCTTGTTTGCTAGTGATTAGCAGATCAATTATATCATATGCTTTGACTGAGGGATGAATAAGTGGTCAGAAGCCATTGTGAGCAGTAATTTTCCAATTCCTTAAAAAAGATGAAATTGTCCTAAATACTTTGGTGGACTCTCTAGAGTCAAAGACCATGGACCTGTATGTCCTCTGCCTGGGGTTTGTTCTCCTTGGTGGTACTCAGTGTCTCAGATGCTGGATCCATGAAGATGGTGCTTTGGGGACAGTGGGAGGGCTCAGGGAAGGCCCAGAGTCTGACGGTATTATGTTCAGTATCCAAACTATATTTCTGCAGCAAAACTTCAACCTTTCCATTAAAAATAATATTTCTTGTTTAAGTGACAGGTAGTTAGGACGGTGACTTGAATTTTTGGCAAAATCCTAAAGGGGAGGAATAGATCGACTTGGCTTTCATGGTTAATGGATCAAGCAATATACTTAGCAACTGGACTGGAATTTAAAAAGGCCAGGCTTTTGAACTGAGACCGATATAAAGCCCCAAGCATGGATAAATCTTGTCAAGTTCCCCTCAGTGAGGAGGCCCCCAACACACTTTGGTTTTTGTCAAAACCTTCTCTTACCTTCTCCGTGATGCTCACCCCGCTGAAGGAGAAGTGAGCTTGCCAATCCGCTGACTGGAGTCTTTGGTACGTCTGTAGAAGTCTGGCTCTGCCCCACCTCCACACAAGTGGAAGACTGGATTTTGAGCTATTATCATTATCTCAGATCTTGAAAGGCAGTGATTTTAAGATATACCACTTATGCCTCTCCAGTTCAAGATTGTTCTTGAATAAGAACAATCCAAAGCGTGGAACATCATCACTTGCAGTTTTCTCATTAATTTTACATATGTAGACAGTGACAGAGTCCATTGTTGTCTTAGAAATATGTCATATGAACACACAGTTTTAATTTCTTTAAATATCCGCGGATTCATGGTTTCTTTGAGCTGAGCAGTATTCTTCAAGAAATCATGCTGATTTTCAAGAAACATATTGTATTTCACTTTTTCACTGCTTAAACTTGCTGTAGACCTCTTGGCCACTTAGAAATGAAAACATTAAAAATATTTTTTTTATAAAGCTTTTGAAATATTAGGAAAAAAGAGGTGAATACAATCAATATCTTGGATTCATCATTTAGATTTAACAGTCTTTAATGTTTGTCATATTTGCTATTTATTTTGTTCAAGTATTTAAAATAAATTATAAACATCATGACAATTCCTTTCCAAAGACTTCAGCATGCATTTTTAAAAAGAAAAATATTTTTCTACATAAGCCTAATACCACTTCCCATCTAACAAAGTTAACAATTCTCTAAAATCTTTTAATATTCAGTCCATGGTCAAATTTCCTAATTATTCCCCAAATGTCTTTTTCATACGGTTTTTAAAAACAAAAGTCTAGTCAAATACTATGCAATTAACTTGGTTGCTACGTATTTTAAACTTCTTTAATCTGTAGTAGTTCTCCTTCCACTACTTTCCCTCCACTGTACTTGTGTTTTCTTTTCATCACATTGATTATTGAAGGGACCGGTCCTGTTGTCCTGTAGAATGGTCACCTTCTTTGTCTAGTTGTTTCTTTGTGGAATCCTTTAACTTCTTCTGGCTCCTTTGCCTCCTGATAGAACTAAAGGTTTGATTAGGCTTATTTATTTGTTTATTTTTGGCAGAAATACTGTGTAGGGGAAGATGTGTCCTGCGTACAGCATCATGTCAGGATAGACATAATGACTTGATGTGGCTAAGATCGATCACTAGGATAAGATGGTGACAGAAAAGTCTATCTTTTGTAAAGTTTCGTATACCCATTGCAACCAGCAAGTTATCTGAGACTTTGCAATGTTTTAACACTTTGTTTTTGGCTTGGAGTGTTTTTCTGCATGATTTTTTAAATGTGAAGCCTGAAGTTAGTCACATTTCTTCTTTTATTTCTCAATGTCTATTGTTTATTTAACTACAAAGGTATCATAATTTGTTTGGTAAGATTTGTCTTTGCAGAATCCACCCTAGATGCACAAATATTTTCATATCACTCTTTTTAAAAGTATTAGTTAATTAATTAATTAATTAAATTTATTTTTTGGCTGCGTTGGGTCTTTGCTGCACGTGGGCTTTCCCTAGTTGCGGCGAGCGAGGGTCACTCTTCGTTGCGGTGCTCGGGCTTCTCATTGCAGTGGCTTCTCTTGCTGCGGAGCACGGGCTCTAGGCGTGTGGGCTTCAGTAGTTGCAGCATGCGGGCTCAGTAGCTGTGGTGCGTGGGCTCAGTAGTTTTGGCTTGCGGGCTCTAGAGCGCAGGCTCAGTAGTTGTGGTGCACGGGCTTAGTTGCTCCGCGGCATGTGGGATCTTCCTGGACCAGGGCTTGCACCCGTGTCCTGGCAGGCAGACTGGCAGGCGGATTCTTAACCACAGTGTCACCAGGGAAGTCCCTCATATCACTCTTACAGCTGACATTTTAAAGGCATTCCAGGATAAATGCGTATGTTCGTACACAAGCAAAGCTGACTCATTCATAAATGTTGAGTTTTTCAATGCTATGTTTGTAGGTAGCATAGAGTATTAGGAAGACCACTAGACTGAGAATCAACAACCAGATTCTCATCCAATCTGCCACTCTAAGAGCTTGGTCAAATCTATGAGCTTGGTTTTAGGATCTTGATCAAATCCTGACTCTCAATTTCTTCACATATAAAATGGGATTATAATGCCAATCCTCTTTACCTAATGGGTCTGTCAAAAAAAAAAATGAAATAAAATACATGAAAATGTTTTGAAAACTTCAAAGTATGATAAACATTTAAAATAGTCTCATTATCATTTTGCTGAACTCAAAGAAATTTCTCACACATACACATATGCTCATCCTCAACTTCATCAACTGTTTTATCTGGTGTGTAGTTTTTGCAGATATTTGAATCTATTCTATAGTCCTCCCAAAGTTTACTGTTTCTAAAAGAATTTTTTTTTTTTTTTTTTACTTATTTATTTTATTTTTATTTTTGGCTGTGTTGGGTCTTCGTGTCTGTGCAAGGGCTTTCTCTAGTTGTGGCAAGCAGGGGCCACTCTTCATCGTGATGCGCGGGCCTCTCACTATCGCGGCCTCTCTTGTTGCGGAGCACAGGCTCCAGACGCGCAGGCTCAGTAGTTGTGGCTCACGGGCGCAGTTGCTCCGCGGCATGTGGGATCCTCCCAGACCAGGGCTCGAACCCGTGTCCCCTGCATTAGCAGGCAGATTCTCAACCACTGCACCACCAGGGAAACCCTAAAAGAATATTTTTAAAAAGAAGAAGAGTATTGGGCAGTAGAATTAAAAAAATGGCTTCATCCTTCATACACCTGTAACCACTTTCAAGGTCCTAGAAACATGCATTTAAAATTGATATTAAAAAATAATATAAATAACAGATGCCACACTCCATTAAGGGGGATTTGCAGCAATCTCTTTTCTCTTTGCACTTAGGAAATCTCATTGCTAGCATCCTCTTGTACACAGGGAATTCAGGTCCAATAAGACTGGATTTCCCACACCTTCTCTCTCATCTTCTAGAATCCTAGATCAGTGTGGGATGCAGTTCTCACACTGGTGTCCTACCAGTTTGCATGTTCCAGTGCAAGAGGTATAATGTTAACAATGTTTATGCTAATATTAATGATTTTTATACTTTAATTTCTATTGCTGTTATTAGGGGATGGCCTATTCAATATCTCATGAAAACTAGCATTTCATATATCTTCTTTTTTTTAATTTTTAAATTTTTAAAAAACATCTTTATTGGAGTATAATTGGTTCACAATGGTGTGTTAGTTTCTGCTTTATAACAAAATGAATCAGCTATACATATACATATATCCCCATATCCCCTCCCTCTTGCATCTCCATCAATTAGGATGAAAAATTTTTATATCCATAAAAGAGAAAACAAAGGATTATGTAAGCTCTCCCCTCCCACACACATGTAGGATTGTGTTTTCTGCAACCCTTGTGGTTGGGTTGATAATGGGGGAAAGAGTTAGTTGATCTTAAATGTTTCATTATAATACTCCTTCTAGATATCCACCACCTTATTTTTTTTAAGCATTTTTATTGGAGTATAATTGCTTTACAATGTTATGTTAGTTTCTGCTGTACAACAAAGTGAATCAGCTATATGTATACATATATCCCCATATCCCCTCCCTCTTGAGCCTCCCTCCCACCCTCCCTATCCCACCCCTCTAGGTGGTCACAAAGCACCAAGCTGATCTCCCTGTGCTATGTGGCTCCTTCCCACTAGCTACCTATTTTATATTTGGTAGTGTATATATGTCAATGCTACTCTCTCACTTCGCCCCAGCTTACCCTTTCCCCTCCCCGTGTCCTCAAAACCATTCTCTACATCTGCGTCTTTATTCCTGTCCTGCCACTGGGTTCTTCAGAACCATTTCTTTTTAGATTCCATAGATATGTGTTAGCATATGGTATTTGTTTTTCTCTTTCTGACTTACTTCACTCTGTATGACAGACTCTAGGTCCATCCACCTCACTACAAATAACTCAATTTCATTTCTTTTTATGGCTAATATTCCATTGTATATTTGTGCCACATCTTCTTTATCCATTCATCTGTTGATGGACACTTAGGTTGCTTCCATGTCCTGGCTATTGTAAATAGAGCTGCAATGAACATTGTGGTACATGACTCTTTTTGAATTATGGTTTTCTCAGGGTATATGCCCAGTAGTGGGATTGCTGGGTCGTATGGTAGTTCTGCTTTTAGTTTTTTAAGGAACCTCCATACTGTTCTCCATAGTGGCTGTATCAATGTACATTCCCACCAACAGTGCAAGAGGGTTCCCTTTTCTCCACACCCTCTCCAGCATTTATTGTTTGTAGACTTTTTGATGATGGCCATTCTGACTGGTGTGAGGTGATACCTCACTGTAGTTTTGATTTACATTTCTCTAATGATTAGTGATGTTCAGCATCCTTTCATGTGTTTGTTGGCAAGCTTTATATCTTCTTTGGAGAAATGTCTATTTAGGTCTTCTGCCCATTTTTGGATTGGGTTGTTTGTTTTTTGATATTGAGCTGCATGAGCTGCTTGTAAATTTTGGATATTAGTCCTCTGTCAGTTGTTTCATTGGCAGATATCTTCTCCCATTCTGAGGGTTGTCTTTTCATCTTGTTTATGGTTTCCTTTGCTGTGCAAAAGCTTTGAAGTTTCACTAGGTCCCATTTGTTTATTTTTTTTAAATTTCCATTTCTCTAGGAGCTGGGTCAAAAAGGATCTTGCTGTGATTTATGTCATAGAGTGTTCTGCCTATGTTTTCCTCTAAGAGTTTTATAGTGTCTGGCCTTACATTTAGGTCTCTAATCCATTTTGAGTTTATTTTTGTATATGGTGTTAGGAAGTGTTCTAATTTCATTCTTTTACATGTAGCTGTCCAGTTTTCCCAGCACCACTTATTGAAGAGACTGTCTCTTCTCCATTGTATATTGTTGCCTCCTTTATCAAAAATAAGGTGACCGTATGTGCATGGGTTTATCTCTGGGCTTTTTATCCTGTTCCATTGATCCTTATTTCTGTTTTTGTGCCAGTACCATACTGTCTTGAATACTGTAGCTTTGTAGTATAGTCTGAAGTCAGGGAGCCTGATTCCTCCAGCTCCGTTTTTCTTTCTCAATATTGCTTTGGCTATTTGGGGTCTTTTGTGTTTCCATACAAATTGTGAAATGTTTTGTTCTAGTTCTGTGAAAAATGCCATTGGTAGTTTGATAGGGATTGCATTGAATCTGTAGATTGCTTTGGGTAGTATAGTCATTTTCACAATGTTGATTCTTCCAATCCAAGAACATGATATATCTCTCCATCCATCTCTCCATCTGTCTCCATCTTTAATTTCTTTCATCAGTGTCTTATAGTTTTCTGCATGCAGGTCTTTTGTCTCCTTAGGTAGGTTTATTCCTAGGTATTTTATTCTTTTTGTTGCAATGGTAAATGTGAATGTTTCCTTAATTTCTCTTTCAGATTTTTCATCATTAGTGTTTAAGAATTCAAGAGATTTCTGTGCATTAACTTTGTATCCTGCTACTTTACCAAATTCATTGATTAGCTCTAGTAGTTTTCTGGTAGCATCTTTAGGATCCTCTATGTATAGTATCATGTCATCTGCAAACAGTGACAGTTTTACTTCTTCTTTTCTGATTTGGATTCCTTTTATTTCTTTTTCTTTTCTGATTGCCATGGCTAAAACTTCCAAATCTATGTTGAATAACAGTGGTGAGAGTGGGCAACCTTGTCTTGTTCCTGATCTTAGAGGAAATGGTTTCAGTTTTTCACCATTGAGAACGATGTTTGCTGTGGGTTTGTCATATATGGCCTTTATTATGTTGAGGTAAGTTCCCTCTATGCCTACTTTCTGGAGGGTTTTTATCATAAATGGGTGTTGAATTTTGTCAAAAGCTTTTTCTGCATCTATTGAGATGATCATATGGTTTTATCCTTCAATTTGTTAATATGGTTTATCACATTGATTGATTTGCATGTACTGAAGAATCCTTGCATTCTTGGGATAAACCCCACTTGATCATAGTGTATGATCCTTTTAATGTGTTGTTGGATTCTGTTTGCTAGTATTTTGTTGAGGATTTTTGCATCTATATTCATCAGTGATATTGGCCTGTAGTTTTCTTTCTTTGTGACATCTTTGTCTGGTTTTGGTATCAGGGTGATGGTGGCCTCGTAGAATGAGTTTGGGAGTGTTCCTCCCTCTGCTATATTTTGGAAGAGTTTGAGAAGGATAGGTGTTAGCTCTTCTGTAAATGTTTGATAGAATTCGCCTGTGAAACCATCTGGTCCTGGGCTTTGGTTTGTTGGAAGATTTTTAATCACAGTCTCAATTTCAGTGCTTGTGATTGGTTTGTTTATATTTTCTATTTCTTCCTGGTTCAGTCTGGGAAGGTTGTGCTTTTCTAAGAATTTGTCCATTTCTTCCAGGACATTTTATTGGCATGTAGTTGCTTGCAGTAATCTCTCATGATCCTTTGTATTTCTGCAGTGTCAGTTGTTACTTCTCCTTTTTCATTTCTAATTCTCTTGATTTGAGTCTTCTTTTTTTTCTTGATGAGTCTTGCTAATGGTTTATCAATTTTGTTTATCATCTGAAAGAACCAGCTTTTAGTTTTATTGATCTTTGCTATCATTTCCTTCATTTCTTTTTCATTTATTTCTGATCTGATCTTTATGATTTCTTTCCTTCTGCTAACTTTGGTAACCCTCATTTTAAATCTTCTAATTGAGGAAGAGTGGGGACTTATTTTATATTACAAAGAATATATTATATACATAAAATATAGTTATGTACATGTAGTTATATGTATGTATAAAGTTTTCCTCACATATACATATCATAATTTTAAATAATGGAAATGTTACATATGGATATAATCCTTAAAGCAGTTTTTACAATAGGAGGAATGTAGAAGTTGCCCAAATTCTCCATCACACAAGAACTGATTGTTCCATAGCAGGTTCCTAAGTACAGTGTTAATGTAGCTCATTAAAAATACTGATTACTTAAAGTATCAAATAAAAACATATGGAATTGATTTTATAATGTTATAAGAGATGAATTGTGTATATGGAGTATGGGTACATATACAGAGTATGTAATAATCTGTACTTTGAAAAGAAAACTGGGAAGGAATATACCCAAATAGTAACTGTGGTTGCTTTTAGGTGTCAGTTGAGTTTTTTTCGACATGGAATACTGTAATGAATTTTAAGGACAAAAGAGCTCAGGTCATTGAGTTCTAGCTGCCAACCATGCAGACAACCTTCCCAGTGTAGTCGTCCACCTGAACTCACTCTCTGTTAAGGATGTTTGTTTCTTGGCTGAATAATGTCAACTATGCAAAACTATTCCTGCTATTAGATTAAGTCACACACATTTAAATTTTATATTTCTATTGGCCACAATTCTGGATCTCTTTCTGAACACAAGAATAGAAGTGCCTGCTTAGAGACTCCAGATTCTCTTTGTCTGATTCACACCGAATCTCCAAACACGGAGAGAACAAACTTCCATCTTTCTTTTTGGGCAGTGTCCTCCAGCTTTGAAAATTCTGCCATGGTTGCTTTAGTCTTTAGCTCATGGCTATTATATCTATTAAATACAATGTTCCCTCCCTCCCTCCCTAACCTCAGAAAACCTGAAGCCTCCAACTATTTCCATTGTTCAGAAAATTAGTATGGACTGGTTTCAGGTCATTTCTTGATACCAGGTTTTGATGGGAATAGAATAGAGGCATATGAGGGATGTGATAGGGAGGAGGGTCCAGGGAAAAGGCCCAGAAAGATGAGAACAAGGAGCCGTGGATGACCTACTTTACAGTTTGCAGAAGGTTGGCAGCTGGCAGCCTCCCTTAGCTACTGCCAAGGCTTTGGATCATTCCAGCAACCGTGAAACACTTTTTTTTTTTTTTGGTGTGGAAACTGCAGGATTCAAAGATTCTGTACTCCATGAATTCTCATATTTTCTTTCAGAGACACTGAGAAAATACACATTTTAATACTGACCTTTACATTTGCTGGGGAGATAAGGTTAATATCAATTCAAGTTTTAAATACTCCGAGTCTACAAGAGTATTTTCCCTGGTACTAATGTTTTTGTGTCTTTCCTTATACTTTGTCCATATGCTTCCTATTTTTCTTAGCTTTGTGAAGTAGGCAGTCCACAGAAGGGACTATTTTCTTGGGTCACAAAGGTAGTAAAAGAAATCTACAGACTTAGGGAAAGCCAGGGTACAATCTCTTACAGAGTTTTGCAGTACAAGGACATCCTTGTAAGGTCTGGCACAAACTAGCAATAACATTCTCATGAGCAGTATCTCCAGCCCCATTGTCCTGCATGTGGAGAAAGGAAAGGTCCTGCTGCTCATGGCTTTGAAAGCCCGTCCAGTGTGTTATCACCTCATGGATTCAGAGAGTGAGATGGGTAAGGTCAGTGATTTAGGAAGGCATTCTATCAAAGTTTTGGATAGATCTGCAGGCATTCCTATGGTACCTGTAGAGTTGTAATAACTACTTTCCAATAATTCACTTAACTTTCGGTCTCTTAAACTTAGTCATGACTCAGGATTCTCAGCTCTCAACAGGAAGAATTAAATCTGTGAATATGCTCAGGAGAAAGTCTCCCAGTCTCTCTCTTTGGGCAGGTGTCAGGTGATTGATGGGATCACAAGTATGGGACTTTCTGAGAAGCTGATTCTCATGCCCTGCCCTGGTGGATGCTTCCTGGGTAGTTGGCGGTTGTGCCCCACATCTATTGTGAACTGGCCCAAAGCCAGCAGCTTTTGTTCTCTGAATAGGAAAGGAACTCAAATGTGGGGTGTCAGGGGGTATGGGAACCACAGAATGTGGATATTCTGGATCTCTGGTGTCTCATAAGGAAGACATTATTAGGCGGGTGGTGAGAAGACTGAGTCAGCAGTGGACTTGAGCAGTTTCCCAGCACCCAGGTTCCATCCATCCCACCACTTTCCACCTCTATCTTAGAATATGGGCTTTTCCAGGTTTACTAGCCAATGTATATAGTCAGGTCTGATTTCTGGGATCAGTGTGATAGTGTCAACAATGCTGAACCAGGAGATCCTCCTCCAGATGTGGAGGAGACAAGATGGCTTGAGGTGTGGAAGCCAAAAAGCAATGGCAGAACCATCTTAACCCTTTGTGGCAAACACTCCATCCAGAGAGAAAGCCAGTGTAGGAAGAAAGTGTTTATTGTTTTTCTTCTGTAAATAGAAGCTAAATAATCTTAGTACAAAATTGTCTTCCCTTTACACACTCATTCTACACTGATAGTTGAGTTATTAGTGTATGTAGGGTGGAGCCTCCATTTTCATCACGGAATTCTCCATATGTAGAACCTATGTACAGGAAGCGGGAGAAATATATCCAAACGTAAAAATAGGGTGCATAAAGACCTGCTTTATACCTAGCTCTTGGAGTCTGTACTGGAGAGACGGAAAGATTTTACTCTGTAGTCAGATTCATTTACTTTACTTTGAGTCTGAAGACTTGCAAAGACTATGTCTTCGTCCAGTTTATTTTTCAGTAGATTTGATCTAACATAAATGGTAGAATGAGGTGTGGTATCAGAGAACACAAGTAGCTGAGAGAGTTGGAGTTTTTTAAGGTGACAATGTTTCCTTCTTCCACTGAAGGTCTGTGATCTGGACAGCCCCCATCACAGTGCATAGAACTGGGGCACCTGAGCTTCATACATCCATATATCCTGTAGAATCTGAGATTCAGTTCTGGGACTTTCAAGGAGTGGTACGAACATAGCCCACCTTTTCCAATGGCAAATTCCAGTGATACAGTAGCTGGACCTGAATTTAGGTAGAAACTTGCAAGTCTTTCTGAGTCAGGCATCTTCAAGTGTTATAGTGTCATGGACTCAGCCCCAAATGTTGCTCTGGTGACAGATCTCTGAGAAAGTGTGCACAAACTGGGAAGGTGGTCCTAACTTTCCAGTCCTACATGGGTTGGGGTAGGACTGAGAAGCAAAAAACCGAAATAGGAAGGGACCTGTTTTGCATCATTTTTCAGTTGAGATACAAATGTCCTGGGAAAGGTCATTGTTGGAAGGTGTAAAGCGCAGGGTGAGGGAGGCTGGAAGGAAGAAATGAGAGGTGGAAACTATCAACACTGTGAGTAGATGTTGAAGAAGAAAGTATGAATTTATAAAGTGGAGGCCCAAAGATCAAGATTAGAGAAAGATATTGAGGAATAAACGCCACAGAAGACACAGTGAGTAATTTATTATGCAACAATGACCTGGTAGGCATGTTTATGGTTGCTATATGTCCCAAGGTTGTCTAAGCTTGAACTCTTTGCTCCCGATAGGTACCTGGGATCACAGAGAAATGGAGGAGGAAATCTCTCCATAGAGGTGTCTGAAGAAATTAAAAAGTTTAAGTTGTACATTGACCTTGTAATGAAATGAGAAAGTGTAGCAAAGCCCTTTGGGAGTTAGCTTTAGAAAGGAAACACTGGAAAATACAAGTAGGATAGAACATTTACAGGAAAAGAGGAGATTCCCTGGTTAGTGAATGGTCAGACTTAACACAGTCTGGAACATGTACTTTTCCATCAAAACATTGGTAACAACATTTTAGTGAACTTGGGTCTGGATGCCTTGTGTGAAGTAAAAATGACAGCTGGTATTTTGTGGGAGTTCAGTCAGGGAGTCATGGGAAAATTAGTCTGATAGTCATGGTAACCAGGCTGAGGAATTCAGGGGGAAATTCCACTTTTTCCCCTACAGTTTCTGTACAGGTCTCTGTGGGTTTTGTAGCAATGTGCTCATAGATCCCACCCACAGTGCTACAGAGCTTTACAAAAACCTCCCCTTGGTTTTGTCCTATCGAGCCTCTGAGAACACCCGTCATAGGATTTTTCTCCAAGTCAAGCTTCAGCAAGATCAGAGTCTTGACTGCAGGTCAGGGCAGGCTCACCTGGGTGCTTCTTTCTCAGGCTCTTCTGTCCTGCTGCTGGGATCTGCCCTGGAGTTTGCAACTAGAATGGACTTTCAGAAATCATGACATCTTCTCCCATCTGTGCTTTCTGGCCAGTCTCCTCTCAGATGGTTTCCCACAGAGGAGTTTGTCAGACCTGAATGTCTCAACTGGGTTCTATAAGCTGTAGGTAGGCAGAAAAGTTTTGTGGTCAATGTAATTTCTGCTCTCACCTGCTATGCTTCCAAATCACCTCTGCCTGCCCTACTTTACACGTGGAGGGTATTATAGAGTCGAAAAGGCTTTCATATAAACTTAGAATTTTATCCTCTCCATTGACTAGCTTGTGGCTAAATTCAGGGCCAGTAGTCCATATGCTTCTTGGTGTGACTTGGAAAGGGCAACCCGCTGGGGAAAGGCAGCGGCAGCTCCTAGTGTTCAAGCTTGGCAAACAGAAGGCACCTTTGTGAGCTTTATGAAAGGCTTCCCTTTCTCCAGCTGATGCAGCTCCTCACCAGGGCCAGCAGAGCTGGAGCTGAATTTTAGCCCCACTTGTCCCCTTGGCCGAGGGTCCTTGTGCCAGACACAACCTGTGAACTTAGGCACAGGGGCTCTGGCCAAATTCAGGCCGTGCTATTTATTTATATTCTTGTTGGACTTCTGATTTTTAACATCATCATACCCTTTTTGAAAACTTTGGTGCTCTCAACACACTGGTCTTGGTTTGCCTTTGAACTCTGTGTCTATTACTGTGAAAATAAAGAGATACACTAGGGTCATTGAAAGTACCCTCATGGAATGTTAACCACTAAAGAAGAGTGTGAATTCTGTTGCTGTTGTTATCAAGAGAGAGCAGGATTGAAAAAAGGTTGATCTTCACACCTTCTTTGGAGGATCTTATCCAAATCCATGGCTTAATTTAAGTATAACAATTTTCCTTATAATCTTGTGACAATGCCTTCCCACCCTCCATACAACTGTATCCCTGCCCCATGAACTCCAAGCAACGTCATCTCCATACACAGGGTCTAACACTCTTTTGCTGATTCAAAAACTCAAAGAATGAATAGGAAAACTGGAGAAGAAGAAATGTTATTTTCTCAGTAACAGACAATGTAACAAAGGATGGCTTGAGCAGAGAGCAGGAGAATGTGGACCTCATGGGGGGGGCGCCAGTTGGGAATAAAACATTGAACTTGGATGGTTGAGTATGGCTGGTTTAGGTGCTAGTGTTTGAAATGGCAAGAGGTGGGTGGTTAGCGTGTTGAATAGTAAATTCGGCTTCTGATGCACCCCTGTGAGGCTCACTGACTTCCTCCTAGTGCTGGTGCACAGACTTTCCCAAGCAGCCATGAGAGACTGGTTTGAGTGGAACTAGCTTTAAGAAACAAAAAAGTTGGGAATGAAAAGGCAATTAAAATCTCGAGGAAACCAACACTTAAACTCTGCAACCTTGTGGATCTGGGGCCGTGAATCTTACAATCCTGTGGCCATGGCAGAAAGTTTTGGGGTGCTGAATCCTGAGGAGAATGCAGCGGTTGTGTTTCCCAGAGTTTCACTCCTCCCTGTACCAGGAGTATCATCCAGGGACTTTGCAGGGCCTCCACTCCAGGTGGGTGTACGTCCCACTGCACTGACCTGGAGCGTGGCCATGCATGGATCCATACATCGTGGGTGGAGGTGACAGTGCCAGTTCCAGGCTGAGGCTCCACATGGCATCACAGCATGGATTTCTGCCAGCACTCTTGAGCCTTTGTCCTCTGAGGTGAGAAGAGTGTGCTCAGGGGGCCACTGCTGCTTCAGCCTGGGTCCCAGAACAGAGACACGTAGAGCAGCCGTGAATGCAGCCCACAACTTGAGGCCGAGTCCAGCTGGCCTGCTGACCAATGAGCAAAGGCAATGTATGTTTATTGCTGTAAAGCAACTGCGATTTTGTGAATGTTTGTTATAGCTAATAATCACAGTAGAAATACCTGATTAATAAAGATGCTAAGCCTTGTGGGGCCTGACCTATGAAATTACATGCTGAAATTTATTGTAGCACCCCATTCTCCTCAGGATAAGATGGCTTGGAATACAGGGTTTTGCTTGCCTTCCTAAGCTATGTCTTATCCTTTTCCACATGCTCCCCTAAACTCAGCTGTGTTGAACAACTTGCTTCCTGAAAGCTCCATGGTCTTTCATACCTCTTTGCCTTTGCCAAGTGATTGCTTTTGCCTGAAATGCCCTTTCCTTCTTCAGTTCCCCAGTATTGTCCCTAACCCACCTCCTTAGATCCTTTTTTTTTTTTTTTTAATTTTTAAAAATTTATTATTTATTTATTATTTTTATTTTTGGCTGTGTTGGGTCTTCGTTTCTGTGCGAGGGCTTTCTCCAGTTGCGGCGAGTGGGGGCCACTCTTCATCGCGGTGCGCGGGCCTCTCACTATCGCGGCCTCTCTTGTTGCGGAGCAGAGGCTCCAGACGCGCAGGCTCAGTAGTTGTGGCTCACGGGCCCAGTTGCTCCGCGGCATGTGGGATCTTCCCAGACCAGGGCTCGAACCCGTGTCCCCTGCATTGGCAGGCAGATTCTCAACCACTGCGCCACCAGGGAAGCCCCTTAGATCCTATTGATTTACTGGTCTGAGCTTAGCTGTTTTCTTCCCTAGGCAGTCCTAAATGACTGCCCAACAGTGCACTGGATTAGATGCACCCCCTTCCCTTCAATTTTCATGGCATCCAGTGCTTATCTCTATCACTGCACTCAAAACCCCTTTCCTGTGGTCTTAAAGAAGGAGTTTGTCTTGTTCATCTCTGTGTCCACTAGGCCAGCACAGTACCTCAATGAACTAGTGCTCAGAAAGTGTCTTCTGAATCCACTTTAAGATGGAGTATCTCATATTCAGAGAGGATGAGCTAGGAAGTGTCAGATTCATGGCCAGAAGCTACATCTTCCCAATTCCTAGCCCCCTGCTCTCTCTGGCCCTAGGTGTCTTGTGAAATACTACCTTACATTTGATTAGCAGAGCACAGCACTATTAGTTGTAAAGAATTCGATTTTTAACATTGGCCTGAGTTAAGCATCATTATGAAGATATATTTGTTGTGATTTTCTCCACGCCATGAAATATATTCCAAAGCCAAAGAGAAATGAGTTCCATGTTATCTACATGTTTGGAGTAGTTAAATCACATTCTTTCCACTAACATGAGTAATCTAGCGTGGACCGTGCCTCTAGAGAAGCATCCTAGGATGTCACTGTTGGGAGAGCCCTCAAGGATCATATATTTGCTCCACTATGTGTTCAAATGAAGGAGTCTAGAAAGATCCAGAGTGGTTTCACAACTGGCCAAGGCACCCAAATTAAAGAAACATACAAGAAATCAAGTACTCCAATTCCTAATCCAGTGATATTTTTTTGATACACTAAGCAAATACCCAGTCTTTGGTCTTCTATTCTGACATTGTCATTTGAAAGTGTCTGGGTATCCTCTCAGTCCTCCAGCTGGTCTCCTTCCCTGGAGTGGCCTTAGAATGGCCTGGGCAGTCCGGTGTTTTCTTCCTTTCTGTGGCTTTTCATTGTTGTATGAGATGCTCTTCTGTGAGAAAGGGGAGGGGCAGGCAGAGGTTGGGTTCATCCTGAAATTCACCTCTTCCGGGAAGGAGGCTGGGCCAGACAAATGCATTCTCAGAAAGGACTAGAGGACAGGGATGGTGTGAGGGGACTGAGTTTCCCATGGTGTTGTCCAGTCCTGGGTGGGATCAGGCTTCCTGCCTGGAGACTCAGAGGACTTGGAGAAAATATATGGGATGCCAGGCCAAGAAACGAAATAGGGATTGGACAAGGGCATCCTAGAGCTTTTAATTTTGTGATTGTGGACTTTGAACTTGCTTTATTTATCTCTACTCCTTGCTCCTGATTTTGACATGTATTCATTGAGGGTTATAGACAAACTGCAGTCTATTGAAAGGAGAATACTAGGCTGTGTGTGTGTGTGTGTGTGTTTTTTAAGGTGGAACAGACTGTTGAAAAGACTTCAAACCACATACAAGGAGGAACAGCTAGAAAACTTTGGAGAATATAGACCAAAGGATGGGAGATACTGAAGGTGTTTGATCATAGTCTTCAAATAACCATCAGGGTAGAGCTGGCTTATGTGAAGACAATTGGATTTACGTGTCTGCTTATGCCTCCTATGTATTGCAATATATTGGTTTGGTGAAATATATGAGCAAAACCTGGCCTCATGCAGATATGTAGTACAAAAAGATAGGTTATCTGCGTTGTGAAATCGGAAACCGTGTTAATGGGCTTTTCCTATTCTTTTCCATTAAAATCCATTGGTCTAGCTTGCATTTTGGATGGCACTTTCATCTCTGCATTGTTTTGAATGATTATCCATTAGTCTTTTGGGAAATAATTTGTTCACTGAGTTAGGCAACTTTTGTGTGTTGACATATTTCTTATACAATATCAAATATATCACAGGAGTTAATATGACCACCAGTATTTTAAAATCAGAATAGCATTTAAATACTGGTGAGCCATACAGCTCATGGTGACAGAAACAAGTTTCCCTAAGCTCTATTTTTGCTTGAAAGTTTAGATTTTTATTATTAGCAACAATGATCCTTTGTTTTTCTTGATGTGACAGGCTCAGTTCGTTCATTTTCAAGAAAATGCCTGACAGCTACCCAAGTCTGAATACCCATAATTTGTCTGTCAGTCATTCTTTCAAGTAAAAAGAATGGAAAAAGTGGCTAGTTCAGCTTGCAACTCAAACAATTGCACAAATGTTTTCCCTTGAGATAATATAATAATTTGGAATGCAGCAGAAGTGCTTTATGTGTACTTCCACTTTTGTCACACAGAATACTTAAAAGACATATACTCAAGAGTTGAGATTTAATAAAATTAATAGTTTCACTGCTTCTTCAATGTTATGGACAGAATTATGTCCTCCTCAAATTCATACGTTAATTATCCTTATGCCTCGTATCTCATGATATAACTGTATTTGGAGATATGGCTGTTAAATAGATGATTTAGTTAAAATGGAGCCATTTGATTTGTATTACAAGGTACTCTAATCCAATCTGACTGATGTCCTTATGAGAAGAGGAAATTTGGACACACGAAGAGAAGAGACACAAGGGCTATGCATGTATAGAGGAAAGTCTATATGAGGACACAGGGAAAAAGTGGTCATCTCCAAGCCAAGGAGGGAGGGTTCAAAGAGAAACCAGCTCTGTGGGAATCTTGATCTTGAATTTCTAGCCTCAAAACTATGAGAAAATAAATTTCTGTTGTTTAAGTCACCTAATCTGTAGTGTTTTGTTATGGCAGCCCTAGCCAATTAATATAGTCAATAACATTTTAATGTGAAACTGGCTTTGTTTGCCCTGCAAATACGTAGCAACAAAGAATACAATGACCACTGATACAGAATCAAGGCCACTGACTTCACTCATACTAAGGGACCATCAGTTTTACCCACCAAAGCTTTTGCAACATCAAGGCAATTGTCAACACTAGGATAGGCAAATATTGTTTTGATATTATTATGAAAATAGTTCTAACCTCATGGAAACTCCCTGAAAATGTCTTGGGGCCCCTAGAGGTCCATGGACCATCCTTTGAGAACCACTGTCCTAATCCATGTGGTTTGTGCTGCCAAAACTGTAATGGCAGCAGTCAATCCAGGCTTTCTCTACTGCTTGACCACTCTCTTCTTGTTTGCTAGTGATTAGCAGATCAATTATATCATATGCTTTGACTGATGGATGAATAAGTGGTCAGAAGCCATTGTGAACAGTGACTTTCCAATTCCTTAAAAAAGATGAAATTGTCCTAAATACTTTGGTGGACTCTCTAGAGTCAAAGACCATGGACCTGTATGTCCTCTGCCTGGGGTTTGTTCTCCTTGGTGGTACTCAGTGTCTCAGATGCTGGATCCATGAAGATGGTGCTTTGGGGGCAGTGGGAGGGCTCAGCGAAGGCCCAGAGTCTGACCACATTATGTTCAGTACCCATGCTATATTTCTGTGGTGATACTTCAGCCTTTCCATAAAAAATAACATTTACTTGCTTAAGTGACAGGTAGTTAGTATTGTGACTTGAGTTTTTGGCAAAACTGTAAAGAGGAGGAATAGACTGGCTTGGCTTTCATGGTTAATGGGTCAAGCAATATACTTAGCAACTGGACTGGAAATAAAAAAGGCCAGGCTTTTAAACTGGGACCCATATAAATCCCCAAGAATGGATAAACCCGGTCAAGTTCCCCTCAGTCAGGTGGTCCCCAATACACTGGCTTTTGTCAAAATCTTCTCTTACCTTCTTTGTGATGCCTACCCAACTGAAGGAGAAGTGAGCTTGCCAATCCACTGATTGGAGCCATTGGTACATCTGTAGAAGTCTGGCACTCTCCCATCCCCACACAAGTGGAAGACTGGATTTTGAGCTATTATTTTATAGAAAGGCAGTGATTTTAAGATATACCACTTATGCTTATTTCTTGAATAAGAATAATCCAAAATATGCAAGATCATCACTGGCATTTTCTTATTTATATTACCTAGGTATTCAGTAACAGATTCATTTTTGTTGTAGAAATATGTCATAGCAACATACAGTATTAATTTGTTTAAATACCTACAGCTTCAGGGTTTCTTTGAGCAGAGCAGTATTCTTAAAATGTATGCTAATTTTCAATAAATGTGGTTTTCCACTTTTTCACTACTTAAACTTGCTGCAGACTTCTTGGCCACTTAGAAATGAAAACTTTAAAAACATTTTATTATAAAAATTTGAAACATTACAAAAGAGAGGTGAAGAGAATCAGTATCTTTATAGTCTCCACCTAGATTTAACAATTGTTAATGTTTGTCATATTTGCTATTTATTTCAGTCAAGTACTTAAAAATAAATTACAAGCACCATGACAATTCATTTCTAACTGCTTTAGCATGTATTTTTTTTAAAAAGAAGAATATTTTTCTACATATCCATAATATGACTTTCCACTTAAAGTTAACAATTCCCTAAAATCATTTTGTAGCCAGTCCATGATAAATTTCCCTACTTCTTCCCAAATATCTTTTACTGATGGGTTTTAAAAACAAGAATCTAATCAAAGACCATGCATTTAATTAGGTTGCTAAGCATTTTAAGCTTCTTTATTCTGTGATAGTTCTCCTTCTACTGCTTTCCCTCCACTGTACTTGTTTTTTTCTTTTCATCACATTGATTATTGAAGGGACTAGCCTGTTGTCCTGTAGAAGGTCTCACCTTCTGGATTTGTCTACGTGTTTCTTTGTGGAATCCTTTAACTTGTTCTTCTAGCTCCCTTGTGTCCTGCTAGAACTAAAGATTGGATTAGGCTTTGTTTGTTTGTTTATTTTTGGCAGGAACACTGTGTAAAGGAGGTTGTGTCTTGCGTACGGCATCATGTCAGGATAGACCTAATGACTTGACGAGGCTAAGATTGATCACTAGGATAAGATGGTGACAGAAAAATCCATCCTTTGTAAAGTTTCATATTCCCATTGCAACCAGCAAGTAATCTGAGATTTTGCAATGTTTTAAAACTTCTTCTTTTGGCTTGGAGTATTTTTTTTTCTGCACGATTTCTCTTATGTGAAGCCCAAAACTAGTCACATTTCTTCTTCCTGTAACTGTGAATGCCTCCATTCCGCTATACCAGAAAGAAATGTTATAAACCATCACTAGATGCTGAAAAATTCATATCTAAAAGAATCTGCTCTTTTAGAAATATGTAACCCAGGGAAGACATGTTCCGTTTCTGCTCTAAAAATGAGAATTTCATTAAAAGTGTTATATTTGTGAATTGTTTATATTCCCTGAAGTGGACTCTTCTCATTTTATTTTATTGAGCTGATGTATTCTATCCTTTAAGCCATAAGCCCAGTTATTTTGGACAATCTGGGTGGAAGCATAGGTACAGTTTTCCTCCTCTGTTCATCACTTTTTCTCCTGTGGACTTAAAAATAGCAATTGGACCTGGTGTGCTAACTGGTGATTGTAATCCCAGGATGAAGGGATTAATTAATTAGTATTGAACACATGCAGGGTCAGGGGAAGAGTGAAGGAGAGCCCAGGACTGGTCAATTCTCAGATCAGATGGTGGTATTCACATTGATTGATCCTCTGACTGAACAGAAATTTTTCTTAGTTCCTAGGAAATATCTTTCAAAAACACATAGTGTAAGTGGGTGGGGACAAGTGGTGCCTTTGCTCTGGGATGAGGAGAGAGCTAAGAGGCATTAGGTCACAGAGAAGATTCCTTGACTCTGAAATAATATTTCCAGTCAGGGTGGATCTTGTGACATCTTCAAGGACCAACTCAAGGTTCATCTCCAAGAGCTCTTCCCAGCTAACTCTACCCAACAAAAGTTTCCCTGCCGCCATCTGTTTACTTACTTGGTACTTTGTGATAACTCAGGTTTTACTTGTGAAGGGTCTGTACTCTTCATCTCATAACTGGGTCATTTGTCCAGTGCTACCTAATAACGACCTTCTTGCCATCTCTTCTCCCTCATTTGACAGTGTTTTTTTCATCAGAACAAGACACATGAACTGTCAGAAGTTGGGGATTCAGTGTCAGAATTTCACCTTATGGATCTTCTTGTAGGTATGGAATTTATAAACACAGTCTTTTAAAAAATGGACTCTGTATGATGGAGTTCAGTTCACAACAACCACTTTCCGAGCACTTGTTTTGTTTTGTACTGGGCATTGAGCTCTTTAAAGGAATAATTATTTAAATTAGACAGAAGTGGGTTCAACTTCTTGCCTCATGATATACGAGTGTGTGACCCAGTACACAGGCTCTCCATTGTTAGTTCCATCTACTTCGTCCATGATATTTTTTACTTTGCCATGAGTATATTTAACAAAAGTTGTTAAAATGTGGTGGGATTCCTTATTACTGATTATTTGGTGATAGTCATTTACATCTGAAACTATTGCAGTAGATAATGTGGAATAAATCTCTGATGAAAGGAGTTGGAGGCAAGTGGGCAGTAAACTCATACATTATTTCCCCATGAGACTCAGAAGACTCCTCCCAATGCTGAGACATGCACAGTAGATCACGGCTGGGGTTTTTGAACAAAGGCGTAATACACTTCAACCTCTGTGGTAGTAGTCACAGTGAAACACAGCAGTACAATAACCCTCCTGTTCCTTTTTTCCTTCCTTGGCACTTTGCCATCACCGACCGCCCTCTGCCATCTAGAATGCCTCAGATATCTCGTTTCACCAATGCTGTTATTGCGGTTAAATGCAATAAAACTCAGAGGCACAAAATTATTACAGTCACATAAATCAATACGTAAAACAGTAAGATCTTAAAAGATAAATGGTCAAAGGATAAATGAAAAAACTCACTCATTGCTTAGACACATTCACTTAGGAAAATGTTTCAATCCTTTAGCAACAAAAAAATGTAAATAAAGATATAATAAGCTAGTTTTTGGAAAGATGTTTAAGCAATGCTTTTTTTAGAAAATGTGATATTTCTAATATTGGTAAGATGTTGGTAGCAATATATATTGTTTTATTTTTATTGCAAGCTAATTAGTTAATATCAAGAGTGTGAAAATATTCATATTAGTTTGAGCAAATATTTCCACCTTGGGGAATTTACAGTGAGAAAATACTATATATGTTTGAATATAAAGTGAGGTTTATAATCCTTAGAGAAGAGAGAGTCCCCTTATATTTGATTCCTTACAAAAATACAGAAAGCAATGTTATAATACTTTTATGCAATTCTTTGATTTTGCACAGTTAAGTACAGTTTAGTGAAGACACATTCACCTCTAATAATCTTAATGAATGTTACTTCATGGATACTTCTGGAAGTCAGCTGATGAGGTTAGTGAAAAAGATGACTAACAAGTTTAACAACCACTTAGTAACTATTCTTGGGAGTAAGCCTTTGAAATTACAAGTGTTCAATATTGTTTAAACAAATCTTTCATTTATTTATTAAAAAAAATAAATTTATTTATGTATTTATTTTTTAAAATTTATTTATTTATTTATCAAGATAAATAAATTTATTTATTTATTTAAAAAATTAATTTATTTTTAAAATAAATTTATTTATTTATTTTAAAAAATAAATTTATTTATTTATTTATTTATTCATTTATTCATTTACTTTAAAAAATAAATTTATTTATTTATTTTTGGCTGCGTTGGGTCTTCGTTGCTGCGTGTGGGCTTTCTCTAGTCGTGGCGAGTGGAGGCTACTCTTTGTTGCGGTGCGCGGGCTTCTCATTGCAGTGGCTTCTCTTGTTGCAGAGCATGGGCTCTAGGTGCGCGGGTTTCAGTAGCTGTGGCACTCAGGCTCAGTAGTTGTGGCTTGTGGGACTCTAGAGTGTAGGCTCAGTAGTTGTGGCGCACGGGCTTAGTTGCTGTGCAGCATGTGGGATCTTCCCGGACCAGGGCTCGATCGAACCCATGTCTCCTGCACTGGCAGGCAGATTCTTAACCACTGCGTCACCAGGGAAGTCCTAAACAAATCTTTTAAAGTAAATTTTGTGTGTGTGTGTGTAAATCATGAATATTCACTTACAGGAGAAGTGGCAACGAACAGTCCTAATGTTCTGTGAATAGATATTGTGGTTCCAAATATTTTAGTGATAGCTTCATATATGGCTTCCTAATGTGCTATAATTCAAGCAATTTAGATACAAGTGAGTTTGATTGCTCTCAAAAAATGTTTGAATATTTAAAAAAGCAGCTCTTTGATGACAAATACATTGATTTGAGATGCTTGTGAGGAACTTGAAAAAACATTCTGTGAACTCTGAGAATAGACAAAGACAAGTATTTCAAAACTAATATACTATTTTATATGAAATGTGATTTTAAATATGCATGTGTAACAAAATAATACATTAAAAATTTAAAGAATTTGGCAATTTATCTATCCCTCCTCGGGTTTATATAATCAAGTTGGCTAAGAAACTTTATTTTGAATCCTTTAATTGAGAGAAAGTGAGACTTACATACATATAAACTTCATATATATATGAAGTTTTACTCATATACACAGATGATAATTTTAAATAGTGAAAAGTTATATACAGATATGTTCATCACAGCAATTCTTATAATAGGAGAAATGTAGAAGGTGCCTAAATTCTCCATAAGAGGACTGATTATACCATAGCTATTCCTGGATACAATATTAATGTAGCTTATTAAAAATTCTGTTAAGAAAAAGTATCTGGGGCTTCCCTGGTGGCGCAGTGGTTGAGAATCTGCCTGCCAATGCAGGGCACACGGGTTCGAGCCCTGGTCTGGGAAGATCCCACATGCCGCGGAGCGGCTGGGCCCGTGAGCCACAATTACTGAGCCTGCGCGTCTGGAGCCTGTGCTCCGCAGCAAGAGAGGCCGCGATAGTGAGAGGCCCGCGCACCACGATGAAGAGTGGCCCCCACTTGCCACAACTAGAGAAAGCCCTCGCACAGAAACGAAGACCCAACACAGCCATAAATAAATAAATAAATAAAAATAAAAAAATAAACAGGAGCTGTTGTTTAAAAAAAGAAAAAGAAAAAAAAAAAAAAAGAAAAAGAAAAAGTATCTGATAACATAGAGAATTGATTTTATAATGTTCAAAAAGATACAAATGGGTATATGGGCGTATAATTACATATACAGAGTGTGTAATAATTTATACATTGAAAAAGAAACTGGGAAAGGATATACCAAAGTAGCAACTGTAGCTGCTTTTTGGTAGCAGTCCTGATTGTCTTTCAACATAGATTCTATAATGAATTTCCTGGAGGAAAAGAACTCAGCTCATTGAGTTCTAGCTCCCAAACAATGAGGACAACCTTTCTAGTGTATTCACCCACCTGAACTTACACTCTCACAAGCATGTTTGTTTCACTGCTGAATGGCTGTCAACTGTAAAAAAGCAATTCCTGCTATTGAGATGAAATCTTTTTCCTTATCTACATCTATATCTATATCTGGAAATCTCTATATCCATCTATCTATCATTTTTATTTTTTTTCTTTTTGGCCCCAGTTCTGTCCTCTGTTGTAGACAGGTTAATGTTCTCTGTCTTCCTGGACACGGGGAAAGAATTGCCTGCTCTGGGAAACTCCAGACTCCAGACTTTGTCTGTTCCACACTGAGCCTCCAAACAAAGAGAGAACAAAGTTCCATCTTTCATTGTGGGCAGTGTTCTCAAGCTTTGAAAATTCTGCCATGGTTTCTTTAGTCTTTAGCTTTTGGCTATTATCTCTACTAAAATAAATTATCTCTACTAAAATGTTTCCTCCCTCCCACCCCAACCTTAGAAAACCTAAAGCCTCCATCGATTTCCATTGTTCACTAAATTAGTATGAACTAGTTTCGGGTTATTTCTTTTTTTTTTTTTTTTTTTTTTTTTTTTTTTTATAAGCTTTTTTGTGTGTGTACATGGCACTACAGTTACTCTTTTATTTATTTATTTATTTATTTATGGCTGTGTTGGGTCTTCATTTCTGTGCGAGGGCTTTCTCTAGTTGTGGCAAGTGGGGGCCACTCTTCATCGCGGTGCGCGGGCCTCTCCCTGTCGCGGCCTCTCTTGTTGCGGGGCACAGGCTCCAGACGCGCAGGCTCAGCAGTTGTGGCTCACGGGCCCAGTTGCTCCGCGGCATGTGGGATCTTCCCAGACCAGGGCTCGAACCCGTGACCCCTGCATTGGCAGGCAGACTCTCAACCACTGCGCCACCAGGGAAGCCCTCGGGTTATTTCTTGATACCAGGTTTTGATGGGAATAGAATAGAAGCATATGAGGGATGTGATGGGAAGGAGGGTCCAAGAAAATGGCCCAGAAAGATGAGAACAAGGAGCTATGGGTGACCTACTTTACAGTTTGCAAAGGGTTGGCAGCTGCAGCTTCCCTTAGCTACTGCCAAGACACTGGATTATTCCAGCCACAGTTAAGCACTTCTTTTAGTGAAAACTGCAAGGTTCAAGGATTCTGTACTCCTTTAATGCACATATTTTCTTTCAGAAGCACTAAGAAAATACATATCCTAATACTGACGTTTTTGTTGTTATTTTCTAGGAGGTTCAGGTTAATATCAATTCAAGTGATAAACATTCTGAGTCCACAACAGTATTCTCCCTCGTACTAATGTCTTTGTGTCTTTCCTTTTACTTTGTCCGTGTGCTTTCTATTTTTCTTTGCTTTACTAAGTAGGCAGTACACAGAAGGGACCATTCTCTTAGGTCACAAAGGTAGCAAAAGAGATCTACGGCCTTAGAGAAAGTCAAAGTACAATCTCTTACAGACAGTTGGAGTACAAGGACATCTTTACAAGACCTGGCACAAACTAGCAATAACATTCTCATGAGCAGAATCCCCAGCCCCATTGTCCTGCATGTGGAGAAAGGAAAGGTCCTGCTGCTCATGGCTTTGAAAGCCTGTCCAGTGTGTGATCACCACGTGGATTCAGAGAGTGAGGTGGGCAAAGTCAGTGATTTAGGAAGACATTGTATCAAAGTTTTGGATAGATTTGCAGGTGTGCCTAAAGTACATATAGAGTAATACCTGCTTTCCAATAATTCCCTTAACTCTCAGTCTCTTAAACTTAGTTGCAACTCAGCCTTCTCAATTCCCAAAGGAAGCATTCAATCCCTGAAGATGCTCAGGAGAAAGTCTCTCAGTCTCTCTTTGGGCAGGTGTTAGATGATTGATGGGACCACAAGAATGGGAATTTCTAAGAAGCAGATTCTCATGCCCTGCCCTGGTGGATGCTTCCTGGGTAGTTGGCGGTTGTGCCTTACATCTGTTGTGAACTGGCCCAAAGCCAGCAGCTTTTGTTCTCTGAATAGGAAAGGAACTCAAATGTGGGGTGTCACAGGGTACAGGAACCACAGGATGTGGACATTCTGAGTCTCTGGTACCTCACAAGGAAGACGCATCTCTTGGACGCATTAGGCAGGTGGTGAGAAGACTGAATCAGCAGTGGACTTGAGCGGTTTCCCAGCACCCAGGTCCCATCCATCCCACCACTTTCCACCTCTCTCTTAGAACACGGGCTTTCCCTGGTTTATTAGCTAATCTGTAGAGTCAGGTCTGACTTCTGGGATCAGTGTGATGGCATCAACAATGCTGAACAAGGAGATCCTCCTTCAGATGTGATGGAGACCAGACGGCTTGGGGTGTGGAAGCCAAAAAGCAATGGCAGAACTATTTGAACCCCTTGTGGCAAATAATCTATCAGTGAGAAAGCCATTGTAGGGAGAAAGTGTCTATTGTTTTTTTCCTGAAAACAGAGATAAATAAATCTTGGTACAAAATTGTCCTCCCTCCGTACACTCAATCTGCACTGATAGTTGAGTTAATCAGTGTATGTAGGATGGAGTCTCAATTTTTATTACTGAATTCTTTGTACAAAGAAACAATGTACAGGAAGTGGGAGAAATACATCCAAATGTAAAAATGGGGTGGCTAGAGACCTGCTCTATACGTAGCCCTTGGTGCCTGTACTGGAGAGAGGGGAAGATTTTACTCTGGAGTCAGATTCCCTTACTTCACTTTGAGTCTGAAGACTAAAAAAGACTATGTTGACTTGGTCCAGGTTATTTCTGAGTAGACCAGATCTGCCATAAATACATGATAGTATGAGGTGTGGTGTCAGAGAACACAAGTAGACCAGAGTTGGAGTTTCTAAGGTGACAGTACTTCTTTCTTCCATTGAAGGCATATGATCTGGACAGCTCCCTTTAGAGTTCACAGAACTGGTGCATCCCAACCTTTGTCCTGGAGCTTCACAATCCAAACATCAGGTAGAATTTAAGATTCAGTTCTGTGCCTTTAGAGGAGTGATATGTAGATAGCCCATCCTTTTTCCAATGGCAAATTACAGTGATGAAGTAGCTGGACCTGGATTTAGGTAGAAACTTTCAGTCTTCCTGAGTCAAGCACCTTCAAGAGTCACAATATCAGTGGACTTCAGGCTTGGTCCCAAAAAGATATCCTTCACCCATCTTCTTCCTTCAGAACATGCAAAATGCTTCTCTGGAAACAGATCTCTGAGAAAATGCTCATGAATGGCGCAAGGTGGTGCTAACTTAACAGACCTGAATGGGTAGGGGTAGGACTGGGAAGCAAAAAACCGGAAGAGGAAGGGACCTGTTTTGCATCATTTCCCTGTTGAGATGCAAATGATCTGAGAAATGTCATTGTTGGAAGGGGTAAAGCTCAGGGTGAGGGAGGCTGGGAGGATTTCAAAGAAGAAAGTATGAATTTATAAAGTGGAGGCCCAAGGATCAAGATTAGAGAAAGATATTGAGAAACAAATGCCACCGAAGACACTGAGTAATGGGCCATGGAACAAAGACATGGAGAGCATGTTTATTGTTGCTGTATATCCCAAGGTTGTCCAAGCTTGAGCTCCTTGCTCCTGGTAGGTGCCTGGGATAACAGAGAAATGGAAGTGGAAATCTCTCCATAGAGGTGTCTGAAGAAACTAAAATATTCAACTTGTATTGTGACCCTGTAATGGGAATGAGAAAGAATAGGAGAGCCCTTTGGGAATTAGCTTCAGAAAGGAAACACTAGAAAATAAAAATAAGCTAGAACATTTACAGAAAAAGAGGAAATTCCATGCTTAGTGAATGGTCAGATTTAACAGTTTGGAACATGTACTTTTCCATCAGAATATTGGTAACAACATTTCAGGAAACTTGGGTCTGAATGCCTTGCATGGAGTAAAAATGGCAGCTGCTATTTTGTGTGTTCAATCAGGGAGACACAGTGGACAATTGGTCTGATCCCCGACTCTGTTGTTTAGCAGAGCCTCTGGCTCAGAAACACATTGAGATGTCTTGTGTTTTGCAGGTCTTTCCTTTTTGAATGCTGTTCAGGGCTGTTATCATACCTGAGGACATTACCCTTTCCACCTGCGTATGTACGATGTAGGACACCCTGTATTGGGAACACAGATGACATTGATATTTATGAACATTACCTAAGATCTAATTAATATCAGTACCTGAAGTGGTTTATAAGATTGGATTCTGAGGCTATAATATAGAATATAGACTTCCTGGTCTTTTTGTTACTGTCCCCAAATATAACCAGATAATCCTCTGTCTGGTTACTTGAGGGCCAAGTTACTTTCTTGCAGAAACATTCTTAGGAGTTCCTTTAGAAAACCTAGAGTTCCTTATCTGTAAGACTACAGACAAGCCACAGCCTGAAGCCCAGCCTGCTGACTTGAGCACAGATGGGAGAATGTTAACAGCCAAGAAATATGGGGTCTTTGGCTCTTTTCCCAGAACTGCCAGGCTAAGACCTTGGCAGAGACTCAACAGGAGGCTGAACTCTCTTTGCATATCCTTTTATACATGGGAGATGAAAAGCTTCAACCTTGAGTGATCACAGTTTTTGAAAAATCCTGATGAGGCATTAAAGAGGAGGAGGAATATCCCAAGGGAGGTGAGCTGAGGCAAAGCAAGGCAGGTGTGAGGTTAGCAATGACTCTCAATCCCCTTTGATTAATCATGAGTGTTATTTTGTTTAGTTCTTTTCCTGATTTTATCCTTACTGAGTCACATAAAGGAATCAGCCAGGCAGGAATCTGTGCATCACAATCTTGGGAATCTGTGAAATATGATCCCCTTTGTCCTACAGCTGCTTCCTTCTCTTTCTTGCTGGACAGAGACCTATAGCTTGTTAGTGTTGAAGGAAGCATAGCGACCATCTAATATAAACTCTTTATTGTACAGATGAGAATCTGAGGCTCAAAGAGTTTAAGTGACTTATTTAAAGTCACACAAAAAAGAGGCGCCCCTGACTCCCCCCGCCCCCAATTTTTTGTCAACAGGCTGCTGGCTCCTTTTAGCAGACGGAAGTTTCCTCGGATCTCAGACAGCTTTTTTCCCACTTGGGATTTTGTGCAGACACCCTTCACCATCTTCTCCCATCAGAACATGCATTTCTGGCAGGAGAGCAGCTCTGATTCACTGGCTTTTCTTCCTATTTCCCCTGGATAAGGTCTGTATAGTCAATTTTGTTTTGTTTTGTTTTTTTAATGGAAGAAGCCAAAGTACTGCAGTGAGGATATTTATCTTTGGGATTCATTTAGGGGAACATGGTTTTCTTGGCCAAATGCCATAGTGAGCTAACCCTAGGTAGAAAGAAAGCACGGGCAGCATGAGGATGGACAAATGTAACCCCTCACAGGTTAGTAATGAAATTTAATACTTTCTTTTTTAAGGATGAAAAAAAATCTCTGTATTTCCAATAAGGTACATTAATTAAATAGCCTACGACTGGTAAGGCCCTGCAGGGGAATATCCTCAAAGCTCGAAGGCTGAGCTTTCTGAAAACTGAGAGTTCCTTGTAGCTATTGTCCTAGACATCCGAACCATGTCTATTGGAAAAGAGTTTGGCATGCAAAATTCATTCTCCTTGTTATTTCTGCTAGAGCTGAGACTGGCCTGGGCCACCTTCATCTGGTACAGACAAAGGACAATGAAGACACAGTATGTTATTGGGGACCTAGATCCTCCCAATACTGGATTTGTCTTTGAGACTTTCACTATTGTCAATGCATGGAAAGAATTAGAGAGGTCGTGTGGGAAGAACATTCCTGATGAGACATTTTTATGAAAAATATGCTGGCAGCACATTTGGACTTCTTGGTTTGAAAAAATGCTAGTGGTCATTGTCAATGTTTCCTCCCATTTTATTTATTTATTTTTAATAAATGTATTTATTTTATTTATTTTATTTTTGGCTGTGTTGTGCCTTGTTTTCTGCAAGCGGGCTTTCTCTAGTTGCAGAGAGCGGGCTGCTCACTGAGGTGGCTTCTCTTGTTGCAGAGCACAGGCCCTAGGCATGTGGGCTTCAGTAGTTGTGGCACAAGGGCTCAGTAGTTGTGGCTCACAGCCTCAGTAGTTGTAGCGCACGGGCTTAGTTGCTCCGCGGCATGTAGGATCTTCCTGGACCAGGGCTCGAACCTGTGTCCCCTCCATTGGCAGGTGGATTCTTAACCACTGCGCCACCAGGGAAACCCTCCTCCCGTTTTAGATCCTTTATTCTTCTCTCTTCTGGGTTAAAACCACCCTCCTTCAGACCATTAAGAGCTGAGGAGTTAGAGTATTAGCATTACTGAGCACCTTTGGTGTGCTAGTCACCCAGGAGTGCCAGATGATTTCTAGCAATTATTTCATTTAATCTTTGTAATAACTCTGTGAAATAAGTATTATTATCTGTATTTTATCTATGAAGAAAGAGAAGTTTAGAGAAGTTAAGCAACCTTGTTCAAGGTCCTACAGTAAATGAGGAGTTGTGATTCTTCCTCACTTTTGTCTGATTCCACAACCCATGCTCTTTTTACTATTAAAAGAATTCATACATAAAAACATATATGCAATTTATAGACTAAATTTTTTAGACCAAATTTTTAAACTTGTTCATATCAAGATAGGTAAAAAGAACTTGCCAACGTTAGGGACCATTTTCAGATTACTGTTTTTAAGTTCAATACATTTTAATATTTTTGTGAATGATAAGCAAATTTATTTTCGTACATCACTTTTGTTATCTGCACTATATTGCCACCTATTTAAGAGAGGAAAATGCACCTACTTAAATTGTGCCATGAAAGCTTTTGTTAACACAATAAGGATGTTTTCATGGATCTGAAAACGTGGGAAGGATTATAGAAGGGAGTTATCTGGAACTCAGAGAAAATCCCATTCTCATCTCTCTTTCACTTTGGCATGATTACATGTTTTGCTCTTTCTGTCTCTTTCCTCCAGTGTCCTAGAAGTCAAGGGCTAACAAAAGTGACCATGATGGGTGGTCAGCTTCATCTGAGAGGCAGGTATGAGTTTAATTTTCTGACCACCCAGTCATCATTCAGAACAACCCCTCTGGCCAACAGAACTTCTGGAAGTGTCACTCAGGACTGATTCCTTAGTGTCCCCATCACATCTCTCCTCACCCTTTGGCCCAACCGCCCCTGGATGCAGTAAACTGGAAGGGAAAATTCAAAGGAGCAAAGTGAAGACACTGTTTCAGATGAGAATAAAAGGTAGTCCCAAGTATGATCAAGATGGAGGTATAGATCTGGGAGGGGGAGATCCAGCTGGAGAAAGATCACTGATCTTAACATGCAGATTCTCCTCCTTTCGTTCTGCCTACCAGGGAGATTTCAACCCCCTTCAGTTTCTCTATGTTTCATGGCGGTGAAAGAACAATAATACTCAGCCTCTGGTTTCAGTCTGTTGGTTTGTAAATACAAATGATTACTGATGTTATTCCTAGTGGTAGCAAATCTTCCCTCCATGGAAAATGTGTAATCCTTAACATTCCCCGAAGGACTAATTTTAGAAACAAATTCATGTGGTCTTTCTGGAGCTTGATGGTAGCAGTTCACCCAGAAGAGTCGGAAGTTAAACCCAGAGGCATTGCAGGTGACCATTAGGGAGTCCCCAGGGTCTCTCATGGTCCCCCGCAAAGCCCCAGCTGATTCAGTGACTGGACCTCTGGAAAAAAGGACGCACTGATAAGAACTGCAAGAGACAGACATGACACTATCTCAGAAAGGATGACTCCTGCATTACCATAGAGGAATAGCACAAGGAAGATCAGCCCAGGCAGATACCCCACGGTGGAGACCGAGGGTGGAAAAGTGCCCACAAACACACCATGGAAGCTATCAGACTTCTTGGATGCAAAATGTAAGGTTAGTTTCTGCAGTACAATGAAGTGAATCAGCTGTATGTATAACCCATATCCCCTCCTTCTTGGACCTCCTTCCCCACATCCCCATCCCCCCCATCTAGGTCATCACAGAGCACCGAGCTGAGCTTCCTGTGCTTTATAGCATGTTCCCTCTGGCTACCATTTTACGCACGGGCATTGTACAGCAGAAACGAACACAACGTTGTAAAGCAATTATACTCCAATAAAAAAAAAAAGTAAGGGTAGTATCATGGGGGACCCAACAGGAGATAGTTCTTCACTCCTTGCATAGCTTCTTTTCATAGAATAGAGCTTGCTACAGTCAGAAAGGACTCTGCGAAGGTATCGGACCCACTCTTTTGCCCACAGACATGATTTAAAAAACAGGTTTTGATAAACTCCAGAAAATGGAGCCTCTTGGGTTGCACAATATCTTTGGAGGCAGGCTGCCTGAGCTTGTGTCCAAGCTTAGCCACTCACCCGTAGTATGACCTTGGGCAATGCCTTACCCTCGCCTCGCTTCCGTGTTTTTTCTGCAAAATAAGGACAATAGTAGCAATGGGTTGTTTGAAGATTAAACAAATTAAAACATGTAAACTACTTTGAGCAGCGACTTACACATACAAAAGTACCCCATGACTGTAGGCCATCAATGATCATTTTTACTGGTACCTCTTTACAGCTGTTGATGACTTTCATTTCAAGGAGATTTTTCATTTTGAATTTCTTTTTGCTGAAATTTCAGAATGTTTTCTCTTCTTCTCAGCTCATAGGAAATAGGGATGACTAATCATAGCATCATAGAAGGTGAGAAGGGAAGGGACCTCAGGCTGTATCAGTTCCGGCTTCCTACCCTTGTAAATGAGCCTGGGGAAGGGAGGTGATGGGCTCAGGTTCTCACACGACAAGAGTAGGTTTTGAACACACGTTCCAGTCTAGTGGGTTTCTTTTCCATTGTATAATAACTCTTCACAGGCTGCAATTCAACACTGTTTAATTTCTCCAAGACTTACTCAGGCTAATTCAGGAACGTGCCAGGCCAGTGACCCTGTGGGAAGAGCTGACCAGTGCTGAGTATAATAACATTGCCATTCTTATAATCTTATAGCAACTCATTAGCTTTCTTTTTCTTAACAGCATTGTCATATTGTGGACTTGCATTTATTTTGAAAAAGAAAGGGGAGGAGATTTTTTTTTAACATCTTTATTGGAGTATAATTGCTTTACAATGTTGTGTTAGTTTCCGCTGTATAACAAAGTGAATCAGATATATGCATACATATATATTCCCATATCCCCTCCCTCTTGCATCTCCCTCCCACCCTCCCTATCCCACCCCTCTAGGTGGTCACAAAGCACCGAGCTGATCTCCCTGTGCTATGCAGCTGCTTTCCACTAGCTATCTATTTTATATTTGGTAGTGCATGTATGTCAGTGTTACTCTCTCACTTCGTCCCAGCTTACCCTTCTCCCACCCTGTGTCCTCAAGTCCATTCTCTACGTCTGCGTCTTTATTCCTGTCCTGCCCCTAGGTTCTTCAGAACCAATTTTTTTTTAGATTCCATAGATATGTGTTAGCATACTGTATTTGTTTTTCTCTTTCTGACTTACTTCACTCTGTATGACAGACTCTAGGCCCATCCACCTCACTACAAATAACTCAATTTTGTTTCTTTTAATGGCTGAGTAATATTCCATTGTATATATGTGCCACATCTTCTTTATCCATGCATCTGTCAATGGACACTTAGGTTGCTTCCATGTCCTGGCTATTGTAAATAGAGCTGCAATGAACATTGGGGTGCATGTCTCTTTTTGAATTATGGTTTTCTCAGGGTATATGCCCAGTAGTGGGATTGCTGGGTCATATGGTAGTTCTATTTTTACTTTTTTAAGGAACCTCCATACTGTTCTCCATAGTGGCTGTATCAGTTTACATTCCCACCAACAGTGCAAGAGGGTTCCCTTTTCTCCACACCCTTGGGGAGGAGATTTTGTCTCTGAATGGAAGGCAGGCTCTGGCCATTGATCTGTCTATTCCTCAGTAGAAAGGGTCAGAGGTACTGCCACGGCGACAAAGGCAGGGAGTGAGGAGCAGGGTCCCTAATGAGTGGGGTTTACTTAGGTGGAGAAGAGAGAGCGGGAGACCAGCCTTTCTTCTTTATACTGAACAGCTGCTGTGCACTCAGTGTGGAGATAGGCTCCCAAAGGAATGCAAAAGGACCCAGGGCAGGATTTGAGATTTCAAAGAGTTTCTTTAGAAAGGGGTAGAAAGCAAGGGTGGAAGTGTAGTGGACCCTCTGGAGTACTTTGAGGCTCTGTACTCCTGCAACAACCATGAGACTTTTTACTCCTCCAGCTCAACTTGGCTAGAAGGAGATTCTCCAGCTGACCAGAGGGGAGAATAGCATAGCAGGGATGCAGACTGAAAATACAGGGCTAATAGGGTGCTTTCCCATGGCAATCTGGTGTCAGGGTGTTGTGGGAGGTATTTATGACCAGGGGTTGGCTTTGGCTTTGCCACCCGCTGGCTGTGGGCTGGAGAGAAAGTTAATTTCTCCATTCCTCAGTTTCTGCATCTTCAGTGGAAGAGGATGAACCAGGAGGTGATTGAAGTTTCTCACCGTTCTAACACTCTGTGTGTTGGGGGGCATAGCGGTAGGGCTGTAGGGCTGAGAAGGAGATCCTTCATGTGGGAAACATATTGATGGTTTGGATGCTGAGAAATGGACTAGTTGTGAACTCAGAGATTTTAATTCTTATTACAGAGGAGTGTTATTGCTACTGGGTCAACTCTCTGGTTTCAACATGTAGTGCCAGTAATATTGGCTGCTTTGTGGTTCTTTTATTTATAAACTTGGTGCATGAAACTCTTCTTCCTCCTGAAGGCAATTGAGGTGGTTAATCTTCCATCAGTCACTCATGACCATAACGTGCTCTGCAGACACAGTTGAAGTCTTTATGGGCGAGGAGGCCTTGGATGTGGCAGAGCTGCTGACATCTCAGACCCAGGCTATGTGGGCTTTTTGTTTGTTTGTTTGCTTTTTTGGGTATTTTCTCTGTGGATGCTGACTTTCCTTCTACTGTCTCTGAGAAATATTGCTCACTTCTCTTAGGTGACAAGTGAGGATGGAAACCAACTCCGAGGCCTACCCTGGGCCTTGTGGTCCCAGCACACCCAGAAGTCCTGGAGGCGGAATCCCTAAAGTTTTGCGAGGAATCGTGAAAACCCTCCAGCTTTCTCCACAGTTACTCCAAATTCCTCAGGTTATCTGTGGCTGGCTTCCTGGAGACGAGGAAAAACCAAGAACATCACTGAGGTAAACATGTTTTATGTCAGCTTCCCTGTCTATTGGGACAGTTTTTGGGAGGCATGTGGATCTGCAAGTGTAGATGAGGTGGCAGATTCTCTCCTGGGGCTGCTGGAGTAGCGTCATCTTGGGGACCAGCAAGAGAAACTCTTCATCCAATTCGTATGCTCTCCTTTTATGGTTGGGAAGACACACATCAATCCATAGAATGTGGTCACCTAAGGAGGGAGAAAAGGCAAAGGGCTCAATGTTACCTGCCCCATGTTCCATTTGTCAATCATCCAATTCCACCATCTTCCTTTTCATCTTCTAAGTTTTGACCTTTTCTGTATGGCTTCCTCTCCACTTGTGCTAATTCATGGAATTCCATCACGTGGTTTTGAAAAATGAAAGTCTGAACGATTGGTGAAAGAGCTCGCAGCAAGAGAAGAAGAAAATACTGTTGCCTATTCCTCCAAGCTACAGAAAAGCTGGTACTGTTATGTGTCATAAAACGGGACATGAAAATATTATTTCTAAACAGAAAATTCCAGCAAACATCCAGACTCCAAATATACCTTACTGCTCATCTCAGGCCTTCGCTGAAATGTAACCTTCTCCTTGCAGCCTTTATTGACCATTTGATTTAAAAGAATTGTCTCTCTCAGACCCCTGATTGCATACTCTCTCTCCCTCCCTGCAAGTCTTCTCCATGGCAATCATCACCATCTAACATATTTTACTTGTTTTATTTTGTATTTATTTTCACTAAAATAAACTCCTGAGCTTCTGTGTTCCCAGTATGTTTAGAAAAGTAGTTGGCACAAAGTAGCTACTTAATAAATTATTATTGAATAAATAAATGGATGTTGTTATATTCTATGAAAGTAGCTTTAATCTCCCAAAGTCTACACTTTGGACTGGTTTTCTTTCTCATAATTTGTTGCCCTAGTAATGTATTTATAATGACATTTCTTTTTCTGAAAGTTATAAATACTCTTGGGGCTTTGTCCTTATGCCAGAAAAGGATCGTTAAATTTTCCCTATTCTCCCACATGTATGCAGGCAATAGAAAACTTAGGGCTGTTCGATTTCTTATTTAAACACAGAGTTCGAGAGCCTGCCTCGTTAAAATGAATAGGAGCAATTGCACGGTGGCTTGACTTCCTTTGTCCCATCAGCAGGTCCTTTTCTGACTGCATGTGTGTGTTGGCGCCTGGGAGCCTTGAGCATCTAGGCTGTGCCTTCAGAGATTTCCTCCAGTGTTTGATCCACGCCACCATACATTGTTACCATTCAGAGTGTATGTGTTTGTGTATGTGTGAATTGCTAAAAACACAAGACCCTGAGGGATTCTGCATTCCTGAAGAATTCCAAAATCATTTGATGACGGTGGTGGTAGGGTGAGAGGGAGTTAGGAGTTGCTCTTTGTTTAGGAAAATGTGTCATGGTGCCTTTTGGTTACCAGAGATGGCTTGCTCCAGCAGTCTGTTTGGAGAGAGATTTTGTAAATTTCCTTTGTGAAATAAAGTGGAAATGTTCAACCTTCTCCCTGAGAGTCCAAGACTCGGGGCCTGGGGCCTTAGGATTAAAAGGAGAGAAAATGTGGTGAAACTGAGAAAGCCTGCCATCCCCGCCCCTCCCCTGCTCCACCCCATTTTATCCCTGTCACGGGGGGGATGTCCAAGGAATGCAGGAGCACTTATGTCTGCTCTCCAAGAGTAAGTTATTTGGTGTTCTAGAGTGCTCTATTATCAGAAAATCTTGTTAGTGGATAGATGAGGCTTGGATAAAGCATTTCTGAGGGCAAAGTTGTCACCAGTCTTGTGCACTATTATATCCCCAGTATTCAGCACAGTGCAGGGTATGTAGTACTCATTCATTACACATTTCACCCACTCATTCATTCAACACGTTTGCTGAGTGCCCATTTTGTGTCAGATTTATTCTAAGTGCTGGAGTTAAGGCAGTGAAGAAAACAGACAAAATCTCTGCTATCATGGAGCTTGTGTTCCAGTCAGTGGAGGGCTAAACAACAAATAAATAAGCAAGTAAAATATACAGCACATCAAATGGTAATAAATGCTATGGAGAAAAATTAAGCAGAGAGGAGAGATGGTATTTGTTGGAGGAAGAATAAAGCGCTCTGACCAAAAAATATTAGAGATGTATAACCCCATGATTTCAATTTATATTTGGAGGCAAGATGTTGAATTGAGAAGTAGGAAAAGAAGCCTCAATTCCAGAGTTTCTTCACCTTGTTGCTGTGGAGAATTTATTAGCCAGCACTTTCTGTCTGAGGCACTGCAGGGGGCTAAGACTCTACCTAGAGTGGGGAAAGTTTTGTTTGAACTCAGTTCTCTTCTTTGCTTGGTGGCTCCCACACTTTAATTCACCGCAGCGCTTTCTGGTGTCAGTTTCCTCATTTTTGAAAGCAGAGAACTGTGGATGATAGATCTTGAGCCCTTTTGCTGCCTCGATATAAGTGATAATAAGTCAGTCAAAATGGAAGAGACAAACTTGGACACTCTGTCTCACTGTGCAGATATATATGGATGGTAAAGTTGGCAATTCTACGGACCCTCCAGGGACCCACAGAATTTCTCCAGCTCTCATCACACTAGCCCCAGACTCCTGTAGCTGCCATTCCAGACAGGCCTCTGAGAAAGCGAGAAGAAGGCAGTGAATGCATTAGCACCCTAGAGACTCTAAGAGAATTCAACAAGCTGCTGCCTTTGACAAACATCAGAAGGGAGGAGGATGTCGGCCCATTTCCCACGTTGTGGCCTGGGAGACAAGCTGCAGACCTAAGGGTGGGCTCAGGAGTGGAAGTGGGAGGGGGCTGGGTAGCTGTGGTCCTCCTTCAGTCACAGGAGTGAGGAATCTCCGGAGAACAGCCTGGAAGCTGCAATTGCAACTGGTGTTTTAAAGCAAGGGAGGGAGAAGTGGAGGTGGAAGGGGTTAGGTACCCCACCCCCATTCCCTCTCCCCGGGACTGGCCAAGGAGTCAAGGGCAACCTCTGCATCACACAGATGACTGGACTTCACACAATTGTTCCCAGCCGTTCTCTAATTCAGGCATTGTTATAGGTGATGTATTTCTTTAGCATATCCCACAGCCCCTAGCCCAGAACCAGGGCTGTCTGCCTCTGACCCAGATCCTAGCACTGCTTCTGGAAACTGAGGTAAACTACCCAGTCTCTCTGAGGCTCAGTTTCCCCATCTGTGACACCGAGCTGACAATAAAGACCTCGCAGGGCTGTCATGAGGATTAAGTGAGTCCACACCTGCAGAGTGGTTGCATCTTGGCACTCTGTAATTTAGTTCACTTTCTCCTCAATTATTCCACTTTATTGTTGGCCCTTTACTTTACTTATGTTAAGTAACATTTATGGCATAGCTACCATGTGCAATGCAATTTACTTCCTCTCTATCATTTGCCTTTAACAACACTGTGAAGATGGAACTCTTATTATCTCTGAAGATGTAACTCTTCTTATCCTGGTTTCAAAGATGAAGAGGTACAGATAATTTTAGACGACAGAGTGAAGCGTGTGTCAGGATCACAAAATCTCAGAGTTAGAAAACATCGAGAAATCCTCTGGGACCCATGCTGCATTGTCCCAGTTTCTTGACAGATGGTCACGGAGCATTGCTTTGAACAGGTCTGGTGGCGAGGGCACAGCCCTGTTGTCCCTTATTTCTGACACATCCTGGGGACAGTCTCCTCTATGGACCACCCTCCCCCAACCTCCTGAATCACATGCTGTGTCCTTCAGCTCCGGAGTCTGAAATCTGTCGCCCTCCCTCATTACCAGTGGTATCTTGGGCAAGTGTTTTAGTTCTTCTGTGCCTTAGTGTCTTCATTTGTAAAGTGGGGATAATAATAGAAAATGCATCATAGGATTATTGTGAGGATTAAATCATATAACACATGTAAAGTGCTCAGAATAGTGCTTGGCATATAGTAAACACTCAACAGATATTAATCATTATTACAGCTAACATACAGTTTTATGAATTTGTCCAGATGTTTTCCCTCCTCCTTCTCATCAAAGACATTCTCCCAGTCTCTGTCAGAAGGACCCACTGGGTCTCTTTCTAGGAATCCATTTTGCAGGTCTTTTAAAACTATGGTTCCAAAACTTTGACAACATCTACATAAAGCTTCCAAATGTCATTCTTTATCATATATATATACATATATATGAAAGGTCAGGCAAAATCACAAGAGATGGGAAGATTGGGAGGAGGCTTGGTGGACCAGTGAGGATCCCTGACTGGAACCAACTGTGTAACTGTGTGTGTCTGGCAAACACTTGTCAGCCTTTTTGTACTTCTACAGACAGCAGGATCTTTGATTAGATTATTGATAAGATTATTGATCTTTATGAATAAGCCGCACATATGTACAGCACACAACCCGATGAGTTCAGATATACCCATACACCCACGGAACCATCACAATAATCAAATGACTGAACATACCCATCCACCACCACAATTCCAATAAGGTATTCAGTAAGGTGAATGGTAGCTTTTCTAGACGAGGCCAGAAGGAAGGACAGGTTCAGCCTCAGAATAGGCTGTCAATCGTCTAAATCTGGAAAAGTACATTGCTCAAGATAAAAGTGGAGTTTAAACTGAGCTGTCCAAAGAAGGACAAAGAAATGCCAGTGGGAAAAAACTGTTCAATGTTTTGTTTCTAGAACATATAGAAGAAGAAGTAAAGAGGTAGAGAGGGAAAGGAGGGCAGAAGTCCAAAACAGTACAGCCAGCTAGAGATCAAGTCTTGCCATCCACGTTGGGAAGATGACAGACAGTGTGTACCACTGATGCAGAAGGAAGGGAGGAGTCTTCCCACCTTCTCAGCCCCTGTCCTTGAGAACAGCTAGATTCCTGGTGTATACGGTTGGGGAGAAACTGGACATCACCATAGACATACTTTGGAAAGTGCCTCTTTATGTCATATCCTAAGTACTTTAGGCTGTGTGGCCAAATCTTTTATGAAGCTCCAAGAAAACTGTTAAGAGTGTACCGTAAATGCTACAATTTCTGACTCTGTCTCTCCTCTCTCCTGCCCCCTACACCGGGCCACACCCCACTGGGGGTTGCCCATCTGAGCACCACTGGAGTGCATGGGCAGGCTGTGAGCCAGTGAACCTGAAGGAAAGTCATGAATGTCAGCCTTCTCTGGCTTCCATTTCTTAAACTATTTATTCAGGAGAAAGTCATGATCTTGTTGGAACTGCTGTTCCACTTAGATCTCCACGTTTTTTGAGCTGCTCAGAAGTGAACCCACAGCAGGGTGGTGGTCGAGGCACAGTAGTAAGATCCTTCATCTCTCTCTGATGCCTCCAGGATATTCAGCACAGCCTGGTTGTTTAAAGAATCAATTTTACCTCGGAAGTTGTCCTCGAAACCAGGGCCATACGTGCCCCCTTCTCGGTATATGAAAGTCATTGTGTTACCCGGTGTTTTCCTGTACCAGAAGGTGTAGTAGTTACTGATGGATTCGCCTTTCATGGAGCACCTGAGGGTGACAGGTTCCCCCACAGACACACTCCTTGCTTGGTCTTGAGGCACCAACACGGCAGCTGACATGACTCCTAGAGAAAAGACACGAGGGGGGCTCAGTGAGGACTGGGGCTGAGATCATTGAGTAAGGGGCGCTGTGCTCGAGGGCCAGGCCCTGGCAGCCTTGATGCCTCACTGAGTCTTGCTCTTTTGAGGTTCCAGGATCTGCTTTACCTGCCCAGAAGAGGGTGAGGTGGATGAGGTAGCAGACCCTCTGCATGACTCCACTCAGGGACAGCTCTGCCTCCCAACTCGTCCTCTGCCTGGTCCCTCCTCAGAGTCAACACCTTCTCTGTGATGTGTTTGTGCCTGAGGAAACCAGCCTCTGTTGGCAGCTGTTACCCAGAGAGGTTTTGTCAATCACAGGAAGCACGCAGAGCCTGCTGACTGTTAATGAGATGACAGTGCCCTTCAAGATCAATAACATGGTCCAGATAAATAAGGCCAATTGAGAGGAGGTTAACACAGCTTATTTGGTTGATCACAAGATTTTTGCTTCCCACCCTAGAAGTTAAGTTTGGTATAGTTGCTTCATTTTCATGTTAGAGGTACATGTTGTATGCACTGTGGTGATGTTAAGGGTTAATACCCAGAAGAATTATTGACTTTTACAGCCATAATCAAAAGACCCATCAAACGAGGAGGTCGATAGTGTGTGCACAAGGACTGTGGGTGTTGTTGTGTTTACTCCAAACTCCCTCCAGGCAAAGTTGGATAAGGGTGATTCATCCACGTATAAAAGAGCAAGCCAGTGAAACACTGTCTCCAAATTTAATGCAATTTCCTAATCCTTATTGAGCTCATCTATCTTCTTTTCTGTAAGGTTCTTAGGTCACTTATGTTGAATTACACAAAGTAAAGTGTTGTACAAAACTTAGAAACCACAACTACCCCCCAGTTTATGACAGCCTAAATTTAGATGTACTTCAAAAGAGAGGCGTATTTGAATTCTTGGGACCCGCACATTTGGGTTTCAAGGCCAATAGTCTATGAAATATTGAAATTAAACAGGTAAATTAATAATGGAAACTAGAAGGTGCAGCTGAAGCGGGGAAGAGGGTCACCTGGTAAGCAAAGAGGCGTTCAATATCTGAGGATGGGTGCAGGACCTAAATTCCAACGCTAGTGGAGCAGACACCCACCTAAGCTTTCTTGTTTTCGCCAGTGTGACTGGGACCAGACTGGCCTGAGGATTCAGATAGAAGCAAGCTCAAGTTAGCTTGACCTCATGGTAGTTGCTCTCCTTACCCTAGTCATCTCATTTACCCAATTGCCTATCTCACCCACCATTTCTAGAGGACCATTAGCAAGTACTCAAGGTGGTCACATTCTCTGGTATCACAAAGTGCACTATTTGTACCTGTAGGATACAATGGTGCCTGTTCTCTATAGTTTGTTCAAAGTTGCCAAGGGCAACTTTTCTGGGCTTACTTGATCTTTTTATATCAGGTTGCTGGCCTATTGGCACATCCTATAAATCTAGTCATTTTTACTATGCACCAGACCTTGAGGATTCACTGATGAATGACAGATATGGTCTCTTCTCTCATGGAGTTTAGTTTCTAGCGTGAGAGCCAGTCATCACCTAATGATTTGCATAATGAATTTCTCCAGTGCTACAGAGTGACAAGTACTCTGCAGAAGCAGAATTAAGAGAGCACGTTACGCGGCCAGGATCTGGTCAGGAGGTCAGGGAAGTCTTCCCTGAAGAAGTGACTTTGCAGTTGAGACTTAAAAGCGGAAGTTACCCAGGTGCGCTGGATAGAGTCTGTCCCCCCAGATCACTCTGTTTCCTCCTCTAGGAGGCTGATCTCAATGGCCAGCGTCCACCTGCTTCCCTTGCTCTCTGGCATCCTGTTCAGTTTGGCCAATGGGCGGCACCATCAGGAGACTGGAGAGAAGGAGGAGGGTGAGGTGGGGTGTTCTTACCCCAGATTCCTTCCTGCTAGGCTGTGCCTTGGCTGTGGCTACTTTCCTCTGCCAGCGGCTGCAGGTTTTGGTAAAGACTCCTGTACTTCATGCTTCAGGCCCAGGGTGGCAGCGATTCTCCTGTTGCCAGACCTAGGGTGTTTCACCATCTTTTTTTGGTTTCCCATAACCCAGCTGTATTAGTTTCCTATGGCTGCCTTAACAAAGTACCGCAAACTGGATGGCTTAAAACAACAGAGACTTGCTGTCTCACAGTTCTGGGGGCTAAAAGTCTGAAATCAAGGTGTCAGCAGGGCCACGCCCTCTCCGAAAACTTTAGGCAAATCCTTCCTTGCCTCTTCCTAGCGGCTGGTGGTTTGCTGGCAGTCCTTGGTGTTCTTTAGCTTGGCTCGCCTTTCCTGTCACATGGTGTTCTCCCAGTGTCTCTGTCTTTACATGGCTTTCTTCTTCCAAAACATCAGTCATGTTGGCTTAGGGGCCCACCCTACTCCGGTCTGACCTCATCTTAACTAATTACATCAATCTTAACTAATTACAGCAATTGCAATGATGCTATTTCCATATAAGGTCACTTTCTGAGGTACTGGGGGTTAGGACTTGAACATATCTTTTTTTGAGGGACACAGTTCAGTCTTTAACACCTGCCCACACCTTTGCAAATGTCCTTTTCATTCATCAGATTCTTTCTGATCACCCTTTTGACAGTGCCCCCTGTCTCCTGCTGGGACTCTGCCCCAAGTATCGGGGGCAAGTGTAGGGAAAGAACATTCTATATAAGAAATGAGGACATATTAAAAAAAAAGCCCTGAGGCAGGAGGAAGTGCTGTAGGCTTAAAGCTGCATTCACATCAAAAGAACAGTTAGCAGGGCTCAAATAAGCCTGTCTTCTTAGATAATTATTGTTGAATTCTCCCAAATTATTCAGGAAGTCATTCTGAAAAATTCCAAGACTGTGCTTACGTTTATGACTGTGATTTCTATCTGCCACAGGTTAGAGGTAATTTTAAGAGTCTTTGGCTAATGAACAGAAACAACTTTCCTCTAGGCCTGACGAGGAGAGAGTCCATATGAACGATAAATCAAAGCAGAGGTGGAAGACAGTAGTGGGGATGGAGCAGGTGATGGTTTGTTTTGGTGGTAGCTGGGGCAGGTTGTGACTAGGAGACATGCTCTACTGGTCAGGGAGAGTCGGGACCTGCTGCAGAAGCTTGGCCCAGGCCTGTGGCAGGAGCAAGACGGAACTCGAACACAAGCATAGCCTATGTGGGGTGCCCAGGTGGAAAGTAGAAAAGTGTTCCTGGGCCCTGCCCTTGGACTCCCTCTTTCTTAGGCTCTGCACAGATTGTGTTCCCTGTACTTATTCTTTCTGTGTCCAGGTCAATAATTAGGCCACAGCTTCCCAGGTCCTGGGAGATGTCTGTCCCTTCATGTGACTTCTGGGGAGAGTTAATGTTTCTTCACAGTCTGTGAGGGATAAATGAAATTACATTTGCGAACACTTGGCTCATTGCTTGGCTATTTGTTAGTTTCCTTCTTTTTTGACATTGTTACATAAAAATCAGGACACCTGAGACTTGGACAGTTAGTAGGAGAGACAAGAATGCTTTGGAGGGGGCTTTAACCATCCTTTTCCGTAATCCCCATCAGCCTCCCATTCTTTGACATCTTTCCCAATTTTATGTGCTATGAAAATACTGCCTCAAGGCAAGTCCCTGAGACATCTTTCAACCAGATTGCAGCCCCTTAGCCCCTCCTTTGTAGAAATTCTGGAGTTGCCTTTGTATTACAATGTATAAGTGCAGCCTCACAATTGTTGTTTGGTCTGTCTTTATCTCCTGTGTAATCCCCCTCAAAGCACGCGTTGAACCCATAAAGGTCCTCAAAAATGCTGATTGAAGTGAAATGATTTCTTCTGCCCACAGGAAGTCTGACTTGAAAGTGAGTTGCTGTCTACAACACCCCAGGAGCGGAGGAAGACATTAAGGAGCTCATTCCCAAGATCATGGCCATAGGAAGGACCCCAAGTCTTTGGGTTGTGGCTCTAAAGATAGGCCATATCATTACAGAAACTTCTGCTCCCTTCAGCCTTACCAGACAGAAGAGGGTTAAGAAAGGCACTGCTGACCTCAATACACAAGTTGCCACGAGCACTTCTTGCTTTTCCATTAGTGTACAGTTGCTAGAGATGGCTGTGAGGCTGAGGTAGTTAATATTTCATTTCCAGAGCCAGGGTGCTGCCTGGGGAGTCCCAGGCAAATCAACATAGATTACATAGCAATGGAGGAAGATGTGTTTATTGGCCTCACTGAGAACAGAAGGAAGAATGAAAGATTTGAAGGGAGAAGGGACCTTTGCAAGCCTTCTCATCCACGTTTCAGCCTTCACTTCCCCATGACCTCAAGCAGAGAGCTGCTTTTCCTGTTCTTCAAGTGAGTTCTTTGAACTCATATGCCATTTCTTTGAATTTGCACAGACTGTTGAGCTCAAGCAGCTGGGTAACCCCACCTCTGCTCGGACAACCCTCAGATAGAACACCATCTACACACTGGGCTGGAAGGGGTCCTGGAACCCAGGAGTCCTTGTTTTTCACTGCCTGCTCTAGTCTCAAGGGGCAGCTGTGCTGTAGTGGAGAGACCGCTGGATTTAGGCTTGGAAGAGCTGGGTGTATACCTGACACCACCACTTACTTGCAAGTCACCTAACCTCTCTAAGCCTCCGTTTTCTAGACAATAAAATGGGGATAATACTGCCTCGTGCGGTCTTAAAATAATGGATGTGGATACACCTTGTGACTGATCTCCAGGGAGACCTGCACTTGGGGTCAGCTCACCAGTGTGGAAGGTGGGAGGAAGGGGCAGGCTTTGCTGTGACCTATGTGGACCCAGAGGAGTTGCACCGTGGGGAGGGCAGCGAGTAGTAAGCCCCTCCTCTCTCACTGTAGTTTCAAGAATCTCCAGGGAGAATTGGCCTCTACAAGTAAAGTTGTTCTGGAGACCAGGGCCGTAGAAGTCTCCTCATTGGTTTATAAAGTTCAGGGAGCCATCTTGGTCCCTCTGACACCTGTGTATCACGTAATTATTCACTTCCCTGTCCCTGTCATTTGGCACTGCAAAATCTTGCTTCTTCTAAAAGGAACAAACATCTCTTCTTGCTCCAACAAGACATCTGGCTTGATTCCTGAAAAACAAAATTAAGGGAAAAGGAAGAGAGAGGAGGCCTATCAGAGCATCAAGGGACTGAGCTACCAGGGTGGGATTACAGAACCACCTTCCATTTCCATCTTCCCACCTTCTCTCCCAGGAGTCATTTCATCAGGGAAGTCATTTATTCATTCACCCAATTATTGGGCAAACATCCACTGGCTTCTATGGTGGGCTCAGTGCCAGGCTGGGCTCCATGGGGGTGACAATGTTTTCGGCTCTCCGGGGCTCACCTGGCCCAGGAAGAAGTGCAGGGCCTGCGGTTCTGAGGCTCCAAGGCTTCTCTTACCTGTGCAGCCTAGTGGCAGGAGATGAGCTGCGTGGCTTCCCCTGAAGATTGAAGGGTCTGCTTCCGGGACTGTCTCCTGGCCCTTTCTTCCTCATCTCAGCCCTTAGTGTCTCAGCGACTCGCCTGTGTGCTCTTGGGCTTGCCTGCGGACAACAAGGAAATGAGCCTGAATCAGCAGATGTTCTGCCCCCAGAGAGCAGACTCACCAGTAGTACAAACAATCTAGGGACTTTTTCTTTCTGCTGCAAATGGCAGCATCTCCCTCGTAGAGTGAGACCAAGATTTTGGCAGGGCAGATGTTGCTATTTAGATTCAGACAGCTTTTAATCTCCTTTCCCACCTAGTTGTGGATGTTCCTTTTCTTTTTTGTTGCAATATATTTATTTTGGATCTTTTATTTATATACCAAGGGAGCTGCTTCCTAGGAAGGGAGCTAGACTTTGCCAAAATGCCCATCTTCCACAGGACCTGAGCCCATAACAGTCGCACAGAATTGAACAGAAAATATAGTTGCACTGGATATAATTTTTAGTAACAATTAAGTGCCTCCTGTAGTACTCTGCCCATATCAAGAGCCCTGTAAGTGTTGACGTTGTACTAGAGAAACACAGCACAAAATAAGCATAATGGGGGGATGGAGTAAGTGGAGTGGGCAATGAAAATTAAATGAGAAAAAGCAAAGTTAAAGCATGAAAAAAGGTTTAATGGGGTATTGTAGAATTATCTACTGAAAGGACAAAGTAGAACAAACTAAAAATAAAAAGGAAATATAACAGCTTAGATAAGAGGGCTGTGGAAGCAGGGAAAAGCTGGAGGGTGATTAGGACAATCACCTCGATGCAGTGGTTCTCAGTCTTGGCTTCATATGGGGATCCCCTGGAGAATTTTAAAAAATACTGAAGCCTGGGTGCTACCCACAGAGAGTCTGATTTAATTAGTCTGGGGTGGGGTCCACCCCACGGCGGTGGGGTGGGGATGGTGGTGTGCTGAATTGGGCGATTGGGATTGACATGTATACACTGATGTGTATAAAATTGATGACTGATTAAAAAAAAAAAAGAAAGAAAGAGCTTAATTAGCCAATATTCTGAAATATGAACACAAATTTTTACAAAGTAAATTCTGGATTATTGAATTATTGACTTTGATTGTTAAATTCTGGATTATTGAATTATTAATTTTGATTGTTATGTATAGTTTCATAAATTTATTCATTCAACAGATTTTTTAAGCACACATGCTATGCACTAAGCTAGATGCTATGAAATACACAAAAAAAGTTTTAAAAGATCCTTTTTCTCAATGAACTTAAATTCTATTATACATTGAATCATAAGATATACATAAATAGTTATAATCCAAGAAGGAAAGTGATAAGGCCATAAAGAAGGTAGAGATAATGTGCTATGACAGTTTAGACATGGTAAAAATGACTTCCAGCCAGAAGTCCTATGGAAAGCTTCTTGGAGGAGATGAAATTTGAACTGATTCATGAAGATTAATTAGCATGCAGAGATAAGCGGGATGCCCATTATGGAGGAGCTTAGGGCACAAGGGCAAGAAAGTGGGAATTTCTGAGTGTGTGAAAGAGAGGATAAGACACTCTATCCTATCACTATTGGAAGGAGATACAGAAGCATGTATAAAAGAAAATAATAACTTTGAATTATAGTCTTGCAGCTAAAAGGGATCAATATTAATGTTGCTCTACACTTTTCTAGTTGTTTCATGTATATAATTTTATTTAAATAATTGAGAATGTACTGTATATATAGGATTATATACATATATTCATATGTGTATATATATATGTCATATACATTTATATTATTTATTTTAAATAATTAAATGAATATTTTAAGTGAAAAAAAAAATACTGAAGCCTGGGTGCTACCCACAGAGAGTCTGATTTAATTAGTCTGGGGTGGGGTCCAGGCATCTGGATTTAAAAAATCTCCCTAGGTAATTCTGATGTGCAGCTAGGATTGAAAACCACTGTGTAAGAGCATCATTTAGTAAAATGAAGAATACACCTTATATTGCAGTAAAGTCTTATTATAGTGTTGTCCTCCGGGGACAAGGCAAAACCTGTGGTCAGGTGTCACCTGTGACTGGGATGATCTGCCATCTTATCCTTTTCTCCAGGTGCAGCGTGGACTCTCAATAGCTCTCCACCCTGGTGATGTCTCACTGCCTGTCTCTTATGAATCAGAGGGCATGAGGACCTGCTGAGGTCAGCTTCAGCCATCTCCCTGTTGCCCTGAGCTCCTACAGCAGTGTGGGGCACTTAGTGGGTGCTTAGTAAATAGTTGCTAAGTGCTATGGTCTTTGTCCTTCTGGGTCCTTCTCTGCCAATTAAAATGGGCTAAGTCTATGGGTCTTGGTTCCTCCTCTTAATCCTGCCCTGACCTTCAGGATCTAAATTATACCCTACTCGGCTCGCTCTTGAAAGAACAAATTCAGCCAAGAGAGTCTTCTTGCCGTGATTCTTTAGGTTGGACAACACGTTGCTGTGTGTGTGATGTGGAATGCAGCCTGCAGCACACCAGATCCACAGGATAATGGGTCCTTGCTGTGTTTCAAGTTGTGTTCTCTTTTTCTTCCCTCCCTCCTTCCTCCCTCCCTCCCTCCCTCCTTCCTCCCTCCCTCCCTCCCTCCTTCCTCCCTCCCTCCCTCCCTCCTTCCTCCCTCCCTTCCTTGTTGTTGTCCTGTAATTCCCAGGCTCACAGCAGGGCACAGCCATCCAAGGAGACCTGCCACAAAGAGTGAAAATGTGTGCAGTGCCCTGAAGTGGCCATGTGTTTTTGGAGGAGGTGAATTACCTTCTGTTCTCCTGGAACTGTTGATTTCACAGTGAAGATTTGCTGCCACAGAGCTGTGGGTAGAATGTAAAGTTATTGCCATCTCTGGAACTCCTCTTTGATTTTCCCCACTTGCTGGAATAACCGTGGGGTGCTGGCAGTCCTCAGGTAGAACATGGAGAGGCCAGAACAGAGCTGTTCATGCTGATAAGAGACTAACCTTATGCCTTTGCTGATAGTAGTCTATTTATAAAAAAACAAACCCCAAATAACGGTAATTTTGTACTTCCATCCAACAATATCCAATAGAGAGGAAAAAGCTGGGAAAACTTGGATTGGGCCCAGAGGTTATTAGTTTTAAAGGACCGGAATAGAAGCCCCTCCCCCTTTGTAATATTTCTCTGCACATAAGAAAAAGCACTCCCTACTCTCCTCCTCTGAAAGGGAGAAAAATATTCTGTTCAAGGTTCTTGGTTGGCAGTAGGGCTGGGGGACAGGCAAGAGAGAGGGAGAAGATAAATGCTTTTTTTTTCTCCTTTGGTGATGGAAGCTTATGAAAAAGTAGAATGTCCATGCTTCCATGCTTTTAGGGAGCTCAAATTCTGTAGCTCTGGCACCATATAGCCGTGGAATTAAGATCTTACCTTATACATCTTACACCTTCTAACCTGCCAGGTGTTTCCCAGGGTACAAAGTGGTGACAGAACTGGGCTCTCCCAGAACCGTAGGGAAATTCCACAGCCACCAACAAAAACTTGTGTCATCCTTGCTTTTTCTGGTTGGCCTTCCAGCCCAGACACAGTTCCAGAGATACCTCCTATGTCTTGGGCTCTGAACTAACATACCTACTACTTTTGCTTTGTTTTATCACAGGTTGAGAGGAAAAAAGGAATGAGGCTGAAAAAATGCTAAAACATGAGGTCAGCTCTAAAGACATAGAGCTTAAGAAACAATGGAAGAGAAACAAGAAAGCACTCTAGGGTGCTTTGGGGAAGGCAGCTGTGTAGATTAAAAAAAAGTGGCCATGAGGTAGCTTTGGGGGCTGGAGAAAGAGACTTCCAAAACCAATGAAGTGGGAAAGTTAGTATCTAAGTGGATGTTGGTCCTACAGCATCCTGGGCCACCATAACCCAGTGCCCTTGTCATGTCCCAGGAACGTCACTCACTCTGGATCTGCTGCTGCCCCGTTGCCATACTCTGTGTATCTCTGACATTCAAATTGGTTATGCGGGGTTTGTGGCGCGTCTTTGGTGGAAAGGGCCAACGACTGGGGTACATAAAATATTATCCATCATATTCACCACGGCTTGAGACACCATAGTCATGAATGGTTGTTTTATGGTCACCATGGTGCTGCTGTTTTAAAGCTTAGTTTAGAATGCAGGTGCTGTTCTATTCATCAGGGATATGACAAGTTAAAGGGCTGTTAACACTGAGCTGCGTAATGAACGCTTAGTATGAGTGAATGAAAAGATTACTGAATAGAAATACAAGCTATCCAATTGGCAGGGCTTCAATTGCCAAGTAGTCTGAGAGCTCGCACACATGCATGACTGAGTAGTGACTGTGAACGGGGAAGTTACCAAAGGAGTGTGAAGGAAGTACCACGGGCGGCAAGGTAGCCCCGCGTGATGAAGAACCTCAGCATCGATCAGCTGGAAGTAACATCCTGAGTGAAATTGAGGTCCATGACAGCGCCCACAGTATCAATCTAAACTGACGTCAGTGTCCAGTCTGCAGCGAGAAATCAGGGATGCAGGACAACAATAGATGCAGAGGGAAGGGCACATGCCAAGAAGATGGGCTGGAAGAGCACAGGGAAAGGGGATTTTTGCAAGACTCAGCTGACAATCATCTGTCTCTGTCAGAAAACCTTATTTTTAAGCATGCCAGCTCAAGTCCCAGTTGGTGACCCAGAGGCTGCAGCGTGCTGGGAGGAGAACTGTTGCCTCTACTCACGATCTGCTGCATTTGCGTTGACTCACAACGTGGTTGGGGACTCAGCTAGACAGCACACTAAATACCCAGCAGAATTCCTAAAACCACCATTGGCCCAGAGAACCCTTTGTTAATAAATATTATAGCACAATCTGTGTTTATCCAGGGAAGTGTGATAGGGAAGGGAAACTAGCAGGAAAAGAAAATAGAGTTTAAATGCCACAGCAGTTGAAAATGTTTATTTTTAGGGAAGAGATATAATCCAGACAATTTTCCTCTTGTTTTGAATGACTAAACCCTTAACTTCAAGCACGTGGAGGCCAATGACAATTTTTTTTAGGGCAACCAAGATGAGGAAAAGCAGCCTCTGTGTACACACACCAAAGGGCCATGGGGCCCGTGTCCACATTACAATCAGGGCCTCCCTGTGTGGTCATTGCGGCCCCCGACCCACTTAGGCAGATCATCAAGTACAAAAAGGCTTTTAGCTTTTCTCTAGACAATCTTTAGTTTCCAAGAGGCCTTGGGGGAAGCTTGGAAAGGAACAGGATCAAAATTCAGATGAAGGAGCAGAGGTGCAGTGACCACAAGCTATTATTAGAGCAGCTGGCGAAACATCTTTCTGTAATCCAGGGAGTCTTCCTCTTTTGCCCTCTTCTTTGGCCCTGACTCTAAATCAAGGAACCAGCATTATGTGGTTGAATCCTTGTTATGGTTGGGTGGGAGGGTTTTAGGCAAACCCTTGTCCTTTTTTTTTGTCTTTTTATTTTAAAGTAGATACAAGTGGGCACTATTGTGAAGAGTAGGTGGCCCATGGCTCTGACATACCAGCCTTGCCAGCTGGGGTGTGGGAATGTAGGCAATTAATAAAACCTTTGCAGCAGCTCCTGTGACCACAAGGGATGATATTGGCTCCATTTAGCATTTTTAAATTTAAGTATTCACCTGATGTCAAAGTATGTAGCTGTGTTCTCTCATCTGAGGTTGTTCATTTGGAAATACAGAAGGATGAAGCATTATTTCTTTAAATAAAATATTCATTACCATCTGTGTCTCAGTGATCCTTAAAGCAGAAATTCAATTCACACATTAAATTCAATAATCATATATTAAACACTTACTATGCAACACCCTGTGGAAACTGAAGATGAAACAGACTAAGAATTCCTGCCCTCCAGGGGTTTATAAATTAGGAGGAGCATAAAGGAGGTATCCAAACAATCATGGGAAAAGAGAGAAAACATGAAATGACTCAAGAGAGGTAAGTGCAGAGAAAAAAATAAATTAAAAAAAAAAAAAAGAGAGAGGTACGTGCTAACGTGGTTCACTTGGGGAGAGATCATATCCTCAGAGGCGAGTTTTGCATTGGAGATATAAATTTGGGAGTCCTGAGCACATATGTGGGATTCAACTCTGTGAGCATGAATGAGATCACCTAGGAGAAGATACAGAAGGGAAAAGGGACCTAGGCAAGGGTCCTGGGTGCTCTATATTTAGAAGCTAGATAGAAGAAGAGCCAGCAAGCGGACTGAGAAGGAGAGGCCAGTGATGTATAGGAAAATTAGTAAAGAATAGCATCTCAGAAGCTAAGCATGGAAAAGCATTTCAAGAAGGAATGGGTGGCCGGTGGTGCAGTACACTGCTGAGAGGTCGTATAATCGTCGGCTATTTATTCCTGTGTTTGTTTTATGTCTGTCTCCTCTTAGCTTAAGGAGGGCAGGCCCCCTGTTTATCTTGCTCACACATGTACTCAGCGTCTGGCGTGGTACTTGGCACAGAGTAGGACTCAAGATATATTTGTTTCATTAAGGAAGGAAGAATTAAAGCCAGTCTGAGGTGTTTGTACTTAATTAAGTAGGCAAAAAATAGTGTCTGAATAGCATCTTCAGATTCCTAACATGGAGTGTGATCTTAGCAAAAATGCAAGCCTCCTTTTGAAGGCCTGTACAGACTCGCTGGCCTCATGCATACCTCCTCTCATCATCATTAGGTGTCTTCCAATCTGGATGCACAAGAACAAGAAAACAGCAAGAATCCATTGGGTGATTCATATACTAAACATGCAACACCCTGTGGAAACTGAAGATGAAACAGACTAAGAATTTCTGCCCACAAGGGGTTTATAAATTAGGAGGAGCATAAAGGAAGTATCCCAGCAACCATGGAAAAAGAATCAAAATCCTTGAGAGCAGTGTTAGCCACTAGAATCTCATGAGATATTAATGGTTGTGCCATTATAGAAAGAATTCTCTGAACCCGATTCTGGGCTAAGTAGGTATATTTACAGCAGGAGTTCTCAGAGCATGTAATATGCTAATAAAGAATTGTGAACATTAAGAAAGATCTATTAAGGTAGAGCATTTGCCAAACTTATTTGACCATGGAATCCTTTTTAATTGCTTAATAACTGTTAACATCTTAAGAGACAGTGACATTATGAAGAACAATTTGGCAAGTGTCACCTCTGAGTTTTTCTAAGAAGAAAAAAAAATCATATCAAATTCCTTTTTAGTTGACATAGGGAGAAACTCTCCATGTTGGATACAAATTACATGGGTGGAGTCAAAGAGAATGACAGGTTTTATCATTATTATTCTCAAGTATTTGATCCTCCCTTTTATATGAGAGGATTATCAATCCCTGCCACTCCTTCATGTCCTGCCGGTGTCTTCTGTGGGAGGGGCATGAGTCCCTGCCCAGCTGATTTTGAGCGTGGCCATGGAAAGGCTTTGGTCAGTGAACATGGGTGGACATGAGGTATGCCATGTCTGAGCAGATGCTCTAAGGAGCACTCCGAGTTTCTATCAGCAGCTCTCTTGTTCTTCTTCCTCTGTCATGAGAACAGTGTGTCCCAAATAGTGAGTTATCTTTCAGTCTGGTTTCTGGAATGGGAAGACACAGAGAGCAGAACTTAGCAGACACCTTGTAGCCATCAACTTGTAGTAAAAGCAGGAGCAAAAAGTAAATGTTTGTTGTTTAAGCTATTGAGATATCGGTGCTGTTTGTTACTGCAGCAGAGTTGACTAATACAAAGAGGGAAATATGGAAGGCTGCTATAAACATGACAGTTTCTTTCCAGAGCTCCCAGAAGAGATACAACCCTGGAGGAGAAGCAGAAAACAGAATGGCTTAGTTTGCAGCTGAAGTTTTTACACTTCACAGGAAAAAAGTTGTACTTTTGTTCTGATGAAAAACAACTTCATGAAATGAGAAAACTACATCAGCTTAGATAAAGATTTGTAGACTTAGTGAAGACTGTAGATGCTGGCATATCCGAGAAGAAATCTCAATATTTCAAGCTGAATGAAATCAAAGGACACACAGAAGTGGAAGTTGATAACCAGTCCCACTGGCACTACTTGCCTCCCTGTAGAGCACATTACTTTCTGAATTGTCTCTTCAGATTTCCTCACAGTTCCCATTAGCAGGATGGGAAGAGGTCAGTGCCCCACAGCACCAAATTCTGGAAACTCCCAGAGGTTTGGGAGGGCTCTTTAATAAGAACAAAAAGTTAAAGGGAGTGACCATTATCCTAGGAAATAATGTTCTTCTTTCCCTCTCCCCTTCCTCTTTGCTCTTCTTAATTCTTTATCTCCTAAACTGATACCACTCCCATTTACCTGGTCTATTTTGTGGTGCGCACAATAGTGGCACTTTGGAAATCTCTAAGCTGTGTTTGACAGGAAATTTGCTACATCTGTGGTTAAAGAGCCCCAGTGAAATCTCTGATAGACATTAGTTTCCCCACAAAAAGACTAATTTGTTTAGTCTAGGTTCAGTATTTTTCCGTTTTCAGTATGTTTGTTTGTTTAAATTGAAGACATCATATAGCCAAATGTGTGTGTGTGTATGTGTGTGCGTGTGCATGTGTGTATTTAACTATCAAGGATTCTCATCTTCCTTCCTGGGTCATCTTCAGGAGCCTCCAAGCATATATTACCCCAGGGAAGCAAGTGTTTTCTCTGTTAGGAGCTCACATCACTTCCTATGAGGAGCCGTCCCCAGCTCTAGGCCATCACTTCCATCTCTATGTTCTCACAGCTGTGCACTCTTTACTCTGTTAATGTCTCTATTTCCTTGTCTGTTTCTACCACTAGAAAGAGCACCTTGAGGACAGGAATTGAGCCTTGGTGGTTTCTGTAGCTCAGCATGTGGCACAGCACCAGGAATATTGTACGTGTTCAGTACATATTTGAGGGATGAGGGTATCTATCCCCGTAATTATAAACTTGTGTATTTTAATAATATAGCTACTGAAAATACCCACCCAAAATCCAAAACACCAAAAGGGCTCATCATAAGCCCAGCCAGGAGTCACTGAGAAAATAATCATCATATTGACCCCTCTGATTTCCTCATAGCTCGCCAGTTTCTCTGGGCAGGTTTTGCTTACCTGTCCCAGGTCCCTATGTGGGAACTGGCTCAAATCTACAGAGGATCCTTTGACCCTCTCAGGTGTCCTGTGTGCCCCCAAACGGGCTCTTGAGTATGTCAGACAGCTAGAGAATGGGTGGAAATCACTGGTCTCTGAGAACATTTGGTCTCCAGCTCAGGGTGACTCTGGAGTCTTCAAGACCACTTAAAAGTGAGAAAATAGCAAGGCTTGGGACCCAACTGCAGCCCAGAGTCAGGGATGATCACCAGATTCTGAAAAATTCTGGAATCTAGGAGAGTCATTCAATCATTCAGAGAAATATATTTATGCAATTTGTCAGGTTTAAGATAAGCAAAAGCAGATAGAGTCCTTGGTCTCTCAGAGCTTACAAACTAATGAGAAACTAGACATTAATCAAATTAATGAAATATATTACAAACTGAAATATGAATGCATACTTAAAACCCCAAATCTGAACTTGCTGGGACATCTCAAGACATCTATGAAGAATTGATGTGTAAACTTTGATCCAAAAGATGAGTAGGAATTAAATAAGTGATGAGGAAACAGAAGAAGTATTCCATAGGGAGGGAACAATATGTACAAAGGCCCTGAGGTGGGAGGGTACCTGGTGCATTTAAGCAACTGGAAGAAGGCCTGTTTGACAGGAACTTGGGAAATGAGGGAGAGAGGGGTGAGAGGTATTGGCAGTGGAGGTGAGAAGAGGTCAGACTGTGCAGGGTCTTAGAGGCCACTTTAAGGATTTGTCTTTTGCTTATAGGCAATGGGAAGTCACTGAAGGATTTTTAATCAGCGGTATGACATGATCATAATTGTATTTTGAAGATCACTTTGGCTAATGTGGGGAGGAATGTATTGGAAGGTCCTAGAGACCAGCTAGCTCATTCAAAAAGCTAATGAAATGATTCAAAGGAGAACATGGTAGTTTGGACCAAGGTGTTAGTGGTGGAGGATGGAGAGGAGTGCATGGATTTGAAGTGATATATAAGATAGGAAACCTTGGGAAAGGATCATATTTAAAAGGAAGATTTTGACTTAAGTCTTGGAGTTGAGCTGAAGTAACTTTGAAGCATTTAAGTGGATATGGTAAACAATCAAGTGGATACACAGATATTCATGTATTTGTATTCAACTCATAGTTATTAACTATCTGCTATATGCTAGTCACAGTATTGAGAATAGTATGGAACAGAAAAGTATATTGAACTTGGATTCTTTTCTTGAAGGAGTTCAAAATTATGAGACAGTCATGAGGAATGGTTGAGGATATTTGGTATACAGAAATGAGGGCTTGGAGGTTGAATATGATAGCTGTCTTCAAATATTTAAAAATATAAGGGTAGAACTTAGTCTGTGTTGCTCCAGAATGCATAACAAACACCAGCATGTGAAGTTACAGGGAAGCAGACTTCGATCTGGTATAAAAAGTGATTTTTTAATATCAGAACTATCATTGAAAATACTTGAGACTGAACGATCATTTATTCAATCAATATTTAATGAACATGTAAATTGAATGGAGGGATTCCTGCTTGACCTTTAAGATCCCTTCTGGTTTCGAATTCAATGACTCTAATTTTCTGTTTAAACTCTTAATTGTTCAGAATGAAGGTCACAACTTGGATTTCCTTGAGTCCACTTCCTTACTTGGACCCTTCCTGTATCCTCCCTGGGCACTTTCAGGATGCTGTAATGAGTCATTTCTTCAAGGTTGTGACACCTTATGATAGAAACGACATTCTCTTCCTTGGTTTGATACAGAGGAAGAAGTGTACTCTGATTCCCTTCTTTTCTCTTGCCTCTCACTCCTTACCATGGTAACACGATGCTGAATGACTTGTTTGTAAGTGCAGCTGATTGATGGCACTGTTCCTGGACACAAGGTACCTTCTTGCTCCCTTTGAACAATCATATCTCCCATTTCTAGCCACACAGGATGCCTAGGGACTCCTTTGCTTGGGAGCCTGGTGGAAGTGTCATGCTTATTGCCATGCCCTGACAGGTGACCTCAAAGACTTTTTCAGAAGATGGGCAGACACTCTCGGAATTCTCTACACTGCTCTGAACTCTTTCAAGTGAGCCCTTTTCATGCTGAATAAAAATCACAGAAAGGAGGATAATGGGAAGAACAATAATATGAATTTATTCAACCCTCAATTACCTTTACAAATGCAATGGGGAAGAACAAGGACAATACAAAAATATTCACTGACTTTTATGTCATTCATGTGGCTCTGGGATTTCTGCAGAAACACTTGGTCCATGTCCACACTATACTAGAACCTTTGGTGGCCCCATCTCCACCCAAGTCTGAGGCTTCATGTATTATGTAAAAGACTTTCTCATCTACCTCCTGGTAAGCTCAGGGAATTTCTCCAGGTATTTAATTTTAATTCTTGTTTGGTTTCTTTTTTTAACATCTTTATTGGAGTATAATTGCTTTACAATGGTGTGTTAGTTTCTGCTTTATAACGAAGTGAATCAGTTATACGTATACATATGGGCAGAAGACCTAAATAGACATTTCTCCAAAGAAGATATACAGATTGCCAACAAACACATGAAAGAATGCTCAACATCATTAATCATTAGAGAAATGCAGATCAGAACTACAATGAGATATCATCTCATGCCGATCAGAATGGCCCTCATCAAAAAATCTAGAAACAATAAATGCTGGAGAGGGTGTGGAGAAAAGGGAACCCTCTTGCACTGTTGGTGGGAATGTAAATTGATACAGCCACTATGGAGAACAGTATGGAGGTTCCTTAAAAAATTAAAAATAGAACTACCATACGACCCAGCAATCCCACTACTGGGCATATACCCTGAGAAAACCATAATTCAAAAAGAGTCATGTACCACAATGTTCATTGCAGCTCTATTTACAATAGCCAGGACATGGAAGCAACCTAAGTGTCCATTGACAGATGCATGGATAAAGAAGATGTGGCACATATATACAATGGAATATTACTCAGCCATAAAAAGAAATGAAATTGAGTTATTTGTAGTGAGGTGGATGGACCTAGAATCTGTCATACAGAGTGAAGTAAGTCAGAAAGAGAAAAACAAATACCGTGTGCTAACACATATATATGGAAACTAAGAAGAAAAAAAAAAGGTCATGGTTTCTTTTTTCATTGTTTTGTGCTCAGACTCTCTCAGATTGTTATGCGGCAGTCTGGTTGCTTTCCCCCCAAATGTCCCTCTTCGTTGCCTCCAGGCTCTGTTTTCCATGCTTACCCCGTGCCCATCTCAGGTTCTGAGTGGCCTCAGCCCAATATGGGCCAGAACTTCATGCTCTCATCCATTCTGCGGGAGGAATTGACAACTAGAGAAACACACTTTTATCTCCTGTCCCTTTTCTTCCCAATCAGACTTAATCAGACACTAATGATTCATGGTTTTTTTGATCTTGAGTTGAAGGTGTGTAGCACAAGGGTTGCAGTGGATAATCCAGGAAGGTCGTCATGGTGTGGTAAAGAGTACACTGACTCAATAAATATTAATTCATTTCCTAATCTGCTTGTGGATGAATGAGAAATGGACATACCTAGAATTTATGTGATGCCTCCTTCCAAGCAACATACAAGGACACAATAGCACCTCAATGAGACTATTTATTATATCAGTAACACAAATAATCTGTAACCTGATTTGGGGATGACTGATTGCTTATTGTGAGTCTCACACCTGGCTGCACATCAGAGCCCCTTCAGGAGCTTTATTTATTTATTTATTTATTTATTTAAAGTTATTTATCTATTTTTGGCTGCATTGGGTCTTCGTTGTTGCGTGTGGGTTTCCTCTAGTTGCACTGAGCGGGGGCTACTCTTCGTTGCAGTGCACAGGCTTCTCATTGCGGTGGCTTCTCTTGTTGAGGATCACGGTCTCTAGGGGCATGGGCTTCAGTAGTTGTGGCACAGGGGCTTAGCTGCTCCGCGGCATGTGGGATCTTCCCAGACCAGGGATCAAACCTGTGTCCACTGCATTGGCAGGCGGATTCTTAACTACTTTCCCACCAGGGAAGTCCCAAGGAGCTTTTTACAAATATAGGTTCTTGGGTGACATTTGCAGACAACTGATTTATATTTCTCCACCTCCATGAAATTTTTCAATAATGATGGGTTCCTAGACCAGTGGTTCTCAAACTTTAATATGCATGTAACTCATCTAGGGAATCTTAATAAAATGCAGATTCTGATTCAGTAGATCTCGGGTGGTACCCGAGATTCTGCATTCTGACAAACCTCTAGGTGATGCTGATGATGTTGGTCCAGAGACCACATTTGGAACGGCAAGGTCTTAGACCTGAGAGGGGAAGAGGATGGGGTAGGGGAGGGAGGCTGAATTACCTGGGAAGCCAGAGCTCCATGCCCACACCAATTCAATCAAAATCTCTGGGGATATATTCCAGACATTGGTATTTTCAAAGAGTTTCCCCACATAATTCAAATATGCAGCTGGAATTAAGAGCCATTGTTCAAGAGATTCCTTGATCACATCTAATGCCCATTTCTCTGTAGCCAGGGCAGGAGACCTCAGGGACATTTTCCTTGTACTAAAAAACCAACAGTTCTTTTTCTGCTTATAGCAGAATTTCTCAAACATGTCCTCGGACCACTGCATCATAATCTCCTGGGGTCCTTGTTATAAAAACATGTTTTTGGGCCTGCCCCCAGATAGACTGAATTAGAATCTTTGTAGCCTGGGCTCAAGAATCTGACTGGAAACAATCTCTCTTAGTGCTTTGCGTGAATAATAAAGTTTGAGAAAAACTGGCTTATAAGATAAAATCAAATCTCTTTAGCCTTGTAGCCAGGAGTATCTAAACAAGTTGGTCTCAACCAGAGTTTCTGAGCTCTCTCTTTCCCTGCTCTACTGCATTAATCCCCGGTGGTAGGCAGCCTCTAAGATGGCTCCCAATGAGTCCTACCTCCTGGTATTCATGCTCTCATGTAATTTTCTCCCCTTGAGTGTAGACTGCATTTATTGACTCATTTCTACTGAATAGAATATGGCAGAAGCGATTAGGTTACCAAAAGACTGTGCCTTCCATCTTGGATGCGCTCTCTCCCTCAAAGCCCTTTCTGTAGGGAAATAAGCACCAGGCTGTGATGAACCCTGTGGAGATGTCTATGTGAGAACTCAAGGCTTGCCAGCATCCACATGAGTGAGCTTGGAAGTGGATCTTCTTCCAACAGATGCTTGAGATGCCTGCAGCCTTATGAGAGGCCCTGAGCCAGAGGACCCAGCTAAGACACACCTGGATTCTTGACCCATAGAGACTGTGAGATAATAAATGTTTCAAGCCTTTCAATGTTGTGGTTATTTATTATATAACAACAGATAACTAGTACACCCACCTTGAAATACCCTTCCTCCTCCTTCCCACTTATCCAAGGCCCACCTTTTTAAGCCTTAGCTGTTGTAGGAAACTTTTCTCATAGTGACTGTCTTTTCATGAACTCCTAGAACACTGCATGTGAAGTCGGCAGCACTCATTGTTAGATTGTCTACACTTGCTGGTATTTTTTAATTCATTTGTAATCTCTAGTTGTAATGTCTAATGCTGTCTTTTAAAATAAATTGTAATCCCATTGATGAGAATAGAACTTAAAACAGAAGTTGACCTAGAACTCTTTCTATTCCTATGACCTATCCCAATATTATAAACACAATAAGTGCCCTATAAATAAATGTGTGATGAAGGTAATAGTGCATTGGAGGAATATTGGGTAGAAGCCATCAGGAGAGCTGCAGTTCTCACATTCACATCTACTCTGTATCCTAATGTCTGATTTTTAACCTTATGTGAACAGAGGATTCCAGACAGATAGATACTTGAGCAGAAAAACAAAGAGTTGGCTACTAGTGCCAACAGGATGAAAGCACTCCCTTGATGATTATTAAATGTTTGTATCCTTAAGCCCTCCTGCCCATCAGTCTGGTCAGTGGTGCCTCCAGGCCTTGGCTCCCTGTGGTCCCAGATACCTTAGGCTCCCCCACTTCAACTTGGGACTTGGGGATCTATTTTTTAAATTCAGTTGATTTATGACCATCTCAGAAATCCCACACAGCCACAGATATTTGTCTCCAAAATCTCTCTTGCCAACCGACATAACGGAAGCCTGTGCGTTATCCCTCCCTGCCATCCCCGTGGGTCCCCAGGGCTCCTCTGTCAGTAAGGAAGGATATAAAACATTCAGTACCTGAAATAGTTATGGGAGCATTTCAGAAAATGATTCTAGTCATCCTTCATCACAGACTAGGAGTTAATGGTATCTCTAATACCTTTGGAAATTTTGATTAGGATGGTAATGGAAACCCATACTTGCTTTATCTAGTTTACGTACACGAATGGTTTCATGATAAAGACTCTGGAATGAGCTACAGCACTCCCTATTGTAGAAACTTGTCCATTTCAGCCTCTCCACAATGAGAGGATCTTCTCAGTATTGAAGGCTGTTTTTTCTTCAATCTTTTCTCAGGAGTCTGTGAGAGATAGGAGCGGAGACCCCTTGGTCTCCCTGCACAAACCCTAACAGACTTTCCTGCCCACCTTGGCTGATAAAGAAGGCCCCTCTCCACCAACTACAAAGATAAGGTCCTCGCCCCAACTCAGCTCCTGACTCTCTTATCAGATGTTACTGTTGAGGTTATCAAGTGGTCTCACCTCGGGCATGGTGCTCATTTTAGCCAAAGATGGTCTCTAACTGGATCTGCTGCCTTGGTTTGACTTGGGGATTTGAGGTGATCGGAATCAGAACTGTAGCACTGTGGATGTCGGACCCACAGTAGTAAGTTCCAACGTCTTTCACTGTTGTTTTTTGAATGTCGAGTATGTATTGACTTTTTAAAGCATCAATTTTCCCTTTGAAATTACTCCTTTCATTTTCATTAGAATTATTGCTTAGTCTGTATACTAAAGTCAGGGAGTTATTTTCATTCTTCTTATACCAGCTCATTTGATAGTTCTTCAAGTCCCCTCCAGTTATGCTGCAACGGAAGGTGGCAGGCTCCCCAAGGAGAACAGTCAGAGTTTTGGTCTCTGGTTCCAAAATTACATCCAGATAGACCCCTGAAAGGGAAAGCCCAAAGTTAGAGAGGCCTCGGAGAACTCCCTCCACTCCACGGGGAGGGGCTATCAGAGCCATGCTCAGCAATGTTCCCCCTTGGCCCCCAGCAAATTGTTCCTGCCACACATTTCCCTAAGAGTAAAAGGCCCATCGGCTTGTCCTTACCTGCCCAGCAGATGGCCAGGTGGAAGAGGGCACAGGACCACACCATGGCTTCACAGGGATGTCTCTGCGGTGTGCTGGTCCCCGGGCTGCCTCTGCCCAGATCAGCTGCTGTCTGCCCATGGGAAGTTTTGTCCGTTATAAGGGTGGCTGGGCATTAGTCACTTCCTCAAAGCGAGAGTGACAGGCCTGCAAGGCCACAGCTTAGGCTGTTTATGTGACAAACATGGGCTAATGACCTATTGCAGGCCGGATACTATTTGGGAGACATAAAGATGTAAAGTTCTGCCTTGAGAGGGCCCAGCGCTTTGGGGAGACAGACACAGAGCAATTACAAAGGACTGTGAAATGCTGTAAAAAAAGGTAGATCCAAAGCACTCCAAGAGCACGGAGGAAAGAGGTGCTTCTGCCTGGGATACTCAGAAGTGGTAGCTGAACTGAGCCGGGCGAGTTGCGGAGGGCTTTGTCTGGAGGGCATTCCTGGGAGAGAGCTGCACGGAGAAGGGGCAGGGGCGTGCAGCAGCAAACCCGTCTGCCGGTCACGGTCATTCTGCCTCTACATAGTGTCTGTGCTGCTTCCGTCTGTCCCCTCTGGCCGCTGCCATCCCTGCCTCAGGCTGAGCATTCTTTCCCGGTTGCCACCTATAGCTCTACTCTTCCAAGAGGCCTTCCTGCTTCCAGACTCTCCCCCTTTTCATCCATTCTCCATGCAGGCCTCACACTAATTTTTCTTCAGACCAAAGGGGATCAGGTCACACTTCTGCTGAAACTCCTATAGTTGCTCCCCTTGGCTTTTAGGGGAATGTGAAGATCCTACGTCATGGCCATACAATCTCCTGATCTTCTTCCCTCTCCAGTCTCACTTTTGGCCATTTCTCCACTTGCACTCAGTACTTCAGCTGCACAAAAAAAACTTGCAGGTTCGAAGATGTGTTATAGTCCTCGTATGCCCAGTTTTTGCACTGGCTGCTCCTTCTTCCTGGAAAAACCATACCTTCCTTCTCCTCCCCTCCCCACCTCACACAAGGGAGGTGTCCCCCAGCGTTCCTTGAACTTGTTGGGTCATGGCACTTATCATCTCCATTATAACTATCTGATAATTTGTTTGTTTTCTGTTTTGGACTTCAAAATTCTTTAGGGCAGAGACAGTATCTTTGTATGTGCATTCTCGGTGCCCAGCACAGAGTTTGTCAATATTAGGAGCTCGGCAGATACCTGCTGGTCCAAGCAGGATTTCTGTCTGGGTCCTCCTGACTCTCAAGGAGGCAGGTGGGTTGCTCATCTAGTGATGGCTGCGACTGGGAGAGGATTTGCTGGCTTCCCCAAGCCAAAAGTTGGGGAAGCCAGGTCTTCTGCCCGTTGATGTAGGTGTGGAGGAGAGGTGGGGTTCTCTGCAGCAGCGGGATAGCTCATACCCGACCAGAGCCTGCTTGTAATTGCTTGTGGCTAACATTCTGATCACCACTGGTGCTTAGATGGTATCACTACCTACATCATCTATATGCAAAAGGGCCACTGGCTTGGCAGGTCTTAGAGCTCTGGGTTTTGAATCTTGCTTTGCATCTTACCAGTAGCTGGGCAAGTTACATCTCTGAGTCTTGATTTCCTCATCTGCAAATAGGGTAACTACTTCGCAGGGATGTTGTGAGGTTGGAATGAGAGAACACACGTGAAATACTTATCCCTGTGCCTGGCACACATTGGTAGGTCACCACAGGAGTTGGTTTCTTTGTCATGGATGGGTTAGTGACCTAGTCAGAGCTCCCTACCTGAGCCAGAGTCACCTGGGGAGACATAGAGCTTGTCATTCCAAGCCTGGCACAGGACTTTCCTGTGAGGGAAGGAAGGAAGCTGAGCTATGTTAGGCTGTCCATAGGACTTTGGGCAGGTAAGTGGATGAGCTGAATAGAGCCGTGTCAAAGTCGAATGGGCAGTGTCAGTAACTTCTGTGCCCTTAGGCAAAGGGTCATCTCTGGCAGCTAAGGGTTGAAGCCACATATGAGCTACAGCCCCAGTCTTCTTTGTCCAACTGGGATGAAGAAACAATAGGAGGACTGGAAGAAGCAAAAAGACCCCCGGGTCAGATCAAATCAACCCATACTTGCTACTAGTGCCGTTCTCTCTGATGGTCTCTGCCCCTCTGAGTCTTTAGTATCAAATACCCACAGGGTCACTCGAATATCAGTGGGAGAGAGTGCCAGAACTTCTGAGTTTCTCTATAATTGGAAGATTGGAAGTTTCAGGACCTACCTTGCCTTTGATTTGAGAGCACATCTACTCTCAACCTTTTGAGTTCTTTGGGTGAAAAAGGAAATAAATTTAGTGAACAAAAGCCCTTTCCTTGCTTTATCTCTCACTCATTAGCCTCAGACATCTCATGTTAAGCACTAGTAACAGTGAAGTCAGACTCTGACGTTTGCCCATGGTTGGTCTCCGTTTAGGTATGGCAGTTATCTGCTCTTTGCCTGTTTCTAGTTGCTGTATTCGCTCTCTGTTTCTCTGCTCTGACACTGGCTGGTTGGACAAGCAACTGGAGAATAGGAACGGAGGTGAATGAAGAGAGAGGAAACTGCATTTCTATTTCCCTTGATCGGGATCTCAGCTGCCTGGTGTCCCAGGACGGCCTTCAGTAAGTAAGTGGCTCTTCTCCGTCTGACTGATCTGGACTCAGAGTGCTCAGAAGGCTGGGATGACTTTGTTTCTCTGATTTGTTTTTCCTGAAATGTCTGGACCACACTCGTTGTTTTAAAGCAAACAGAAGATATTTTTGGAAACTAGTGAGGAATTTCAATGGGTGTCAAGGAAAATCACAGCGTCATTTGTCTCTAAAAAGATTTTGGTTGCCAGCGTTCCATCTGCAACTCACTTACCCAGCTGTTTGGCACTGAATGAAGCAGCTGCGAAGCAAAACAGCATAGAGGCAAGTGGGGACTATTTAGAGTTATAATTCTGCTTCTGTTGCTGACTTGGGACCTTGTGATGTAAATAAATAAACTTTTCCATATTTAGTCTCAGCTCAGCTCCTTTAAGATGTTTTCCTGGCTCCCGTCACCCAGCTCATCCTGAAGTCTAAAGGTCCTAATTCCACTCTGTACCTTCCTTCTCGAACCCTCCCGTAATTATTACAACCATGTACTTGTCTTGCTTTCACATGTGTCTGATTTGGTTCCTCTATTAGGCGACAAGCCCCACTACAGTGTGAACTCCAGAGTGGCAGAAAGCTTGTGTTACTTGCCTTGGTATCCTCGGCTTTTGGAATGATGTCTGGCAGGCACACAGTAGACACTCAATATATATTGTTGAATTAAGAAAATGAACCATGGGCTTCCCTGGTGGCGCAGTGGTTGAGAGTCTGCCTGCCAATGCAGGGGACATGGGTTCGAGCCCTGGTCTGGGAAGATCCCACATGCCGCAGAGCGGCTAGGCCCGTGAGCCACGACTACTGAGCCTGCGCTTCTGGAGCCCGTGCTCCGCAACAAGAGAGGCCGCGACAGTGAGAGGCCCGCACACCGCGATGAAGAGTGGACCCCGCTCGCTGGAACTGGAGAAAGCCCTCGCACAGAAACGAAGACCCAACACACCCAAAAATAAATAAATTAATTAATTAAAAGGAAAGGAGGGGGGAAATTGATAAATGAAGATTAGTGTTACTATACGTATACAAATACATATTAAAAAAAAAAAAAAAAAAAGAAAATGAACCATGCCAATTCTATAATCTGAGACTTATGGATACTTGATGAGCATTTGTTAAATAGTTCAACCTTCCTGTTCACCTTTTCTTCTAGGATCACATGGGGGAGGTTAGAGGGCTTCCAGTTAGATGATGAGGTGGTTGGAGCAGGTGCTCTCAGGTATACCATCAACTCCATCACAGTTTTCATTTTGGTTCCTGCAGATCACTACCGGGAAACCCACCCTTGGGCAGTGCTCTCCAGTCAATGCATAGTTCTTTAATAACTTTCTTCTACTTTATCCAAACTTTCCTCTACCTTTGATGGTAGTAGAAAAGGAAGAACGATTATTTCTCTCACTGAGACTGTTAGCATGGCAGAATCAGAGATCTGGGTGACAGATAGAGTCACATAGAATCTCCTATTTCCACTTTTAACATTCAGCAATTCTGGGGATCTGTCACAAAGAACCCCAAAGTACCCCAGGGAAGAGAAAACCCAGAAAGAGAGTGACTCACTCACTCACCAAACACTGTCTGTGTCTGGGCCTGTCCCATCAGGGTTAAGACTTTGAAATCTGATTTCCAAAGCCAAATTTTGCAAAGGGTCCTTCTCCAGTTCTTTTATCCCAAAGAAAAGTCTCTTGTTTTGTGTGATTCTGTGCACTTGAAGGGCTGTTCTTGGGGGCACTGGTGCTGATAAGCCCATATGTTGGCTGCAAATGAGAAAGCCAGCAAGACAGCAGGGGATTAGTGTTTTTGCTGATGAATAAAAGCAAGATCTGAAGCAGCAGGAGACCCTGCATCTTCAGAAAAGAAAATAGAGAAGCCAGGTCTCAGCCCAGCAGTTCACGCCCAGTAGTTTCCATGGGTGGTTCCTTGAATAAACAGAGGCCAATGTGGAGGTGTCTTTATAGAGCCTGTGCACGTCTGGAATCTTGGTATGATCTTCACTTGACAGTTTTTTAGGATGCCATAAGTTCAGGCGTACTTTGATTTAATTTGTAATCTTTTTGGACATAGGAACTGTTTCAGGTCATGTAGTACGCCTATTATGTTGATAGAACTAATTCCTTACTTATGATTATGTTTATAAACAACCTTAATTTTATTTCTGGCTCTACATTTACAAATTATTCCACTATCCATTTAATGGGTAGGGCTACTGGTTTATTTTAATATCTCATAAAGTCTTACTTTCCTCTGGTTTTATTTTTTTCTATGTAGGAAGCCTGTAATAATTTATCAGCATCCAGTGAGAAATGTCCTGAAGGTCTTTTGAATTGTATTTCTGTGAATTCCCATTGATATTTAGTTCTTACTAGATGGAATGCTAATGTATAAAAAGAGTTTAATTGTCCAAGAGATTGACTTATTTCTTATCAGGTTCCTAAAGGTCTAGGCCAGCCCAATAGTAGGGACATGGATATGTAGTAATAATCATCATCATGATCTCATCACCATCCACAGCAACAGCCGCTAATACTTACTGAGTGCTTCCTGTATGCCAAGTGTTGCTCTAAGTGCATTACATGTAATAATTCACTTAATCCTTGCAATAATCCTCTAAGGTAGATATTACCGTTATCATTATTTTATAGCTGAGAGAAGCAAGGCACAAAGTAACTTGTCCAAGATCATATAGCTAGTGAGTCTGTAAGTGGAAGATCTGGGATCCAAAATTCAAGAAGTCTGGGTTCCAAGTCTGAACTTGAGCTCAATCATTGGTACTGTACTACTAGTCTACATCTATCTACCTATCTATTAATTATTTATTTAATTTACTAGTCTTTTATATATGTATATACAGATGTTCAATATTTTTCTGGGCTTTTAGAAATGTTGTTAGGTTTTCAAGGGTCTGTGATTAAGATGTTAATTGTTGGTTTTGATTTTTTAATGTGTGTCCAATTCATTTGTCACTCGGGGTATCAGAGACTGTGCTTTTATTTGTCAGGTCAAAGATTCAAGTAATTTAACAGGATTTAATTTTCAATTCTCACAGTTGAGCAAGATAAATGTGAGGCGGTATTACTTGCTGAATACATTTTATTATTTGAGAAGTGCTTGTTTTATATCTTTGTATTCCCACAGCACTTAGGATATCAATTTGCAAACCATGAGGGCCCTTTAGTTTTGAATGAATGAATTGATGAATGAGTGGGGGGAGTCCAAGGTGACACTGAACGCCCTCTGTCTTGGTGGGTGACCCTCTGAATTTTCTGTGTCGAGCTTGCCTGAGGCTTACAGCTTTGGTCTGGTGGGATATAAAGCATGCATTGTGCTGCCTGTTGGGCACAGGAGTAAATGGCTTTGTCTCTTGGCTCCTCATGCCTAACAGTTAAGGTCCTGGAGGACAATTTTGTCCACAGAAAATTGGTAATGTTCCAAGTCCAGGGTGCCTTGAAAGGCATGGTAGGTATGGGTGAGCCTTTGTTAGTCTCTGCAGACACCAGTACACAGAGTCACAGTTCCCACCAGGAATATTATATTGGCACTGGAACTTCACATCCATCCCAATCATGGCAGCTCTCTTGGAAGTTGTGTAATTTCGGTCCTGTAGGAGCCATCTGGCAAAGAGAAAAAGGATAGGAAATGAGAAATGAGAAGTGGTGGGAGATTGCACCCGTTTACCTGGGAGCCGGTTACAGAGGAAGGGCAGCACAACGCAGAGCAGCCGGTACATGGCACGGCTGCAGTTCCTCTCGGTGCTGTTTACCGCGAAGGCTACTTTGCATGCACAGTGCACTCGGGCCACCTTATCTGCAACAGCCATGTGGCTGCTTCATTGCTGCAGCCATAAAGGAAAGAGGTCCTCAGGGGTGGTTGGTGCTTGTGCTATCTAAAGACACACTCAGATTTGTTCAAAGGCAGCCATCCAATGGGCCTCTTTAGAGGGGCTCCAGTGCCCCTCTGCCTGCGTTTGCGCATATGGCACCATTTCCTTATCAGCCCCAGGGGACTCATTCTCTGAAAGGAAACCACCAGGGAGAGAGTCTTTTGTTGAAAGACATTTGGTGGGTCATGATCTCTTGGGTCCTTGTTCCTGAGTTTCAGGAATCTAAGGTGCACAGAAGGATGAGGGAAGTTAGGAACAGTCATTTTCCTGAATGCACTATGGCTTCCGCTGCCCATTTGGTTCTGGGACTTGCTCTTCAGAAGCCAGACAGGGAAGAAGTAATTTGTTTATTTTTAATGAGTTGAATAATCAATCAACCATTCATTCAGCAAATATGTATTGAGTGCCAACTATATACAAGCTTTCTGCTGAGTGCTGAGGATACAAATGGAAGCGAAAAACAGCCAAAATTTCTGCCATCATGGAGTTTAAAGTCTGGTGATGATGTTTAACTTCAAACAAGAGAAAGAGAAAGAATATATATGAAGTTGGGCAGGGGTGGGTAAAGGGGCTTCTGGGGTCTACACAAATCCAGGCAGGGTTTGTTCCCAGTCAACACAGCTGGTTGTGAACTCACCCTGGAGGAGCACAGACTGGAACTTTCCCTGGCAACTCATGCCCCATCCTAGAGTCAGAGGGTTCCTTTTCTGCCTTCCTTCCTTTACAACCATTCCTCCTTCAAGAAATCATTCTGTTTGTTGACAATCCAAAGTTCTGAAGCTCCTGACTTAGCACTGTTATCTTTCTATTCTTGGAGTAGCATCAGCTTGGCTGTGATTGTTCCCACTGTGAGGATAACGGCATCTTTTGTGTGTTGGTTTCCTTTTCATCGTGTACACAATGACTGCAGAGCCAGGAAATTTTAATTTGGGATAAATAATAAGCTATCTTTAGGGCTAATCTTATTTTGAGAGACAGGGCTAATGGAGGTCAAGGATTCTTTCTCTTTTATTGCTTTCCTCAAAGCCTTGACTCCTACTTCCACTTCTTTCTTCCCTCATCTTTTTCCCTCTCTCTTTCCCAGGACTAGTCCTCTTTCTGCAAGATAGTCTCATGAAGAACTTTCAAGGGATAATGAGACAATGGACAAAGAAATAAGGAGACACTCACCGCAGGATGTCTGGACTTAGGGTTACACAGAAGTGAGCTGGGGATAGCTGTGGCCACATAGACATACACACAACAGACGTGCAGAGGTGGAAGGCTGGTGGTGTGACTGTGGGTGTGCCTGCACCAGGGCAGGTGGTGTGACAGGGCGGCCAGGAGTCCTCCAGAGGCATGACCACAGCAGTGTGGATGGTGTTTGGGACAAGGAAGCTAGTTGGGAAGATGCATATGTGCAGCATGGTAGCCCTAGACCAGTTCACCAGAGACTCCTGGGGAAAGCTGTCCCTGGTGGTGGGGGATATGTCATACCCAAAGCCATTTTACTGGAAAGAGGCTCTAACTGGATGCGGAGGCCAAGAACTTATGACGGACTTCCTCTGGATCTAGATCTCCTTATACCAACCTGAAGAGAGAGGAGAAAAGATAACGGGAATCAGGTGGTTTTAGGCACAGTAGTTGGGTACTTCTTTACATGCTGAATTCATAAATAAGAGGGGTGGGCAGTCAATTATGTAATGAGTTTTGAGGGCCCAGAAACCCCCTGCCCCCAAATATTCTTTATTGGTACCTGGAATTCTGTCATTGGAGATTAGTCCTTTGGGCCATAGAAATATAAAAATATTCCTAGGAGGATCAACACCTTAAGTCAGTATAGTAAAAACAGTAAGAATTAATTTCTGACGGCAAAGCCTTGAAACATGCAAACTAGAGAATCTTCCAGCACACAACCAGGATGCTGGGAAGAGGACATCTCTCTCTTCTCCTTCACCCACATATATCATCCATCTGCTTTTAAAGTGTCTCTTGAATCTCTTTCCTCTTTCCAGATCCTTATTTCTGATCTTTCCCATTGTCTACCTCAACTTTCACATGAACTTTATATCTGAGCTCACTGCTTTGGGTCTCAGAACCAATCTTCCCACCCATAGTGATCTTTCTAAAACACTTTCCAAGCACATTGCCTCTTATGTATCTCTGATTTCTTCCAACTTCTCATAAAATCCAAATCCTGTAGCCTGGTTCGCAAGACCTTTCTCAATCAGGCCACTCCTTACCACGGCAGCCACTGCTCTGCCCCAGCCACTGCCGACTCATTCCCGCAGACTGGATGCTCTTCTCCAAACATGGTCCTATCCACCTTCCCGAATTGCCTAAGCTGCTCTCCCTCTGCTTGCCACGTCCTTCTCCAGTCCCTCCATTGGTCAAAATCCTTCATCCTTTAAGTCAGTCAACTATAACTTCCACCAAGGAGCCTTTTCCACTCCTCTTGAAACAAACTAATCTCCCCCTCCTTTGGTCAACTGTGCATTGTACTCTGTTCAACATTTATCATGGTCTGACTTTAGAAATTAGTGCTAGAAGGGTCTGTATGTGTCTCCTTTTGGAAAATACACCCCACCCCACCCTATTCCCTTACTGCCCACAGGAAGGTTCATATGCCCGAGGAAAAGGTAGATTTCGCAGGGAATTTATTTTCAAGAGGCTGCCAATGTGCGCTCTCCAAGTACAGCTGATATGCAGCAGCGTTCCCTGAAGCCTGAGAGGGAAGCTGCTGGTCTCTGATGAGAATTTGAAAGAACGCTTCCAGCTGGATCATTTCTGGTGAATGTGCTAAAGGATTTGGCTCCGACACTGGCAATATTTGGGGTCCACCGTCCTTATTGAGGTCCTTGGTGTTCAACAAGGTAGCGTAGTGTCACTGTCTCCTTTAGGGAGTAACCCATTGTGTGTGGTTTGGAGGGACTGACCAAGATTTCCTACACTGTCACAGCAGCATGAAACATCAAATCCACCAGTTAATAACGAGGGTTGCCTGGTATTAGAGTTGTCAGAAAGAACTCTGGTTTCAAGGGAAGCAATCTCAGATATTTCTCACCTGGGACAAGGTGTCAGTAGGTTGAGAACTCAGGAGAGATTTTGAGTTTTTCAAAATCACAAGGCAGGAGGGTCTGAGGTCATCAATGTCAAACCTGGACATCAGACCTGGTTTCAGGCCTCAGGCATTACCCACCTACTGAAGATCTGGGCCTGGAATTCAGAGCCCCGAGGCAGGTCTGTATTTGAATGCAGTGCATTAACTGTGTGGACTTTCCTCGGCTCCTGAGTCTTATGTATTGACTGTCAATCTCCTCTCTTGTGGAAATTGTTTTTTCCAGGTATAGAACAGAGATTATGTCCTAGAGGCCTGTCCCTTGATCACATTGAAGACATCTTGAAAAAGAACATAGGATGGGACATGCTTAACCTATGATTAACTCAACTCCCATAGACAGTGATAGGAAAATGTTATTTTAGAGTGAAATTTTTCCCAGTTGCTGTCTGCTCTAAGGAAAGTTTCCTTTGATTTATAACATTTTTGTGAGAAGGATGAGGACCAACCATGTACCCTGGGGACCTAGATTTGAACTGTAGGGAGAAATTTAAGTTAGGCATTTTTATAATAAGAGTATCTATTTTCTATTTTCTTTCTTTTGAGGGTGTGAGGGTTTTGTGGGTAGACTAGAGACTCTAGATGAAGTTTAGAGCACCCTTCTTTTGTTGAGACAACTAGAGTAAGGTTGAGAATGAGTTTATTCACATCTAAAACAAATATCCACTCGTTGTGGAGATTATGAAGTCAGCATAAAACTAAATGCAGATGTTGTACACTAAGATGGTAAGTATTCTGTTAAGAAAAATCAATTTGTGTCTTTCAAGTTAGAAATGAAGGGCATATTTTCCCCCAAATATGAACTTAGTCAAAGCTATTGGTGTCTCATACACGGTATTTTAAGACCTAATAACACTGTTTTTGCCTTCTTGGGCCATGAAGGCCAGCCTCCACCTGAGATGGTGGAGGGCGGGTGGAGAGCTTTCCAGGAGGGAGCAATTTTTTTCCACTGTCAGTCATCCTAGGGCAGGAAAAGAGCTGGCCTTGGGTTCTGCACATGGAGATGTGGGGATGCCTGCAGATTTTTACTGGGGGCACTGACTGATCACTGCTACTTGGAAGTCTGCAGGGAGACAGGAAGAGGTTGGGTTTTGGGTCTCAATATGTGCACTTCTTTCTCTCCTCAAGCATTTAGCTGTGCTTTGAATGATTAAGGGAGCAGGCTGTGCCCATAGCCACATGGGATCTGTTGGCGGCAGGTAGAAGGGAGAGCAGCCTGGAGAAAAGTCTCATGGGATGACACAAGGTGGCTTGAAGAAGAGCTCTGGTTCAGTGGAGTTGTGGAGCCCCATGGGGACCCACTGCGGGATGAAGCGACCACAGATCCCCTGGGGGACAGAATGGATACTCCATATTCCCATGATAGAGGCTGCAGGTTATTATAAATTGAATATTCATGAAACAATGTCAGTATTTTGTAATTCACAGGCTGATGAGGTCTGAGGACACATGGGTGACATAACGAAGGATTCTAAAAGTAAGAGATCTGAAACTCTTAAAGTGGTGTTTGAAATAACATTTGTACAAGGACAACCACTGCTTTAGTTAATAACCTAATTATCCTTAGCTGTCTTCAAGACTAAGAATGCTCAGCAACTAACTGATGGCTTAAATTTTAGGTGTTAGAAGAACTGGAAAACAGCAACAAATCTGAAAATGGCCAATTCCAATTTATGCGTATATATGTATGCATGCTTCTATCCACCCATTCATTCAACAAACATTTATTGCCAAGCACCGTGTTTACTGCCAGGAATATAGAGCTTACTAAGACATTACCCTCAGGGAGCTTACATCTGAGCGGGTAGAGACAGGTAGGACTCTGCGTCCCCATTCAGAGAGACAGACTGTTCCTGATTAATGACGCGATGAGGCAAGTTGTCTTCTCAATCTCTTTCCCAGGGGATTGGAGGCAAGTCTGCATTCCAGTGAACTGCCTTTTATTCCAATGATCCCAGGTTTGGGGGAGCTGCTGTGATAGACCTGGCTGTGCTACTACTTTCATGGTGCTACAGTGGTCCTTAGTTTTGGCTTCCAACCAGAGGCTGCAGCCTACAATGACGGGTGAGGTGGGGACAAAGATGGAGCAGAGCACCTAGAGATTTGGCTGGTCCAGCATTGCCCTCCAGTGGTCAGACATAAGCATGCGGGGACAACAGATTTCCTAGAGGGAGGTTCTGAGGTGTCTGCGGATTCATAACGGGGCTCAGGAATGAGTCCTGTAGATGAGGTCGGGAAAGCAGGAATTGGAAGCCACAGTCGAGGAATTAAAGTGAGAATTAAGACGGATTAATGACCAGGCACCTAGAATTGTGTGTGTAGAGAGAACCAGAAACAAAGACCACGTCAGTTTCCCGATTTGGATTTTGGCTGACAAGACGGCCAGGCTGCCTTGGGGTTTAGAAAGCGCAGTGGTGGTGGTGGGGACAGTGAACTCTCAGAGCTGTAACCCCAGTCCTCTCGGCCCACCCTGGTCTTCAGATTGACGTGCAGTCCGGGAACGAGCACAAATCTCATGAAATGAAATCAGATGCAAATTTATGTGTCATGAACTTTTGAAATACTAGATTTGCAAAGGGATCTAGTCCATAGGAAGGCAAATCTGTTCTCAGCATTCCTCCCGGGACTCAAGTGGTCTCTCTCTCCCTATGTCTTACATGTGGGTGGTTCCATAACACTGCTTTGGAGGGAAGTTTCTCTCTCTTAGCAGGAAGAAGTCTTCCTCCCAACCCCCTATTGGGTCAATGTCACTGGAAGATGTCCAGCACAGTAGGATGCTGTCCTGTGTCCCAGATCATGGATCTGTGAGTCAAGGCTGAAGCAGCCTTGGCAGCCAAGGTGCTCTTGGCAAAGTCTACAACTAGTGCGACGTTTCCTTCCTTTTTTGTTTCATCTTAGCACACAGTGTCCTTCAGATATATCATCACTTACCTTTCAAGGTCATGGAAGCAACAGCATTTCACTGTACCCTGAATCTTCCCCTGCTTTATTTCTTCTAGTTGATCTATGACTTGGCTTCCTGGATCTTCAGGCTTGAAATCTTCCCCGTCCCTGCCCTTGCTGCTCTCTTGCTCTGCTCCCCTGAAGAGAAAGAAATGGGTTAGAGAAACTTCCTGATCAAATTGAAAAAACAATACCGGGCAAACAGTGACCAGCTCCGGAACTGGATAACTGTAGCATAATGCATCGGTGGTCGAATTGCTCACATTGTTGCCTATAAAATCCAAGCATCCATAGCCCTACGATAGAAGAGCCCAGGCTTTACCTTAAGAACAGGTTCAAACTGTGAATCCAGGGCAGGAGTCTGAAAGTAGCATAATGAGGACAGATGGAACATGAATATTTTAGTTACAGGGCTCTTAGAAGACACCATAGGTCAGAGCAACTCTGTGTATATGAGTGTAGCTCTGTGTGCACTGCCATGTAGTAAAACAGAAACTTTCTGAAGTCAAGAACTGTGCCTTCCCTGCTCTCCTTCATAACCCCAGTGCACTTGGTAATAAGCATATTGCCCCGTAGCGCAGCAGTTAAGAGACGATCCTTTGGAATCGAACAATTGAGAATCCAAGCCCTTTTACTTTAGTTTTTCAATCTTAGGAAAAATTCCTTTCTGAGACTTGAGCTCCTCATCTGTGAAACAGGGATAAGAATACCTGCTCCCTCTTCCACCACATGCAGAGCGTCTGTGGGGATTAGAAGAGCTGGTGCCCGTGCAGCCCCGGGCATTGTGCATGTCATGAGGTCAGTGCTCAGCCAAGAGCAGCTGTTTCATTATTTCCATGTGCGCATGTGCACATGGGTGCACGAGCTCTCTGTGGGTGCGTGAGAAGTTTTCAGTCAAAGCCCAACTTAACTGTAAAATAAATCAGCCTCATTTGAGAAAACCAAAGCATGCAGGCATGGGGATGAATAGATTCCTTCCCTGTCCACCCTTTGCCACTTCCTTCCATCACTGTAAAGCCTTTGCCCAAGTTTCCAGGGACCAACATGCTCTTGAACCCTGTCTAGAATGGGAGAACCGTCTGCATATAAACAAGCTTTCAGCTGAAAGAGGCATGAGGTGGCTGGCCCGCCCCTCCTGCCTCGAGCCTGGGCGCTCACCGCGCGGTTGGCAGGGCTCCGTCTCCTGCTCTGGATGGTCGTGATTGACCCAGTCTCGGGAGCTGCCAGCATGAGAGAGACTGGGAAGCTTGGTAGTCAATCATCACTGAGAGCCTATTAGGAGAACAAGGTACCATGCAGTCACTCGAAAGGCGGAGAGTCTACAAATGGCCATTACAGAGGAAAATCCTTCCACTTGGCTGACTGGGGCCAGGTCTATGGCTTTTATTTTTTAAATTTTTATTTATTTATTTTTTGTTGCTTCAAAGATGTGCTTTATTTTTCATCTCAAATTCACTTTAAATGTTTGTCATATAATTTAATACCTAAGAAGACCCTAGATAAAATTGATTGATAATATTTACGACGTAATACTTCTCTGGGTAGACATATTTCACACAACAGTTTTCAGTTAATGCTGAAAAAAATCACTTAATTTTCATCACAACCATTGATCGATTAATGGATTAACAATTTACTCAGTAATTTAGACGGCATAAGGTCCAATAAAGGGGACAGTCTGATAATTGCTCAATGTGCAGTTCTGCCCCTTAGAAATACTAAATCAAGAATATGACAGATATTCCACTTAGATCCAGGTCTGTGGCTTAAACGCAATTGGCGCAGATGCCCAGTGAGGGGGTACCTTCATTTTGTGCTCAATAAAACCAGTTTAATTCAGGGAAGTGAACTGTTATCCCCCCCAGCAAGGGTGAAGGTATAAAGACAGGTTGTAATTCTTGGAGGATCTAATTCTTCGGTAGCTGGAGACAGGAAGGGAAAGAGAGGGAGAGAGAGGGACAGAGATGGATGAAAGGGAGCTCTGTTATCCCAGGAAGTCCTAGGGTAACTACCTGGCTGAATTTCTCCTGGAGCTTCGGGTTGTTGCCAGACGTGTCCAGGTCCTCTGCGCACCACCCCGCAGAGCCAGCCTCCAGGGTCCACCTCCTCCCTGCTCTGGCTGCTCCTCATGTCTGGGAGCACATCAAAGGAGGTGTGATATTCATAACTCTGCTGTGGGTCATTTTCACATGGAGCTGTAGGGAGCCGCCTGTACCACTGCACGCTGTATTCAGCCCTTTGTCAGAGCAGCTGAGCTGAACCAATCCCCCATTATGGGCGAGAGGCGTTTCCTTCTGGGAGACCTGGATTTGCCCCCAGACCCTCGTGCAGAATAAAATGGGTCTTTTTTTTTATTGAGAAATAGTTATTAAAACATCTGCGAGTCTCAGCTCTGCACCTGCACTGCCCACAGGAACAACTCTGCGTGGTCCTTCCGTAAGAGTGTGGTCACCTCCAGGCCCCGCTGTTAGTGTCAATAACATCTGAAACCTCCCTGTTTCCTTCTCTCTGAGGACAAAGGACGTCAACAAGACTCCAGCCATGACCACATTTCTTATCAACCGAAGGAGGAAATTCTGCTCACCCCTGTTGAGTTTGGCTGTTGTTGGAGAGGGCAGGCAGAGACTCGTGAAATTAAAGCTGCAGGATTGCAGAGCTGGAAGGGGCCTTAGTCATCATCCGATTCTAGCCCCTCAAATTACAGATGAGCAAATTGAGTCACAGAGGGGTTAAGCGACTTGTCTAAGGTCACACAGACCAGTGAGGATTTCTAGCACATGGAATTATTTTCTAAAAGAGGGAGGGGAATAGTGGCAGTGTGAATCTTCCCATCACGCTCCCACCGCTTCAGAGGTTCGAACCTATAGGAAAGGGATGGGGACCAGGAGACCTGAAGCTGTATCTCAGCTTTGCACCTCAGTTTCTCTGTATGAAACATGGCTGTCTTATTTACCTTCACTTCAGGACTGTTGAGGGGCTTCACGAGTGACTCTAAGAAGTCCTGGGAGCTTGGGCTTTGGGGTGGATGAAAGAACAGTCTCTTTCTGGGCTCCAGAGTGGGGCTGCTTGCCTGGGCTGACTAACCTGTTCTCAGATACTCAGTCACCACCGAGGCGTTAAGGAGCCCCTGGGTTTGGGAGGGTGGGAAAATCAGTGCAGAATGATCAGACCTGGTGGTTGGACACAGGGTACGGGGGTGGGAAAGTGGGTGGGATGTAGTAATAACATATAGCGATACCTGCCTGCTCGCAGCCCTGGTAACAGTCTCTCAGGAGAATATGTGAGATGTGCCCACCAAGGGAAAACATTCTCCCTGGTTAGCAGGACCAGATTCCCTACCTTTGCTTGGGGCGGCGTGGGAAACATGTTCCCCTATCTGTGTGCATTTGAATGCATTTTCATTACACTGTATATGCCTTCAGTGCTGCCAGAAAAGCAAGCATGTCTCGCTCTTTAAAATGTCTAGAGCTCTTGTTCCCATTTGGGGTTTGTGGTTGGAAGGTCAGCCTCCAGAGCTGTCTGTTGGTAATTGGGTTCTGAATAAAAGAGCCCTCAGGGACCGCCAAAGAGACCAGAGAGCAGCCCACGGCCTGCCTGGGCTTAGTCGCAGCAGAAGCCAAACGGCGTCCCTTGGCAAGGTGGCCCCCGTTGGGCTGGGCAGCTCGTGCTTCCTGGCAATCCAGCCGGCATCCCGGCTTGGTGAAGCCTCGAGCCCAGAGGCCCAGGTCTGTACATCAGTCTTCTCAACTGCTTTCTCCTGTTATTATCTTGTCAACAGTAGTACCTGGGACACAAAGGACAACTCTGCATGATGATGTGGTGAATGACTGGTTAGGTGCCTCCTGTTTAATAACCAGAGACATGTTACTGTGCGGCATCTCTCCATATGTTGTAGCATCTGTGTCTGGCATGTAAGGGACTCATTTTCTTCACATATCTCATTAAAGACGTAAAGCAAAATGGAAGGGCTTGCAAGCCTACCTCTCCCTGCAACGCCTGCAACTCCCTTTTCTTACCCTCTGCTGCCATCTAGTGGCCACGTGCCTCCTCTGCATCGTCATTTTCATCATGGGGCTGAGGTCTCCGCCCCCGAGAAGCAGGAGGAAGACAGTTACATAATCCACACAATCATGGTTCTCCTTAGAGTCCTTGTTGCAACAGAAGGTCAGGACCCATCTCCTGACACCTGCCTGGACCACCCTGGGACTGCCTCTTGGAGCCTGAGAGGGCCCTTTCTCCTCTGGAGGGATATTGTCGGCCGACTTTCTTGCAAATCTGTCCACCTTCCAGACTCTAAAAGTAAATCACGAAGACCTCGCACGCTGCACACTTCTTGCCAAAAGCCAAGGTGAATCCTGGGGACAGACAGAGTCCTGCACCTCATGCTGATGTTTCCTCCAATACCTTCAAGAATCCCCAGAGGTTGGGATGGAGAAGGCACAGAGCGGAAGGGAAATTCCATGGGTCTTTTCAGCAGCCCTCCCACCTATTTCCATACAAAGTCCAAGTGGAAGCTTGCTCTAGACCAGGTCCCACTGCTTCGACTCAGGACCCACAGACCTTGTTTGACATTTGCTCCATTACCCGTGATGGCATCAGTGTGTTTTCAGCTCTTATTCATCAGCTTGGGGCCTGGGGATGTGTGCAAAGCTACAAAACGCTCCCCAGGATGGAAGACACAATGCAACATGAACCAGCTTGTCATTACAACTCACAAGAGCAGCAAATGAAGAGGAGACAGGGTGTGACAGCTGCAGGGTTTAGGCTGGGGCTACAGGTGTCGGTGCATCACTGTGGGCTCCAACGCAGGAGGGAGGAAGGCCACTGTGCCTCTATGCTGGGGACTGAAACACAGAGTGATGTGACTTTTGTCATCAAAGCCAGCAGCCCATGTCCTTATCTTTAAGCCTTGGCGTGTGTTCCTTAATTTCATTAATTGAGTCATTCTTCTATATGTACTCAACTCTAGAATATACAGTGAAGTAGACACAAAGAGCATCATATGACACAGTCTCAACCCTTGAGGATCTTGCTATCTAGAGAAGGAAGTAAGGACAAAGTACGATGGTCAAGGCAACATGGATTAATTCTCCAAATGAGAAAAACAGCTAACATAGGAAGCAGGGATTCTGAGAAGAGAGGATCCCTAGAGGTCACAGCAGCTGGGGAGCGTATTATGGAAGTAAATGATTCAAGCTGTCCAAGGAATTGCTGTTGATGGTGAAATGCCCTCTGAGATGTGTGGCCTCCCAGGTCCCCATGGCCTCTGCTCTGGCTGTGGGCCATGCTCCCCGGGTTAGGAGACAAAGGGGTGTCTTCCAGGACCTGTTTATTGATCTGTAATAGATCTCTTCCCCTTCTCAACATTACTGTTCATTCATTGATTAATGTGTCATTCATATTTACTCATTCAAGAAATGTACTGCTCTAGCACTGGGGTTCGAGAGAGAAATCCACAAAAACGTCCAAGTTTTCACACTAGCCTGACACTGAACTAGAGCTTCATAGAACAGAGACAAACTAACATCACTGCCAACTTTTGCCTCCATCTTCAGTCTTTTCACTTGTTAAGTACCTGTTGATTCTTTATTGCTTTACCTGTCCGTATGGTCCTCACACCTTGCCCCCAAGAACACTTCAGACAGATGCAGCCCCAAATGTCCAGCTGTGTCTTCTGGGGGTGACTGGGCCAGCTACCAGGGCTTCTGGTTGGCAGGGATGGTCAGAGAGGACCCTTTATTGGTCACGTGGAAATAGAAAGTCTAAAAACAAAGAAAAGACCCTTTGATTTAGTCTTGATTAAAAATAAAATAGACTTTAGTTTGCAATGGTGTTTGATATGCCTTGTGAGGGAGAAATCCTATTATGTCAAATTTTCAAAAGCCTGTGCTGTTAGGATAAAGATATTTACATTCCATGACCGCAGAGCTCAGTGAAAAGGGGCTGTCAAGAGACCAGACAGCTGCGGGGAAGGTTTTGTGTGATTTAAATGTACACAGCTTTGGCATCTTCTTAAGTTTACTGGCAAGGAACAAGCCAGCTCTGCTATCAACTCCCCAGGAATATAACTTTTAACGGCAAAGCATTTTATCACAAAGAGCTCAAACAAATATTATATTGCTCATTTAATCCTCAGAATATTGGTGTAGGAGACAGAATTCCTTGAGTTGTAAGTAAAGGTGCAAAGCTTTGATTACTTTAGCTCATCACTTTTTCTTTCTCTTGGTCTTGTCTCTTCGCTTTTCTCTCAGCAAATCACACAAAATAAAAGACTATGGGAGAACTGGGCGATTGGGACTGACATGTATACACTGATGTGTATAAAATTGATGACTAATACGAACCTGCTGTATAAAAAACTAAATAAAATAAAATTCAAAAAAAACCTAATACTAAACTTTCTTTGGGTTATTTGTATGGAAATATGTTAATATAAATGTTTCAGACATTACATGACATTCCTAAAAATCTTACATGTTCTGGTATAATGTTATAAGTCATAATTCTAGTTATTACTTTAAAATGTAAATCTCAGAAATAACTAAATTTCCTTGTCAATTGCATTATTATGAACTTTCATCAATCTTTAACCGTGGTCATTTTTAAGTCTTTCGTCATTTACAGGCAGTTCTGGGTGTCCTCTGATGCTTTTGCAAAAATGTTCCTATAAAAAGGTTTCATCTTCAAGGAATTCATGGAAAAGACTCTGACAAGTACAGGTTTCTGGTAACTGCCTATACTGCTGAACTGAATGAATAAGCATTTTCAGAACCCTAATGGAAAACTGATGAACTCATAAAAGTGCTAACAAAAGATCAAGATGAAAAAAAAATTAATTACATGGGACTGAGTGAACTGATGAGGATGATTATAATTTTTGTGACTTTCTGTTTGAATTAAAAAAAAAAAAAAAAAGACTATGGGAGACACCACCTGGGCATTGTTCCTTTGCCAGTCCTGTTGGCTGGGGGTTTATATTCTGGAGACAGAGGCTGCTAGGAAAGAGGAGGTACCAGGTAACATATGCACTTCCATGGGTACCGGGACCCGGGACCCAGCTGCTCTTGGCCGGGCCACCTTGGTGTTATCCACACCGTTTGCAAAAACAACCCTCCTAACTCAGTCAGCTCCTGGTCTTGGAACCAACGTGGAGCTAAAATCAGAGTCTCCAGACCTTGGTTCCCTCTTTTCATTTCTGAAAATGTCACAGACAAGAAAAGTTGGTCTGAGTTTTATGGGATTGTGAGGTATTGTGTCTCCTGAAGCCTGATGTGGAGTCGTGGGAACCACAAGTCCTGAGCTTTCCACCTCCTCCCTTTGTCCCCATCATGTCTTCTCTGGGATTCAATAGGTTGAACCCTAAACTCGCAAACCAGAAAGTGGGGAAGGGAACTTAATGGTCATTGAGCATCTACACGAAAGCCCACTCACTCAGCTTTCACAGTCAGCGGAGGTGTGCATTATATTCCCGTTTCATGAGTGAGGGGGCCCTCAGTGGTTAAATAACCTTCCTAAAGTTTTAGTGCTAATCAGACAGAATTTGAAACTAGATCTAGGTCCTGGCAATTGCGATGACCACATACAGGAGAGGAAAGCGTAGGCCAAGCCTCCGTCCTCCTCTCCCCACCTCCGTCTTTGTTGAAGGGCTGAGGAATTGTTTGGAGGTGGACGATTCCTCAGCTGTGTCCCCTGGCTCTGAAGCCGCCACTCCTAAGACCCCAGGACTCCCACCACGTGTTGTCAGCTTCACATTCCAGACGAGCTGGGACCCAGGGCCTGGAGCTGCACCCTGGGCAGGACAGGGTGCAGGGAACAGTTACGATTTTAGTCCTCAGAAGCCAGCTGTCACTGTGAGTGTCCTGAGGCTGGAACCAGCCAGTATCACAGCAGTTCCTTAACTGAGTCTCTCTCCTAGGGACCACCAAACCCCCGAGGAGGAGGAGGATGGGGGGAGAACCAGATGCCCAGACCCCAGGCTACACTTGACCCTCTGACAGGCTGGACCCTGAGTGAGGAAAATCCGTGACAGAATGACCCCCACCCAGCCCCTTCTTCCCTTCACTTTCCCCGAGGGGCAGGGTGGTCCCGCTTTCTCCAAGCCAGTCTCTTGTGGGCTTCTCTGAAGCCAGTACCCACTGTTGTAGGAATCCCTACAGTCATAGGGGACCGTGAGAGGTTGGAAATTTCAGGCTCCAAAGGCCCCTGGAATCATGCTGGCTGACAAATAGAATTTAGTCACTAGTGCCCTGTGCTCAGGTTTCTTTGTGGTGATGTTTGCAGTTTGGTTTTGTTTTTATAAGATATGAGAGCAGAGACAGAGTCAAAACCAGGTCTTTCTGCTCTTTCTACCACATACACTGCTTACACTGAGTTACAAACTGAATCTGCCCAGTGCGGAATCTGTGCTAATGTTCTGCTTCTGACCTGGGCAGCAGGGGATATCTCCTCCTTCCTGGCACCAACCTCAAAGGTTAAAACATATCCTCAAACTAATTTCTATTAACAGAATATCAAGGATCTGTCATCATTTATTGATCCAAAATAATCTTGAATCTATTTATATTTTGGTACCACCTTTGAGGGTTACCATTTTCATCAGTTAAACATACATTATATAAAGTCAGTCTTCATTTATTGGTATGTTGATTTTAACCCACACTCCTTAGTCTGACATTCCAGCAACGCTGGGGCATTAATAGTTGAGAAAGGTTTTATATGCATCTTCTCCAAGTAACAAATTTGGATTTTAACCTGCACCTTCAATAGCTGAACTTCAAAGAGTGACGGATGGGTAGATTTCAGAATCACAGCAGGTTGGTGGGAATACAATCCTTTTAGTGGATAAATTTTGTGTGTGTGTCAAATCCTACCATATAAGTGACTAACCTATAGGTAAGGCCATTCTTGACTTAAAACGAGGAGTTCTGGAAAATTGCGAATGCAAATCACTCTCAGTATTTGATATTAGAGAAAACGTCAAAGTGGCCCAACAGTGCTGTCGCTCTGGCCATTTCCTGGAACTACAGAGAAGCGTCTTCCCCCTCGTCTCAGGGGAGTGGTGATCACTCTGCCGTGGGCCCTGGCAATGGCTCTGTTGACAGAGCTCAGAAGTGCAGAACAGAATCGTCCCTTGGAGGAGAATTCCCTTCCATGTAAGACGTTCTTACAGAACGAATCCTCAAAAACCTTTGCTGGGCTTTACCAGGCTGTTCCCTGGCATATATTTCAGAAGGAGCCCGAGGCCTCAGATGGAATACACAGGAGAGATGAAGGGCCCCCATATACATGAAGATGCCCCTTTCAGTGACAGCACTTACGTCAGGCCAAGGTGCTCAGTGTGGTCACGGCTGATACAGGGAGGTGAGAGCTCACACCAGTGTGGATGGATTCTGTGTGGAACTGTGACAAAATCCACTGGCAATCAAGTAGAAAATATCATAAACTTGCATGGGGGGGGGGTGTTCCTTTTTGGGACACTCATCACAATTAGAGAGAATGTAGCTAATCAAATGCAGACTTAAGGGGGGACCTGGAGTTTTGAGGAAGTAGAATTTGGGAGAGAACTTTGCCACTGTTGTTTGCCCCGCCCGTCCCCCCATCACTCCCCATTCTCTCTTCCGGTCTGGTCTAGTGTTTGGAGAATGAGTTGATTGGGCACCTCTGGGAGCTGTGGGCAGCTCTGGGCTGAGCCAGCTCTTCTGAGCCGGTCAGAAGTCACTCATTTGGCCCCTGCCCGCTGCACTTCAGCTGTAACAACAAATTTCTCACCGTGCCCATGCCAGTGCTTTTCAAATTTATTTCCACCTGAGAACCACTTTGGCTAGGCAGATACTCCCTGGGCCTCCACCTCTCCACTCTCCTGCTAATGGAGAATAAGCTCATTGGAATGAATGAAGAGAATGGAATCACTTTGTCTCAAACACGAATGAGTACTTTCCAATTGTCATAGTGTAGATATGAAAGTTAAAAGAGACAGCCCAGGGACCAGCTAATTATTTTAAAGGCCCAAGATGCCCGCAGAGTGTCCAAAATTGAACATGGAGGAACTATGTCCTCATTCAGCCCTGAGATCCCTGGGTTCCCTAAATCAAATGTTCCTGGGTGCTTCCAGGGGCCAACCATGAGGGAGTTCCTCACAGACTCAGAGGATGTTAGAGCTGGAAAACTTCATCTTTTAGTCCAATCCCTCATTTCACATGTGGGAAACCGAGACCACAGGTGCCGAGTTCTCATAATTAGCTCGGGTGGGTCATGATTAGAACACAAGTTTGCGGCCGGCCAGTCTGGTCTTCTCACTCTCCCTCTTGCTGGGGAAAGAACAGTGATTCCTTGACTATCAGAGCAGGAGGTATTTGCACGGTTTTTAGGTTGACCTGTTCTTGTTTTTCCTGCTTTTAAGGCATATACAGTGTTTACCTACCAGTAGATTTTTTTTCCAGTGGATGTTTGCTTACAGAAATGTCTGCAATTATTCCATTTTGTTCTGAAATTATTGGTAAAGCAACTCTTTTTTACTGGTCGTTTTTTAGGGGCCAGGAACCTGGGATGAATGTTTAGGACTCTAAGTTTTGCTCACCTTTGAACTTCCCTCTTCCTCACGACCTAGCAGAGTGTTTGGTATAGAGAGACACCTAGAATGATTGCGTTCAGTTGAGTTTTTTGAGGACAGCGGCCAAATAATGATTCTTTGGTCAATTTAGATTGCTCGCTTTGTCCCCCAGTGTTAGACATCCTCTTTCCCCGGTCCTTTGTTTTGAAATAAAGCATTATTTTAGTTTTGAATAAAAATGGTTCACCAAACAGAGTATGTTTATAGTTTGTATTGTTGAACAAAAATAATAGAGAGCTTTGCTTGAAGTTTGAAATAGTTAAATTCAGAAAAAAAAAATTAAGGCAGTTCTAATTTACATAGAGGGAGTAAATTTTAGGAACTCCTTACTGCAGGGCTGGAGTATAGGAATGTGTGTTCTAGAGAGATCTAGAAAAATTTATTTAGGTTAGACAAGTCACTTTAAGGGAAACTAGGAATATTTGAAAGATATATAACCTAGTATTTAAAAAGTGATTTTATTAGATGATCTTTCTTACTGTATGTATTCATTGAAGGGAAAATTGTGAATTATATATAATTATAAGGAAGAAGAAGAAGGACATCACCCATGATCCCACTACCAGAGATAATAACTATAATTTTGTTATCTTTCCTTTTAGTCTTTAGTCTTAAACACTTAAAGTCTTAAGACTTTAAGTCTTTTAAGTTTAAAGACTTAAAGTCTTAAGTTTATTTTCTTACATGGTTGAAACCATATTATATATTCAATTTTCTGTTTTTCATTTATATTAGAGTGATAACGTTTTTCCCCAATTAGATTTTGAAGAGTTTTTAAAACTCTTCAAAATCTAATTTTTGATGGTGACATAGTATTCTATTGGGTAGATGGTTCTTAATTTGCTTAAACATTCTTCTAATGTTGAGTTTTTACGTTATTTCCAATTATTTGGAGTATGAATAACATTAAATGGACATAGTATCTTATAAAAAGTCTGCTCAGATAACTCTTTTAAAGATAGATTACCAATTACTCAGACAAGAGGAATGGTGATTTTAAAAGGTCTTGATACCGAATACCGCATAAGCTACCGTTGTATTGATTCAGTGCGTAATCATAGCAACAATAAAAATAAGTGTCCTTAATGTGCCTAATTGCATCAGCATTGACTTGTGATTGCTTTTTTTAAATTGATATTCTTTGATATGAATAATAGTTGTTTTCATTTGCATTTTCAAATTTTAAGTGTGGTTTGGTTTTTTTCAAATATTCATTAGCAATTTATATATAATTTTTGTATCTCATTTTTGCCTATATAACCATCAGGCTAGTGTTTTCCTTATCCATTTATATGAATTCTTTATACATTAAGCATATTAACATTTGACTTATACAACTCATATGCATACTTTAGTTTTAAGAATTTATTATTGATCTTTTAATTAAAGCATTTTTGGACATTTAGAAATCTTTTCATTAATGTACTCAAATATATGAATTTGTATATAACTCTGATAATTTTGTTTACTGCCTTTAAACTAGAAATTCCTTTTCTATCCTGTTTCAGAGGGAGGGGACAAAATGTCAGTATAGGAGGAATAACTTATGTTGGAAAGAAGACTTGACTTGGGGCTTGGATTAGGGTTGATTTTATTAGTAGCTTTGACAGCCAGGTGTCTCTCCACTGCTAACATGCAGCAGGAACTCAGGGTACAACACATGGTACCATTTTTCTTAGTGTGATAAGGCTTCTCACACGGTTGAGAAGGTAGGGAGACTGTAGGCTGATAGTGAGAGACTGTGAAAATTTGTCTGATTAAATTAATGTAAGAAGGGAGGAGACACAATGTCTCCCACTGCCCCAAGAAAAATGATATAAGTTCCAACTTGGCACTAGCATTATATCTCTAAGGAAATAATAATCCACAGGAGGACAGTAGCCAGCACTGTCCAGAGAAGAGAGGTGTTAACACTATGAATGCATGTAAAATCCAGTTGCCAGAGAGGTGTTTTTGTTGGGAGATGAGTCTTCATGGTGTTTTGTTAGAGCTTAGGGGAAATATAATACCTCCCTTCCAAGCTCTTTAACTTCCCATATTCGCAACAAACAAATTTACTATCAATAATTTGGCTTCCAAAGTATCATAATAAGCAGGGGAAAGAGTGCCTTGGACAGGGACTAAAAGAGAAAATACACTGGCATTTGATTTTAAGTCTGGGTCTCATCCCAATTTAGATGTTTTAAGTTTGCCACTGATGGGCCGATCACCTCTGGGTTCACGAAGAACATTCACTTTCTCAGTTCTATAGACCGAGGATCAATGAGTCAACCTCAAGTTTCCTCTAGCCATCAGCAAACCCTACTGCTACCCAGAGACACCTGGAACACACGTGTTTTATTTAATTTTTTAAGTGAAGGGAAAATATTTTAATGAATTGGGAAAAGACTGAGTAGAATTTGCTCATCCTAATGAAGATAACAAATGGAGCAGACAGGGAAGAAATAGATCCGGGGGCCACCTTGCAAAACTTTAAAGGGAGAAGTGTAACCAGGAAAACAAAATACAAAACAACTAATGTTGCAAGGTTATCACCTCAACTCATCCCTTGAGCAAGGACATTTCTGTGGAAAGTTATGGAGAGAAGGTACTAATGACTTGTGCACTCCAGAGAGCCAGATGTAGAAGAGGCTTGTTAGCAGAGATGTGTGTGCATGTGTGTGTGTGTGTGTGTGTGTGTATGTGTGTACATGTGCACATGCACACTTGCATACACACGTCTACAAGGGAATGTGCAAAACAGCATTTTGGTTAGGATTGTGGCTCTGAGCCAGCTACCTGAGCTCAGATTCTGATTGTAACCTGTATGGACTCGGTGAATTTGGACAATTTACCGAATCCCTTTGAGGCTTGCTTTCATCATGTTTAATGGGGATTAATAAAATTGGCATCATAAGGTTAATGATAAGTTTAGATGTAAGGTATGTGCAAGTACGTAAAATGTTTAGCAAAGTGTCGGCCACACTAAAAATCACTAATAAAGGTAGATTTTGTTATTTGCATATGTATATAAATGCAAATCTATACATATTTGCATACAGATATAAATGCAAATGGGGACAGAGAAGAAAACTTTAAAAATTTAATTTTAATCATTCAAGTAATATACTCATACATTCTTGTTATAAAAATTAAAGCAGTGCAATTTACCCCCAAATCTCCACTGACTGTCCCCCTCCCTCATGTGTAATTTCCCTTCCAGAGGTTGCTATTAATAGGGAATTTGTCATTGACGTACACATAAGAGGACATACAGTCCTCTTACTGTGCAATATTCAGGGTTTATATTGTACAAGTATTTTTACTAACATAAATGGCATCATGCTCCATATGTTTTTCTGCAACTTGCTGTTCCCACTCAGTAAGGCATTTTGGAGCTCTTTTTCTGTTAGTATGTATAGATTCACTTCATTATTTTCAACAGTATGGAATATAGACTTAACACAATTTATTATATCACTTTTTGCTATATGATTATGTTATTTACAGCTTGTTATGACCCCAAATTGCTGCACTCTTGTACATGCTTTCTTTTACAATAAAGGTAATGCTAAGACTGGGACCCAGTAATTGCTGGGTCACAGAGTATGTTCATTTCCAATATTAATATTTACTAACATAGGCTTTCTTGTTATGGTAGGAAAGATACCTTAACCTCTCCTATTCTCACTACCAGGGTAAAATAGTACATTAATTTCCTTTTATTAATGTTATACTCTAAATAGCTAATCTTGTTATTTCTCTTCTAACATGAATGTTTATTCTTTTAGAAATTTCATTTTTTATCATAAAATTAATATATACTTATTATATGGAAAATTTGGAAAATACAAAAGAGTAGAAGGAAAACAGTAATCACCTTATTCCCATGAGCCGTGATATTGAGTACTTAATACTGAGATAATTTCCTACGGAATTTAAAAAGTTATAATTTAGTAACAACGAATTTTAACAATCAGCTTACATTATGCTGTTTTAACAAATAAATTAACAAAGTAATAAATTATGTCTTAAATATATCAAGAATTTAGATTATTTAAATTTCTGATTGAAGAATTTCAGAAGCAAAGAACTTATGAATTTTATATGGTAGTGACAAAAACAGTATTCCACGTTTTATTAAGTAATTGTCCCATTTTTGAATAGTGTTCTTTTTACAGAGACAAAATTATCATTACTTTTAAGACAGTTCCAAGACCTGTATGGAAATTATAATAGTAACAGGAATTATTTCAAAACTGCTTTAAAAAAGTTATTTATACTTGTATTTATCATATTTGAAATGTGTGTATCTTTGGAAGTTTTATGGGTCTTCATGTTTTTATGAGAATTAAAAATGTGTTTTCAACAGATAGTCTAAAACATGCAGTTGGACCCCATAAGCGATGTGAAATTTAAGTGGTGTGGTATAAAAATTAATAACCCATATATTATGAGCAAAATTTGTAATGTAGTTCTCACCAAACATAAATTAAGATTTGTGTAATTTCAGTTGAACTAAAATAATTAACTTGTTTTTACTCCTGCCACATGGTGGCGCCACTCTAGCTTATAACGGAAGTAACCAGACATTCATTGTTAGTCTGTCGTGTTTTACTTTTTGCTTTATGAAAATAGCTGGAAGAGATATTGGTTTCTTTAAGCTAGTATTTTTAATAGTCACTAAAAATTTTTAAATTGTTTTATGTCTTTTTATATTAGCATTCATTGAGTTGGTACGAAAGCTCATGCTGAAAAATGTACACCCAAATACATAAGTTTTTAGACAGATGTTAGCTGTAATTTGGTGCCATGAAGAAAGCCCAACGACACCTTAATACACATTATCATTAATTTAAAGAAGAGCAATTGCTCAATATTATAGATAAAGCTAAGCAAATAAAGCATCATCAAAGCAGAAGTATGTTGCAAAGTTGTAGATATATTGGTTCTGTAAACGAATTCCCCATTTTTTTCTTGTGGGAAAATCAGTTTTGAATTATATGCAAGATTGTAAAAAGCATATTTCTTATTAAATGCAACTGAATCATGTTGGGGCTTATCTTAATGTTGATCTTACAAGCAAATACCGCCGCAAGACTCCAATGCCCTCTTTTGCTTTTTCAGTAATATTAGCACTAAATGAAGGGCAAGCGATGTCAGGTAATTTGAATAGAAAACAATTATGGGAAAATGGAATTATCACAAGTTGGATGCTATAAGCATGTAAAACAATGTACGATTTGTACCTTATTCATCATTCACATGGCTATAATGTGTAGAGTTCATCTTTTGTATAAACCATTTAGCTACCATTGCTTAGTAATAGGTATACTAGTCATTACATAATAAAGTTTCATTAAAAGTTGAAAACGTTCCTTTTAAAATTGTACTCTTGTGCATATTAAATTTATCAACCCATCAAGCGAATGGATTAACAATTCACTGTTAAAGGAAAAATAACAATGATGAAAATCAGAAGAATCAAATTGATAAGTAAAACCCAACTCCACATATATATATATATTTATCTATTCAACTCAAAATTGATGATTTAGCTTCAGCAAAACATCATGTATATATTAAATTAAAATCATTAAAGTTTTATTGGTTTTGACGTTTTGTGCATGTTTAACTTGCATTGTTTTATAGTTGGTATAAAAGCAATAATAAGTACGTGGCGTTTAAACACCATTTTATGTTTCTACATGTTTAAGTAACGTTATGGTAGAGTAACATAGTTAACACTGGAGTCTGTGAAAATTATTTGTCCTTTAGAGGAGTTGTATCTGACTCCAGTTGAGGAACATGGCTGTGGTGTTGGAAACTCTGAGTTTCCTTTTGCAGATACTTTTTTCCCTCTGTTCTCTGGCTCTACCACCGTGGCCAGGGTCCATGGCAGGGAATGAAATGGAGCCCAGATCACAGAATGCAGGTGCAGGAGGCAGATGTTGAGGGGATTGCTGTGTGACTGTTGTACAGAGGTGGGCAGCTGGGACTCTGAGCTGGGGAACCATGATGTGCAAGAAGAGGAAAGCATCTTTGTTGAGCTGCGTTATGAATTTTCTACTCCATCTCTTTCTCTCTCTCTCGTTTGCAAAGATCCTGCCTGAATCGCTGAAAGGAAAACACTGTCCGTGTAAATAGTTCATAATAAAGATCTCTGTCTTTTAGAATTTATAGGGCTCTGGGATTGTGTTCACTCTCATTGGTGTTCGCCCCCATCTGGGAAGACCGGGTCGGTCGGATACAGAAAATGAGCCTTTTGTTCATCATATCCTATAGTGTTTCTTTAGTTTCACTGTCTCCAAAAGGACTCCCAGAAGATCCAGGCTGACATTTGAGCCTTTGAGAGGAAAGTTCTCTGTGTGCCCAGACTGCCATCTTCAGGAATCTCCCAAATCACAGGTCATCCACAGTCACAAGGTCACCAGTGAGCCCCCAAGGGCTTCTCTACATTTCTTTCTGCCCATATTGACTGTCTTCTGATACCTGAGATAAGGACAAGCACTTTATTGAGTGCTGGACTGTGCTGGTCAACTTGGTTAAGCAGACGACTATTGTTCTCAGAATCCTCTTCCATGTGAAACTCTGCATTAGAGATGGCCCAAAGATGAAATTGCATAAGATTTGGAAGACGGAAGAGAAGTAGTAATAATTCCTCTTGTTACCGAGTCCAAGCTCATACTACTCCCCATGTGACAAGCCAATAAATCGAGAGATGTGTTCCTGGGGCAAGGAATAGAGACTTTATTCAGAAAGCCAGCAGTTTGAGAAGATGATGGACTAGTGTCCCAAAGAACCATCTTCCCCAAGTTAGAATTCAGGTTTCTCTTACACTTAAAGGGGTGGCGTTGGTGTTGTGGTTAGTTGCTGCAAGCTTCTTGGTGCCAGAGTCCTTTGTTCTTGAGCTGTCCAGGGAGGTCCAGTCACAATGTTCCCATAAACCTCCAACAAGACAAACGTTATTCGGTGTTCTGCAACTTTTTATCTCTGTATGAATGGAAAAGTGTTATACCTTTAAAAGTCAGCACCTTGAGAATGGGCTAGACTATATATTTCAGGCTATAGGCAATATTCTTGACTTGTAGCAAAAGTAATAGAATACAAAGGTTAAAGTAAAATAAACAGATACAATATAGAGTCAGATTTGTTCTGCTCTATTACACTCTTAGAAGGTCACTGTGATCAGGTACAATGATAGATGCAGGGGTTCCAGGCAGGTCCCATATTGTCCTTTTTCTCCTCCATTCTATGCCAGCTAATCTTTCTGACTTTTAGTTCTGCCAACCAACAGTGACCCCAGGCCCATCATCAGATGCCTGGCTGTATATCCACTGAAGAGGTAACAGCTTTCCAAACACCTCTCAATGAGTCCCTCTTCACAATCCCATTTTGATGGCTGAAAGTGCTTAGGTTCTTAGATTTTCCTTCAAGCCCCAACTCGTCCCTCTGTGCCACTGCTTCAGGCAGGCAGGTTAATGACCCCTTTTCTGATCCCCTGACTCCCTTTTCCAGACCTTCACTTCTCCAGCTCCTCCTGTATTTGTAAGGTCTAATTCCTATAATGAATCCTTATTCCTTTATTCTATATCATTCACAGGGGTTCTGCTAACCTGGCTGACTCTAAGTGGTACAATTATTGGTCTGAAACTGATTCAGTGGAACAGAACGTTCAAGATGGGGAGTTGGTATTGATTCTCTGATTTTGCTAGGTGTAATGACCCCATTGCCACTGGTAAATGGGACACTAGTAGTCGCTAACATCAGGTGCCTATAGAAGAAAGTGCTGGGTTACCAGGTAGCTGTTGTCATTGAATAATTTAGTGGAAATAAAGAGTATAAGGACTGTGGGTTGCTTCTAAGTGCCATAAAGAAATTAGGGAAATAAAATAATGAACTTGGGATAATACATTTTCAAACAACAAAGCTCGCTGTGTTTTCAGGGAAAGTGTCGTCTCAAGAGGAATCCTGGGAAGGTTCTGAGGAGGAGAGACACTGGGAAGTCTGGTCTGGCCGCACTGGCAGGATGGGTCAGCGTAGGCGGGCAGAGCCTGAGGGTGGGTGTGTGAGGGGTCTGGGGGACTGTGGTAAAACCAGCTGTGGGAACAGCTGTCTTAACTGCTGGTCCTGACCCGCCCTTCTTACTGCCTGATGTGTGGGGAGGGGAGATGAAGTCAGAAACGTTCCATCTGAGACATGTAGCCAGTGTGTAGAGCTAGAGGAGTTGGCTTGGTGTCTGAGATCTGCAGGCAGACAAAGCTCAGGCAACAAGCTATTTAAAAAATTACTTGCTTTGTTTTGTGCAAATGCTATTTTTATCTGCTGCCCAATTACCTCAGGTACTAGATTAGGGAGGAGAATGCTTCTGGGGAGGAGAATGCTTCTGAGAAGGAGGTCTGGATACCATTTCTCTATTCTCTGAGCCCAGGGGTGGGAATGTTTTTCTAAAAATAATCAGCAGTTTCCTCCTCAGATCCCAGAGGATCACTCACAATTCCTGTTTCCCAGCGTTTTCCTGAGTGTGTGTGTGTGTCCCCAGGCTTCTAGAGCCTGGGGTGTTTTTGGCTGGCTCCTGGGTTTTTGTTTTTCTTTTCTTTTCTTTTCCCATCACTCTGCTCTCTGTGCCCTGAGAGCACAATGATGCAGATCCCTGACTGTAATTGTGAGCTGATGAGGCTGATTAATTTAGCCTCTTCTTGGAAGTTCACTGAATAGCATCCATTTGTTGAATAATCATTCCAGTTACACAGAATAATAAGGTGGAAGAAGTTAACTACGTGCTGACTACAAGCAAGTAGACCCCAGACTGGTTGGAACCAGAAGGTTGATGATTAAGATTCCCAAAACGTCACCCTGTTACCTCACCACCAACCAGTCAGAAGAGTTGTGCACGAGCTGATCACACACCCTGTGACCCTCTCCTTCACACTGTCTTTAAAAACCCTTCCAAAAGCTTTTGGGGAGTTCAGGTCTTTTGAGCGTGAGCTGCACATTCTCCTTGCTTGGAGCCTTACTATAAACACTGTACTTTCCTTCACCACAACCTTGTGTCAGTAGATTGGCTTTACTGTGTGTTGGGTGAGTGGACCCAAGTTTGGTGTGGTAACACTATAAATAAGAGGCACAAGGTCACTGATCTCACACAGCTTAGATCTGGTATGGTAGGTAGAGCGTCACATGAGAGGATATCCCCCAGAAAAGGCCTCCCAGAAGAATTGATATCTAAGTTAGGACCTGCTGGATGATTATGATAAATGGTGTGTGTATGTGTGTGTGTATAAGGGGGAAAAGGGGGATGGCAGGGTGCTGCTTAGAGAGGGAAGGTACCAGACTGAGGAAACAAAGGAGTCATCTGGGGGCCCCTGGACTTAACTGTGTTGTTGAGCTGCCCAAGCACAGGCTCTGCCAACACCCTGGATGCCTGCTCCTTTCCAACAGGGGTCTTTCTGGAGGAGGCCCTTGGGGTATGACCTGGCTCTTTCCTCACAGGCTGACTTAGGGCCACTCTGTTTTTAACATGGGCCTCATTCCACCATCCTCCATTTAACTTCAGCACCCTGGCTCTGAGCCTGCATCCACTCTGACTTAATTCTTTACCTACATAAACTTTTCTTCTTTCAGGCCATGAAAGCTTTCAGAAGGATAACTATAGAGAACATAAGTACACCCACTGCCTTGGGGTACTATTATTGGTATCATAAATAGTGCACCTGTTTCATTTAGTAAGTCTCTTGATTGAAAACCATTTTCTTGTTGGCTGAATTATTTCCTTATCATCTCATTTGTGTTTTATTTCATCAACAAGAATGTAAGCTCAGTATGGCCAGTATCTATCCCTTTTTAAGAAAAGGGATAGATAACCATTAAGAGTGCTTAAAAAATATTTCTTGAGTATGGGGATTTTTCACTGCATTGCAAATAGAAGTGAGAATGAGGAAAACCAGGCAGTATTAGACTATTTCACACCATCTTTCTCCCCCCTTCATACTTAACTAATAAGCTCCCTTCTCATTTCACTAAGAAAATAGAAGCAATCAGAGTACAACTTCTTCATCTTCTCACTCCAAATCTGCAACCCTACTGCCTCTGAAGCTCTGCTCTATGCCTTTGTATTTAATGGATGAACCCTCCCTGCTTATGTTAAGGCCAACTCCTCCATTCACGTACTGGACCCCATCACCTCTGCCAACTCAAGGACTTTACAATGTTAGGTTCTGTCATCTGCATTATCAATTTCTGTCTCTTGCTGGATCATTTCAGTCAGTATGTATAAATATTCTATACTATCTTCTATGTTGTCTCATACCCCTGATAAAATATATATCTCTTGCTTGACAGTTTTTAATTCAGCGTCATGGGGAGGTAAGGAAGTGTGGGTTTTCTTGTATTTTTCCCACTGATTTCTCTGCTATGTGCCTCTTCTCCCTCTCCCAGCGTTTCTTAAAAATATCTATAGTATGTTTCAAGTTCTAATTTCAAAGGAATGCATATTTATTACATATAATGGGAAAACGGAGAAAATATGAAGAAGAAAATAAAGATCACCTTTTAAATCAAGTACACAGAGAGAAGCTTTGTTAACAGCTTAGTGTTTTAGCTTTATATATGTACATTTACAAAGTTGTAACAATGTGGTATATTCAGTTTATTTATTATATTTTTTCTCTTAACAGCAAGAGTATTTCCAGATCATTAGTATGATTTTAATGGCTGCATTTGTATAGAAATTGCCATGATTTATTTAGCCATTCTACTACTGGTAGACATTTATATTTCCCCCAATTTTTTACATAATAAAAAGTGTTACGACGAAATACTGTACTTCTATGTAATTATTTATGCACATTTATGATTATTTCCTATGAATTAAATTAGTAGAAATAGAATTAATGGGACAAGCACATAAACTCTCTCTCTCTTACTCTCTCTCCTTACCTCCCTATGGTAGCAAAGCTCAGAATCCGAAGTACATGTTTTTTCCACCACTGGACCTTGTTTGTGTCTTCAATCAGAAGCTTTCGGGGACTCCAAAACATTCCTTAGCTCTTTATTTAGGCATTGCCATTATAACCTTTCTTAAAAATACTATTATCTCTAAATTACAAAAATTGTTCATGCTGGCTGTCACCATCATATAATACTGAGATGGGTAAAGGAAAAAGTCAATCTCTTCTACTTGTCATGTCCCGGTCCTTTGGTTCCATGGTGGGATTGGGGGAAACTTTTGTTCCCGGCGTTACTTGAAGTCAAAATTCTCTCTTCTGCACATGCCTTAGCTGCATGACTTGCCTTTTTGTTTTGTTGTCTCTGAAAACAACTCAGTATCTGATTAGAAACAGGATAGGGTGAGTTTGAGCTGGTTTTATGAGTATTGTAAGTTACTTGTTGAAGGCATGATAAATATGAAAGACTTTTGAAAAGCATCCTTGACGTAACTATTGAAAATGAAGAAAGACATTCTGCCCCCCACTTATGGATTTTCAAGTGCTTTTGAAATTGAGAAAACACTGAAAAAATCTAAAAGTAAGTTGAATGCCATGCTGTCAGACAGAAGATATTGTTTTCATTTAGAGATATTGCATTGTGATTTAAAGTAAATTTGTTAGAATCATCTCATTTTTTAAAAAGTTCATTTTAACAGTGAAGAATGCCTTTAGCTATGCTCCCAGTTTAGGAGAATCTGCACAGTCCTTTTATATTGATTGAATAAATTAGACCTAAATCAGCAATGCTACATTTTGCTGTTTACTAATCACAAGGCTGGTGAGTCAGAGGAGGTTGCATGGTAAACACAGTTTACAAGTACAATAATCGGGGTTCTCTAACAAACATCCAACAAGTGATGTTTCTGTAACAAACATTCCTAATTAACAGTTCTTGGAACCATTAGGCTAATATTTTCAATATTATAAGAAAGCTCCTTGCTCTTTTTAGTTAACAGAAGTAAGCAGAAAACTTTATATAATTATAAGATATGAAACATGAATTTAGCTTATTTTTATAGTCACTGGTATGTAACTGTGCATTCGCTGCTTCCCTTTTCTATCTATATGCAGCTAATAACAAACATTAATCGAGCACTTATTATGTGTCAGGCACTGGCATCTCTATGAGGTACCTATTATTTACTATCCCAACTTTTCAAAAAGACGGAAGAGTGGAGAAATGAAGTATTTATTTAAGGTCACAGAGCTAAAATCTGAAGGATCTGCACGTAGGCCATCTGTACCTGGAGGCTATGCTTTAATTTGTTTCACCAAACAAAGGCTTTTTGTTAACCCAGTGTTTTTCAGTCTCAAAAGTCCTTGTGTCAATAACTTCTTAAAACTTCTGTCAAAAAAATAATGGTATTTAGGTTTAACTTAACTTTTCATCAGGGCTGAATCATGGATGTTTGGGGCTCCTAAAAATTCATTTCCACGAAGAGCTGCTGGGAGAAAGTATACATCTGTTCACTGAGCCATTATTTCAGAACTTCAAGAATGTGTGCAGGCTGGGTCTTTTTAACACTTCACAAAAACATAACTCAGTGTGATGAGATCAGCAAGCAACTTACATTTTAGTAGGCGACAATAGGGAATAAAAAAAGACTCCATTTTTCTGCTAAGCCATTCTCTGCTTTTGCTTGCCGTCCCCTGCTGATTGATGACCTCCTGCTGGCACAGCCTATTCAATGAGAGACCCGACACAGATGGACACAGATGTATACAAACAATGTAGGGAATTGGGGCATCCATTCTCCTCTTGAAGTGATGCAGTTTGGGGGTTAGATTTATGATGTGTTTTTATTGGCAACAGTGGCTCCTATGAGGTTTCTGAGAAGGTGGAGAACGAATGTTTGTTAGGCCTTGAATGTCAGTTGTTCAGAAATTGGGAAACATATGCTGGTCAATGAGTTTGCTGTCAAAACAGAAAAGATTGATAGAGAGGAGGACATTTCTTTAGAGAAGAGCAGGCAATCCAATGCCTTTGAGTGCCCTTAAGGGAGACCAGTTTGCAAGGCTGGCATTTACTCTTTCATTTGGTTTAGTTGTGGCATTTACAGAGTAATGTTTTCAGTTTAATATGGAAATGTTATTTTAAATCCTATACATGCTGCATATAAAAGTGTCCGAATGAATTATCTTATGTGTTTACTATTTCTCCATGTTTGTTTATGTGCCTATTTGAAACTACTCTTTGCCAATCCCTGCTTTCATTCTGATATAGTGTCAGCAGGGTCCCCTAACAGGGAATATGTGTGCCTCTGGTGCCTCTAGTAACAAATTCCCATATTTCAGGGTTACACCAAATTTCATACTAACCCAAGCTATTTCTTTTAATAAGTATCCAGGTTGGCGGTTTTCAGTTGTGGTGTTTTGGTTTCCCAGTCTTCGAAACAGCACATAACCCTTGGCTGGCCTGAGGGGTATGTAATACATGTGAAAGTCATTTGTCATTTCTGTAGGAGCAGAAAAGACATTGAATATGGCTGACTTGGTGACTAGAGACGTAGCAGGCAAACATTTTGCAACTGGCTCAGATGTACAAACCACAACAGCTTTATTTTCTATAACGACTTACTTTCTAACTCCAGTAACCATTTTTCCTGGTATCAGAAAACTTACTTTAAGCAAATATAGGGTTTTCTTAGTTAGATCATAATTTTTAAAGTCAATTAAGGATTTTCTCTGCCAGTTTAGGTTTCCCCCTCTCCATCCTTGGGATGCTGTTTAAGTTCTAGAGGGCTTAGTGGTGTCCTGGTGTTGGTTGGGGGCACCAGGCCCATGCTGGCACCTGCTGGGATGCAGCTCTTTGGGTCTGTCCTGCAGCATTATTGTTTCTGTGTGTCCAGATGTCCGAGTCCCTCTAGGTTTCTGGTTGTTGATATACATGTTCTGTGTCCTTTTTTTCATGAAATTGAAACCCTTCCAGATTCACTAAGGCTCTCTCAGTTAATTTCCGTGCTTTTGTGTGCAGATGAAAATTCATCTGCGCTAAGATCAATTTGGCAGAATGGGGTTGTCTTGGGCTCTCTGGGCCCACTGTCACTACAGCACAGCTATCTCTGCTCTGGTGGATACTTAAAAGGATATTGTCACTCAGGCTTTCCGACAGGAATTAGTAAGTCTCCTATTCTCAGTTTCCTACAAACCTCTTTGGGGCTCCATACTGACCCTCCCACCCCTCTGGTGGGAGGGGGTATGAAGGTAGGGCACGGAGATCCTCATCAATGTCTTAACTGTCTTGCTTTTATCTCCATCACCCCTAGGAATTCCCACAGACCTAGAAATTTGTATTAAATCTAGGGTTTGTACCAACCTATATTCTCAGAGATCTTTTTTAAGACATAGATTTTTTTTTAAACTCAAGGGTTATAACCCAAACTCAAACCCCTTGTCTTTCATTCTATTGTTTCTACAGAAAGTTTCCAAATTTTATTTTGGAGCTTGAAAGCAGAGAATTATTCTTTTTTCTTTTGTGTTCATTGTTTCCTACCTCCTTCAATACAAGAAGTCAAGACTTCCTGCCTAACGTGAGAAGGATCACAGGGTGAATAAAATACACATCACAGGGTGAAATAGAATACACATCTGCTCATATAAAAATGTTACTTTATCACAGAGACATTGGGATTTGGAATTAAGATACCAGTTTACTAACACCTTTCTACAAGATCAGAGAAGATGTAAGTGATTACCTTCTGAGATACTGTATGAGGCACTGGTTAAAGGCATGAACCATAGAGTCAGATGGTATGGATTCAAATCCTGGGAGTGTGTAACCTAGGACAAATTATTTAACCTCCTCGTGCCTCAGTTTCTATAACTGGGCTAATAATTGGAGTTGTTATGAGAATTAAATAAGTTAATATGTGTACAACACTCAGAACAGAAACTGTTAAACAGTAAGCACTTAACAAATGCTAATTGTTATTGTTAGGTGTTGCCAGCCCATGTGTTGAAAACATTTAAAAGTGGTTATCTCACATATACATGTGTTCCAAACAATACATGTAGCATCAAAATTTAGACATTTTGTCCCCTCTCCAGTTATTTTGCCCATGTTATCTACTTTTAACTTTGTTTTTCACTCTCTTGATATAATTAATTAGTTGCTTAGGCATCACACAGATAAAACTTATTTTATCCATATGGAATTGCTCAATACAAAATGTAGCTACCAGAATTGGTCAGATTATGAGGTTAAGGGCATAGTCCTCCAGACTGCCAAGTCTACCCAAAACTTCTGACCCCATTTGAAGGGAGTTAGGAACCAACTATAAAGTTAAAGGGAAGAGTTTACACCACGCTATCCTTACTTCTGACAACTTCAAGTTTAGGGGTTTCCACAAACCACACTTAGGTTCCATAATATGCTAGAAAAACTCAAAGAATGCTTTGAAACCTATTATACCCATGGTTATTTTTATTACAGGAAAAGAATACACTAAAATCAGCCAAAGTAAGAGATGCATAGGACACTCTGGGAGGATTCCAAACTTGAAGCTCCCACTGTGCTCAGGGATGGGTTAACTTTTCAGCCTCAGTGTGTGACAATACTCACAGAGTACTGTCAGCCCAGGAAGCCCACCTGAGCTTTGGTGTCCAGAGTTTTTATTGGGGCTTCATTATGTAGACATGATTGATTAATTGCCTACGTGGTTGAACTGAGTTTCAGGGTTGATCCATATCATGTAACCCAAAGCCCCCACCATAATTGATATGGTCTGTCTTTCTGGCATGGCCAACCCCCCATCCTAAGACTACTGGGTGAGGCCAGCCCCAAGCTGAGTCATCTTGTTAACAGAAACCATCAGTTGGCCAAGGGGCCAACCATTTATAACAAGGACAATTTATTTGTTATAATCATTTCCTGTGATTCTGGAAATTCCAAGGATTTAGAGATTCCCTCCCAGGAGCTGGGACAAAGGCCTGTTGTTGGGCAAGGCTAATTTCCTTACTACACATTAGTAGAAGTGTAAGCAAATTTCATTGTCTGTAATCCAAAATTTCTCCTTGTCTCTCAGGATCTGTCTCACTGCGATCTCTCACCTCAGTCTGGTTCAAGTTTGGAGATGATTAGTTTAACATTGTTTCTGTGTCCACACTGCATACAAACATACTCTCTGCAGTTTTCCACGGTAGCACCTACCTTTGTGCGAATTCTCTTTAAGGTCTTTATTTTTTGTCTCCACTCTTATTGAGCTACAGCCTCACTCCCAGAGGTACTGCTTCATGTGCTTCTAATCCTCTTTGATCAGTATTTGAGTTAACGGATGTGGCACTGGGAACATTCACACTTAAGGAATAGTCCAACACAGAGTAAGATAGATGCCTGATGGCTCAGATTCATTCATTTATCAACTATTTATCACATTTTTTTTTTTGGTGCCAGGCACTATTTTGAACACATAATATTCAATGAAGCTTAGAGGTTAATGGGAAAGGCAGATATTTATTGTACAGATAACCTCACATAAATACATAGAAATCGTGATAAGGCCTATAAAGCAAAACCTGTTTTACTGTTTCGAAAAAAAAATTGCAGGGTTCTTTGAAACAATAAAACAGAGGGGACAAATTTAGATGGGGGGGTCAGGAAAGTGCTCATTGAGGAAGTGACATTTAATTCCAGATTTAAAGAATGGGTGAGGATTAGCCAAGTGACTGGAAACTCTGATTTGATATGACCTGGTAAGAATGGCATTGATGTAAGCTCTAAATTCAGTCTTTGTTCTGCCTCCCCACTCCCACTAAATGAGGAAAATGATCTTTAATTAAACTTGAAATTCAAAGGCCCTTTGTATCTAAGGGCCTAATTGGCTCTGGGGTCAAAAAGAAATCTAGTGAAGATATTTAGTGAAGTTGTGAAAACATTCCAAGAGGAGAAGCCTTTGGAAAGTTTTCAGTTTATCTCATTCCCATATCCGTAGCAACTGAAAGCTTTAAAAAATTTTTTCGGGAGATTATGCTTATGGTATCTGGCTTATGAGATCCACAGTGCTTTCATTCCATGAGATGTCTTGGGCCAGTCATTAAAATAGACTTTGTTCTTTTTCATAGTCACTGTTTTGCCAGGCAAAGGAACTCGAAATTATTGTAAAACATCACAAATATTCCTTGTTAAGGTGAGCCAAGTGTGCTGCAATGAAAAGGTTAAGCAGCTCTAATATCCAGCTTAAAATACATTGAAATGAAAGCCAGGGTGGGCTTCAGACGAAACACTGTGAAATGTCTGTGTGATACATGACAAGAAAGAAAGAGTAATTGGCTTTACTTAATCTAAGCAGTTAGGGATTTTGGAAGGGATATTAGTTGACTTGCAGAATCACTAGGCAGGCTGGGGAAACAGACTCTGGGTCTGATTACTAAGAGCAAAGGCCAGAGCCACCCATTCAACTGGCCTGATAAGGAGGTTGCTGTCCCTGTGCCAGTCACAGGACCACTTGATGGTGGTGCTGAATGTCCTGGAGAGGAAGCAGCCTCCAGTGCCACCAGCCACAGAACATGCAGCCAAACAGGCCCAACCAGGAAGTTACTACTCCCAGCCCAGTGAGGACGATGCTATTGTTGCCTACCCCAGAAACATGCAGTCTCTACAGCCTCCCACCAAGAAAAGTGATTTCCCTGCCTAGGCTATTCTTCGTGTGGCTCAACTCCCAATTAAAGGCTCAGGTCTGCACCCTAGCTGCAATGGATCCTGGGAACTATGTTAAAAAGTTTTTCTACCTTGGGAAGGCAGGATTCACAGCATGCGGAACTGTCAATGTGGACATAATGTTTAATCCTTTCCAGAAGCCATTAATGATGGTTGTTCTTTAAAGTAAAAAAGAATGCCCAGAGAGACATAACAAAATGATCATAGGGATAACGGGAAGATTCCAGAGAATAAGGGATCCTCAATCTAAGAAGATGAAGAATGAGAGGAAATATGGAATGTATTTAATAATTTAATGATGACACAACAGATAGTGTAATGAACTCAGTCATTAAAATGAGTAAAACTGAGGTTTGAGGTTGATTTAAGTATAAGAGCTTTACATCATACAAAGCCACATTTTTACAAGCATCAGCATGGTTTGAATTTATCTCAACTTGACATTATGCATAAATGAATTCAAGGGTGAGCAATAAAATCTAGTTTTTTAAAGGAAATTGTATTATTGATATAAAAAAATTAGGTTTACTAGTAACTGTTTGCCAGTGCCATAGATGGGTGACATTTATTTTGGTCTTTACTATTTATCTCCATCAGACACAGTTGTTTCTTAATTGTTTAGAAATGGCCAACAGTCATTAGTGATGAGAGCCAGTGATGACAGCCAGAGAAAATGAAATGTATGAAGTTATTAATTAAAGAATTAAGGAATATATGATCAAGCAATAAACTCCTTTCTAAATTCTAGGTATACTTGAGGAGGTACTGTTCCCTCTAATCCTTTTGGATGGTTCTTTCCATAGCCTGGGATATTTCCACATGCCTGAGAGGCACTCTGCTGAATGCATGAGGGCATTCTCTGCAGATCTCCAGGGTTATCTCTCTGTGTACCTCTCCTTTGTCTGGTATTCTGTCCTATGAACTCTAGCTCCTCCAATCTCAGCTCTGACTCCTCAACTCAGGGCAGTCACTGGGTTGTGACTCAATTTCCCCTCCCTGTGCTATGGTCTGGAAACTCTCTCAAGGCAATAATCTGGGGCAATGTTAGGGCTCCCCTCATTTGTTTCCCATTTCTCAAGGATAGCTGACAGCTTACATGTGCATCCAGCAGGAAGAAGCCTGCAGAAATCTGGTTGTCACAAAAGTGACTACAGAAAAAGTGGGGCTGATGGGCTGTGAAGTGATATACAAGAGGCATCTGACATAAGCCACTTGTCACTTGCAGTCTCTTTCCCTCCTTCCAAAGTGGTTGCTCTTATTTGGCCCCAAATCATGGATCCTAGCTGTTACTTATTTTCCTACAGCTTAGGTCTAAGAACAATTTTTGATACAGCAAAAAACCAAAGTGACAGCTTCATCTTCAGCTTCAACTCTAGCCAGAGCCAGGATTATCTACACACCAAGACACCACTGTCTAAATCTTACTGCTTCTGTTTTCTGTCATTTCAACTGTCAATAAAACAAAAGATGTTCTAAAAGTTCATTTATACCTCATGGAATGTCAACATTGGTTCTTCATCAGGAAATGGGGGCTTGAAATTAGAATTGACTTGATAAGGCTTTGGAAATGGAACCATGTCTGAGGTTAGTAGAGGTCGTTAGGCTTTTGGAGAACTCTGTTGGGTCTCAAAGACAAATAGAAGAGAAGGAAAGAGAGACAAGAAGAAAGACAAAGGGGAGAGAAAAAGTTATGGGGGTGTGGTGGTGGGTGGTCATTGGCCTTTGCTGGATTCCTCCAGGTCACCGCTGACACTCTGACTCCCATTGGGATCCTATTTTGAAAGTTGCCGTCTTATTTAGAGCTGATCCTCTTTTGTGTCTTTCCCCCAGTCGGAATCCATGGAGCGTGGTCTCAGGGCCAGGTTTGTGCCTTACTGCCTTATGTCTGAACAACTTGCTATGAAATTGCCTCTTCATCAGCAGAAATCCATGTAAGATTCATTACCTTAAGACTTCACTGAAGAGATTTAAACTTTTATTGATAGTTGAAATGGTGGAAGATTTAAACAAATGAAATGAAAACAACTGATGAATGACTGATGAATGTCTGTCCTTGACATGGAAATGGGGTTTAGAAGGTGAGTCCTACCTCTTTCTTTAACTGGAGAAGGGAGCAATGTTTCAGGACTCAAGAAGACGTGGCAAGTTTGAAAAGGAAGTGGAGAGTCAATTAGTGTCATTTAAAGTGCAAGGGCAGAATAAGATAAACAGCTAAAATGGTTCCCGGAAGCAAGAAAATCATATGGCGCCTAGAAACCATATGGCCTCTCCAAGTGGTATGTGAGGCAGAATGAGACCTTTGGAGCTGAGCATCCAGCCTTGTACCCTTTGACTAGCCTGTGCCCATGGGTGGAATTGGGCTGCAGTCAATGGACTTTAGCCTCTAGTTCCTCCAGCTTCCACTCCCTTGAAACATAAAGGTTTCATGCTCTTGCAATTGAGCTCAGAGCAACCAAGGGAGAATCAGGGACACCTAGAGTTATACAGTCCTTAGGCCTGATGGATGGGAGGGTCTTCCAGCTGGTCCTTCTGGCCTTGGCTCACTGTCCCTTTCCTCCCTCACTGATCCATATGCTTCCTCTGGGATAGATCAGTTTGGTTAATAAGGCCTTCACAAAGAAAGGAACATATAACTAAGAAAATATATATTGTCCTCCCTAATAGCAGAAAATGACTGTGATATCCAGGAGGCCAGTATGAAATAGTCTCCTGTGACTTTTTTCCAATATCCTAAACCTCTTTGAAAGATGCTTTTATTTACTACCTGACAGGACCCATTTATCTGAAGTATAGTCTGAATAAATGGACTTTAAACACTTGTTCATTCTTTTTCCTTGTCTCCTGACTTTAGATCTTGAGCAAATAACATTTTTTTTTTTTTTTGGAACCATGCTATTTATACGTTTTCACAAACTCCACAATCTTCGTTGCCTAAATGAAAAACACTGCTTGCTCAATTGTGCTTTGAATTTCATTCCAAATTCTGGTGACCACAGAATTCTTGATTTATTTTCAAGTGTTTAACACTTGAGGCCGAATGGAGGAGATCTCTCAGGCTGGGAGAGGTTGTTAGGGATCATCTAGAATTTTCCTCTATATTACAGACGGTACCATTGGGGTGCATGTGTAATGTACGAAGTCTCTGACTCATGACTAACAGACAAATTTAAGAGTCATGCTGTCCGTTCTGTAGCTTCCAATCAGTGGTATTTCTAAAGTTTATAACGATAAGACAATCTGATAAGTGAATTTTTATATCCTCTGATACCCTGATCTTTCTATACGAGAGTACTTTGTGACTTCTAGGAGAGAGACAAAACAAAGATACTCATTCATAAATTCTACTTCCTGATCTGAACTTTATTTTTTTTTTTTTATCAGAATGGAGTCGGAATTTGATTGTCATGAAATGTTGAATCTCACACATGTACACAAACACATTTCAAATCATCCAAAAGCTGTTTTGAAATAATACTTAAAAAAAAAAAAAGCATCTGATTTGGCAGTAGTGAATAGAAACCTGGACAGGAGTCAGTGGGAAAGAAAAAAAGCTGCAATTGGTGAGTACACACAAGTGCTATGGATTGTAAGGGTCTTTTTTAGGATTGTGGGCTCTATTCTTAGGGTAAACGGTATCTGGCTGACTTGGCCTTTGTGTTGCAAAATTCAAGAAGTTGCCATCACATGGAATAAAACATGAGTGGTGCCCTTCAGAGTAGTGCCATGGGGAGGTATTGCTCATAGGGTCTGGGGTCTCTGGGGTTCGGGTCTCATCTGTGGGACTGACACTGCGGGAGCAGTGATTGCTTGTTCCTTGATTCCTTTACAGATACCTCCTTCCAACTGCAGTGACTTTAATGAGGATAAATATAATTCTGAAGTGCTACCTTGAATTTATTTAGAAAAAGAGAGGAATTTCATGAGATTTATTGCAAAATGATTGAAAATTTCTACTTTCTCCCAGAACTTCACTTTGGCTGACACAGTATTAGTCTTCCCACAGTTGTCATTAATTTTTCATACATTTGTTACCCTACAAGAGACTTAGGTACTGCCTTAATAAGGTATGTAACCAGGACATATGCTAATTCAACTAAAAATTTTAAATCTGAGTTACTTAAACTTCAGGGCTGATGCAGAAAAATACACTTAAGTAAGAATGTTAGGTAATCCCCCAGAGGTCACTTTACTGCAAGTGAATCATTTGCATTTATTTAGAGATTTAATCCCTGAATATCATTAGTTTTATAAATTGCATATGAGTTTCTATCAATAGTAAAAATAAAGGAGCACCTTAAAATAGTTTTCTCTTCTGAAAATGTACTCTGTTGTCTACTGTTCTACAAACAAACCAACCAACAGAATAACAAATTGCTCCCTCACCTCTGTTTTGTTTTTAGCTATCTCTCCATTTCTCTGCTTTCTTTCCCAACAAAATTTCTCAAATGAACTATTTTTCCTGCTTCTATTTCTTTACTTCCTACTAGCTCCTTAACCAATTTCAATTCATCTTCCATTTCCACTACTCTGAAACTGTTCTTGTCAAATGCACTAGAACCTCCTTGCTGCAAATCCAGTGGGCACCTCTGTTACCGTCTTGCTCAAACTCTCTGCAGACCAGTCCCTTCTCTCAGTTATACAATCCCCCCTCTTAGCTTTTCTGGTTTTCCTCTGCCTTATGGCCACTCCCTCTCAGTACTCTTTGCTGAGCTCTTTCCCTTTTCTGCTCACCTTCTTCGTGTCATAGTGCCCAAGTCTGACCCAAGTTCTCATCTTTTCACTAACTCTATTTATTCCTAGAAAATCTATCTCCCCATGCCCCTTGGCTTTAAATACCATCTACATGTCAATGACACCTGAAGTTATAGCTCTATCCCTGACCTCTCCATTAAGCTTCAAACCCATTTATCTAACTTTCTCTGTGACATCTTCCTTAGATTTCTAATGGGTATCATAAACCCAGCATGGCTAAAACACAAATCTTGATTTCTCTTCAGACCTGTTCCAATATTACCTATGTCAGGAAGTCACATCAAGATGTACCCAGTTCCTTAGGCCACATATCAAGAAGTCATTCTTAGATCAGTTCCTTTTTCTTTGCCTTCTCCCTCACTTAAACCATAAGTAAATTCTGTTAATTTCACTGTCAAATATATCTTATATTTGCATATTTCTCTTCATCTCCAGTCCAAACCACTATCATTTTCGCAAAGATTGTTTCAACATTTCAACAGTCTACTAAATGTTCTCCTTTTTTTTTCCCCTTTGGTCTCCCCTCCTCTCTCTTTATCTACTTTCCACACTGGAGCCAAGTAATGTTCTTAAAAAAGGTAAATCAAACCATGTCACTGGCCTATTTATAATTTTCCAGCAGCTTCTCATTATATTTATTAGTAGAAATCCCCAATCCTACTCACCATGGCTTTTGTAAGGCTCTACATGACGCCTCAAGGAAACATCTTACACCAACCTCTGTCTCATTCACTCTGCCCATCTCATTCCTATTCCTGGAAAATGCAAGGCTTTCCCCCATTTTAAAACTTTTGTATTTGTTTTCTCTGTGCCCAAAATGTTTTCTCCCCATATCTTAGCAAGACCTGTTCTTTCTTTTCATTTGAGTTTCAGCCTAAATATCATCTCAGAGAAGTTTTTCCCTGACTACTTAATGAAAGTATTCTTGGAGACTTCCCTGGTGGTGCAGTGGTTAAGAATCTGCCTGCCAGTGCAGGGGACACGGGTTCCATCCCTGGTCCGGGAAGATCCCACATGCCGCAGATCAACTAAGCCCATGCGCCACAGCTACTGAGTCTGTGCTCTAGAGCCCGCGAGCCACAACTACTGAAGCCCACGCGCCCTAGTGCCCGTGCTCCGCAATAAGAGAAGTCACCACAATGAGAAGCCCGCACACCACAACGAAGAGAAGCCCCCGCTCACCGCAACTAGAGAAAGCCTGCGCGCAGCAGCGAAGACCCAACGCAGCCAAAACAAATTAAAAAAAAAAAATTAAAAATAAAAAAAAAGTATTCTCCACTCTTACTCCCTCACACCACTCTCTTTTATTTTCCTCTGAACGTTTATAAGATCTGGTTTACCTTGTTCATTTATTCACTAGAATATTAATTCCATGGGAGTAGATTTTTAAATTTTGTTCACTGCTATATCTTCTGGACTTAGAACGCCTGGTAAATAGTAGGTGCTCAGTAAATATTGGTGGAATGATTGAATTTGTTTATTCCTGTATTTTTATGTCTCTTTCCACACCGTTCTGATATAAGCTTCATGGTTGGAGGGACCTTGTCTTGTTCATTGCTGTGTACTCAATATCTAGGATAGTGTTGGGCTCATAATAGTTCCTTAATAAATATTTATTAAATAAATGAATGAATAAAACAGTATGACTAATATACCCAGTATTTGTGAAATAAAGATGGTTCAACATCACTTTTCTTGGCTTTTTAACGAAGAGGACTCTCTTTTAATGCTGAAGAAATGCTTTATTCTTATCTTATTAATTTATCACAAATGTGTTAGGCTCCGAACAGCAAGTTGTGCCTGTCCCCCTCTCTGGGCAAGAGTCTTACCCAGGGCAAGGAATGTGGATGCATATAAAGTGAACATAACCACAGGATGAGCAGTAGGTCTACTAGGTTATAAGCTCCTGGACACCAGAGTGTCTCAGACACATTTTATCAACGGAGCCTAGAAGTGTTTTCTACCTAGTTACTCACATATTTACTGAATTGAGATGTTAGAATGTTAAGGAAAAAGACAGAATCCTAAACCTGTCCAGAAGGTATAAAAAAGTCATAAAAGAGAATGATTCAAAATGGCATCACCTTTCTTAACAGCAACTCTGGATATAAAGAAATAGTGGAAATGATATCTTCAAAATACTGAGGGAGGCACCATATGTGCTCTGTACCCTTCTTCTCATTAAAAAAGTCAATGAAAAGAGCTTTTCTTCCCAAATACTGGAAATACTGATGGAATTTCAACTTATAATTTTATATTCAATCAAAATATCAATCAAGCATGAGGATAGAATAAAGATATTTTCAGACATGCAAAAAGTGACTGAAGAAAAATCCTATGCAGCCTTTATTATAGAGGTTTTAGTGAATGTGTTTTAGCAAAAAGAAGGACTAAACCAAGGAATGAAGATATGTGAGATTCAAGATGCAAGGTAACCAATAAGGTAAACAATGCTAAAAAGTCCTAGAATAACATCTGTGCAGTAGGTCCAAAGAGCAATCAGTTCACACAGGGCAAAGGATAGAGATCAAGGGACAGTTACTCTCCAGAAAAAAAGAAAAAATTGATACTCTACTTGATGTGCTTGATGCAGTTGGGAGAAATTATTTAAAAATATTTCAGGGGGCTTCCCTGGTGGCGCAGTGGTTGAGAATCTGCCTGCCAATGCAGGGGACATGGGTTCGAGCCCTGGTCTGGGAAGATCCCACATGCCGCGGAGCAACTAGGCCTGTGAACCACAACTACTGAGCCTGTGCGTCTGGAGCCTGTGCTCCCAACAAGAGAGGCCGCGATAGTGAGAGGCCCGCGCACCGCGACGAAGAGTGGCCCCCCCCCTTGCCGCAACTAGAGAAAGCCTCGCACACAAACGAAGACCCAACACAGCCAAAAATAAATAAATTAATTTAAAAAAAAATTAAACGCTGGGAAGAAAGTTAAAAAAAATTTTTTTTTAATCTGTTGAAGAACTCAGAAATAATAGGAAATTGATATAGAACAAATGAAAAAAGGAGGCAATTATTAGCTAAAAACAAGTTGTACCAGAAAGGAAATGTAATCGTAGTACTCATTTTGGCTGGACAAGTGACACTCTTTACATGGTCATAATCATACATGTCCTGACTATAGATTTAACCCCATATTGTGATATAACCATGTTAGGAAGGTGACAGTGGTGCTGTGTTACCATAAAAGGAAGTCAGTAGATAATGTCTAATATTGATAAATGAAGGGTAAAGCACATAATTTAGAAATTGCTAAAATGGAGTTGGATTGAACATGGGAATAGAACATGATATTGCTATTTCTTTTTGGAGGGGGCGGATGGGGAATGGGAGAACAGACCTTTGTAATACCACTGACTTTTTAGATATGTGCTGGCAGTATTTGATTAAAAAAACCTTGATTTTAGAAGAAAAGGGCTTAGTTATAAGTTAATATGTGCAACTAATTTTATTGAGTAAAAAGAACAATGAAAACAATAATACTTATGCTTATGTTAAGAATTCCAGTGGGGTGGGGAAAATATGCAAGGAATCCTTGGTGGTATAAAGGCGGAGAACCAACGACTGAGACCCACTGGGTTTGGTATTTTGTTTCATGAATTTTCATAAATGCAGTTTCCTATTAGGAATCTCCATGTGAGAAACTTAGGATCTGTGTTTTTTTCCAAAGAAGTTATTGAGCTTCCCCAGGGCCACTTTACGCAGTCTTTCCTCTCTGCACACAAACCAAACCATAAAGTTATCCTTCTACCAGTTTTCCTAAGGCCATTTGACATTTTTCCTAATATGATGTAAAAAGGCCATTGACTGCTGGGCATCATTAGAAAAGAATTTAGAAACTAAAATTATTATTAGGTGCTTGTTATTTACATCCTATTCATTTCTCCAAAGATTTGAGGTATTAGCCCATCAGTGAGTATTAGTAAACTCATGGTGTATCTAAATCTACTACTAATAATATCTACCACTTACATAATACTATCTATGTCCTGGGGACTATTTCAAGCACATTGCATGTGTTATCACATGTCATCCCACAAATAGGAGTTAGGTACTATAATTAACACTGTTTCCTTTTTTTTAAAAAATAGTTGAGTAAAAACTGAGGCACATAGAAAGAGCAAATTGGTCAAGATCATCCTGTTAGTAAGAGGTGGAACCAGTATATTTATACCCTGGCAATTTAGCTCCAGAGTCTATATATTCTACTTCCTATGTAACAGACCATGTATTGTTCTAGTTCTTATACTTGGTGATGGTGCTTTAGAGATTAGGGATGGTCTAGAGGGAGAAAATCTTAAATTTTAAAAACTTTAAAAACTTACATCATCTGTCTGATGAGAGAGACAGACGAATATGGAAAGACAAGAATGAGAAGAGGTGATGCCTTTCAGCTTTAGAGTTTGGGTACAGGCTCCAGATGCCTGGGGAAGCACTGTGTCTCTACAGCACAAAAGTAGGTGGCAGAGTCTCGGGGCTGGGAAGCTGTGATGTGCAGGGAGCTGTGACGTTCTTTTCTGTTGATTGTGGCGCTTACTCTTCCTTTCTTCTTCATCTCTAAGCTCAGTATAAACAAGGAGACAACACTTCCTCCAGGATTCTGTTGCAACCACTGTAAGGTGGTCATTTCTCCTGAGTAACTGCAGTTGATTGTGACAAAGTCTCCTTCCAGGGCACTCAGGTACCGAGGACGCTGCTCCACACCATTTTTGCCACTTACCCCTGTTCTCAAAGACATTGGCAAACACAGAATATTACTATGAGTGCAGCATTTTTACAAATGTCTTTCTTTTACACGTTTCCCAGAGGGCACTCCAGATTAGTCACTTGGACTCCCTTATCTCCCCTCCTCAGAATTTTGAAAAAAATATCCATTTAGTCTCCCTGTTCCCATATCCAGAAACTCCCCAACTTACAGTGTAACCGAAGCCACAGAACAGCCAACAAAACTTGCTGGGTCTTCACCATTTTTACCGCAGATCTCTGTTAGAGGATTTGGAATATATGTTAGTTGGTCAAAGGAGTCTGTTATTATTATAAGTTCTCCACGTTTACTTTAGAACTCAAACGGGATTCCCAGCCCATCAAAGGCAGAACAAATGCACATGTCTGCACTATTTGTAGGGTTACCTGCACAGCGAACTGTCCGTGGTCTTTTAAATAAAATGCCCACATTGCCACCTAGTGGCAACACACACAGTTGTTCATTATGTATCAATAGGTCAGATACTCTGATGAATAAATGAAGACAAAACTGGAATCAAAGTTATCATCAGTGCTAGGAGCCCCGGAGATGGGGTAAGATGGGGAATAGAAGTCCAGTGATTCCTTGGCTTCAGCCGGCTATGCTACATCAAGTGGAGTAAGTGACAACCTGTGCATTTCACATTGTATCTTTCTGAAAATCCAAGGACAGCTCTGTTCTGGTTTTTAAAGGTATTCCTTATAAATATATCTGGTTTCTTCATGTGACATCCCTGTTTCTTCCCATAATATTATGTCAGACTGCTTTCCTAGTCTGATCTTTCCTTTTTGGACTTGCTACAGTTTTTCTATGTCTCTTCAAATATGTTTCAAATGTTTATTCATCTGGTTTCTGGCTTATCTATGATTGTTATCTATTACTGTTTCAGTGGTCTTATGACACTGTTGAATTATTTTGAACTTGTAGTCGTTTTCTACTTTTGGGACTCCTTTCCAGCCCATATCCTCTCCATTGGATGTGTCCCTTAAGAGATGAATCTAGAGTTATGTTTGTACCAAGTGACCTTGTTTCCCTGACTATAGCTTACTGTATCTGTGTAAATACTGGGCTTATTAATTTGGAATAGGAATATAAAAATAGTAGTTAGACAATATTTGTCACTAGAGCTATAAAACCCTATGGGGTTCCAGCCAGAGTCATCTCTTGGCAAAATGGAAAGCTGGGTAGGTTCAAATTCAGATTATTGTGGAGTAGAAACTAGCAGGCTTACAGTGGAATCTGGTCTCCCAAGAGGAGAACTGATTATACTTTCAGAGAGGAGTAACTTTAGAAAGAACAGCAAATTGATGGTTTTCTTCCTCTTGTGAGGCCCAACTGTATTTTTTGCAAATGGATTTTATGAGATTCACCTGTACCCTTTCAGACACTCTCCCTTTCCTTGAGCTAGTTTGAGTGGGTTGCACAACCAGATCATTGTCACAAAAAATACTGTAAGTCCACGTCCTTTTTTCTATATATCACAATTGATTTGCATAAAAATACATGCAGAAATATATAGTTATCAACATTAAATTTTATTTTGGCTCTTTCAGTCCATCTAATATGATCTAACACATTAGCTACCTATCTTAACATTGTGCCATTTGCACAGTTTATGGGCATATCTTACATGAATTCACATTAGATGACCATGAACAGATCAGAATGAAGGATAAAATCATATGATAGAACAAGAGAGACAGTTCTCTACATGGAATCTTTACTCATGGCCATTTTTTCAGCCGAGGATTCATGGACTGTAGCATTACACAAAAGGGCAAAGTGAATATGGTTTGGAGCCAAATAGACTTGTTTGAGTCTTAGCCCTGCCAATTACTAGATTGGGTTTTGAGAAGTTACCACAACACTGCAGTCCTCCGTTTCCTGTAAAATGGGGATAACAATACCAAACTGTGGTTTTGTGGTGAGAATTACAGATAACGTTGGGAGTTAACAAAGTATCGTGGTTAAGAATTCAGGCCTTGGGGGAACCTACCTGTACTATACTGACTGTGTTCTTAGGCAATTTAGTTAATTTCTCTGTGCCTCAGTTTCCCTGGGGCTAATGTAGTAAAGATTAAATAAATCAATGTATGTGATGCACTTAGAACAATACTTCATCCATATTAAGCCCTTGACAAATGTCAGCTATTACTATTATTGATAGTATAATAGGGCCTGTGATAAATACATCGCTCAACAAATGATATGTGATATTATTATTTTACTATTTTCCTAATGATATAATGAAAAACGAAATAGTAAATGTCTTGCAAACATTTGAGACAATTTAAGTCTACAGAAGTACCTTGAATTTAGCAGCTTTGTTTAAAAAATTATTTTCAGAGAACTCATTCCAGCTCATATTGATGGCTGCATTATTTTCTAAGGGCACACATGTCATCTGTTAATAATTTGCTCTAAAACTTTGCTGGATATTAATCCACGTCTTCCATGTTTATGGGTTTAGGATTCCCTTCATTCTCCTTAATTCTTCAAAAAAATTTGCCCAGTGCCTCTCAAATCATGCCAGCAAATTCTTTTTGTAGTTTGGAAATTAATTTAAGTGACCCAGAAGACTTGATTATATTGAAAGTGTCCAAGACCTCTCTTTGCATCTCTTCCCTTATCATAATTTTCCATTTTTTTCTTTTCCAGTTTGACAGTTATTCTGCTTGATGGAGAATAGAGAGTGAACCAGGAGTTGAGACACTCTATTTTTTCTCTGTTATCTGTCAACGTTATTCTGTTTTCCTTAATATGTGACTCAAACTTCTCCCCTGCCCCACCCTCGTCTTTTCTCCAAAGTGTGCTAAAATGCCCTTTATGCTGCACCTCGTATTTTCTTCAAGCTTCATTTTTCACTTTTAATGGGTTTTCAATTTTGAATGCTTTCCTTAAAGGCCATGATATCTTTGCTATTCCCCTTTGTGCATGTGTCAGACAGTCCATATTTTTATGATTTTTAGTTAGAATCTGAGTTAGTGTACTTCCCTGTGCTGCTGTAGGTTTCATTAGATGACTTCATCTTTAATATTATTATTGAAATTGTTTACAATGGATAGTAAGAATTTGATTTGTTTTAGAGTTTCTCACTTCATTAAGTACAATTATATTTAAATGAAATTCACCATTTTAACCATTTTAAAGCATACAATTCAGTAGTTTTCAGAACATTCACAATATTGTGCTAACATC